>NW_027491371.1:0-1200000 GCF_021521415.1 Bidens hawaiensis | reverse complement strand
TTATGGAAAAGATGGCATACGCAAAGTGCTACTAAAAACCTAAATTAGTGGCACAAAAGCTATATGTCATTAAAAGTGTGTGCCACTAAATGGCCTTTTTTTGTAGTGGCAGATGCACTATATCGATTTTTTTTAATTTTTGTATATAATATAATACTATTGAAAATATACAATACAAACAACTATATATATGCTATTAAACACTATTTCAAATATCAAAATGCACACTATTGCACTATAAAAAAAGTCGATGTATTGCATATATGCATTACAACGTTAATTTTTTTATTTTTTTTTATATTTTTTTGTGGTGAATAATAACAACATACAAGAAGGATGAAAGAAAAAAAAATTTTAAAATTATTTTTTTTAATTAAAGTAAAAATACTTTATTATTAGTTCTCTAGTTCTCTCCAAAAAATAGAGTTTTCTCATGATCCTCTCCCTATATATATATATATATATATATATATATATATATATATATATTGTAGGGGGTGGGATCTAGAGAAAACTCCATTTAAAGAGAGAACTAGAGAACCCCTCTCAACACCATTGCTTTTAATAGATGAATGGCTAGAAAAGAAAGTATGGAAAAAAATAAAAAATGCTGGGTTTTTCAATGAGGCAGGGTAAAACTGGAATTAACCAAAATTCTAAATCATCGTTCTCTCTTCCGTCATACATAATCCATATATTCATCCCTGCTTCAACACTGATAACTAGGGTTTCTTCATATCGTCAAATTCGTCCAAATTTGCTTCAATATCAAGCACAAATTAGAAGAATAATAGCAGGTAAACAATTGTAATCTTCAATTCAAACATTATCTCATCGATTAGCATACTATACACACGATTGAGCAAAACAGAGGCTATCATGTTCGATTGGATCTGTTTTTGTTTTTTTTTCTTTAATCGAATAACAACATAGCGTATGTGAATGTTAATTTGTACACGGTTTTGCATAAAATCTATCAACTATGCATAATGTTAATTACATGATTTGCGAAGTATTACATATATGTATTGTTGATGTAATACATGTGTATGTAGTGCTAATGCAGTCAATATATGAAGTGATGTTGTAATACATGTATATGCAGTGTTGATGCATTACATGTATGCAATACTGAATAATTTTTAGTTATATTGCATATATGTAGTGTTAAATGCATCAATATTAATGTAATTGTATACGTAAAGAAACTTTAGTCGTAATACATGTGTGTAAATTCACTTGTTTTAGTTATATTGTATATCTTATTGTTCATTTTTAGTGATTAAATGATCGGTATATGCTTTATTTGTCATTTGATTTGGTATGCCCACCAACTGTTTGATGAAATGTCTAAAGGAATTCGTTTTTGCAATCACTTGTCTGGTCGATTATTGTTGCATAATTCTTGTTTAAGACTTTAAGCTAGTTATTCTTCATGGTAAAATAGCTTGAATAAATCTTACTGTTGTTATGGTTGTACATTCTAGTTGTTGGTACTTGAATTATATCCTACTGTCTTGTTAATTTTCTTCATGACTGTTACATTTATATTGTGTTGTGACATTACAAATGTGATATAGACATGGAAACAAAGGGGCTATAAAGAAGCAAAAGTAAAACAGGGGAAGTTATTGGACAATGAAGACGATGTTTATTCGGAAAAAAGGTCATAACAATTAAAACAAATGACACCGGTGGTTGATGAATACAAGCTTGAAGAGCATGGGATGAAAATGAGGAAGAAGAGGACGCCATTTTGAAATATATGGTATATATAAGTTATCCAGGTGTTGATGTATTACATATATGCAGCATTGATGTATTACATACATGTACTGCTTATGTATTACATATACCCTGCACATTTATGCAGTTCTAATGTATTACATTTATGTAGTACATGAATGGCACATTTTAATGCATATTTTTGTTATAATTCTTATATGTAGTGCTGAAGTAGTAGTGTTAACATATATGCATTATGTCTGTTTGAACAACTAAATGACAGCTTCATGGATTTCCGCGTGTTTGGTACGACACATATGGAATGTTTCAAGGTATTGTACTACATATATGCAGTTATCAAGTACTAAATGCAAATGAACTATGTTGTATTACATATATGCAATAGTATTGTCTTATATAGTGTTAGGCCACGATTTTTATACTGAGGATCCTTTATCCTTGACTGTCTTATGGATAGTTTATCCTTGAAATATATATCAGGATATAAAGGATCGACGATCCTCGGTATTGTTTGTTTACTAATAATTGCGTTTAGTATGATGATGTGTTAGACAGGTATATCGACTTCAAGACGAACTTGCATCAATTATCCTCATGGGACATCATGTAGCTGGAACATGGATCTAGGATCCTAATTCAACATAGCTGATTATGGATGAACTCTCTAGAAGATTGAAGTTTAAATAACAATAACGGTATCTAGACCTGGTCTACCGCTTTATTCGCTAGTGAGTGGCTATCAGCACGTGGTCAAAGAGCACGTTGGTGAAGAATGGAAGACTAGCGGATTTATAGGATGAAGTCGTTAAGTTTGTTAATTACTTTTTCCTTATATATTTGAGTATGATCGATAGGAAAAGACACATGTACTTACACACACACACAAGAGCAGAAGCAAATACTCTCTCTAGACATTAGCTTTCGTTGTAATCCCAATCATATACTCCACAAACACTTGTAATCACTTTTTATTCATTAATAAACTCGACGGTGATAGTTTTCACCGTCTGGGGGTATTTTATGCCGGAAACCGAGATAACCATATACTCATCGACCAAAGGTTACCTTGTTGATCATTGACTAAAGTACTTCGACCAAAGATTATATTATTAATCATTGACCGGAGCTATTTTACCAACGATTACCTTGATAAGTTTTGACCGAGGTAAGACTATCTTGGTTAAGGGCTTTTTCCCTCGTGATCAAATCATCGTGTTCATCAATATCACGCTTATATACTCGTTATTATTGAATTGGCACCTTACCTCACATAACAGATTTGGATACTTGATCCTTAGCTGATTTTTGTCCAAAACAGATTGGCGCCCACCGTGGGGCAATTGGTGCTATAATCCATATTATTCTCATCAACCTTCATTTTTCCATACCCTAAACACTCGCAATGGCCTCTCAATCAACCTTTGTGTCGTCAACCATGCCATCATCGGTTTCTCTCTCATCAAGGACCTTGCCACCGATGCCTCCGCCAATCACGGGAGCACAACGAACTGCTGCTGCTGGAAGCAAGACACAACTACCAGTCTTCCAGAGCTCGAAAACCGCTGCTGCTACCCCGGTGGTTAATACTAACAGTGATGTTTCATCTATGTTTTCGCAGGTTAAAGCATATATGGAGCAGCAGAACAAGACCAACCAAAGGATCCTTCGTGATATAGAAGATCTTAGGAAGAATAAGAGGCCAGCAGAAGATCTCACTCCCTTGGTGCCCAGGATGCTGGATTTCACCAGTCCAGGATCCATGGCTCAGCCTTCTCAGGGATCTTTACTGTTTCAACCAGGATCCTCTATCCTGCAATCGGGGTCCATGGGTCAACAGGCTCAAGGATCCTCAATGTTTCAGCCATGATCATCCATCATTCAACAAGGGACCATGGGTCAGCAGCCTCAAGGATCCTCACTCTTTCAGTCAGGATCACATATCCTTCAACAAGGATCCATGGGTCCTCAGGTTCAAGGGTACTCGGATTCCCAGCAAGGACCACCTAGCTTCAACCATGGGTCAACCAATGCAGAGTTCCTCGATGTTCCAAAGGGGATCAAGGATGCTTCCGCCAGGATCCTCTGGGATTCCTTATCAAGGATCCTTATTTCAAGATCCAGGATCCTTTGGATCCCAACATCAACGTTCTTCTGAAGTCCATGATGTGGACATAATCCCCATGCAGACCATAGCTTCCGGAGGACCCACTCCGATTGCTGACTCCTTTTATCCCAGATACTCGTCTGGAATACCAAACTCCACCCAGCAGAGAGGTAACTTGTCACACCCTCAAAATCCACTAACGGAGTTTTACCGTCAGAGGGTGTGAACTAACAGGATCGGAATCATTAGTTATAATCAAACCATAAAAATGTTTAAATGCAAATAAGTGCGGAAGCGTAAACCATATAAATAAAGATGATTCAAACAATGCATGTTCCTAGACCGCGCGCCCGCCTCGGCTACCTGAGAATAACATACTAAAAGGGTCAACACGAGGTTGGTGAGTTCACAAGTTATATAAAAATAAATCGTTTAGCGTTTGCGTTCAGCGTTTTACGTTAAGTGTCTTGCGTAACCACGTTACGGCGTTTAAGCGTTTTGCGTAACCACGTTACGGCGTTTAAGCGTTTTGCGTAACCACGTTACGGCGTTTAAGCGTTTTGCGTAACCTCGTTACGACGTTTAAGTGTGTAACCACGTTACAGCTTTTGAGTGTGTAACCACGTTACAGCGTTTAAGTGTGTAACCACGTTACAGCGTTTAAGTGTGTTGCATTACCAGATAGTGTTATGTCAAATTATATATCGATAGGTAGCTAATCTATACAACAAGTATCGCTAAGTGGTTCGCGACCGAAGCTGACTGTTTATGAAGTGCCCGTCACCAGGTCCTCCAGACCATGGTAAGTGTTAGCCAAAATTTACACCCACTCAACCTCCAGTTGAGCTTAGCGTCGGGTGGGGTTTGTCAAACCCAGTAGTACTACCCAAAAGTGACTCGCTATTCCAAATATTAACCGGTCCGATGTGTGGGACTTCAAATGTTACGTATGCCGCTTAGCCTTTACAAGTGATATATAATTTATAACAAAATCTTTCATATGCGTTTATCTCAGAAAATATGTTTATCGGAGTATGTTATCTCCCCCAAGTGAAAAACGTTTGAAAACAGTTTAAGAGTGGGGTAAGTGAAACTCACTGTTTGCGAAGAATATCCCAAATTAGATCACCAAGTGATGCGCGTCGTAGAAACTCTCTAGCGTTCTAAATAACAAAGAGATTTTCTAAGTATCGGTACGTTTAACGAGTCTCTAGACTCGGCACATAATACCTATGCACGTAACGGATTTCGTGTTTCGTTTGTGAATCGTGTGTGACTTAAACAAGTACAATTGTGATACGATACATGAGTGAGCAATTACTTTCGTGTCACGTACTAATAACACACTTTACTAGCAATTATCCCTGTAAGGGCATTTTGGTCAACAAACAAAATTAACTAACCATTATTCCCCATAAGGGCAATTTGGTCAATTCATGGCAATCAATTAGCAACTATTCCCCGCAAGGGTATTTTGGTCAAAACATAACAAATATACAAAAACTATCATATTTCATGCATTTTTACACAACTCAGCAGTTAGTTTCATTATGACAGAATTTCTACTTGAAAGATTGTACTATTTCACCGATCATAACGTCTCAATTAATTCACCAAAAATCACCACAGAAGCATACATATCTTAGGTTTCCAGAACATATTTTATCTTATTTTTATTCCACATATTTTTCTTATAATGACCAAAACATTACAGCAAACTCATATCAGTCAGATTCATGCGCAATAGAATGTTATTTGCAATTCCCGTTAAACGAAAAATCCAATAAATGCAAGACCACTTGGGTTAGGTTCCTAACTCAATAAGTCAACTTCCAGAAGTGGAACCAACCCAATTGGCCTCGTAGATCATGAGATATAATATTTACAAAACAACCTAACAGCAGGTCTAACAACTCAGCTTTGCACCACGTTTTTGTAAAATCATAAAAGTTAACTTTCACACGTCCAAAAATTACAAATTTATATTCTTTAGAAACTAGACTCAACCTAGTTTACTGTAGTATCAATTATCTCATTCATTTACCACTTTTACATCCCGTTACAGTCATTCAATCATCAACAACACAATCTGTCCAGAAACTGTTTTCATCCAAACTCAACAATTTAACTATCTATAGATCACAAATCATTCATAGAACATTCTAGACATCATAACTCCTATCAATCATACCATACATACATAGTTAGGGTTTTACTTGATATCAAACTCAAAGACAACAATAATCATGCAACAATATCAAATCTAGTTATCAATCATCATCAATTAAATCAAGAATCACATGAATATCATAATACCAAGAAATCAGCCATAAAGGTTTACAATTAACCCAATAAAACTAACAATTAAACATAGAGGATACATAGAATAGTTGTGTATACCTTCCTAGCACCTTAATCTTCAATCAAACTTGAAAGATCTTGATTGTGTGTGTGTGTATATTAATCGATCTCAAGGAAATAAAGGGAGGGGATGGCTGCCGACTTTTGTAGGGGAATAGGTAGGAGGTTAGGGTTTAGGTTTACCATGTATTTATAAAGGAATATGTTACACTTTGGCCCCTCAACTCCTAAGTATTACTTTTTCTAGAACATTCTATCATAACTTGCACATTAAGTTAACATTAAGTATTACTTTTTCTAGAACATTCTATCATAACTTGCACATTAAATTAACATGACAATAATATTATCACATAACACATAATCCTAACACATAATTATCACATAATTAGTGTTTTAGTGTTTTTCGTTTATTCATCAATCGTTTGCGTTTCGGTGCAAATCCCGAAAGACTACTACACATGTAGTAAGTGTTAAGCGTCATTTAAACCCTAGTTTAAATGTAATGAGGTTTGCGTTTAGATTCAATAATCTAAAGTTTGAATTGACGGAGTTGCGTTAACGGAGTTAACCTGAAATTGACGATTGTCACATCATTCCCATGTTAAAGAATTTTCGTCCCGAAAATTTGAGTCAAGTCGTGATGAGTGTCTGAAAAAGTAAGAAAAATTTTCAGTTTGTCATATCATCCCCTAGTAGAAAGAAATTTCGTCCCGAAATTTAATTCATACCTCCGGTGATTTCTGACGGTTTGCCGGGTTTCGCGGTTTTCTATGTTTGGTCAGCCCTTCAAAAAGGTGAGGATACTTTTTCATCATTTGATTCTCGCGTTCCCACGTGAACTCCGGTCCACGTCTCGAGTTCCAATGAACTTTAACAATTGGAATTTTGCTGTGCTTGAGCGTTTTGGTTTCCCAATCCAAAACCTCAACTGGTTCTTCAACGAAGCGTAACTGTTCATCAACTTGTAGTTCCTCCAAAGGGACTACTTGAGTTTCATCGGATAGGCATGTGAAAAACATTGTGTACACTACTGAGTTCTGCTGGTAAGTCCAGTCGGTACGCCACTGGACCAACGCGTCCCGTTATCCGATAATGACCAACATATCGTGGGTTGAGTTTGTTTCGCTTTCCAAAGCGAACCACACCTTTCCAAGGTGAGACTTTGAGTAACACTCGATCGTTTACTTGAAATTCGAGAGGTTTTCGGCGCTTGTCAGCGTAACTCATTTGGCGATCACGTGCTGCTGCCATGCGGTTTCGGATTTGAACAATCTTTTCCGAAGTTTCGAGTACCAGTTCTGGACCAGTGATTTGGCTGTCACCCACCTCTGCCCAGCAGAGCGGTGATCGACACTTCCGTCCGTCTAGTGCTTCAAACGGTGCTGCGTTAATACTTGCGTGGTAGCTGTTATTATACGAAAACTCTACCAAAGGTAAGTGGGGTTCCCAACTTTTTCCGAAATCCAACACGCATGCACGCAACATGTCCTCCAGGGTCTGAATAGTCCGTTCACTTTGCCCATCCGTCTGAGGATGGTATGCTGTACTCATATCGAGACGGGTGCCCAGTGCGCTTTGCAGCGACTTCCAAAAGTGCGAGGTGAAACGAGAATCTCGATCGGAAATGATCGAGACAGGCACTCCGTGTCTAGACACCACTTCTTTCATGTATACGCGAGTCAGTCTTTCCATTTTGTCCGTTTCCTTAATTGCTAGGAAGTGTGCCGATTTAGTCAACCGGTCAACGATCACCCAGATGGTATCGCATCCCGTCGGTGTCTTAGGCAAACCCGTAATAAAGTCCATTGAGATGTGTTCCCATTTCCACATTGGGAGTTCCGGTTGTTGCAGTAGACCAGATGGTTTCTGGTATTCTATCTTGACTCTGGCACAAGTCAAGCATTTGCTCACGTAGGTGGCAATGTCGGCTTTCATGTTCGGCCACCAGTAAAGTGCCTTTAAATCATGATACATTTTATCTGAGCCAGGGTGGATAGAATATCGGGACTTATGAGCTTCGTCCATCACTAGAGTTCTCAACTCTCCGTATCGTGGAACCCAAATCCGGTTCTCAAAATATCGGACCCCGTCCGATTTGGTTTCAAGTTGTTTGTCCATGCCCCGCATGAGTTCTGATGGAAGATTATCATCTTTCAAAGCTTCAAGTTGTGCATCGCGAATCTGGTCGGGTAAGCTAGCATGAATTGTGAGTTGCAATGCTCGTACTCGTCTGGGTTTATCGGTTTCTTTTCTACTGAGTGCGTCGGCCACTACATTGGCCTTGCCAGGGTGGTACTTGATGGCACAATCATAATCCTTAAGCAACTCGACCCAACGACGCTGTCGCATGTTCAGCTCCCTTTGACCGAAGATATGCTGGAGACTCTTGTGGTCGGTGTATATGGTAAACTTGGTACCGTACAAGTAATGCCTCCATATCTTTAGGGCAAACACCACAGCTCCGAGTTCCAAATCATGAGTCGTGTAGTTCTTCTCGTGAATCCGTAGTTGTCGAGAGGCATAGGCTATAACCTTCTCGAGTTGCATCAGCACACAACCGAGACCTTGTATAGATGCGTCACAGTGTACCTCAAAATTTTCCGTTCCCTCGGGGAGGGCTAAAATCGGGGCGCTACAAAGCTTGGTTTTCAACAGTTGAAAAGCGGATTCTTGCGCGTCACCCCAGTTGTACTTAGTGCCTTTTGTGAGTCAAAGCAGTGAGGGGTTGAGCAATCTTTGAAAATCCCTCGATGAAACGCCGGTAGTAGCCGGCCAGTCCTAGGAATTGCCGCACCTCAGTCGGAGTCTTAGGTGCTTCCCAGTTTTTGATGGCCTCTACCTTACCGGGATCGACATGGATACCATTCTCGTTGATCACATGTCCTAAAAAGTGAACCTCGCGAAGCCAAAATTCACATTTCGAGAGTTTAGCATACAGTTGTTCCTTCTTCAATAGTTCCAAAATTACCCTTAAGTGATCTTCGTGGTCAGTCTCGTTCTTGGAGTAGACGAGAATATCATCGATGAAAACAATCACGAACTTGTCGAGGTACGCCTTGCATACTCGATTCATGAGATCCATAAATACGGCTGGCGCGTTGGTTAGGCCAAAAGGCATAACCGAAAACTCGTAGTGACCATACCGTGTTCTGAAAGCCGTCTTTGAGATATCTTCTTCGCGCACTCTCAGCTGGTGGTAACCGGATCGTAGATCAATCTTCGAGTAGTAACTCGATCCTTGAAGCTGGTCAAACAAATCATCAATTCGGGGTAAAGGATAACGGTTCTTGACCGTCACCTTGTTCAACTCCCGGTAGTCGATGCACATTCGGAAAGTCCCGTCTTTCTTTCGGACAAACAAGACAGGGGCTCCCCATGGCGATGAGCTAGGTCGGATAAAACCCTTATCCAACAAATCTTGCAACTGAGTGGACAACTCCTGAAGTTCCGCCGGTGCGAGCCGATACGGGGCTCGTGCTATGGGTGCTGCACCGGGTGTCAACTCGATTTGGAATTCGACTTGAAGAATAGGAGGGAGTCCGGGCAAATCCTCCGGGAAAACTTCCGGGAAGTCTCGCACAACCGGTATGTCTTCAATTCGTTTCTCCTCCACGGGTTTCTCAACAATCTGTGCCAAAATTGCCGGATGACCCTTTCGTAGATACTTCTGTGCCTTCAAAAGGGTAATGACGCTGGTGGTCATGCCGCTTCTCTCGCCTCGGACCGAAATGATCTCGCCGGAAGGGGTAGAAATGTGAACTATCTTGTCGTGACATATAATCTCCGCTCGGTTCTCGGATAACCAGTCCATGCCGACAACGACATCGAAACTACTAAGCGTAAAAGGAATAAGGTCGATATCAACAATATGACCTGACAGTTTTAACTTACATCCCGCAAGTACATGAGTCGTTACTATAGCCTTACCGTCAGCTAATTCAACATGAATCTTAGCATCTAACGGAGTTGGAGTTAAGTCTAAGAGTTGACTAAAGGCTTTCGACACAAAACTCCTATCAGCTCCAGTGTCAAACAAAACAGAAGCAAAACAATCGTTTACAGGGAACTTACCAGACACCACATGCGGATTATTGCGGGCTTGACCCGATCCAATCACAAACGCTCTTCCTTGCCATTTCCTCCACCATTACTGCCACTTCCATTACCCCCATTATTGTCATTCTGTTTCAGCTTGGGGCAATCCTTCCGGAAATGACCTTCCTGTCCACATTCAAAACATCCCTTAGTCGTCATCGGTGGCTTAGGAGCACCCTTCGCCGCAAGGTCAACTCTACATTCCTTCGCTTGGTGACCTATCTTTCCGCATCTTTGACACTTGACACGGTCACACCGACCAACATGATGATAGTTGCACCTATTGCACTTTGGGTATCTCCCAGCATATCCGCTCGAACCCTGCCCGCTACCGTTGTTATTGTTGTTGTGACTTTGATTGTTAAGGCTCCGAGTGAATTCGGGCTTACGGTAGTGTTGTTGCGGTGGGAGGTTCGAGGATGAGGATCTGGTGTTGTCAAACTTCCTCTTTCCGCTGCTCGGGTTGCTGTTGCTGTTGTTGTCATTACTCGGGTTGTCACGGGCCTTAGTGGTTGAACCCCTAGGTGGTAACGCACCTTGGGCCACTGCTTGATCCGTCAGTTTGTGAGCTAACCGGATCGCTTGTTGTATCGTGGCTGGTCTGGAAGACGTCACCATGCCCTGAATCTGCGGTGCTAACCCATCAATGTACATTTCAATCCTCTTACTCGGCGGATCTACCATCCGTGGACACATCACCGCTAACTCGTGAGAACGGGTAGTGTAGGCTTCGATTTCCGAACCCACCATCTTCAATGACCAAAATTCCGACTCCAACTTTGAAATCTCCTCCCTCGGACAATACTCTTCTCGCATCAAGTCTTTGAACTCCTCTCAGTTCATAGCGTTAGCTAGTTCCAATCCAAGAATTTGCACATTTGCACATCGTCTGAGGACACCTCTGAGTGTGCCTCCTCCTCAGCCGGTTCTTCTTCAGGCTCCTCCTCGGGATCTTCCTCGGGGTCCTCCTCAGGTTCCTCTTCAGGATCTTCTTCAGGATCTGCCTCAGGCTCGGCCTCAGGCTCTGCCTCGGGTTCGGCTGCGTTCTGAGCAAGTTGCATTTGTAGGTCATCGCAACGCTCGAGTGCTATCTCGGTTCGGGTCCTTGCTTCTTGGAGTTGCTCTTGCAAGTCTATCACCTCGGCTTGCATCTTCATCATAACCTTCGTTTGTTGCTCACTAGTCTCTTGCATTTCTTTCATTGCCGCTGCCATGTGGGCAATCTCCTCCTGAGTCTCGGTTCCGTCTTTAAACAGTCTGGAAACATTTTCTCTCGTGTAGCGCATGTAACCCACATCACGCTCCAAACAAGAAACGACAGCTGCGAGAACTCGCTCCACAGGTTCGGTTATGGGTGGTAGGGTGTTGGGATAAGCATGGTGGTTCGGGTGAGGTAACGGGGGAACTTGTTCGCGATAGACCATACGTCTGATCATGTTAGGGTACCAATCCCAGCTAACGTTGTTTTCGTAAATGCCTCCGGATAGGCGGTACCTCTTTGGTGCGGGTGTTTCGAGTTCCGGGACTACTCGGGGTGGCAATGCGGTAGGTAATTGCGGTTCCTTCCCGTGAGCATGAGTCATCAGATCGGACGATGATGAGGATGGCGTCGACATCTCTACAGGTATGCCGTGTATGTGCGCGTATGAGTGAAAGAGGTAAAGAGATAAGACAACAAAGACTACACAAACCTATGCAGTGCGTATCATTATAACTAATGGGTCGTCGCGGTTATAGTCTAGTATGCATGCAGCTTCTAGTTCGCTATAACCAATGGCTCTGATACCAATCTGTCACACCCTCAAAATCCACTAACGGAGTTTTACCGTCAGAGGGTGTGAACTAACAGGATCGGAATCATTAGTTATAATCAAACCATAAAAACGTTTAAATGCAAATAAGTGCGGAAGCGTAAACCATATAAATAAAGATGATTCAAACAATGCATGTTCCTAGACCGCGCGCCCGCCTCGGCTACTTGAGAATAACATACTAAAAGGGTCAACACGAGGTTGGTGAGTTCACAAGTTATATAAAAATAAATCGTTTAGCGTTTGTGTTCAGCGTTTTACGTTAAGTGTCTTGCGTAACCACGTTACGGCGTTTAAGCGTTTTGCGTAACCACGTTACGGCGTTTAAGCGTTTTGCGTAACCTCGTTAGGACGTTTAAGTGTGTAACCACGTTACAGCGTTTGAGTGTGTAACCACGTTACAGCGTTTAAGTGTGTAACCACGTTACAGCGTTTAAGTGTGTTGCATTACCAGATAGTGTTATGTCAAATTATATATCGATAGGTAGCTAATCTATACAACAAGTATCGCTAAGTGGTTCGCGACCGAAGCTGACTGTTTATGAAGTGCCCGTCACCAGGTCCTCCAGACCATGGTAAGTGTTAGCCAAAATTTACACCCACTCAACCTCCAGTTGAGCTTAGCGTCGGGTGGGGTTTGTCAAACCCAGTAGTACTACCCAAAAGTGACTCGCTATTCCAAATATTAACCGGTCCGATGTGTGGGACTTCAAATGTTACGTATGCCGCTTAGCCTTTACAAGTGATATATAATTTATAACAAAATCTTTCATATGCGTTTATCTCAGAAAATATGTTTATCGGAGTATGTTATCTCCCCCAAGTGAAAAACGTTTGAAAACAGTTTAAGAGTGGGGTAAGTGAAACTCACTGTTTGCGAAGAATATCCCAAATTAGATCACCAAGTGATGCGCGTCGTAGAAACTCTCTAGCGTTCTAAATAACAAAGAGATTTTCTAAGTATCGGTACGTTTAACGAGTCTCTAGACTCGGCACATAATACCTATGCACGTAACGGATTTCGTGTTTCGTTTGTGAATCGTGTGTGACTTAAACAAGTACAATTGTGATACGATACATGAGTGAGCAATTACTTTCGTGTCACGTACTAATAACACACTTTACTAGCAATTATCCCTGTAAGGGCATTTTGGTCAACAAACAAAATTAACTAACCATTATTCCCCATAAGGGCAATTTGGTCAATTCATGGCAATCAATTAGCAACTATTCCCCGCAAGGGTATTTTGGTCAAAACATAACAAATATACAAAAACTATCATATTTCATGCATTTTTACACAACTCAGCAGTTAGTTTCATTATGACAGAATTTCTACTTGAAAGATTGTACTATTTCACCGATCAAACGTCTCAATTAATTCACCAAAAATCACCACAGAAGCATACATATCTTAGGTTTCCAGAACATATTTTATCTTATTTTTATTCCACATATTTTTCTTATAATGACCAAAACATTACAGCAAACTCATATCAGTCAGATTCATGCGCAATAGAATGTTATTTGCAATTCCCGTTAAACGAAAAATCCAATAAATGCAAGACCACTTGGGTTAGGTTCCTAACTCAATAAGTCAACTTCCAGAAGTGGAACCAACCCAATTGGCCTCGTAGATCATGAGATATAATATTTACAAAACAACCTAACAGCAGGTCTAACAACTCAGCTTTGCACCACGTTTTTGTAAAATCATAAAAGTTAACTTTCACACGTCCAAAAATTACAAATTTATATTCTTTAGAAACTAGACTCAACCTAGTTTACTGTAGTATCAATTATCTCATTCATTTACCACTTTTACATCCCGTTACAGTCATTCAATCATCAATAACACAATCTGTCCAGAAACTGTTTTCATCCAAACTCAACAATTTAACTATCTATAGATCACAAATCATTCATAGAACATTCTAGACATCATAACTCCTATCAATCATACCATACATACATAGTTAGGGTTTTACTTGATATCAAACTCAAAGACAACAATAATCATGCAACAATATCAAATCTAGTTATCAATCATCATCAATTAAATCAAGAATCACATGAATATCATAATACCAAGAAATCAGCCATAAAGGTTTACAATTAACCCAATAAAACTAACAATTAAACATAGAGGATACATAGAATAGTTGTGTATACCTTCCTAGCACCTTAATCTTCAATCAAACTTGAAAGATCTTGATTGTGTGTGTGTGTATATTAATCGATCTCAAGGAAATAAAGGGAGGGGATGGCTGCCGATTTTTGTAGGGGAATAGGTAGGAGGTTAGGGTTTAGGTTTACCATGTATTTATAAAGGAATATGTTACACTTTGGCCCCTCAACTCCTAAGTATTACTTTTTCTAGAACATTCTATCATAACTTGCACATTAAGTTAACATTAAGTATTACTTTTTCTAGAACATTCTATCATAACTTGCACATTAAATTAACATGACAATAATATTATCACATAACACATAATCCTAACACATAATTATCACATAATTAGTGTTTTAGTGTTTTTCGTTTATTCATCAATCGTTTGCGTTTCGGTGCAAATCCCGAAAGACTACTACACATGTAGTAAGTGTTAAGCGTCATTTAAACCCTAGTTTAAATGTAATGAGGTTTGCGTTTAGATTCAATAATCTAAAGTTTGAATTGACGGAGTTGGTTAACGGAGTTAACCTGAAATTGACGATTGTCACATCATTCCCATGTTAAAGAATTTTCGTCCTGAAAATTTGAGTCAAGTCGTGATGAGTGTCTGAAAAAGTAAGAAAAATTTTCAGTTTGTCATATAACTGGTACGATCCTATATCTTTAGATACTAACCATGGTTCAATGCAGGATGCAGGTATCAACCAGGTAATGGCCAAGGAGTTACAAAAACTCAAGGATATGATATCCAGTGTTCCCGAGGTGATACGTCCAATTCCTGAGATACCGGAGGGAAGTCACAAATTATCCAGATTCGCTCCGCCCATTTGTGATGCTGAAATCCCGAAGCGGTTCCAAACTCCCAACATGAAGACATATGATGGGAGCACGATTCAGAGGAGCATGTTGCCTAGTATAGGGAGATGATGGAAATTAATCTTGTTCCTGAAAGACTCAAGGAGGCTTGCCTTTGTAAAGGATTTGGAGCCAAGCTAACAGGAGCTGCACTTAAATGGCTACTAAGTCTCCCCCCTTTCTCGGTTACATCATTCTCTCATTTAGTTAATTTGTTTAACACTCAATTTTCCTGTAGTCGGAAATTTGAGAGGTTAACCAGTGATTTATATCGTGTTGTTCAACCTAGTGATGAATCCCTTAGGGATTTCGTTACCAGGTTCGGCAAGGAAGCTCTAGAAATCCCAAACCTTGATATGAATACTGCTGTTGAAGCATTCAAGATAGGAATTCAAAAGAGCTCCCCCTTTTAAGATGATTTAGTGATGACTCCATGCAGAACATTAGATGAAGTCAGAAACAAGGCATTAAGATACATCCGGTTAGAGAAAGATAAGAAGATCCAGGATCGTCTCGGGGGACAAACTAAATAAGAAAATCCTGAGAAGAATAAAGGATCCTGGAATAGGAACAACAATTCAAAGCCATACGCCAAGTTCAACAATCAGAACGTACGGGCAGTTGAAGAAGGAGATGACGATGAAGACTACCCTTTCATCTCCGACTATTGTTTCTCTGTAGATACTCATGGCTTGATTTGTGCCATGAAGGATCTCGGAGAAAAAGCAAGGTGGCCCCGAAAGAATGAGAAGGTTGTCGGTTTGAAGGACAAGTCTAAGTGGTGCGCCTTCCACGAAGATTTTGGCCATGCAACAGACGAGTGCATCGGATTAAGGAAAGAGATTGGATACCTCCTGAGCAAGGGTCACTTTAAAGAACTCTTGGGAAGGAAGAAATCCAAGATCCAGGATCCCCGAAGATCTTCCACAAAAAGCAACACTACCACCGCCGGATGACTGATCAGAGAGTCTTTTTTAATTAAAGGATCCAGGATCCTCAACAAAATAAGCCATATGTGCCAGCAGTTAATTTTATCTCGGGAGGTTCAGACATATGTGGAACATCTTTCTCCGTAGCAAAAATATTCGCCAAAGAGATCAAGATGGATAACGGAGATCACCCAATAGTATCAACCACATTAACAACAGACAGGAGAATCTTTTTCGATGAGGAAGACAAGCTGAACATTCAGGATCCTCATCATGACGGTTTGATTATTACTTTGTTTATATCTAACCATTATGTACGTAGGATACTGGTGGATGGGGGCAGCTCGGTCAACATTATCCAGCATGATGTCCTCAAAAAGATTAACATACCGGATTCAGAAATCATCCCAAGAACATCGGTGCTAGTCGGTTTCAGTGGCGAAACTAAAAAGACATTGGGGGACATCAACCTCCCAATTTATATCGAATGGTTAAATTCATACAAAAAATTTTGTGTTATAGATAACCTTTCCTGTTGCAATGTTATTTTAGGTAGGCCTTGGCTCCATGGAATGAAGGCCGTAGCTTCAACTTATCACCAATGCATCAAGCTACCAACTCCTTGGGGAGTTGTAAAGATATTAGGTGACCAAGCGGAGGCTAAGAACTACTATTCATCATCAATGAAGCCAACAGCCAAGCAAACTATAGCATAGCAACTACAACAACATCCTAGGAACGTGCTGGAAGCTCGGGAAAAAGACCTAAAAGAAGTATCATTGGACCCCGAAGATCCAGAGATAAAAGTGTTCCTAGGATCCGGTATCCCCATCAAAATCGAGTAGGGTATAATATCCTTCCTAGGCCGAAGAAGATCTACTTTTGCCTTCAAGCACTCAGACATGAAAGGTATTTCAAAAGAGGTAATCACTCATAAACTCGGCCTTGATTTATCTATTAAACCCGTCCATCAGAAGCGAAGAAAATTTGCTCCTGAGAGGAACAAGATCATACAAGAAGAAGTTGAAAAACTTCTTAAGGCCGGTATGATCAGAGAGGTTCAATATCCTCGATGGTTAGCTAATGTGGTCGTTGTTTCAAAAAAGAATGGAAAGTGGAGGGTGTGTGTCGATTTCACGGATTTAAGCAAGGCATGCCCCAAGGATCCTTTCCCATTACCACATATAGATGCCATGGTGGATGCAACGGCTGGACATGAAATGCTCACCTTTATGGATGCTTCCTCTGGATTCCAACAAATTCAGATGGAACCATCTGATCAAGAGGACACATCGTTCATGACTCCAACCGACATATATTGTTATACTGCTATGCCGTTCGGACTAAGAAATGCAGGAGCAATATACCAAAGACTAGTCAACATGATGTTCAAGGACAAATTGGGCAAAACTATGGAGTTATATATAGATGATATGGTGGTAAAGTCGAAGAAGGCAGAGGATCACCTCAGAGACCTTGAGGAAGCATTCAATATCCTTGACCATTATAACATGAAACTAAATCCATCCAAATGCCACTTCAGTGTTAAGGCTGGAAAGTTTCTGGGATATATGGTCACAAAGAGAGGAATTAAAGCAAGCCCAGAGCAGATAGAAGCTATTGTCAATCTCAAATCTCCTGCAAATGCCAAAGACGTCCAGAGGCTCACCGGAAGAATAGCGGCCTTGAATAGATTCATCTCAAGATCCTCCGAGAAGTGCAAAGACTTCTATGATATCCTTAGAAAGAACAAGAAATTTAAGTGGACTGAAAAGCATGAAGCTGCGCTTACAGCCCTGAAGGATTACTTATCCTCAGCTTCAGCTCTAATGAAGCCAGTGGATGGAGAATCCTTGTATCTATATCTTGCTGTCTCAGGAAATGCAGTGAGTGCAGTCTTGGTAAAGGATCATGAAGGTGAACAACATCCTGTATACTATGTAAGTAAAAGTCTTCTAGATGCGGAGTCCAGGTATTCTCATTTAGAAAAGCTAATTCTTGCACTTATTATGGCTTCTACTAAACTAAGACATTGTTTTGAAACTCACCCTATTATTTTGAGAACTAACTATCCTGTAAAGAATGTTCTTAGAAAACCAGAGTTGTCAGGTAGAATGGTTAAGTGGGCTGTAAAATTGAGTGCATATGATGTCCAATACGATCCAAGAACAGCAATCAAGTCTCAAGCGCTAGCGGACTTTGTGGCTGATTTCACTAGTGATCTACAAAAAGAGGCTGACTTGGAAGTCCAACAACTAGAAAAGACCAAGGATCCTTGGATACTCTTCACAGATGGAGCATCCAACGTAAAAGGAACAGGATTAGGGATCCTACTGAAATCGCCACAGGGGGACATATTACCCCAGTCGATAGCTTGTGAGTTCCAGGCAACAAACAATGAAGCAGAGTACGAAGCTTTAATCGCAGGTTTGCAATTAGCCAAAAGCATGAAGATCAGGTATCTTCAAGTTTATGTAGATTCTTTGTTGATAACTAACCACTTTAACGGCTCGTATGCTGTTAAAGGTGAGAAACTAATGAAATATTTAGATGTTGTGAAGGAATTGTCGAAATCCTTCAAAATATTTAATATCACACAGGAACTGAGGGAAGAAAACGCTGGGGCAGATGCCTTAGCAAACTTAGCCTCATCTCTGAAGATCCCTGAGGATTTGAAAATCCCAATAATCCACATTCTCGCGCCAACAATAGGAGAACAGGAAGTTGGGGAGATAACAAAAGACAAATCGTGCTCTAGGATCCTTTATCCTCAAATAACAAAGGATCATGGATCCATCCTATCAAGAACTATATTCAGACTGGA
Organism: Bidens hawaiensis; assembly: GCF_021521415.1. Taxonomy (NCBI): domain Eukaryota; kingdom Viridiplantae; phylum Streptophyta; class Magnoliopsida; order Asterales; family Asteraceae; genus Bidens; species Bidens hawaiensis. The sequence goes on along the minus strand of NW_027491371.1, from coordinate 1,181,096 downwards.
GAAATTCCAGCCACAGAAAATCCCAAGTCCTTCAAGCTCAAGGTATCCCAATATATTTTATTAGATAATATGTTATATAGAAAATCTCTTGCAGGTCCATATCTGAGATGCATCGAAGATCCTGAGGCCCAAGAAGTACTTAAGGATTTTCATGAAGGAGATTGCGGCAATCACACAGGTGGAAGGGCATTATTTTCTAGGATACTCAGAACTAGATACTTCTGGCCAACAATGAAGAAAGATGCAGTGGAGTATTCAAAGAAGTGTGATGCTTGCCAAAGACACGCGAACATCCTTCATCAACCAGCGAAGCCTCTATATCCTATATCCTCCCCATGGCCTTTCATGAAATGGGGTATGGATAATGTAGGCAAACTACCAAAAGCACCAGGTGGAAAAGTATTTATGCTTGCTATGACTGACTACTTCTCCAAGTGGATTGAGGCAGAAGCATTTGTACAAGTCCGAGAAAAGGAAGTAATATCTTTTATTAAACGAAATATTATAACTAGATTTTGTATTCCCGTTGAAATTGTTTGTGACAATGGTTCCCAGTTTATCGGGAAGAGAACCACTAACTTTTGTGATAGTTGGGGCATCAAAATGATCACTTCGACTCCGGTTCATCCTCAAGCCAATGGTCAAGCAGAGTCCAGCAACAAGATCATCATCAACAATCTAAAGAAGAAGCTAGGATCCAAGAAGGGAAAATGGGCTGAAGAACTTCCTTATGTTCTCTGGGTAGACAGAACTACACCAAAAAATGCGACATGCCACACACCCTTCTCCTTGGTGTTTGGATCAGAAGCAGTGATTCCCACAGAAATGGTGGTTCCTACTACGAGAACCAGCATCCGTGATCCTGAAGCCAATAAAGAAATCCTTCTTGAAGACTTGGATACTATAGAGGAACTCAGAGTTCTAGAAAAAATTAGAATGGCAGCTTATCAACAAAGGGTAGCTGGGGCATATAACAAAAATATCATAATCAGTAGATTTCAAGAAGGAGATCTAGTATTGAGGAAAGCCTTCCAAAACACAACAAATCCGGCTGATGGGAAGCTAGCGCCCAAATGGGAAGGACCTTATCAAATTGAGTCGGAAGCAGGAAAGGGGGCATATCATTTGCTCACAATGGAAGGCAACAGGCTACCAAGAGCATGGAATGCCATCCACCTCAAGAAATATTTTTTCTGATCGGGATCCACTATCCTGAGAGGATATATTATCCAGAAAAGGATCTAGGATCTTTAAATCAGTAACATCTTTCTGATCTATTATTTCTTTTGAATTATTATTAATTTAAAGATAATATATTCTTAATACTTTATCTTTCCCAAGTTTTGAGTAACCATGCAGGATTGTAGTGATTCATTTGATGTTCAAGAGGTTGGCCACCTCTCCTTTGCGTTTAAGGTACTTTACTATTTCCCTTGGCCTTGCCCACATTAGGATATGACCCCCGATGGTCATATCCCCTAAGGTTTAAAGGTTTTCACCTTTCTCACGATCGCCAGTTGCGCACGCTATCCAAAATATAGTTCGGGGCAGCGGGACAAGTACACACTTAGTGGCTGACAATTTCGTTGTCTCCGGCTATATGGAGGATCCTACGAATTATGGTAGACGTACCATACCTCCGGTTTATAACGTTTCACGTTATCTCACGTTTGGGCTAAATCCCGGTTCGGGCGAGACCCTAGTTAATATCCGTATCTTTGGGCCAGTCCCCAGTTTGGGCTTGTCCCCAGTTTATTGGGCTTGTGCCCAGATTATTTTATAGGCTTGTCCCCTGTTGCACGGGCTTGTCCCCAGATTACACGGGCTTGTACCCAGTTGAACGGGCTTGTCTCGAGAATATTTGTTGGGCTTGTCTCCAATCTAATGGGTTTGATCCCAGTTAATAATATGAATTATTTGCAGTGAACTTTCTAAGTTATTATTGAAGATCAAGAAACTAAGGATCCCGGATCCTAAAGCTACTCTAGTAAGGAAAATTAAGAGTTCAATACTTCTAGTAACCTAGGTCTATCTAGACCTTCTGGTATGATCTTTATTGATTAACTTAAGTTTGATATTTATTGTAATAACTTTGGATATTCTGGTTAGAAAGGCTAATCTTTTAAAAGGTTATTTGATTACTAAAGTCTTTAGCTATTTTCAGGATGCTTTATCCTAAAATTTTCTTTAAAGATGTTTTATCCTAAAATCTATGATTTAAGGATATTCTATTCTAGACGATTTTTAAAGATCTTTTATCCTAAAAATCTTTTACTCAAGATTATTTATCTAATTATTAATAATGCTAAACTTATAAACAACAAATTTTTGAAAATAAATAACAGGTAGATAGTCAAAAGATTTATATATTAAAATAAGCCTCTAGGACTTATCCAAAATCCTTAACCCGGATTTCACCATACGAAAAGATGGACCATCCATCCGGATTAAGTAAGAGTTACTAATAGTTCATAAAGTGTAGGAAAATTAAAAACAGGGGCAACAAAGGCTTCATCCCCACAAACAGAGGATCCCTCCACCTTTGTCACCCCCGCATATTGTCTTAAGGATCATGGATCTTTTATCCTAAATAACTATTGTTTATTACAGACCATAAAAATTGTTCATAAAAACATCAACACCAAATAAAAAAGTAGGCTCGGGCCTTGTCTTTAATATCCTTCATCGCCCACTTAAGCTGCATCTTCAACCGCAACATCACCTTCCCCCTTGCCAGCTTCAACCGCCTCCTTAACGGCGCTGGTCCCAACCTCGGTGTTCTCAATCATCTCTTCATCATCCTCACCACCAAGATCGTCAAGAGCAGCCTTCCATTTCTCCACTTCCCAGGCTGACTTGTCGAAGGAAGGATCACCGTCCTCCATCGCCATCTTGATCCGCGCATGAAATACCGACCTGGCAGCCCACACCTTGCCCTCATTAGTTGGCCTGCTCCACTGCCTCTTGACGTTGGGCTTCGGCTGAGGATATCTGATCCTCCAATTGTTTCTTGAGTTGGATCATAGCTTTATCCTTAGCAACCGTAGCTTTCCCTAACCCGGACATTTTCTCACTCATATGGAGGATAGTCTTTTCATAATGGTCCCTCATAGCAATCACAGCCTACCAATAAATTTCGTGTCAAAATTGGGACAATACTGGATCCTAAATCAATAAAGGGGAGAATACGGTATACTTACAGAGCAGACAATGTCATAGTGAGTCTCGGGATCAGAGGATTTTTTCCTCTTGGAAGCTGCAGATTTAGCCCTGGTAGTGGCGGTCTTGGGCTCGGAGCTTGTGCCAGCCTTTGAAGCCTCCTTCTTGACAGCAGGAGTAGTAACCATACAGTCGATGTCTTCAAGGGAGAACTTGAGAGCGGACTTTCCAGCTTTCTTGGTGCTTGTAAAGGAGAAATCAACAGATAAGTATTCTATTTTATTTTATTTACTTTAAAATGATTAACTTACTTGACATGTTTGAACTTGAGGAGACGTCACAAAAACCTTCAACAAACCGAGCTTAAAAGGTCCTAACTTCGGTATCCAGTGCTAGGAACCGTTTTGCCTTTTCTTCTGTTCCAGGTAGTTTGCTCAATGAAGCGAAGTTCTCAACTGCAAACAACAGAAAAGAATAAGCATTAAAACTGAAGAATAAAGGATCCTGCTATTCCTTAAGGATCCAGGATCCTACCCTTCGTGACCTATATTGAAGGAAGATCAGTCCCCCCTGGTATCGAGTCGCGTTTAACGAAGAAAAATTGATTCCCCCACACGGAATCATTTAGAATGGCTTTGGAGATCGGATGGGGCTGTCGGGGCTTGGATTTGAAGATAAAACGGGCAGAACCAAAGATAGTAAGGGTATACAGATATGACAACTCCGGAAGGCCAAAATCAATTTTTTCCTCCTTGATGATTCTTTCAATAGTGCTAAGAACCCTCCAGATCATCGGCATGGCTTGTATGTAAAATGCCGGTAGAATCGAAAAAACTTTGGGTAAAAGGCGGAAAGGGGTATTTATAGCCGATAAGAAAGGGAGTTGCCGGAAAGCAGACCCAAACCTTGGAATAAACATCGCATCTAATGCTGGATTCGTAGGGTCGGAACAGGGTATCTGGAGGAAATAATGTATGATAACTGTCGACCTCGGGATCCGTGAGCTTACAAATTTCAGAAGATGGGTTGGAAAGCAGACCTTGGGGTTCATTTCGACTAGTTCGGAACCACCGGATGACTGTTCAGAAGGTTTAAAAGGGGCCGGAGAAGAAGAAGAAGAAGTGGTGGACATGATTAAAGAAAATAAGAAACAAGGGTTAGAAGAATACCTGATGCGTCGTATGAAGGTGTATATAATCAAAGATATAGGACGGCATATATAGACGGTTATAATTAACCTTGGGGGCTAAATGGTAAATTTTCTGGCAAAACCGTCCCATCCAGTAGTTTTCACAGTGATTTTGAATTTCAAAATGACAGTTGTATTCCACTGTCACCCGCCATTTTGGGGGCAATTGTTAGGCCACGATTTTTATACTGAGGATCCTTTATCCTTGACTGTCTTATGGATAGTTTATCCTTGAAATATATATCTGGATATAAAGGATCGACGATCCTCGGTATTGTTTGTTTACTAATAATTGCGTTTAGTATGATGATGTGTTAGACATGTATATCAACTTCAAGACGAACTTGCATCAATTATCCTCATGGGACATCCTATTGCTGGAACATGGATCTAGGATCCTAATTCAACATAGCTGATTATGAATGAACTCTCTAGAAGATTGAAGTTTAAATAACAACGGTATCTAGACCTGGTCTACCGCTTTATTCGCTAGTGAGTGGCTATCAGCACGTGGTCAAAGAGCATGTTGGTGAAGAATGGAAGACTAGCGGATTTATAGGATGAAGTCGTTAAGTTTGTTAGTTACTTTTTCCTTATATATTTGAGTATAATCGATAGGAAAAGACACATGTACTTACACACACACATACAAGAGCAGAAGCAAATACTCTCTCTAGACATTAGCTTTCGTTGTAATCCCAATCATATACTCCACAAACACTTATAATCACTTTTTATTCATTAATAAACTCGACGGTGATAGTTTTCACCGTCCAGGGGTTTTTTGTGCCGGAAACCGAGATAACCATATACTCATCGACCAAAGGTTACCTTGTTGATCATTGACTAAAGTACTTCGACCAAAGATTATATTATTAATCATTGACCGGAGCTATTTTACCAACGATTACATTGATAAGTTTTGACCGACGTAAGACTATCTTGGTTAAGGGCTTTTTCCCTCGTGATCAAATCATCGTGTTCATCAATATCACGCTTATATACTCGTTATTATTGAATTGGCACCTTACCTCACATAACAGATTTGGATACTTGATCCTTAGCTAATTTTTGTCCAAAACATATAGTACATGTATGCAATACTTTTGTTTTAATAGGTAAATGTCATCTTCATGGATTGATGTGTGTTTGTTATTAGGCACATGGAATATTTGAAGGGTCATAATGAAGTTTTTGCTTTTGGTTTCATTGACGATATTAAGCTTCTTAGAACATTACATGATGCAAGTATTTTGCTTTCATATGCCAACATATGCAAGCAAGAGGTGATATAAGATGCAAGAAAAAACATAAATGGAAGATTCAACAATGGGACTAGCTGAAAGGGTGTCTTTTTAGTAGTTTTATATTGTTATTGTGTATCATTGGTTAGAACATATAATAGGATTTGAGTATGACTGTTATGGTACAATTATGTGGTGATTAATGTATGAAATTTGAAGCCAATTGTTACGGTTAAAAATTGCAGTGCATAAATGCATTTAATACATATAATGTTGAACGAATCTTGTATATTGTGAAGTGCACGTGTATAGTGTTTAAAATACAAGTAAAACAACCAATACATGTATGTAGCTCAAACTTAGAATACATGTATGCAATACCAACATAATGACCAAAGCATTCAAAACCAAATGAGTAATTCTTGTACAAATACTTAAACAAAAAAAAAGTAGTCCTCGTTGACAAATCAACCGCGTCTATCTATCTCTGAATTCATCAGGTTAATACGCTTTTTCCAACACCTGATTTATGTGTACAGTTGTCTCGGAAGGAATTATCCTCATTTTGTATCTCCAAATCTTCCCTTATGCTTAGGTTTTTCTTTGTCCAAAACTTTGGAAGTATCAATGCATGACCGACAGTTATGTCTACACTTGGAATGTTCTGAAAATATCTGCAATGCAACAAATTTGCAGCAGCCAAAGAAATTGCAGCAGCCTAATTCAGTACCTGATTCAACCAACCACAAGCCAAACAAATTGCAGCAACCTAATTCAGTACCTGATTCAACCAACCACTTTAATCCATAAATTTAAAATGTAAACACAACTTAAATAGCGGAAACAAGCCATAAGAGTGGTAGGGTAACCAATGGAAAATCACATTTCAGTGTAATACATGGTAACCAGCAGGCGATCACAACTTATATATAGTAACAAAGAAACAGATCATTGCTAAAATGTTACCATGATATCCGCGGCAGGGGCGTAAAATCATGAAAAAGGAAGGCAATGTAAACATAAAATTGTTAACCCACCCTAGGCTCAGGTTTGCAAAATGGCGAAACAAGTTTCTACGCCAAAAATGGAGCATCACACAATCTAAATGAAAACAATCTCAAGAGGTGGCATCACAATAGTTGTACAAACACCCAAGGTATGGATAGTGAAATTGCAAATTTCTATTAATACCCTGTTTGCTAACAATTTGCAGTTGCCACTTAACCATATCATATTTCCTTTTCTAGTTTCCGCATTTAAACAAACTCAAAATTGATATGTTGAAATGTAAAAATCAAACTAAAAGCGTGTAATACAATATGATCATACGCATACTCTGTGACCGAAACATGTTATCGAATGGAATCTTTGAGATGCCCTTCGTTTCGTGAATACTAGAGAGAATGTATACAAACTGATGTAATTTTGACCAACTAATTTCAAACTAGCATATGTAATTATTCATTATTACAGATGACAAACTAATGGAAAACTAACTCGAAACTAACACACAACGTTCCAACAAAAGAATTATAAAACCTTAAACTAGATGTAATTCCAAAAATAATGGCAAAATAAGAGTCTTTAAGATAACTACTTTTAATGTATCAACAAATGACAAATGCAACTGTAGAGCTCATGTCGGTATCATAGCTAGCAATAAGTGTTATTGACACATACAACATACATACATCTAAAAGTTAGGATTATTCTAAACACTTTTTGTATATTACATAATATGTAATAATAATAGTAATGCATACATGCAATACACGATATTACACAGTATTACACATATTCAATACTCAATACTCGATATTGAACATATTTAATACCCAGTATTACACATATAGAACAGTGTAATACTGTGTATCATGATATTTCTTTTATTATTACATATATGTAATATTGTTAGTAGTACATATATGCAATTTTGTTAGTATTACATATATGTAATACTCTGTATTACACATTATTACCCCATTCGTAATACTCATATGTCTTCTAACAATGTGTTGCCTCGTGACTAATCAATTAAACCATCATATTAAATACATGAAGCATACAAATTGTGGTTTTTTCTTGAGTAATAGCCATTCGTGACTTTAATTATGGCCGATTTTGACCTAGAATTGCCTAATTATAATTGTTTTTGACCTAGAATCCCCAAATTCTGGAATTACAGAGTCATTATTGATTGCAGAATGTTCATATAGAGCAATATATAATCTGGTTAAAAGTAAAATGATGAAAATCATTAAAAATACATGTGATTAAGGAAGATAAAAGTTTGAATTCAAAAATACCTTTAGATGTCATGTTCAATGGTTGAAATCAGAGACGATTAACGACTGCATATGCATACCCACACATAAACCGCATATCGATATTCAATCTATTTGATGAATTAGGGTTCTTAATCATCAAGTTGTAATAATTAACGATATCTAGGTGTAACGATTGAAGATCTGTAGGTGTTTGGGGCTAGTCGCATAGAAGAAGGTCTCACAGGGGAATGTCGTACACGGGAAGCCATATGTGTTTGAAGATGTATTTGGGGTATTTTACAAAAATAACCCTACACTGAAGAGTTCTCTATTTCTCTCCCTAATAATGAGTTCCCTCTTGATCATTCCCCTATATTGTAGCATGTAAATATAAACTATAATAGAAATTATTCTAATCCATGAATATTAGAAGTGAGAAAAGACAATTTTACAAGAAGAAAGAGAAAAAAAAACTTATTTTGGTAAATAGTTTTCAAACTGTTATAAATATAATAATATTATGATTATCAACACTAAATATAGATTAGCTTTCTCCTCAAGTTTTTATATCCTATATATACATCTCATTGTACCTCTTTGTGATACACACCTAATCAATGAAATCTTCCATCTTTCTCCCTACATCTTTTTGTCATATGTTCAGCTATTAGGCTTGTTTCATAACACGTTATCAGCACGAATTGCTTGTGAAGCCAGATCGCATATCATGCACATCCTCAATTTGACCTTCATCCATTGAGGTAAGAGTTTAAAATGTTTTATTTCAACTTAATTAGTTTCTACATATTTACACATCTTGAATAAATTAGTATTACAATTGTGAATGATAATTTGTACCGTTAAGTTTTCTCACCGTAAAAAAAACCCTATCATACATGATCGATTATTAAAGGACTTGATCAGTAAAAAATTTAATCAGAGTTAAATGGATATTGATTGCATTCATGAGTCTCACCACTCACGGTTATTTTTTTAACATGGATTAGTTAGTTTCAATTTTATATCAGTCTGTTAAATCTAAACTATTTAGTGTTTCAAATCTTTTATTTTATAATTTGATTGCTTTAATTCTATTATTGGTTTGGTGATTAATATGATTAAGTCTATAAGCACACGAAAGATTTTTATATATTTTGGGTCAGTTAATGTTAATATCACATGCATATATATCATAATCTATAATAGTTATAGATCATCATTAAATTTAAATTTATTTAGTTTGATTTCTATTTTATTGGTTTGATCGTATTTTTATATTTACCATGATGATGAATACTCTTGAAGAGCATCTTCATTTGTAAACTTCCAAGTTGTATAAGATTTGAACATGTGAAGGAATTAAGTGAAAAGCATGTGTAGTAAAGATATTTTTATAATGAGATTTTTTTATATATGTGTTATTAAGTGAATAATAAATTAATGTCGATATTTGTTTATATTTCAAAGTAAACTGAAAAAAATGGGTAAATAGAATATACTTATGCTTGATAGGTAATACTTAAAGACCATGATATAATACAATTTATTTTGTAGCTCCAGGTTTATAAACAATGATTCTTTTAAATTATGATAAGAGTTAAGAGGTTTTAGAGATTGGTTTATCTTTTGAATGTGTATTTAACGGCTTTACAATATTTCGTTAGTTGTTTTAAACCAATTACAGCATTATTAGTTTAAATATACAGATGTTGATCAAATTTTAAAGATATGTTTCTTTTTATCTTGTTGAATATTAAATCTTGGCTATAATTTTTATATGAATATTAGTGAAATTTATTGGGGTGTTGGTAATTAATTATTTTTTCATGATCTTCAAATTCAGTAAATATACTTGGCTTGTCTTCATTCCAAATATATATGGGAATTTTAATTGATCTGAGATTCTACATGCATCAAGCTAAAATATGGTTTACTTTTATAATGGATGTAGTATTAAATATTTATTAATAGAAATTGTGTCCTTGATTTGACGAATAATTATTATTTTGCATGTTGGTTATATTGTTAGATCGATCGAAAAACAAAGTTACGTAAATCGTTATCAATTTTATGTATTTTAATTAATATCATGATACATGTTTATATTTATATGTGGTAGTTCTCATTGCATACTGTAACTTGAGATGGATTTTGAACTTAACATACAACTTCTATGATCTTGGCTTGATAAATCTTTACATGACTCATTCATGTAATTACTTCTCATTACTTGTTATATGAAGAGAAGATTAATTATGAGAAAAAACCGGATTAGACCATTTTTCATTTGTCAAACCTCAAATATGCTCCTGAAGTGGCATATCATTAAACCGTATGAAGAGTTTGAAGTGATTTTGTATCTATGTCCGAGAAAATTATGAATAAACCATGAAAAGTGTTTGGTTTGATATCTTTCTCGATGTGAATGTGAATACGCACTGATTGTTGCGATCATGGACATAATAGAAAATTTGTAACAATGATTATATTAATAATGAGATCGGCTATCGAAATTATAATGTTTTTCATACTAATAATGAGATCGACCACCACATGTGGCAAAGAGATTGATCATATATGAGAACAAAATATGGAAATACAAAAGTGAAATCACATGATCGGTTGAAACGATAATACAATGTTCACTCATATTTACAATCTTGTACTAAAGAAGCATGATACATATACGATCATAAACTTGAAGTTTATGGATCATGATTATCTTATGACGTGACCGGTTAGACCACACCGAGTCAATGAAGTGAAATTTATTGAGGAACCAAAAGATTCTTCATATTAATTATACATGTAATATTGCGTGAAATCATTTATTTACCAACTGAAGGAAGGTGTGAATCTCTAGATGTTATGGAATTGAGAAAAGGATAAGTATATCCTAACATGATACCATTTAGTGTTTTTAAAATCGATGCATCATCTAAATGGTTATCAAGATGGCAACTTCATGTTTGCATGATCTATGGCTTAGCTAATAAGATAGCAAGCATATTATTCCAGATTGGTATATTTACATTCGATTAAAATAATGAATTTGATTATGAAGTTAATAATGATCATTGGAATAAGTGTTGAACTTAATAACAGATTATGTTCTTACATAAATTGGTTTGCTAAAGATGACTACTCAACGTCTATAATTGGTTTCAAAGGCAATTATCACGAGAGCAAATGTTTATGTTTGTATTTGAGTAAATATGATTTTATATGTCTTAAAAACGAATCCACATCAAGCCAACAAGTTATGATACTTCATTCCCATTGTAATTGGTTTTTGGTCAGTAACTAAGTATTTCTCATCTAATGTGTGTTATATACTGAAATTAATCCACCACAAGACACAAAGATGAGGCCACAAAGGAAGTTGGGAATTTATGTCAAGATCTAGAATTATATACTTAGAGCCGTTAATGTGATATTAGTTTATAGCTCATTAGTTTTCACTTCAGTGAATCAACATTCCCAACATTAGGGGGAGATATAAAGCAGTTGGAAAACGAATTTAGTTGGAATGAATTAACACTGATCCTCAAACTAAATTATATGAACTAAAAGTTCAAAGGATAATTGATATAATGCTAAATATATATGTTTCCCTTGTTTATTTTATTTAATATTTTAATTGTTTTGTTCGTTTTTAGTCAAGATTTGTATACTACTAACGTTTTTGTGTGTCGTAGGTTCCGGATTTGATCGTGATTAAAAAGGGCGAAAAACGAGCTAAAACAAGCCGAAACGGAGATCCGGAACGCGTTAGGAAGGGTCAGAACAGAGAACCGGTCAGACCGGGCCGGTCTGACCGCCCCCATGAAAAAGCACGCCATGCCGCGCGGAGGGGTACTGATGGGTTTTTAATTCGTTTTTGCGACTAGTTGGGCCTTGTTTTGGGTATTTAAACACCTTTAACTTAAACCTGACATAACCTGAAAGCCACCAGCCGATTTTGGGAGTTCTTGGAGCTATCTTACGAGTCTTGTGGTGATTTTGAAGGCAAGAGAACATCCGGTGAAGAGCTAGACGTTTAAGATCGAAGAATACGGGTTTTATCACCTTTAATCTTTCGTTCTTTATATTTTCACCATGTTTTCGTTATTATTTGCTTTGTTTGATTTAGACTTTATGATGCTAGGCTAAATTCCATAGACTACCTAGGTCGTGATGAACCTTAGTTCGGTTTGATTTTTATTTGGATTTTGTTTTGTTATGGATTTTATGTTCTAAGTAAACGGTTGAGTTTGATTTAATTGATACGTTTGATTGCTTGGTTTTGTTTACTTGAATTTATTGTTTCACATTGCCCTTGTTGATTGTTTCATAGGATAGGGTTTTCTTAGGTCTTTTACTGTGTGTTCTGGGCAAGTTTGTGATTAATATGCATTAAAATCATAGAAACAATAAAATCAATTAAACAGATAAAAGGGAACTGCCAGCCTAGAAAGCTGTAAGGTGATAGGTTGTTGATAGATCTTTGTTGGTCAGGATTGCTAGATTTAGTCCTTCGTAAGGAGTCCGTCTAGGTTTGATTTTCAGCTTAGTCTATTAAATTAATTGGGTCTGCTTTGCTATCTTTTGAATTCCGCGCTGTAAGGTAGGTTTTCGTCATAAAAGATACTTAGACATAAGCGATTAAATAACCGTAAGGAAGTTTAATATAAAACCGGTGAGTCTTAAAACTTGTTAGAAATCCATAGGTGTCTTCTTGAAGTTCAAGGGTCCTGTTCGGGTTTTCTATCAAGGGTCTATTTTATGATCCCAATTCCATAACGTGATCTTTCCATTTGTTTAATAATCGTAACTTTGGGGATTCTGGCCTGGGTAGTTATTTTCATCATCTGAATTAATCTAAGATTTTAATCCTTTATTAGTTAAATTAATTAGGTTAAGGTTTATTAATTAATTAATAAGTAATGATTATGTTTTATTATTATTATAATAAATAGGGTTAGGTTTTAGTATTATATTATTTGTTTTATTATTAGTTAATTAAAGTAATTATTAGTTAATTATTATTAAGTCTTAATTATTAGTATTCAATTCCCCCTCAAATATTATTAATAAATAGTCGTGTCTTGTAGTTGAGTCTAATTTGCTAATTTTGTAATTTAAAGAATCTCGTGGGTTCGATATCCGGACTTACTTAGCTGTACTAGAGTCGATCGGTTCACTTGCCGGTTTGTAGTTTAAGTTAAGTTTAAGGGTCTAGAGTATTACTTAGTGTCTAGATTAGTATAATTTTAGTTAATTATTATTTGACTACTTTTAGCACATCAATAATTCATGTATAAAGATTAACGAATTATCTACCAGACGATTCACTGACCAAAAGAGAGTGTCTAACTAAGATACCTATACGAGTGCTAATTCTCCAATTAATAAATGTCCCAAAAGGGCAAACACGTATTGATAATAAGTCTAGTGCACGCGTGTAGCGTGGTAGACTGATCGGTTCCAAAGATAAAATTTCCTTGAAAATTAGAGTAAGTAATGAAGATGGTCAAGTCGAGGTGCAGTAAAAGGTCTCTTGAAAGATATTAGACATGATGGTTCTTGAAGAACCTTAGGTACCTGAAAACAAAGTGCTCTCAATAATTTATATTGTATCATGTCTACAAAGATATATGGAATCAAAATAAAGACGACGTCACTATACTTATATATATATATATATATATATCATTAGCGCTTGAAATGGTGACGATGAGGATCAAGATTTTCAATCTGCCTATGAAAGATGATAGGCCAAAGCAAAAAGAAAAAAACAGGGCAGAGTTTAATTCTCTAAATAGCGGAAAGTGCTGGACCAGCACTCCGTACAACTAAAGTTGTAAAATGTGTTAGATACAAACGGGTCTTGTATATGAGTTATAAAAATTCATCAAGTGATATATGGAAAAATTGATGACATAAAGATTTTGCAAAGACCCATGACTAATTATGAGGAGACACATTCTCCAATGGTGGAATCTATGACTTTCCGATAACAAAACAGTCTGGTAATATAAAGAGAGAATTGATATGCGTTTAATAAATATTGTTATTAAGTTGATACTGAAAGTGTTGGGATATTTTTGCCCATGAGAAAACCCGACAACAATCTTAACCTTCATAGTATTTATTACTATTATTATTTATTAATATAAAAAGAAAAAAAAAAGAAAAATATATTTTATTTCCATCGTAGGAAGGTTTTTTGATTGGTGGGCTTGGGCCCACATGCCCACATGTGAACTTTGACTTCTTGAACAAGAAAAAGAAAAGTTTTTATATGGGGGGCTATTAACATTCTGCTGAAACTCTAACTCATACGAAAAAGAATATTATTTAATTCCTGGTGCTCCTTTACTGTCGTCATATATCGAAGACAAGAGAGTTTTGCTCCAAAGCTTCTTTTGGTATTTTGGTGAAGATAAGAGACGTGCCAAAGATCGATTCATTATCTTGTTGGTGATACCTCTTACTCGTTACTCTTTTGTAGTTTTGATTCCATATACTTGATGTTAGTTTGTACCAAGTATTTGATGATTTGTGTATGTCTCTAGTTTTATCTAGAGAAGAACTTTTGTATTGCTCATTATTGGTGATAGTGGATTTGAAGCGGCTCTAGTAGTCCCGTGGTTTTTTACTCTCGCCTTGAGAGGTTTTCCACGCTAAAATTATTGTGTCCTATTTACTTTTAATTACCCTATTTGTTTGCATCCTCATTGGTTCATTCGGGTCGGGAAAAAGTTTATCCAAACAAAGATTAATTCCGCACTTTTAGTTTAATGTTCGTGGCTAGGTGGTCGTTTTTTCCCAACATAGTGGTATCAGAGCTTCGGCTCTTGTTTTTGGGTTAAGACTTGTTTGAACGATGGAAGCTAATACGGGTAGGATGGTGAGTTTGAATTGTTCCAATTATCATGTTTGGAAAGGCAAGATGGAAGACCTTCTTTATGCGAAGGATTATTATTTGCATGTTTTTAGTACCGATAAACCTGAAAATAAAACTGATGAAGAATGGAATATTTTGCATCGGAAAGTTTGCGGGTATATTCGGCAATGGGTTGATGATAATGTTTTAAACCATATTAGCGGGGAGAGTCATGCCCGTACTCTATGGACCAAGCTTGAAGAGTTGTATGCTCGAAAAACCGGGAACAATAAGTTGTTCTTGATTAAACAGTTGATTAACTTGAAATACCGTGATGGAACTCCTGTTACTGATCATCTGAATGTTTTTCGGGTGTTATTAATCAGCTTGCAGGTATGGGTATTAAGTTTGAAGACGAGATACAAGGTTTATGGCTTCTTGGTACGTTGCCGGATTCTTGGGAGACTTTTAGGACATCGTTGTCCAACTCCGCAGCTAACGGTATTATTACTATGGAATTGGCTAAAGGTAATATTATAAATGAAGAGATGAGAAGAAAGTCACAAGGTTCCTCTTCACAGTCAGATGCCTTGGTTACCGAAAGTAGGGGGAGAAGCCATAGCAGAGGTCCGAGTAATAGAGAAAAGCACCGCAGTAAGTCCAAAGGGAAGTTTGAAGAATATGAGTGTCATCATTGTGGTAGAAAAGGGCACACAATAAAATATTGCAGGCAATTGAAAAAGGAGAACAAGAAGGCTTTTTACAACAATAAAAAGAACAACTACAAGAAAGATGATGGTGATGAAGGTACTTCTGAAACTAACACTGCCACCGAAGAGTTTTATATTTGTTGTGATTATGATAGGGTGAACATTGCACGTGATGATTCGAGTTGGGTTGTTGACAGTGGTGCTACTTGTCATGTGACATCACAAAGGTATTTTTATTCGTATGATACTCCTGGTGATTTTGGGAATGTCAAGTTGGGTAATAATGGGCTATCAAAGATCGTTGGTGTTGGGGATGTTTGTTTGAAGTTTGATACTAGGATGGATTTGGTTTTACACAATGTGAAACATGTTCCGGATATCAGACTTAATTTGATCTCCGCGGGCACATTAGATGATGATGGTTTCCACAGTACCTTTGGTGGTGGAATTTGGAAACTCACTCGTGGTTCGTTGATCGTGGCAAGAGGTGAAAGAACTTCAAAGTTGTACATGGCACATCCAAAGATTTCCAGAGACTCGGTTAATTCATTGACGAATTCTGATGCGACCGATATGTGGCATAAGAGACCTGCTCACATGAGTGAAAAGGGTATGTCTATTTTATTTAAAAAAGATGCCTTGTCCGGTGTGAAAGATGTTCATTTGAAGAAGTGTTCTCATTGTATGAATGGTAAGCAAAATAGAGTTTCTTTTCATAGTCATCCGCCTCATAGAAAAGAAAGTATACTTGACTTGGTGCATTCAGACGTATGTGGTCCTATGAAGACTAGAACACTTGGGGGCTACTTATATTTTGTCACATTTATATATGATCATTCGAGGAAGGTATGGGTTTATATTTTAAAGTCTAAAGATCAAGTATTTGATGTGTTTAAGCAGTTTCATGCCCTATTTGAGAGACAGATTGGGAAGAAGCTCAAGTGTATTCGTACAGATAATGGAGGTGAATACATTGGTCCTTTTAATGCTTATTGTAGAGAGAAGGGTATTCGACACCAAAGGCCACCTCCTAAGACACCACAGTTGAATGGTTTTGCAGAACGGATGAACAGAACTTTGGTTGAACGGTTTAAGTGTTTGCTCTCACATGCTGGGTTGCCTAATTCTTTTTAGGGAGAAGCTTTACATACAACGGCACATGTTATTAATCTTACTCCTTGTATTCCTTTGCATAATGATGTTCCAGACAGGGTTTGGAGTGGCAAAGATGTTTCGTATTGGCATTTGAGGGTCTTTGGATGCAAAGCATTTGTGCATATTCCCAAAGATGAAAGATCAAAGCTTGATGTGAAGTACAGACAATGTATATTCATTGGTTATGGGCAAGATGAGTTTGGATACAGGCTATATGATCCGGTTTCAAAGAAGCTTGTAAGAAGTTGTGATGTTGCGTTTGTGGAAGATGAGAGTTTGAAAGATATTGAGAAGACACAGGTAGTTCCTCAGTATAATGATGATCTCATTGATTTGGACCCTATTCCTACTCAGCGTTCTGAGCCACATCACGAAGATGGTATTCAAAATGACGAACAACATGGTACCGATAATGTTGATAATCAAGAGCAGGTGGATTTGGATGAGGATATTCATCCCGAGTTACCAGTAGATAAGCCTGCATTTGTCCCACTCAGGCAGTCTACGAGAGATCGTCCACCTTCTACTCGTTATTCGGCTGGTGAGTATGTCTTACTCACTGATGGGGGAGAGCCCGTGTATTATAAAGAGGCCATGGAACATAAGCATAAAAGAGAGTGGGTTGAAGCCATGCAAGATGAGATGAATTCCTTGTATGAGAACAATACCTTTGAGTTTGTGAAGTTGCCTAAGGGTAAAAGAGCTTTGAAGAACAAGTGGGTCTACAAATTGAAGACTGAAGAACATACCTCACGGCCTAGGTACAAGGCAAGATTGGTGGTCAAAGGGTTCAGTCAAAGAGAAGGTATTGATTTTGATGAGATTTTTTCTCCAGTTGTGAAGATGAGTTCCATCAGGGTGATCATTGGTTTAGCTGCTAGTCTTGATCTTGAGGTTGAGCAAATGGATGTCAAGACAGCATTCCTTCACGGTGATATCGATAAGGAGATCTATATGGAGCAACCTAAAGGTTTTCAGGTTAAAGGTAAAGAAGATTATGTTTGTAAACTTCATAAAAGCCTTTATGGGTTGAAGCAAGCACCGAGACAGTGGTACAAACAATTTGAGTCAGTTATGGGGAAGCAAGCTACCGAAAGACTGCGTCTGATCACTGTGTTTTCTTTAAGAGTTTTGGTGATGATGATTTAATCATTTTATTGCTTTATATTGATGATATGTTGATGGTAGGCAAGAATGCGGAAAGAATTGTCCAGCTGAAGAAAGAATTAAGCAAGTCGTTTTCCAAGAAAGACTTGGGGCCAGCTAAGAATATTCTTGGCATTCGGATTACTAGAGATAGAGCTTCAAAGAAGTTACACATGTCACAAGATCAATACAATGAAAAGGTGCTTAGCAGATTCAAGATGTCTAAAGTTAATGTGGTTAGTACACCTTTTACTCCCAACTTTAAGTTAACTGAAAAATATTGCCCTACTTTTGAGAAAGAGATTAAAGAGATGGATGGTGTTCCATATGCATCAGCGGTTGGAAGCTTGATGTATGCAATGGTATATACACGACCTGATATTGCCCATGCAGTAGGTGTTGTTAGTCGGTTCTTGTCAAATCCGGGTAAGAAGCATTGGGAAGCAGTTAAGTGGATACTTAGATATTTACGAGGTACTTCTAAATTGGGTATAACGTTTGGAAATGGGGAGCCGATGCTTGTTGGTTACACGGATTCTGATATGACAGGAAATAAGGACAACATGAAATCCCCTTCTGGATATTTGATGTTATTTGCAGGGGGGCGTGTCATGGCAGTCAAGACTGCAAAAGTGTGTTGCTTTGTCTACTACCGAGGCTGAGTATATGGCAGCCACAGAAGCTTGCAAAGAATTATTGTGGTTGAAAAGATTTATGCAAGAGCTTGGCTTTATGCAACAGCGCTACGTGGTTCTTTGTGATAATCAGAGTGCTATTAACCTTGCTAAGAATGCTATGTATCATAAGAGGACAAAACATATTGATGTGAGGTATCATTGGATTCGATATGGTATTGAAGACAAGTTGTTTGAACTTGATAAAGTTCACACCGATGATAATTGTTCCGATATGTTGACCAAATCTTTGGCAAGGGAGAAGTTGAAGATTTGTTGCTCACTCGTCGGGGTGGTGAGTTCTTTCTCATAGACAAAAAGGGGTGATTTGTTGGGATATTTTTGCCCATGAGAAAACACGACAACAATCTTAACCTTCATGGGATTTATTACTATTATTATTATTTATTAATATAAAAAGAAAAAAAAGAAAATATATTTTTACTTCCATCGTAGGAAGGTTTTTTGATTGGTGGGCTTGGGCCCCACATGCCCACATGTGATCTTTGACTTCTTGAACAAGAAAAATGTCACACCCCCGTCTTAGGCCTAGGAGCGTGACCCAACAGTTGGTACCAATATTGTAAATAAATCAGAGTTGCGTTAGTTTGCGGAAGACTTATAAAACTTCAAGGATCAAAACATAACTTTTATATATACATTCAAAGATGGGATTATAAAACACCCGTTTAGAGTTGTTAACCAAAAGATTACTTGTTTATGTTTACAAACCACCATTTATGTTTATACAAAATAATATCCAAGCCATCGGATATATAAGCACTTCCTTACTCCAAGTGCTAAACTTGTTCACCTGCAAAATGTAAGAAAATACGTCAGCAACGAATGCTGGTGAACACGCTGACGCAAAATAACTTCTTTTACTTTATTACCCCTCGAGACTACGCCTGCCTCAGCCCAACGTGGCTTAGGAATAACAAAGTCAAATAACACATTATAAACTTGAGCCTCTACTCTAGGTCACCTTAGCAAACACCGCAGCGTTCGACTTAGTTAAGTACTTTTAAATATACACATAAGGTCGTACTCCCTGCAGGAGAGCGTCCTACGACCAAGGGTGGTGCGATCATGCCCATACATCGCATAGTACCACCTATGTAATGATCCAGACATACGTATACCACAGCCTGAGGGCTAGGTTCATACCCATAGTTATAACGGTTTTAGGAACACATAGTTCCTTGTAAACAATTTCATATAACAAGTTTGACTCATTTGAAAACAAGTTTACAAGTTTGGGGGCGTATTCACCCCCAAACTTTGGAAAGTTGATACTTTGAACTCGAAATTTTCACGTTGTTACATCCTCCCGACCTTGAAACAAATCTCGTCCTCGAGATTTCTTTTCTCGAACAAGTGTGGGTATTTTCTTTTCATTTCCGATTCGAGTTCCCAAGTATATTCGGGCCCTCTACGCGAGTCCCATTTTACTTTCACTATTTTCAAAGTTTTTTTTTTAACTTCTTTGTTTTCGAATCTTCAATTTGCATTGGTCTTTCAACAAATTTTAAGTTTTCGTTTATTTCAACGTCTTTTAATGGCACAGCCAAAGATTCATTGGTTAAACACTTACGCAGATTTGAAACATGGAATACATCATGTATCCCTTGCATTTCCTCAGGTAATCGCAATCGGTATGCAACATTACCGATTCGTTCGAGTACCTCAAAAGGTCCAACGAATCGAGGACTTAACTTTCCTTTCTTACCGAAGCGAACGACGCCTTTCCAAGGCGAGACTTTTAATAACACTTTATCACCAACTTTGAATTCCAATGGCTTACGACGGACATTGGCGTAACTCTTTTGGCGATCACGTGCCGTCTTAAGTCGTTCTCGGATTTGGAGAATCTTGTCGGTGGTTTCTTGGACTATCTCGGGTCCAGATAATTGATTATCTCCGGTTTCAGACCAACACACGGGCGTTCTGCACTTACGACCATATAACGCCTCAAATGGTGCGGCTTGAATAATCGTGTGATAGCTATTATTGTAAGAGAATTCCATTAGGGGTAAGTGGTCGTCCCAACTTCCACCTAGGTCGATTACACAAGCTCGGAGCATGTCTTCCAACGTTTGAATCATCCTTTCGCTTTGCCCATCAGTTTGCGGATGATAGGCGGTGCTAAGGTTCAAATTCGTACCAAGAGCTTGTTGGAAGCTTTTCCAAAAGTGAGACGTAAAACGACTGTCTCGATCAGATATTATATACAGCGGTACTCCATGCAAAGCGACAATGGTGTTTACATAGATACGCGCTAATCTATCCAATGAGTACGACTCATTGATGGGTATGAAGTGTGCGGACTTCGTTAAACGATCTACAATTAACCATATTGCATTATTTTGTCGAGTCGTCTTCGGGAGTTTGGTTATGAAATCCATGGTTATCAACTCCCACTTCCATACAGGAAGTTCGGGTTGCTGAAGCAATCCTGAAGGCTTTTGGTGTTCAGCCTTGACTTTCAAACACGTCAAACATTTCGCAACGTGCGAAGCGACATCCCTTTTCATTCCATTCCACCAATAGTTTGCTTTGAGATTATGGTACATTTTGTCACTTCCGGGATGCATCATGTACTTAGATTTGTGAGCTTCATCCAAAATTTTCTCACTCATTCCTCCGACAATTGGTACCCAAATCCTATTACCGAGTCTAAGGATACCATCGTCACCCTTGACTAATGAGTCAATGGTGCCATTACGTTTTTCGTCGGAGATTTGGTTTTCATTGATCTCTTGAGTTTGAACGGATTTAATTTGTTCAAAGAGATCAATTTGGAGTTCTAGTCGCAATGCTCGAAGTCTTTTGGGTTTCTCATGTTCCTTGCGACTCAAGGCATCGGCCACGACGTTGGCTTTGCCTTCATGGTAAACAATCTCACAATCGTAGTCGTTGAGCGTTTCCATCCATCGCCGTTGACGCATGTTGAGCTCTTTTTGATCAAAGATGTGCTTCAAGCTCTTATGATCAGTGAACACGGTAAATCTTACTCCATAGAGATAGTGCCTCCATATCTTAAGTGCAAAGATTATGGCGCCTAACTCTAGATCATTAGTCGTGTAGTTCTTCTCGTGTACTTTGAGTTGACGAGAGGCGTAGGCGATTACTTTCTTGCGTTGCATTAGTACACATACCAAACTCGAGTGAGACGCGTCACTACATACCACAAAATCCTTAGTACCTTCTGGAAAAGCCAAGATAGATGCTTGGGTAAGTTTTTGTTTGAGTATATCGAACGCCTCTTGTTGCTTCATTCCCCATTCATATTTGATGTTCTTACGAGTTAAGAAAGTTTGGGGAACGGCGATACGAGAAAAATTTTTGATAAATCTACGGTAATAGCCAGCCAAACCTAAGAAACTTCGAATCTCGGTTGGCGACTTCGGAACTTACCACTTAGAGATAGCTTCAATCTTAGCGGGGTCCACTTGAATACCGTTAACGTTAATGACGTGACCAAGAAATTGCACCTCGTGCAACCAGAATTCGCATTTCGAGAACTTAGCGTACAACTTCTCGGTTCTAAGAATTTCAAGTAACGTTCGAAGATGAATTTCATGATCAGCCTTAGACTTAGAGTAAATAAGTATGTCGTCGATGAATACGATAACAAATTTATCCAAGTACGGCTTGCAAATACGGTTCATATCCAAGAACGCAGCTGGGGCATTAGTGAGTCCAAACGGTATGACCGTGAACTCATAATGTCCCTACCTTGTTCAAAACACAGTTTTCAGAATATCTTCGGTTTGAACTTTGAGTTGGTGATAGCCGGAACGAAGATCGATTTTAGAAAAATAGCTAGCACCTTGAAGTTGGTCGAAAAGATCATCGATACGAGGGAGTGGATATCGGTTTTTGATTGTGACTTTGTTCAACACACGATAATCGATACACATTCGCATGGAACCATCCTTCTTCTTGACGAATAGAATTGGCGCTCCCCAAGGCGACGAACTCGGTCGAATGAAACCTTTATCCAATAACTCATCAAGTTGTTTCTTTAACTCCTTCATTTCGGTCGGCACTAAACGATATGGAGCTTTGGCGATCGGAGCAGTACCAGGAATAAGATCAATCGTAAACTCTACTTCACAATCGGGAGGGATTCCAGGAAGTTCATCAGGAAAGACGTCAGAAAAGTTAGAAACAATAGGGACGTCTTTGATTTCTTTTGGCTTTGATTCTTCAATGACGTAGGCCATGAATGCGAGGCATCCTTGATTCAAACATTTGTTAGCCCTAATCATAGAAATTATGCTAACTTGGCCAGCGTCTTTGTCCCCTTCAATTCGAATCGTTCATTTATCAGGGGCTTGAAGTTCAACAGTTTTGCTATTGCAGATGATACGAGCATGGTTATCGAATAACCAATCCATACCAAGTACAATATCAAAACCAGCCAGACTCATGAGTAACAAACAAATAGGCAGAATATAACCAGCTAGAAGTATTTTTCCTTTTTCAAGGGCTTCGGAGATCTTAACGATTTCGCCACTAGCAGTCTCGACGCTTAGAGTTTTATCTAATTTTGTTAATGGTTAGTTTAATAGACTACATAAACTATAATCTATAAAACTTATATTGGCACCCGAATCAAATAAAACTCTAGCATATGTGTCGTTGACTAGAAACGTACCGGTTATGGTTTCCGGCATGTCAGCGGCCTTCTTTGTGTCGAGTACGAAGACTCGAGCGTTTCCTTTCTTGTTCTGGCCACTTCCACCCGCACCACCAGCAGCAGGCTTGTTCTTTGGGCATTCGAAACTTAAATGGCCCATTTCCTTGCAATTAAAACAAGTCATCTTCTTCTTCCAACAATTAGCAGCCACATGACTCGTGCGGTTGCATGATTCACACACCTTTAGAGGCGGAGCAAAGTTGCATCGACCTTTGTGTTACCTTCTACAAGTCTTGCAAGGCGTAGCGTTTATATTGAATCGACTTTTGTTTACGCCTTTGCCTTTGAAGTTGGCACATCCTCCAGTTCTTCCTTGGGCAATTGTTGTTGTTGTTACCTTCTTGTCTTCTTCCTTGTTACGAACCAAGCCGCCCATCAAATAACCAGCTAACTCCATTGCGGAGTCGGCGGTTTGAGGTAAATGAGACCTCACCATGTTGCGGATTTCCCGCGGCAATCCCTAAATATATCTTGTGACTTTGCTGGACTCACGGTTAACTAGCTGGGGAACAAGGCGACAGTACTCATGGAATTTGGTATTGTATTTTCAGAGGTTTGTCCCTACGACTTTAAGATTAAGAAATTTCGTTTGAATATGGTCGGTTTCATGCATGGGACAAAACTTTCCCATCAACAGAGACTTAAACTCATCCCACGTCAGACCATACATCATCTCTCTCCCTTTGCTCATCAACAAAGCATTCCACCATTCAAGTGCTTCTCCCTTGAACATGGGCAGAATACTAAATCTTTTCCTCATCGAAACACTTAATAGTAATCACAATTGTTTCCTTCTCCTCAAGCCACCTCACGGTTGAGATGGCTCCTTTGTCACCATGGAATTCTTTCGGTCCATAGTACTTGAAGTCCTTAAACGAACACCCACTAATCTTGAGTTTCTTGAACTCACGTCTAATTCCTCCATCGGCGTTAGACTCATGAACACTCTCCTCGACACAATATTGTTTCGGACGGGATTTAATGGTTTTGGAAGGATGAACGGATTGAGAATTTCTAGTTTGTCTAGATTGAGAATGTCTAGATTGAGATCTAAAGTCAGATTCTTCCCTAACCGCTTTCTTGATCATCTTTTGTATTTTACTCATATATTTTTCGGGAATTTCTTCCTCTTATTCTTTCTCGGGGCCTTTCCCCTTTTCTTTTATTTCTTTTTCTTTACGAACATTCTCGTTATTACTTTGTTCAGACATTTTCTCTCAATATGTCTTTTAACTGAAATTTAGCAAATTTCTTTATAAAACACACATCTTTATTTAATTATATATATATATATCACAAGGATACACACACACACACACATATATATATATCGTTCCAACGATATATATATATATATATATATATAAATATATATGTGTGTGTATATATATCACAAGGATACACACAAACACACACACATATATATATAGATCATCTTTTCTTTATTCTAGGAACGTTTCTACGTTCTTTATTACACATATCATACAAAACTATTTTACGTATAACATCCTTCTTCATCATCTTTAGTCCTTCAAGAACTTCTTCACAACCTTCATTATTTTGCTGCACTTACGAAGGAGTGTTTCTCCCACCTTCTTCTTTTTCTTTCCTTCATCGTTTACCTTCTTCCTCCAATCGTCGGTTTAGTGCAGTGCACGATCCAAATGTTCTTCATACGATTGTGGGACTACATTGGGGTATCCATACTGTGGAGGTGGGTCATGGTAACCCAGTGTCACCATTTGGTAGCGATTCCTCGGTTCTGGATACGGGACGTAAGTCATGTCGGACAAAAGGTAGAGGTAAGTCTTGGCAGCTCGGTTTTGTTCTCGAATTTCTTCAGCTTGCTCTTCAATTGATGGAATCCTTCCTTGAAATGGTGGGAAGCTTGACGAAGCTTGATTCCTAAGTTTCTCGAGATATTGGACATATGGGTCCACATAACCATAGCTTGACGAAAGGTAGAGGTAAGTTTTGGGAAGTGAGTGATCCTTCCATTGGACTTGATATCTTGTTGGGGTTTTCAGGATGCTCTTCTTCCGGTTCTTCCTCGGACTCTTCCTCAAGGTCCTCATCTTCTTCGTGATTCTCCTCTTCTTCTTCAGGTTCTTCCTCTTCTAGTCCATCTTCCTTCATGGGTTGTGTGGTTTCATCGTTTATTGGGGGCATCTGGAAAATTTCAGAGGGCATCATTACCCTCATCCTAGGTTTGTGGGATGGTCCTTCACCGTTGTTTGGTTGGTTAATTTCATTGAAGGTGGAGCTTCCGGTATGCCATTCTTGTTGTTCAGAGAGATATTTCATCCATTCGGAGGATGGTTGAGAGTTTGGTAGGTATCCGGTTGGATAGTATTGTGGTATCTCCGATGGTTGGTAAGTGGGGATCTTTGTTGGGTGGTACGTCGGTATTTCGATGGGATTATACATTGGTATTGTCGGTGGATGGTAGCTTAAGTGTATTGGTGGCTCAATTCCTTGTTTTGGTGGACTATCGAGAACATCTATTGGGTAGTGCCTGCTTCCGGGGTAGTACACGGATTTGGTCAAGTCGTGTTCCACATCTTGGTTGAAGTATGCTTCATAATACCCATCACTCATGTTGTCTTCGGGGTAAGGTTCGGCAATTCCGGTCTCCTTTGCCTTGCGCATAAAGTCTTCTATATGAGCTTTGAATGACATCTAATATTATGGGTGGTTTAGAATGTAGAGAGGGAAAGAAAGGTTACCAGCCTATCTAATCCCTAAAACAAATAAAAAATTATTTCCAATACTTGGATCGAAGCTTGGGTATTGTTTTATGATACCCAATTCGCTAAGATCGATGGCTTTGATACCAACCTGTCACACCCCCATCTTAGGCCTAGGAGCGTGATCCAACAGTTGGTACCATAATTGTAAATAATTCAGAGTTGCGTTAGTTTGCGGAAGACTTATAAAACTTCAAGGATCAAAACATAACTTTTATATATACATTCAAAGACGGGATTATAAAACACCCGTTTAGAGTTGTTAACCAAAAGATTACTTGTTTATGTTTACAAACCACCATTTATGTTTATACAAAATAAAATCTGAGCCATCGGATATATAAGCACTTCCTTACTCCAAGTGCTAAACTTGTTCACCTGCAAAATGTAAGAAAATACGTCAGCAACGAATGCTGGTGAACACGCTGACGCAAAATAACTTCTTTTACTTTATTACCCCTCGAGACTACGCCTGCCTCAGCCCAACGTGGCTTAGGAATAACAAAGTCAAATAACACATTATAAACTTGAGCCTCTACTCTAGGTCACCTTAGCAAACACCGCAGCGTTCGACTTAGTTAAGTACTTTTAAATATACACATAAGGTCGTACTCCCTGCAGGAGAGCGTCCTACGACCAAGGGTGGTGCGATCATGCCCATACATCACATAGTACCACCTATGTAATGATCCAGACATACGTATACCACAGCCTGAGGGCTAGGTTCATACCCATAGTTATAACGGTTTTAGGAACACATAGTTCCTTGTAAACAATTTCATATAACAAGTTTGACTCATTTGAAAACAAGTTTACAAGTTTGGGGGCGTATTCACCTTATCACTTTAGGATCGGCTTCACTCACCGTCCAAGGGTCTTTCCCTTATTTATCTCGCACCTATAGTACGAGAATAAACATTTGTTAGTCGGATACACGATCCGGCTTAAGACCTTTAGTCTTATGTTATATCTCAACCTTGATGAACCTTTAGTTCATTTTCTTTTACTTGAAAACCTTTAGTTTAAAAGTAAATTATAAACCTTTAGTTTATATTGAAACCCGACGTTTCTTCTTCTTTAAGAAACGTAATCATTTTTTTTTATTATTTAAGAATACTCATTATTCATTAAACAATATTTTCATAACAAAGAGCATACATATATACTTACACACATATATACGTATTCACAATATTCAATATCTTATCTTTCATTCATTTCTTTGTTATGTTTTCTTTTCTTTTCTTTTATCGAGGTATCGAGTATAACCTCGACTTAAGACTTAAGCCTTGAATATAAATATTCAATTGACATTACGCCTAACCTTATTGGCGTTTAGAAACCCTAAGAACTTAAGCAGCATTCCAACGCCACTTGATCAATTGTTCCTCCTTGTTGTTGAACACCAAACTTTCAACACTCGACGGCACGCTTTACGAGATTCATCGCCACTATAACAAACACCTTCTTGATCGTATGTGGATGGAGGGTAGCATGAACTTCGAGGAAACGTTATACACAAACGAAGGCTCGGGACACGTTTCTCAAGGAAATATGGCACGTTTATCGAGGTGGATTGTGAGTCGGGTTCTCAGGTTTTAGAGAGATGTTAGAGAGAGACTTGAGAACTGATTTGTGGGATGCCAAGAATGAAACCCGGACCTTGCTATTTATAGACATTATTTTGGACCCATCGCGGTACGCGATGGGTCCCTGAGTAGACCTATCGCGTACCGAGATAGGTCTGCTGACTCACAGCGTAGGCCTGCCATATGTTGACACGTGGCAAGCACCGCTCCACGTGGCGACACGTGGCAGCAGTGTTGCCACGTGGTGACACGTGGCAGCTCCTAGTGCCACCCTGTGCCACGTGGGACACGTGTCACACTTTGTCAAACACCCCTTCGCGTATCGCGATGGGAGTCTCTTCTGACTCATCGCGTAGCGCGATGGGTCAGGAAAACCATATTTTCATTTTTAAGCCTCTAGTTTGGATTTTGGCAAAATTAGTCCTTAGACTTTGGAAAGTTGATACTTTGAACTCGAAATTTTCACGTTGTTACAAAAAAAAAAGTGTTTATATGGGGGGCTATTAACATTCTGCCGAAACTCTAACTCATACGAAAAAGAATAGTATTTAATTCTTGGTGCTCCTCTACTACCGTCAACATCTATCGAAGACAAGAGAGTTTTGCTCCAAAGCTTCTTTTGGTATTTTGGTGAAGATAAGAGACGTGCCAAAGATCGATTCATTATCTTGTTGGTGATACCTCTTACTCATTACTCTTTTGTAGTTTTGATTCCATATACTTGATGTTAGTTTGTACCAAGTATTTGATGATTTGTGTATGCCTCTAGTTTTATCTAGAGAAGAACTTTTGTATTGCTCATTATTGGTGATAGTGGATTTGAAGCGGCTCTAGTAGTCCCGTGGTTTTTTACTCTCGACTTGAGAGGTTTTCCACGCTAAAATTATTGTGTCCTATTTACTTTTTATTACCCTATTTGTTTGCATCCTCATTGGTTCATTCGGGTCGGGAAAAAGTTTAGCCAAACGAAGATTAATTCCGCACTTTTAGTTTACCGTTCGTGGCTAGGTGGTCGTTTTTTCCCAACAAAAAGTTTACAAGAAGATCTATGAGGGTAGTGGCGGATCCAGACATTTAATTCAGTGGGGGGAAAATAACTAATAAAACTAAACTGTGTGAAAATGTAAAAGATTACTACATTATATGAACCATTTCCAAAAGAGACAATATAAAATATATTTACATATAAGATAATATTATCTTAGGTTTTTTTAATCAATCAATATTCATTAACTAATATGGAGTGAATGAGTGGACTTGTTTATCAATTAATTGGGCTGGGTTGGTAGATATTTAGAGCATGAGGGCTTGGAAAATTACAGAAGGGGTGCCTATAATGTATTTTTTACCACAATAACACTAAAATATATAATATTAATACAATCTAGCAAAATTTGAGTGGGGTCTTACCCCCCCCCCCCAACATATGCTTCTTTCCGCCTATGTATGAGGGAATTGAATTATCAAATCATGTAAAGTAAGTTCTCGAGAACATAATGATTATTGTTGTGTATAGAGTCATATTTGAATAAGTTACAATTATTGAATACGTTGAACATAAATGGAACTCCTAAAGATTTTCCTAAGGTTGTTGTATACTTGAAAGGTTACTTGATACATATTAATGATGAAATTCTTGTGCATCAATAAACATACACATAGAAGAAAATGCACATGATGAGTACAATATCTCAATAAACAAAGAAATTGTACAAAATGGAATTTTGATTTGTGACACAAATTATGTGTTAATGAGCAAGTTTATCCAGCAAAAATCCTGGAAAAGTGAATGTGTATGTATAATTTGTCAAGTTGACAAGAAGTCCATGATGGATTTGTGAATGCATGGATTTATGCTTATTACGTATGGACTAAATTATTCGAATTGAGTTTAACACAAATCAAGAGATATTTTGATAAAGGGGGATAAGTTGGATATAATTAGTCATTATAATCACAGTTTACAATGATTTCATTGTACATATCACTGAGAGAAACTTATGAGCTTTTAAAGAGATGTTTCATTTTGAAAGACATTGACACAGTGTGATTATTGTTTGACTTATAGTTCGAGTATATGTGTAATTATATGTTTATAAATCCATCAAAGTGCATCTAGAAAATGGTGAGACACTTTACCATGGACAAATTTAATCCTTTTAGCATGTTAAAGGATGTCTAACAATGACTCTATATCATTGTCAATCTGAATTTGAATATTATTGGTTCGAAAATACCATAATTAAATGCATATGTGCATTATGTCGTATTGTTAGCTATATATGATTATTATTTTCTTTATATATATTTATTGACATGTGTCATGCTAGGAGATATCAGAATTTGTTAAAACATATATTTCAGGTATGCAAGATATGTGTTTGTATTTTACTAACACATCAAAACAAGTTTGGTCAGTCTTGTTGATGCAGTGAAACACAACAGGATCATTGTGTTTACTATATGAAGCAATAAATGTTTTCACGTGAAGATAATACAACATTATTCAACTTAAGGATTCAAATGTCATGGGACAAAGACGCAAATAATTGAGTACAAAGTTTTTTTGATAACTTTCACAAAAGATCTACCATTTTAATGAATATATAAATCAGGGGGAGACAATACGCGCTGCACTCTTTTTCCCTTTGCTATGGTTTGTCACACTACGTTTTCCAATCAAGGTTTTTAATGAGGCAGCAACTCTAAGCGTATTAAGTTGATAACCAAGGGGCGGTGTTATAAATATAATAATATTATGGTTATCAACACCAAATATAGATTAGCTTTCTCCTCAAGTTTTCATATCCTATATATACATCTCATTGTACCTCTTTGTAATACACACCTAATCAATGAAATCTT
This sequence comes from Bidens hawaiensis, assembly GCF_021521415.1. NCBI lineage: Eukaryota > Viridiplantae > Streptophyta > Magnoliopsida > Asterales > Asteraceae > Bidens > Bidens hawaiensis. Next base: position 1,150,778 of record NW_027491371.1, on the reverse strand, counting down.
TCATCTTTCTCCCTACAGCTTTTTGTCATATGTTCAGCTATTAGGTTTGTTTCATAACACAAACCACCTATTTTAGTAAATATTTTTTCCACCCAACCCATTTTGGTTAAAAAAAACTCAATTATAAAGTACTTAAAACATAAAACAAGCTAGTCCATATGATCATTCCTGCCCCCCCCCCCCCCCTTCCCTTTCTCGTCTTTATCTGATAGAGACCTATTGAAGATGGTCAATCTCTCATTAAACCCGTAGAGTGAGTTAGGCTTCAAAAACAAAAGAGAAGAAGAACCGAAGTTGGAACAATTTTCTAATTATTTTTCTTAAACAAGATTACAATTTATAGGAAAACCAAAGACATAAAAATAGGAAATGATAAATAATAAGGAAACATAATTGAGTAAAGAAACTAAATAATAGATAAACTTATTAATCATATTAAACTTAATTAATATTAATGTTCGTATCAATCTCACGCTAGGGATGGCAAAAAAGCCCGAGCCCGACGGGTATACCTGAAACCTGAAACATATGGGGCGGGTATACCCGAAACCCGGTGGGTATGGGTCGGGTATGCAATTAAGATTTAAAATTTTTCGTGGGTATGGGCCGGGTATAGGATTAGATGATACTGGGCCCGATAACCCGAAACACATACCCATTAACCCGAACCATATACCCGAATTATATACCTGAAAAATTCTTTTTATTTTATAGGTTGTGAAGCATATATATAAAATATTATATAAAAATTATAATGATATTATTTATTTATTGTCACGCTTCTATATATGGAGTGCTTTATATTTTAATTCGTAATAATTGTTGAATGTATAAAAGTTATAAAATAATTATAATGATTAAAACAATTTACTTGAAAGTCCCAACGGGTATACCCGATACCCAACGGGTAATAGGCCAGGTATGGGACACGGTTTTACAAACGGGTATGGGCATGGGATTACCAATACCCGGCGCGTACTCAAGAACGGAATGCGTTTTCCATAGATCTCTCAAGCCAAACGTTATTTTCTCTTTTACGCGATCTATGGCGACAAGCTATTTCCCTGTGTCATTGAATCAATCGATGATGAACCTTTATGGTGGTTCAATGGTTGGCTTTTGAGTTCAGACTTCCTCACTTGGGATGATTTCACTACAGCAATGCTTACTCAATTCCACGCTATTTATGTCAATGCAATTGCTAAGTCTGATCATTAAACCATTGTTAAAGAGGAAGTTACTCAAGGATTGGGAGATATGACCTTAGGTGGGAATGCAACCGGTAAATATAAGCAATAAAATGGTAATTTGATGGCTAATAAAGATGCCAATCAAATTTACAACAATACAATTAGCTCGTTGACGCCGATACCATTAAAAGGTGCAAAAAGGTTACCCGTTTCGCGCCCTTATGGTGGCCCGCTGAAATTGAATCGAATAACACCAGAAGACCCGAATGGTGGCCACTATGGTGCAACGTTGAGTCCACCCCGAATTCATGTACGGCTCGAGTGGAGACCGCCATGACGATGTCATTCCGTCCTTGAGGACAAGGACGTTTTCATGTAGTCGGGAATTGATACGATCCTATTACCACTCCCATTGGCAACCCAATGGTGGTTTGGGTTGCCACATGACATTAAATAAAATAAAAAAATATTTTTATACATGATTTATCACAAACTAGTTCACTAAAACAAACTAGTTTGCAAATCATTATATGCAACTATTCAATGCAATTACTAGCTAATGTTTTTTATTCTTTTTTTTTTGTTAACAATTAATATAATATACAAATTAGTTTTTGTTTAATAACTTAAATTTTTATCTTAAAAAAAATCTAAAAACACAACCATGTTTATTTTTTTTTCTAAACACTTCGATATAAATTTTATAGAAAACGAGGTTATTCAAATTATGTATATTAGCTTTTCAATACAATATTATAGTTTCGTAAACTTATTATTTAAAGTTTTATTTTTTATGTATTTTAAATAATTATAAATTATATTTAACAAAAATGTTGGTTGAGGTTGGGTTGTGAATGGGAGTGAAAATTTTGATTAGGTTGGGTTGTGTTTTTTGATGAGAGTGAAATTAGATTTTTATTAAAAGATTGGATTGGGTTGGGTTGTCAATGGGAATGGTATTATATTAATAAGTTTATTATTATTATTTAAGTTTATATTTTATTTAGTTTCCTTATTATAGTCAAATTAAGTTTCTTATTATTTATCTTTTTCTATTTTAATGTCTTTTTTTCCTATATATTTTAATATCGCTTAAGAAAAAGAAAATGAAAGAATTATTATTTTGGGTCTATTTTATATTCTTCATTTGTGTTATTGGGAGATTGACGGTTGTCTCGAATAAACATATCAGTATCATCTGCGTATTTGACGCCTTATTCGACCCAATAAATACTTGGAGTTCATCTATATCTCGGGTCTTGAAACAATCTTGCAATTTGAGCCTATAAAATAAAGTATATGTTACAAGTTCAAACAAAACTACATATTACCGATATAACACTTTTAAGCGTGCAAAACAAGTCGTTAACATGTATCAAACTACTAACGTCCAACAAATCTACTAAACTAACATTTACCAAAAAAACAACATGAACCAAAGTATCAACATTAACCCAATTAGCACACTAGCAACATAAACCAGCTAACATACATTCATCTATCCTTATATAAGACTTTAAAATAAAATAAGTTAGTTTTATCGGTGTAAGTGGTTGAGTTGTTTACCTCATGCTCACCAAAGAAACTCGACAGCGTATAAAATCTGGAAGCTGTGAGTCACTGATAACTGTGTTTGTTATAGTCGTCCGATAAATGTATATGGTGTCGCGTGAAACGTGTTGTGATTCTGGTGGTTAACCATGAGGAAGGAGAGGGTGACGGATTGACTTTATTGAAATGTATATGATAGGCATCAGCACAAAAAGTAATTTTAAATTAGGATTACAAATAACTAATTTAAAGCATTATACACAATAAAATGATTGGAATAAAAATGTTCAATAAATTTACAATCATTATGAATGTATAAACCTTTTTGATTTCTCGAGGCCATGGTTGAGGTATGACTTTTATAATTTTATTTAATGAAGTATCTCTGATAACATGATCTGCAAAAGCAAACATAAATAAAATCACAACTAGATGTTAATGATTTAGTAGAAAGACCTAAAAAATAATCAGATGATATGAATGAGAGAATACTTACCGCTTGCCATAAGAACACCGCCCACACCACACCACCGCTGCCAAGGGTTTAAAAATCGAACATGGCAACAGCTGGTGGATGAACAATGGCAACATCAGCGATAACAACACACAAAAAATGGCCATGACCATAAACAACCACCATCTGCCATAACACTGCCGACCAAAAACCGCTGTAACATCACCACCCACCGCTAACACTACAGCATAGCCACCAAGAGTCCAAAAATCGAACCCGACAACAGTGACGAAGGAAAGGAAGACGGATGGCGGCGTTAAAACCGTTGAAAACTGACATGAAAGTGGTGATGGACGATGCTAGAAGATATAGAAGAAAAGTAAATATAAAACCCAAATGAAATATTCTCTTGTCTGTAGAAAAAAACTGAAGGAAATACACGGTGCCAACTTCCAAAGACAACACGTATATGACAAGTGGAAAAAAGTATGTACTTTAAACCTTGCATAAGGTTCTTGTACAAACTGCATCATGAGTGGTGAATATGTAAAACCAAAGTACAATAGTAGATGCATAACCTACAACTCCTAATGTTGCAACACAGATGAAATTGTATGTTTATAAATAGGTTGAATTTGAACGAATTGAAATTTACAATAAAGATTTTGGTGTCACCTCAGACAACACTTTCCTTACCATAAGGTGTACGATATCCTACATGATGTGAAACGTTTCTAAATGTTGTTTTTTTTGTTATTTTTTTTGTATAAGTCAAAACACCTTCAAATATTTGTAACTTTAACCTTATTTTTGTTATTTAAAGTGTTAGTTTACGGTCAATTTAATGTGAAGTCAACGTGACCCGTCACAACGCACGGACAGTTTTTACTTAAATTTAAATTTGTTATGATTGAAGAATGATTTTTCATTAACGGGTGTTGAACTGTAAATCAAATTCATCGAATTCGTGTAGGGTTTTCAACTACTCCGGCTGATGTACTTTGTTTATGCACTTTTGTCTATTTCAATAATTTTTGTAGTTGATGGTAGAATTTGAATCAACATGGTTTTTTTTCTAGGGATTGTGGTCTTGGTGATTAGCTTGATTAAGTAGGAAATTAAATGTAACGGGCTACGGAGTTCGTAAAAATTGTGGAACAAAGCAATGCCTAGATTTGGTTTATTATGTAGAGCAAATACAACAACAAATGTTATATGCAAGAAGCATTTAGAAATTTGTAATAAATTTATTTTGAATAGTTGTTAAATCTTTTGTTCATATTTAAGTTGGTTGGTTATATATATATATATATATATATATATATTTGATTTAAATATTTTCTAGATTATTTTTAGTTATATATTTTAAAAATATTTTTTCAACCCGTGTGTCAAACGAGTATATAGGCTAGTATCTATACTATATTATAATACATATAGAAATGACAAACTAGTCATTTAATAAAAAAAACTCTTAAATATAAGAAATGTACAAGCTTACAAGCACACTATACAACTCATTAAAGCATAAAAGATTTTCAGGAAGTTCAACTCTTGAATTCCCGCTTAGACAGTCAAACCCTCACATTTTAAAATTCAAACACGTTATCTCATAAGTTATATGATATGCTCAACACCTTCTTCCCTATTATCCCTCTCACAACTATCACAGGGGTCTAAAATAATCGAAACTAATTAGGGCGGGTTAAATAGTGTTGAAAAGTTTTAATCAGATTAGGCCAATAATTTGTGGCATAAACGTTAAATGTCAATATAAATGTGTGACACTAGATTTTTAATGGCATATGATAAGTGTCATTGAAATAAAATAGCAATGGCACTAATCTTAATGCCACTAAAAATGTGTTATAAGCATATATGGTTTACGCAAAGTGTCATTAAAACCTAAATTAGTTGCACAAAAGCTAAATGTCACTAAAAACGTGTAACACTAGATTTTTAGTGGCATACGCAAAGTGCCACTAAATTCATAAATTAGTGGCACTAAAACTTAATGTCACTAAAATGTGTTATATGCAAAGATGACATACACAAAGTGCCATTAAAACACTAAATTAGTGGCACAAAAGATAAATGTCATTAAAAACGCGTGACACTAGATATTTAGTGGCATACGCAAAGTGCCACTAAAATCATAAATTAGTGGCACTAAAACTTAATGCCACTAAAAATATGTTATGGAAAAGATGGCATACGCAAAGTGCTACTAAAAACCTAAATTAGTGGCACAAAAGCTATATGTCATTAAAAGTGTGTGCCACTAAATGGCCTTTTTTTGTAGTGACATATGCACTATATCGATTTTTTTTTAATTTTTGTATATAATATAACACTATTGCAGATATACAATACAAACAACTATATATATGCTATTCAACACTATTTCAAATATCAAAATGCACACTATTGCACTATAAAAAAAGTCGATGTATTGCATATATGCATTACAACGTTAATTTTTTTTTATTTTTTTTATTTTTTTTTGTGGTAAATAATAACAACATATAAGAAGGATGAAAGAAAAAAAATTTTAAATTATTTTTTAATTAAAGTAAAAAATAGAGTTTCTCATGATCCTCTCCCTATATATATATATATATATTGTAGGGGGTGGGATTTAGAGAGAACTCCATTTAAAGAGAGAACTAGAGAACCCCTCTCAACACCATTGCTTTTAATAGATGAATGGCTAGAAAAGAAAGCATGGAAAAAAATAAAAAAGGCTGGGTTTTTCAATGAGACAAGGTAAAACTGGAATTAACCAAAATTCTAAATCATCGTTCTCTCTTCCGTCATACATAATCCATATATTCATCCCTGCTTCAACACTGATAACTAGGGTTTCTTCATATCGTCAAATTCGTCTAAATTTGCTTCAATATCAAGCACAAATTAGAAGAATAATAGCAGGTAAACAATTGTAATCTTCAATTCAAACATTATCTCATCAATTAGCATACTATACACACGATTGAGCAAAACAGAGGCTATCATGTTCGATAGGATCTGTTTTTGTTTTTTTTTTCTTTAATCGAATAACAACATAGCGTATGTGAATGTTAATTTGTACACGGTTTTGCATAAAATCTATCAACTATGCATAATTTTAATTACATGATTTGCGAAGTATTACATATAAGTATTGTTGATGTAATACACGTGTATGTAGTGCTAATGCAGTCAATATATGAAGTGATGTTGTAATACAAATCAAGAGTTTCGTTTTTGCAATCACTTGTCTGGTCGATTATTGTTGCATAATTCTTGTTTAAGACTTTAAGCTAGTTATTCTTCATGGTAAAATAGCTTGAATAAATCTTACTGTTGTTATGGTTGTACATTCTAGTTGTTGGTACTTGAATTATATCCTACTGTCTTGTTAATTTTCTTCATGACTGTTACATTTATATTGTGTTGTGACATTACAAATGTGATATAGACATGGAAACAAAGGGGCTATAAAGAAGCAAAAGTAAAACAGGGGAAGTTATTGGACAATGAAGACGATGTTTATTCGGAAAAAAAGGTCATAACAATTAAAACAAATGACACCGGTGGTTGATGAATACAAGCTTGAAGAGCATGGGATGAAAATGAGGAAGAAGAGGACACCATTTTGAAATATATGGTATATATAAGTTATCCAGGTGTTGATGTATTACATATATGCAGCATTGATGTATTACATACATGTACTGCTTATGTATTACATATACCCTGCACATTTATGCAGTTCTAATGTATTACATTTTTGTAGTACATGAATGGCACATTTTAATGCATATTTTTGTTATAATTCTTATATGTAGTGCTGAAGTAGTAGTGTTAACATATATGCATTATGTCTGTTTGAACAGCTAAATGACAGCTTCACGGATTTCCGCGTGTTTGGTACGACACATATGGAATGTTTCAAGGTATTGTACTACATATATGCAGTTATCAAGTACTAAATGCAAATGAACTATGTTGTATTACATATATGCAATAGTATTGTCTTATATAGTGTTAGGCCACGATTTTTATACTGAGGATCCTTTATCCTTGACTGTCTTATGGATAGTTTATCCTTGAAATATATATCAGGATATAAAGGATCGACGATCCTCGGTATTGTTTGTTTACTAATAATTGCGTTTAGTATGATGATGTGTTAGACAGGTATATCGACTTCAAGACGAACTTGCATCAATTATCCTCATGGGACATCATGTAGCTGGAACATGGATCTAGGATCCTAATTCAACATAGCTGATTATGGACGAACTCTCTAGAAGATTGAAGTTTAAATAACAACGGTATCTAGACCTGGTCTACCGCTTTATTCACTAGTGAGTGGCTATCAGCACGTGGTCAAAGAGCACGTTGGTGAAGAATGGAAGACTAGCGGATTTATAGGATGAAGTCGTTAAGTTTGTTAATTACTTTTTTCTTATATATTTGAGTATGATCGATAGGAAAAGACACATGTGCTTACACACATACACACTAGAGCAGAAGCAAATACTCTCTCTAGACACTAGCTTTCGTTGTAATCTCGATCATATACTCCACAAACACTTGTAATCACTTTTTATTCATTAATAAACTCGCCGGTGATAGTTTTCACCGTCCGGGGTTTTTTGTGCCAGAAACCGAGATAACCATATACTCATCGACCAAAGGTTACCTTGTTGATCATTGACTAAAGTACTTCGACCAAAGATTATATTATTAATCATTGACCGGAGCTATTTAACCAACGATTACCTTGATAAGTTTTGACCGAGGTAAGACTATCTTGGTTAAGGGTTTTTTCCCTCGTGATCTAATCATCGTGTTCATCAATATCACGCTTATATACGCGTTATTATTGAATTGGCACCTTACCTCACATAACAGATTTGGATACTTGATCCTTAGCTGTTTTTTATCCAAAACAGATTGGCGCCCACCGTGGGGCAATTGGTGCTATAATCCATATTATTCTCATCAACCTTCATTTTTCCATACCCTAAACACTCGCAATGGCCTCTCAATCAACCTCTGTGTCGTCAACCATGCCATCATCGGTTTCTCTCTCATCAATGACCTTGCCACCGATGCCTTACCCATCACGGGAGCACAACGAACTGCTGCTGCTGGAAGCAAGACGCAACTACCAGTCTTCCAGAGCTCTAAAACCGCTGCTGCTACCCCGGTGGTTAATACTAACAGTGCTGTTTCATCTATGTTTTCGCAGGTTAAAGCATATATGGAACAGCAGAACAAGACCAACCAAAGGATCCTTCGTGATATAGAAGATCTCAGGAAGAATAAGAGGCCAGCAGAAGATCTCACTCCCTTGGTGCCCAGGATGCTGGATTTCACCAGTCCAGGATCCATGGCTCAGCCTTCGCAGGGATCTTTACTGTTTCAGCCAGGATCCTCTATCCTGCAATCGGGGTCCATGGGTCAACAGTCTCAAGGATCCTCAATGTTTCAGCCAGGATCATCCATCCTTCAACAAGGGTCCATGGGTCAGCAGGCTCAAGGATCCTCACTCTTTCAGTCAGGATCACATATCCTTCAACAAGGATCCATGGGTCCTCGGGTTCAAGGGTACTCGGATTCCCAGCAAGGACCACCTAGCTTCAACCATGGGTCAATGGGTCAACCAATGCAGAGTTCCTCGATGTTCCAAAGTGGATCAGGGATGCTTCCGCCAGGATCCTCTGGGATTCCTTATCAAGGATCCTTATTTCAAGATCCAGGATCCTTTGGATCCCAACATCAACGTTCTTCCGAAGTCCATGATGGGGATATAATCCCCATGCAGACCATAGCTTCCAGAGGACCCACTCTGATTGCTTACTCCTCTTATCCCAGATACCCGTCTGGAATACCAAACTCCACCCAGCAGAGAGGTAACTGGTACGATCCTATATCTTTAGATACTAACCATGGTTCAATGCAGGATGCAGGTATCAACCAGGTAATGGCCAAGGAGTTACAAAAACTCAAGGATATGATATCTAGTGTTCCCGGGGTGATACGTCTAATTCCTGAGATACCGGAGGGAAGTCACAAATTATCCAGATTCGCTCCGCCCATTTGTGATGCTGAAATCCCGAAGCGGTTCCAAACTCCCAACATGAAGACATAGATGGAAGCACCGATCCAGAGGAGCATGTTGCCTAGTATAGGGAGAGGATGGAAATTAATCCTGTTCCTGAAAGACTCAAGGAGGCTTGCCTTTGTAAAGGATTTGGAGCCACGCTAACAGAAGCTGCACTTAAATGGCTGCTAAGTCTCCCCCCTTTCTCGGTTACATCTTTCTCTCATTTAGTTAATTTGTTTAACACTCAATTTTCCTGTAGTCGGAAATTTGAGAGGTTAACTAGTGATTTATTTCGTGTTGTTCAACCTAGTGATGAATCCCTTAGGGATTTCATTACCAGGTTCGGCAAGGAAGCTCTAGAAATCCCAAACCTTGATATGACTACTGCTGTTGAAGCATTCAAGATAGGAATTCAAAAGAGCTCCCCTTTTTATGATGATTTAGTGATGACTCCATGCAGGACATTAGATGAAGTCAGAAACAAGGCATTAAGATACATCCGGTTAGAGGAAGATAAGAAGATCCAGGATCGTCTCTAGGGACAAACGAAACAAGAAACTCCTGAGAAGAATAAAGGATCCTGGAATAGGAACAACAATTCAAAGCCATACGCCAAGTTCAACAATCAGAACATACGGGTAGTTGAAGAAGGAGATGACGATGAAGACTACCCTTGCATCTCCGAATATTGTTTCTCTGTATATACTCATGGCTTGATTTGTGCCATGAAGGATCTCGGAGAAAAAGCAAGGTGGCCCCGAAAGAATGAGAAGGTTGTCGGTTTCAATGACAAGTCTAAGTGGTGCGCCTTCCACGAAGATTTTGGCCATGCAACAGACGAGTGCATCGGATTAAGGAAAGAGATTGGATACCTCCTGAGCAAGGGTCACTTTAAAGAACTCTTGGGAAGGAAGAAATCCAAGATCCATGATCCCGAAGATCTTCCACAAAAAGCAACACCACCACCGCCGGATGCCCATGTGATCAATTTTGTCTCCAGAGACTACGAATTGTTTAGAGATTCGTGTGCCATAGAAGAAAGTCCCGTAGAAGAATTCGAATTGGACAATGAGAGAAGACCACTCATCCCCACTACTCGGATGACTGATCAGAGAGTCTTTTTCAATTCAAAGATCCCGGATCCTCAACAAAACAAGCCAGATGTGCCAGCAGTTAATTTTATCTCGGGAGGTTCAGACATATATGGAACATCTTTCTCCGCAGCAAAAAGATTCGCCAAAGAGATCAAGATGGATAACGGAGATCACCCAATAGTATCAACCACATTAACAACAGACAGGAGAATCTTTTTCGATGAGGAAGACAAGCTGAACATTCAGGATCCTCATCATGACGGTTTGATTATTACTTTGTTTATATCTAACCATTATGTACATAGGATCCTGGTGGATGGGGGCAGCTCAGTCAACATTATCCAGCATGATGTCCTAAAAAAGATGAACATACCGGATTCAGAAATCATCCCAAGAACATCGGTGCTAGTCGGTTTCAGTGGCGAAACTAAAAAGACATTGGGGTACATCAACCTCCCAATTTATATCGAATGGTTAAATTCATACAAAAAATTTTGTGTTATAGATAACCTTTCCTGTTGCAATGTTATTTTAGGTAGGCCTTGGCTCCATGGAATGAAGGCCGTAGCTTCAACTTATCACCAATGCATCAAGCTACCAACTCCTTGGGGAGTTGTAAAGATATTAGGTGACCAAGCGGAGGCTAAGAACTACTATTCATCATCAATGAAGCCAGCAGCCAAGCAAACTATAGCATAGCAACTACAGCAACATCCTAGGAACGTGCTGGAAGCTCGGGAAAAAGACCTCAAAGAAGTATCATTGGACCCTGAAGATCCAGAGATAAAAGTGTTCCTAGGATCCAGTATCCCCATCAAAATCGAGTAAGGTATAATATCCTTCCTAGGGCGAAGAAGATCTACTTTTGCCTTCAAGCACTCAGACATGACAGGTATTTCAAAAGAGGTAATCACTCATAAACTCGGCCTTGATTTATCTATTAAACCCGTCCATCAGAAGCGAAGAAAATTTGCTCCTGAGAGGAACAAGATCATACAAGAAGAAGTTGAAAAACTTCTTAAGGCCGGTATGATCAGAGAGGTTCAATATCCTCGATGGTTAGCTAATGTGGTCATTGTTTCAAAAAAGAATGGAAAGTGGAGGGTGTGTGTCGATTTCACCGATTTAAACAAGGAATGCCCAAGGATCCTTTCCCATTACCACATATAGATGCCATGGTGGATGCAACGGTTGGACATGAAAGGCTCACCTTTATGGATGCTTCCTCTGGATTCCAACAAATTCAGATGGAACCATCCGATCAAGAGGACACATCGTTCATGACTCCAACCAGCATATATTGTTATACTACTATGCCGTTCAGAGTAAGAAATGCAGGAGCAACATACCAAAGACTAGTCAACATGATGTTCAAGGACCAATTGGGCAAAACTATGGAGTTATATATAGATGATAGGGTGGTAAAGTGGAAGAAGGCAGAGGATCACCTCAGAGACCTTGAGGAAGCATTCAATATCCTTGACCATTATAACATGAAACTAAATCCGTCCAAATGCTACTTCGGTGTTAAGGCTGGAAAGTTTCTGGGATATATGGTCACAAAGAGAGGAATTGAAGCAAGCCCGGAGTAGATAAAAGCTATTGTCAATCTCAAATCTCCTGCAAATGCCAAAGACGTCCAGAGGCTCACCGGAAGAATAGCGGCCTTGAATAGATTCATCTCAAGATCCTCCGAGAAGTGCAAAGACTTCTATGATATCCTTAGAAAGAACAAGAAATTTGAGTGGACTGAAAAGCATGAAGCTGCGCTTACAGCCCTGAAGGATTACTTATCCTCAGCTCCAGCTCTAATGAAGCCTGTGGATGTAGAATCCTTGTATCTATATCTTGCTGTCTCAGGAAATGCGGTGAGTGCAGTCTTGGTAAAGGATCATGAAGGTGAACAACATCCTGTATACTATGTAAGTAAAAGTCTTCTAGATGCGGAGTCCAGGTATTCTTATTTAGAAAAGTTAATTCTTGCACTTATTATGGCTTCTACTAAACTAAGACATTATTGTGAAACTCACCCTATTATTTTGAGAACTAACTATCCTGTAAAGAATGTTCTTAGAAAACTAGAGTTGTCAGGTAGAATGGCTAAGTGGGTTGTAAAATTGAGTGCATATGATGTCCAATACAAGCCAAGAACAGCAATCAAGTCTCAAGCGCTAGCGGACTTTGTGGCTGATTTCACTAGTGATCTACATAAAGAGGCTGACTTGGAAGTCCACAACTAGAAAAGACCAAGGATCCTTGGATACTCTTCACAGATGGAGCATCCAACGTAAGTGGAACAGGATTAGGGATCCTACTGAAATCGCCACAGGTGGACATACCCCAGTCCATAGCTTGTGAGTTCCAGGCAACAAACAATGAAGCAGAGTACGAAGCTTTAATCGCAGGTTTGCAATTAGCCAAAAGCATGAAGATTAGGTATCTTCAAGTTTATGTAGATTCTTTGTTGATAACTAACCATTTTAATGGCTCGTATGCTGTTAAAGGTGAGAAACTAATGAAATATTTAGATGTTGTGAAGGAATTGTCGAAATCCTTCGAAATATTTAATATCACACAGGTACCGAGGGAAGAAAACACTGGGGCAGATGCCTTAACAAACTTAGCCTCATCTCTGAAGATCCCTGAGGATTTGAAAATCCCAATAATCCACATTCTCGCACCAGCAATAGGAGAACAGGAAGTTGGGGAGATAACAAAAGACAAAGAAATCGTGCTCTGGGATCCTTTATCCTCAAATAACAAAGGATCATGGATCCATCCTATCAAGAACTATATTCAGACTAGAGAAATTCCAACCACAGAAAATCCCAAGTCCTTCAAGCTCAAGGTATCCCAATATATTTTATTAGATAATATGTTATATAGAAAATCTCTTGCAGGTCCATATCTGAGATGCATCGAAGATCCTGAGACCCAAGAAGTACTTAAGGATTTTCATGAAGGAGATTGCGGCAATCACACAGGTGGAAGAGCATTATTTTCCAGGATACTCAGAAATGGATACTTATGGCCAACAATGAATAAAGATGCAGTGGAGTATTCAAAGAAGTGTGATGCTTGCCAAAGACACACGAACATCCTTCATCAACCAGCGGAGCCTCTATATCCTATATCCTCCCCATGGCCTTTCATGAAATGGGGTATGGATATTGTAGGCAAACTGCCAAAAGCACCAGGTGGAAAAGTCTTTATGCTTGCTATGACTGACTACTTCTCCAAGTGGATTGAGGCATAAGCATTTGTACAAGTCCGAGAAAAGGAAGTAATATCTTTTATTAAACAAAATATTATAACTAGATTTGGTATTCCCGCTGAAATTGTTTGTGACAATGGTTCCCAGTTTATCGGGAAGAGAACCACTAACTTTTGTGACAGTTGGGGCATCAAATGATCACTTCCACTCCGGTTCATCCTCAAGCCAATGGTCAAGCAGAGTCCAGCAACAAGATCATCATCAACAATCTAAAGAAGAAGCTAGGATCCAAGAAGGGAAAATGGTCTGAAGAACTTCCTTATGTTCTCTGGGCAGACAGAACTACACCCAAAAATGCGTCAGGCCACACACCCTTCTCCTTGGTGTTTGGATCAGAAGCAGTGATTCCCATAGAAATGGTGGTTCCTACTGCGAGAACCAGCATCCGTGATCCTGAAGCTAATAAAGAAATCATTCTTGAAGACTTGGATACTATAGAGGAACTCAGAGATCTAGCAAAAATTAGAATGGCAGCTTATAAACAAAGGGTAGCTGGGGCATATAACAAAAATATCATAATCAGGAGATTTCAAGAAGGAGATCTAGTATTGAGGAAAGCCTTCCAAAACACAACAAATCCGGCTGATGGGAAGCTAGCGCCCAAATGGGAAGGACCTTATCAAATTGAGTCGGAAGCAGGAAAGGGGGCATATCATTTGCTCATAATGGAAGGCAACAGGTTACCAAGAGCATGTAATGCCATCCACCTCAAGAAAGATTTTTTCTGATCGGGATCCACTATCCTGAGAGGATATATTATCCAGAAAAGGATCTAGGATCCTTAAATCAGTAACATCTTTCTGATCTATTATTTCTTTTGAATTATTATTAATTTAAAGATAATATATTCTTAATACTTTATCTTTTCCAAGTTTTGAGTAACCATGCAGGAATGTAGTGATTCATTTGATGTTCAAGAGGTTGGCCACCTCTCATTTGCGTTTAAGGTACTTTACTATATCCCTTGGCCTTGCCCACGTTTGGATATGACCCCCGATGGTCATATCCCCTAAGGTTTAAAGGTTTTCACCTTTCTCACGATCGCCAGTTGCACACGCTATCCAACATATAGTTCGGGGCAGCGGGACCAGTACACACTTAGTGGCTGACAATTTCGTTATCTCCGGCTATATGGAGGATACTATGAATTATAGTAGAAGTACCATACCTCCGGTTTATAACGTTTTCACGTTATCTCACGTTTGGGCTAAATCCCGGTTCGGGCGATACCCTAGTTAACATCCGTATCTTTGGGCCAGTCCCCAGTTTGGACTTGTCCCCATATTATTTTATGGGCCTGTCCCCAGTATGTTGGGCTTGTCCCCAGTTGCACGGGCTTGTCCCCAGATTACACGGGCTTGTCCCCAGTTGCACGGGCTTGTCCCCAGAATATTTGTTGGGCTTGTCCCCAATCTAATGGGTTTGATCCCAGTTAATAATATGAATTATTTGCAGTGAACTTTCTAAGTTATTATTGAAGATCAAGAAACTAAGGATCCCGGATCCTAAAGCTACTCTAGTAAGGAACATTAAGAGTTCAATACTTCTAGTAACCTAGGTCTATCTAGACCTTCTGGTATGATCTTTATTGATTAACTTAAGTTTGATTTTTATTGCAATAACTTTGGATATTCTGGTTAGAAAGGCTAATCTTTTAAAAGGTTATTTGATTACTAAAGTCTTTAGCTATTTTCAGGATGCTTTATCCTAAAATTTTCTTTTAATATGTTTTATCCTAAAATCTATGATTTAAGGATATTCTATTTTAGACGATTTTTAAAGATCTTTTATCCTAAAAATCTTTTACTCAAGATTATTTATCAAATTATTAATAATGCTAAACTTATAAGCAACAAATTTTTGAAAATAAATAACAAGTAGATAGTCAAAAGATTTATATATTAAAATAAGCCGCTAGGACTTATCCAAAATCCTTAACCCGGATTTCACCATACGAAAAGATGGACCATCCATCCGGATTAAGTAAGAGTTACTAATAGTTCATAAAGTGCAGGAAAATTAAAAACAGGGGCAACAAAGGCTTCATCCCCACAAACAGAGGATCCCTCCACCTTTGTCACCCTCACATATTGTCTTAAGGATCATGGATCCTTTATCCTAAATAACTATTGTTTATTACAGACCATAGAAATTGTTCATAAAAACATCAACACAAAATAAAAAAGTGGCCTCGAGCCTTGTCTTTAATATCCTTCATCGCCCACTTAAGCTGCATCTTCAACCGCAGCATCACCTTCCCCCTTGCCAGCTTCAACCGCCTCCTTAACGCCGCTGGTCCCAGCCTCAGTGTTCTCAATCATCTCTTCATCATCCTCACCACCAAGGTCGTCAAGAGCAGCCTTCCATTTCTCCACTTCCCAGGCTGACTTATCGAAGGAAGGATCACCGGCCTCCATCGCCATCTTGATTCGCACCTGAAATACCGACCTGACAGCCCACACCTTGGCCTCATTAGTCGCCTGCTCCACTGCCTCTTGACGTTGGGCTTCGGCTGAGGATATCTGATCCTCCAATTGTTTCTTGAGTTGGATCATAGCTTTATCCTTAGCAACCGCAGCTTTCCCTAACCCGGACATTTTCTCACTCATCTGGAGAATAGTCTTTTCATAATGATCCTTCATAGCAATCACAGCCTACCAATAAATTTTGTGTCAAAATTGGGAAAATACTGGATACTAAATCAATAAAGGGGAGAATACGGTATACTTACATAGCAGACAATGTCACAGTGAGTCTCGGGATCAGAGGATTTTTTTTCTCTTGGAAGCTGCAGATTTAGCCCTGGTAGTGGCGGTCTTGGGCTCGGAGCTTGTGCCAGCCTTTGAAGCCTCCTTCTTGACAGCAGGAGAAGTAACCATACAGTCGAGATGTCGTCAAGAGAGAACTTGAGAGCGGACTTTCCAGCTTTCTTGGTGCCTGTAGAGGAGAAATCAACAGATAAGTATTCTATTTTATTTTATTTACTATAAAATGATTAACTTACTTAACATTTTTGAACTTGAGGAGATGTCACAAAAACCTTCAACAAACCGAGCTTGAAAGGTCCTAACTTCAGTATCCAGTGCTTGGAACTGTTTTGCCTTTTCTTCTGTTCCAGGTAGCTTGCTCAATGAAGCGAAGTTCTCAACTGCAAACAACAGAAAAGAATAACCATTAAAACTGAAGAATTTAGGATCCTGATATTCCTTAAGGATCCAGGATCCTACCCTTCGTGACCCACACTGAAGGAAGATCAGTCCCCCTGGTATCCAGTCGCGTTTAACAAAGAAAAATTGATTCCTCCACACGGAATCATTTAGCGTGGCTTTGGAGATCGGATGGGGCTGTCGGGGCTTGGATTTGAAGATAAAACGGGCAGAACCGAAGGTAGTAAGGGTATACAGATATGACAACTCCGGAAGGCCAAAATCGATTTTTTCCTCCTTGATGATTCTTTCGATAGTGCTAAGAACCCTCCAGATCATCGGCATGGCTTGTATGTAAGATATGCCGGTAGAATCGAAAAAACTTTGGGTAAAAGGCGAAAAGGGGTATTTATAGCCGATAAGAAAGGGAGTTGCCGGAAAGCAGACCCAAACCTTGGAATAAACATCGCATCTAATGCTGGATTCGTAGGGTCGGAACAGGGTATCAGGAGGAAATAATGTATGATAACTGTCGACCTCGGGATCCGTGAGCTTACAAATTTAAGAAGGTTTAGAAGGGGCCGGAGAAGAAGAAGAAGCGGCGGACATGATTAAAGAAATTAAGAAACAAGGGTTAAAAGAATACCGATGCGTCGTATGAAGGTGTATATAATCAAAGATATAGGATGGCATATATAGACGGTTATAATTAACCTTGGGGGCTAAATGGTAAATTTTCGGGCAAAACCGTCCCATCCAGTAGTTTTCACAGTGATTTTGAATTTCAAAATGACAGCTGTATTCCACTGTCACCTGCCATTTTGGGGGCAATTGTTCGGCCACGATTTTTATACTGAGGATCCTTTATCCTTGACTGTCTTATGGATAGTTTATCCTTGGAATATATATCAGGATATAAAGGATCGACGATCCTCGGTATTGTTTGTTTACTAATAATTGCGTTTAGTATGATGATGTGTTAGACAGGTATATCGACTTCAAGACGAACTTGCATCAATTATCCTCATGGGACATCCTGTAGCTGGAACATGTATCTAGGATCCTAATTCAACATAGCTGATTATGAACGAACTCTCTAGAATATTGAAGTTTAAATAACAACAACGGTGTCTAGACCTGGTCTACCGCTTTATTCGCTAGTGAGTGGCTATCAGCACGTGGTCAAAGAGCACGTTGGTGAAGAATGGTAGACTATTGGATTTATAGGATGAAGTCGTTAAGTTTGTTAATTACTTTTTCCTTATATATTTGAGTATGATCGATAGGAAAAGACACATGTACTTACACACACACACACTAGAGCAAAAGCAAATACTCTCTCTAGACATTAGCTTTTGTTGTAATCTCGACCATATACTCCACAAACACTTGTAATCACTTTTTATTCATTAATAAACTCGACGGTGATAGTTTTCACCGTCCGGGGGTTTTTTATGCCGGAAACCGAGATAACGATATACTCATCGACCAAAGGTTACCTTGTTGATCATTGACTAAAGTACTTCGACCAAAGATTATATTAATCATTGACCGGAGCTATTTTACCAACGATTACCTTGATAAGTTTTGACCGAGGTAAGACTATCTTGGTTAAGGGCTTTTTCCCTCGTGATCAAATCATCGTGTTCATCAATATCACGCTTATATACTCGGTATTATTGAATTGGTATCTTACCTCACATAACAGATTTGGATACTTGATCCTTAGCTGATTTTTGTCCAAAACATATAGTACATGTATGCAATACTTTTGTTTTAATAGGTAAATGTCATCTTCATGGATTGATGTGTGTTTGTTATTAGGCACATGGAATATTTAAAGGGACATAATGAAGTTTTTTCTTTTGGTTTCATTGACAATATTAAGCTTCTTAGAACATTACATGATGCAATTATTTTGCTTTCAGATGCCAACATATGCAAGCAAGAGGTGATATAAGATGCAAGAAAAAACATAAATGGAAGATTCAACAATGGGACTAGCTGAAAGGGTGTCTTTTTAGCAGTTTTATATTGTTATTATGTATCATTGGTTAGAACATATAATAGGATTTGAGTATGACTGTTATGGTACAGTTATGTGGTGATTAATGTATGAAATTTGAAGCCAATTGTTACGGTTAAAAATTGTAGTGCATAAATGCATTTAATACATATAATGTTGAACGAATCTTGTATATTGTGAAGTACACGTGTATAGTGTTTAAATTACAAGTAAAACAACCAATACATGTATGTAGCTCAAACTTAAAATACATATATGCAATACCAACATAATGACCAAAGCATTCAAAACCAAATGAGTAATTCTTGTACAAATACTTAAAACAAAAAAAAAGTAGTCCTCGTCAACAAATCAACCGCATCTATCTATCTCTGAATTCGTCAGGTTAATACGCTTTTTCCAACACCTGATTTATGTGTACAGTTGTCTCGGAAGGAATTATCCTCATTTTGTATCTCCAAATCTTCCCTTATGCTTAGGTTTTTCTTTGTCCAAAACTTTGGAAGTATCAATGCATGACCGACAGTTATGTCTACACTTGGAATGTTCTGAAAATATCTGCAATGCAACAAATTTACAGCAGCCAAAGAAATTGCAGCAGCCTAATTCAGTACCTGATTCAACCAACCACCAGCCAAACAAATTGCAGCAACCTAATTCAGTACCTGATTCAACCAACCACTTTAATCCATAAATTTAAAATGTAAACACAACTTAAATAGCGGAAACAAGCCATAAGAGTGGTAGGGTAACCAATGGAAAATCACATTTCAGTGTAATACATGGTAACCAACAGGCGATCACAACTTATATATAGTAACAAAGAAACAGATCATTGCTAAAATGTTACCACGATATCTGCGGCAGGGGCGTAAAATCATGAAAAAGGAGGGCAATGTAAATATAAAATTGTTAACCCACCCTAGGCTCAGGTTTGCAACATGGCGAAACAAGTTTCTACGCCAAAAATGGAGCATCACACAATCTAAATGAAAACAATCTCAAGAGGTGGCATCACAATAGTTGTACAAACACCCAAGGTATGGATAGTGAAATTGCAAATTTCTATTAATACCCTGTTTGCTAACAATTTGCAGTTGCCACTTAACCATATCATATTACCTTTTCTAGTTTCCGCATTTAAACAAACTCAAAATTGATATGTTGACATGTAAAAATCAAACTAAAAGCGTGTAATACAATATGATCATACGCATACGCTGTGCCCGAAACATGTTATCGAATGGAATCTTTGAGATGCCCTTCGTTTCGTGAATACTAGAGAGAATGTATACAAACTGATGTAATTTTGACCAACTAATTTCAAACTAGCATATGTAATTATTCATTATTACAGATGACAAACTAATGGAAAACTAACTCGAAACTAACACACAACGTTCTAACAAAAGAATTATAAAACCTTAAACTAGATGTAATTCCAAAAATAATGGCTAAATAAGAGTCTTTAAGATAACTACTTTTAATGTATCAACAAATGACAAATGCAACTGTAGAGCTCATGTCGGTATCATAGCTAGCAATAAGTGTTATTGACACAGACAACATACATACATCTAAAAGTTAGGATTATTCTAAACACTTTTTGTATATTACATAATATGTAATAATAATAGTAATGCATACATGCAATACACGATATTACACAGTATTACACATATGCAATACTCAATACTCGATATTGAACATATTTAATACCCAGTATTACACATATAGAACAGTGTAATACTGTGTATCATGATATTTCTTTTATTATTACATATATGTAATATTGTTAGTAGTACATATATGCAATTTTGTTAGTATTACATATATGTAATACTCTGTATTACACATTATTACCCCATTCGTAATACTCATATGTCTTCTAATAATGTGTTGCCTCATGACTAATCAATTAAACCATCATATTAAATACATGAAGCATATAAATTGTGGTTTTTTCTTGAGTAATAGCCATTCGTGACTTTAATTATGGCCGATTTTGACCTAGAATTGCCTAATTATAATTGTTTTTGACCTAGAATCCCCAAATTCTGGAATTACAGAGTCATTATTGATTGCAGAATGTTCATATAGAGCAATATATAATCTGGTTAAAACTAAACGATGAAAATCAATAAAAATACATGGGATTAAGGAAGATAAAAGTTTGAATTCAAAAATACCTTTAGATGTCATGTTCAATGGTTGAAATCAGAGACGATTAACGACTGCATATGCATACCCACACATAAACCTCATATCGATATTCAATCTATTTGATGAATTAGGGTTCTTAATCATCAAGTTGTAATAATTAACGATATCTAGGTGTAACGATTGAAGATCTGTAGGTGTTTGGGGCTAGTCGCATAGAAGAAGGTCTCACAGGGGAATGTCGTACACGAGAAGCCACAGGTGTTTGAAGATGTATTTGGGGTATTTTACAAAAATAACCCTACACTTAAGAGTTCTCTTGTTCTCTCCCTAATAATGAGTTCCCTCTTGATCCTTCCCCTATATTGTAGTATGAAAATATAAACTATAATAGAAATTATTCTAATCCATGAATATTATAGTGAGAAAAGACAATTTTACAAGAAGAAAGAGAAAAAAAAAACTTATTTTGGTAAATAGTTTTCAAAATGTTATAAATATAATAATATTATGATTATCAACACTAAATATAGATTAGCTTTCTCCTCAAGTTTTTATATCCTATATATACATCTCATTGTACCTCTTTGTGATACACACCTAATCAATGAAATCTTCCATCTTTCTCCCTACATCTTTTTGTCATATGTTCAGCTATTAGGCTTTTTTCATAACACGTTATCAGCACGAATTGCTTGTGAAGCCAGATCGCATATCATGCACATCCTCAATTTGACCTTCATCCATTGAGGTAAGAGTTTACAATGTTTTATTTCAACTTAATTAGTTTCTACATATTTACACATCTTGAATAAATTAGTATTACAATTGTGAATGATAATTTGTACCGTTAAGTTTTCTCACCGTAAAAAAAACCCTATCATACATGATCGATTATTAAAGGACTTAATCAGTAAAAAATTTAATCAGAGTTAAATGGATATTGATTGCATTCATGAGTCTCACCACTCACGGTTATTTTTTTAACATGGATTAGTTAGTTTCAATTTTATATCAGTCTATTAAATCTAAACTATTTAGTGTTTCAAATCTTTTATTTTATAATTTGATTGCTTCAATTCTATTATTGGTTTGGTGATTAATATGAATAAGTCTATAAGCACACGAAAGATTTTTATATATTTTGGGTCAGTTAATGTTAATATCACATGCATATATATCATAATCTATAATAGTTATAGATCATCATTAAATTTAAATTTATTTAGTTTGATTTCTATTTTATTGGTTTGATCGTATTTTTATATTTACCATGATGATGAATACCCTTGAAGAGCATCTTCATTTGTAAACTTCCAAGTTGTATAAGATTTGAACATGTGAAGGAATTAAGTGAAAAACATGTGTAGTAAAGATATTTTTATAATGAGATTTTTTTATATATGTGTTATTAAGTGAATAATAAATTAATGTCGATATTTGTTTATATTTCAAAGTAAACTGAAAAAAATGGGTAAATAGAATATACTTATGCTTGATAGGTAATACTTAAAGACCATGATATAATACAATTTATTTTGTAGCTCCAGGTTTATAAACAATGATTCTTTTAAATTATGATAAGAGTTAAGAGGTTTTAGAGATTGGTTTATCTTTTGAATGTGTATTTAACGGCTTTACAATATTTCGTTAGTTGTTTTAAACCAATTACAGCATTATTAGTTTAAATATACAGATGTTGATCAAATTTTAAAGATATGTTTCTTTTTATCTTGTTGAATATTAAATCTTGGCTATAATTTTTATATGAATATTAGTGAAATTTATTGGGGTGTTGGTAATTAATTATTTTTTCATGATCTTCAAATTCAGTAAATATACTTGGCTTGTCTTCATTCCAAATATATATGGGAATTTTAATTGATCTGAGATTCTACATGCATCAAGCTAAAATATGGTTTACTTTTATAATGGATGTAGTATTAAATATTTATTAATAGAAATTGTGTCCTTGATTTGACGAATAATTATTATTTTGCATGTTGGTTATATTGTTAGATCGATCGAAAAACAAAGTTACGTAAATCGTTATCAATTTTATGTATTTTAATTAATATCATGATACATGTTTATATTTATATGTGGTAGTTCTCATTGCATACTGTAACTTGAGATGGATTTTGAACTTAACATACAACTTCTATGATCTTGGCTTGATAAATCTTTACATGACTCATTCATGTAATTACTTCTCATTACTTGTTATATGAAGAGAAGATTAATTATGAGAAAAAACCGGATTAGACCATTTTTCATTTGTCAAACCTCAAATATGCTCCTGAAGTGGCATATCATTAAACCGTATGAAGAGTTTGAAGTGATTTTGTATCTATGTCCGAGAAAATTATGAATAAACCATGAAAAGTGTTTGGTTTGATATCTTTCTCGATGTGAATGTGAATACGCACTGATTGTTGCGATCATGGACATAATAGAAAATTTGTAACAATGATTATATTAATAATGAGATCGGCTATCGAAATTATAATGTTTTTCATACTAATAATGAGATCGACCACCACATGTGGCAAAGAGATTGATCATATATGAGAACAAAATATGGAAATACAAAAGTGAAATCACATGATCGGTTGAAACGATAATACAATGTTCACTCATATTTACAATCTTGTACTAAAGAAGCATGATACATATACGATCATAAACTTGAAGTTTATGGATCATGATTATCTTATGACGTGACCGGTTAGACCACACCGAGTCAATGAAGTGAAATTTATTGAGGAACCAAAAGATTCTTCATATTAATTATACATGTAATATTGCGTGAAATCATTTATTTACCAACTGAAGGAAGGTGTGAATCCCTAGATGTTATGGAATTGAGAAAAGGATAAGTATATCCTAACATGATACCATTTAGTGTTTTTAAAATCGATGCATCGTCTAAATGGTTATCAAGATCGCAACTTCATGTTTGCATGATCTATGGCTTAGCTAATAAGATAGCAAGCATATTATTCCAGATTGGTATATTTACATTCGATTAAAATAATGAATTTGATTCCAAAGTTAATAATGATCACTGGAATAAGTGTTGAACTTAATAACAGATTATGTTCTTACATAAATTGGTTTGTTAAAGACGACAACTCAACGTCTATAATTGGTTGCAAAGGCAATTATCACGAGAGCAAATGTTTATGTTTGTTTTTGAGTAAATATGATTTTATATGTCTTAAAAACTAATCCACATCAAGCCAACAAGTTATGATACTTCATTCCCATTGTAATTGGTTTTTGGTAAGTAACCAAGTATTTCTCATCTAATGTGTGTTATATACTGAAATTAATTCACCACAAGACACAAAGATGAGGCCACAAAGGAAGTTGGGAATTTATGTCAAGATGTAGAATTATATACTTAGAGCCGTTAATGTGATATTAGTTTATAGCTCATTAGTTTTCACTTCAGTGAATCAGCATTCCCAACATTAGGGGGAGATATAAAGAAGTTGGAAAACAAATTTAGTTGGAATGAATTAACACTGATCCTCAAACTAAATTATATGAACTAAAAGTTCAAAGGATAATTGATATAATGCAAAATATATATGTTTCCCTTGTTTATTTTATTTAATATTTTAATTTTTTTTGTTCGTTTTTAGTCAAGATTTGTATACTACTAACGTTTTTGTGTGTCGTAGGTTCTGGGATTTGATCGTGATTAAAAAGGGCGAAAAGGAGCTAAAACGAGCCGAAACGGAGATCTGGAACGCGTCAGGAAGGGTCAGAACAGAGAACCGGTCAGACCGGGCCGGTCTGACCACCCCGCATAAAAAAGCATGCCGTGCCACGCGGAGGGGTGCCCTATTTCCCGTCGCGCAGCGCCTAGGGGTCACTGATGGGTTTTTAATTCGTTTTTGCGACTAGTTGGGCCTTGTTTTGGGTATTTAAACACCTTTAAATTAAACCTGACATAACCTGAAAGCCACTAGCCGATTTTGGGATTTCTTGGAGCTATCTTACGAGTCTTGTGGTGATTTTGAAGGCAAGAGAACATCTGGTGAAGAGCTAGACGTTTAAGATCGAAGAATAGGGGTTTTATCACCTTTAATCTTTCGTTCTTTATATTTTCACCATGTTTTCGTTATTATTTGTTTTGTTTGATTTAGACTTTATGATGCTAGGCTAAATTCCATAGACTACCTAGGTCGTGATGAACCTTAGTTCGGTTTGATTTTTATTTGGATTTTGTTTCGTTATGGATTTTATGTTCTAAGTAAACGGTTGAGTTTGATTTAATTGATGCGTTTGATTGCTTGGTTTTGTTTACTTGAATTTATTGTTTCACATTTCCCTTGTTGATTGTTTCATAGGATAGGGTTTTGTTAGGTCATTTACTGTGTGTTCTTGGCTAGTTTGTGATTAGTATGCATTAAAATCATAGAAACAATAAAATCAATTAAATAGATAAAAGTGAACTACCAGCCTAGAAAGCTGTAAGGTGATAAGTTGTTGATAGATCTTTGTTGGTCAGGATTGCTAGATTTAGTTCTTCGTAAGGAGTCCGTCTAGGTTTGGATATAGGCTATATGATCTGGTTTCAAAGAAGCTTGTAAGAAGTCGTGATGTTACGTTTGTGGAAGATGAGAGTTTGAAAGATATTGAGAAGACACAGGTAGTTCCTCAGTATAATGATGATCTCATTGATTTGGACCCAATTCCTACTCAGCGTTCTGAGCCACATCACGAAGATGGTATTCAAAATGACGAACAACATGGTACCAATAATGTTGATAATCAAGAGCAGGTGGATTTGGATGAGGATATTCATCCCGAGTTACCAGTAGATATGCCTGCTTTTGTCCCACTCAGGCAGTCTACGAGAGATCGTCCACCTTCTACTCGTTATTCGGCTGGTGAGTATGTCTTACTCACTGATGGGGGAGAGCCCGAGTATTATAAAGAGGCCATGGAACATAAGCATAAAAGAGAGTGGGTTGAATCCATGCAAGATGAGATGAATTCCTTGTATGAGAACAATACCTTTGAGTTGGTGAAGTTGCCTAAGGGTAAAAGAGCTTTGAAGAACAAGTGGGTCTACAAATTGAAGACTGAAGAACATACCTCACGGCCTAGGTACAAGGCAAGATTGGTGGTCAAAGGGTTCAGTCAAAGAGAAGGTATTGATTTTGATGAGATTTTTTCTCCAGTTGTGAAGATGAGTTCCATCAAGGTGATCCTTGGTTTAACTGCTAATCTTGATCTTGAGGTTGAGCAAATGGATGTCAAGACAGCATTCCTTCACGGTGATATCGATAAGGAGATCTATATGGAGCAACCTGAAGGTTTTCAGGTTAAAGGTAAAGAAGATTATGTTTGTAAACTTCATAAAAGCCTTTATGGGTTGAAGCAAGCACCGAGACAGTGGTACAAGAAATTTGAGTCAGTTATGGGGAAGCAAGGCTACCGAAAGACTGCATCTGATCATTGTGTTTTCTTTAAGAGGTTTGGTGATGATGATTTAATCATTTTATTGCTTTATGTTGATGATATGTTGATTGTTGGCAAGAATGCGGAAAGAATTGTCCAGCTGAAGAAAGAATTAAGCAAGTCGTTTTCTATGAAAGACTTGGGGCCAGCTAAGAATATTCTTGGCATTCGGATTACTAGAGATAGAGCTTCAAAGAAGTTACACATGTCACAAGATCAATACAATGAAAAGGTTCTTAGCAGATTCAAGATGTCTAAAGTTAATGTGGTTAGTACACCTCTTACTCCCAACTTTAAGTTAACTGAAAAAGATTACCCTACTTTTGAGAAAGAAATTAAAGAGATGGATGGTGTTCCACATGCATCAGCGGTTGGAAGCTTGATGTATGCAATGGTATATACACGGCCTGATATTGCCCATGCAGTAGGTGTTGTTAGTCGGCTCTTGTCAAATCCGGGTAAGAAGCATTGGGAAGCAGTTAAGTGGATACTTAGATATTTACGAGGTACTTCTAAATTGGGTATAAAGTTTGGAAATGGGGAGCCGATGCTTGTTGGTTACACGGATTCTGATATGACAGGATGTAAGGATAACATGAAATCCACTTCTGGATATTTGATGTTATTTGCAGGGGGGGCGTGTCATGGTAGTCAAGACTGCAAAAGTATGTTGCTTTGTCTACTACCGAGGCTGAGTATATGGCAGCCACAGAAGCCTGCAAAGAATTATTATGGTTGAAAAGATTTATGCAAGAGCTTGGCTTTATGCAACAGCGCTACGTGGTTCTTTGTGATAATCAGGGTGCTATTCACCTTGCTAAGAATGCTAGGGCGTGTCATGGCAGTCAAGACTGCAAAAGTGTGTTGCTTTGTCTACTACCGAGGCTGAGTATATGGCAGCCACAGAAGCCTGCAAAGAATTATTGTGGTTGAAAAGATTTATGCAAGAGCTTGGCTTTATGCAACAGCGCTACGTGGTTCTTTGTGATAATCAGAGTGCCATTCACCTTGCTAAGAATGCTTTGTATCATAAGAGGACAAAACATATTGATGTGAGGTATCATTGGATTCGATATGGTATTGAAGACAAGTTGTTTGAACTTGATAAAGTTCACACCAATGATAATTGTTCCGATATGTTGACCAAAGCTTTGGCAAGGGAGAAGTTGAAGATATGTTGCTCACTCGTCGGGGTGGTGAGTTCTTTCTCATAGACAAAAAAGGGGTGATTTGTTGGGATATTTTTGCCCATGAGAAAACCCGACAACAATCTTAACCTTCATGGGATTTATTACTATTATTATTATTTATTAATATAAAAAGAAAAAAAAAGAAAAATATATGTTTACTTCCATCGTAGGAAGGTTTTTTGATTGGTGGGCTTGGGCCCCACATGCCCACATGTGATCTTTGACTTCTTGAACAAGAAAAATGTCACACCCCCGTCTTAGGCCTAGGAGCGTGGCCCAACAGTTGGAACCAATATTGTAAATAAATTAGAGTTGCGATAGTTTGCGGAAGACCTTTAAAACTTCAAGGATCAAAACATAACTTTTATATATACATTCAAAGACGGGATTATAAAACACCCGTTTAGAGTTGTTAACCAAAAGATTACTTGTTTATGTTTACAAACCACCATTTATGTTTATACAAAATAAAATCCGAGCCATCGGATATATAAGCACTCCTACTCCAAGTGCTAAACTTGTTCACCTGCAAAATGTAAGAAAATACGTCAGCAACGAATGCTGGTGAACACGCTGATGCAAAATAACTTCTTTTACTTTATTACCCCTCGAGACTACGCCTGCCTCAGCCCAACGTGGCTTAGGAATAACAAAGTCAAATAACACATTATAAACTTGAGCCTCTACTCTAGGTCACCTTAGCAAACACCGCAGCGTTCGACTTAGTTAAGTACTTTTAAATATACACATAAGGTCGTACTCCCTGTAGGAGAGCGTCCTACGACCAAGGGTGGTGCGATCATGCCCATACATCGCATAGTACCACCTATGTAAGGATCCAGACATACGTATACCACAGCCTGAGGGCTAGGTTCATACTCATAGTTATAACGGTTTTAGGAACACATAGTTCCTTGTAAACAATTTCATATAACAAGTTTGACTCATTTGAAAACAAGTTTACAAGTTTGGGGGCGTATTCACCCCCAAACTTTGGAAAGTTGATACTTTGAACTCGAAATTTTCACGTTGTTACATCCTCCCGACCTTGAAACAAATCTCGTCCTCGAGATTGCTTTACTCGAACAAGTTTGGGTATTTTCTTTACATTTCCGATTCGAGTTCCCAAGTATATTCGGGCCCTCTACGCGAGTCCCATTTTACTTTCACTATTTTCAAAGTTTTTCTTTTTAACTTCTTTGTTTTCGAATCTTCAATTTGTATTGGTCTTTCAACAAATTTTAAGTTTTGGTTTATTTCAACGTCTTTTAATGGCACAGCCAAAGATTCATCGGTTAAACACTTACGCAGATTTGTAACATGGAATACATCATGTATCCCCTGCATTTCCTCGGGTAATCGCAATCGGTATGCAACATTACCGATTCGTTCGAGTACCTCAAAAGGTCCAACGAATCGAGGACTTAACTTTCCTTTCTTACCGAAGCGAACGACGCCTTTCCAAGGCGAGACTTTTAATAACACTTTATCACCAACTTTGAATTCCAACGGCTTACGACGCACATCGGCGTAACTCTTTTGGCGATCACGTGCCGTCTTAAGTCGTTCTCGGATTTGAAGAATCTTGTCGGTGGTTTCTTGGACTATCTCGGGTCCAGATAATTGATTATCTCCGGTTTCAGACCAACACACGAGCGTTCTACACTTACGACCATATAACGCCTCAAATGGTGCGGCTTGAATACTCGTGTGATTGCAATTATTGTACGAGAATTCCATTAGGGGTAAGTGGTCATCCCAACTTCCACCTTAGTCGATTACACAAGCTCGGACCATGTCTTCCAACGTTTGAATCATCCTTTCGCTTCGCCCATCAGTTTGCGGATGATAGGCGGTGCTAAGGTTCAACTTCGTACCAAGAGCTTGTTGGAAGCTTTTCCAAAAGTGAGACGTAAAACGACTGTCTTGATCAGATATTATAGACGGCGGTACTCCATGCAAAGCGACAATGGTGTTTACATAGATACGCGCTAATCTATCCATTGAGTACGACTCATTGATGGGTATGAAGTGTGCGGACTTCGTTAAACGATCTACAATTACCCATATTGCAATATGTTGTCGAGTCGTCTTCGGGAGTTTGGTTATGAAATCCATGGTTATCAACTCCCACTTACATACAGGAAGTTCGGGTTGCTGAAGCAATCCCGAAGGCTTTTGGTGTTCAACCTTGACTTTCAAACACGTCAAACATTTCGCAACGTGCGAAGCGACATCCCTTTTTCATTCCATTCCACCAATAGTTTGCTTTGAGATTATGGTACATTTTGTCACTTCCGGGATGCATCATGTACTTAGATTTGTAAGCTTCATTCAAAATTTTCTCACGCAGACCTCCGACAATTGGTACCCAAATCCTATTACCGAGTCTAAGGATACCATCGTCACCCTTGACTAATGAGTCAATGGTGCCATTACGTTTTTCGTCAGAGATTTGGTTTTCATTGATCTCTTGAGTTTGAGCAGATTTAATTTGTTCAAAGATATCAATTTGGAGTTCTAGTCGCAATGCTCGAACTCTTTTGGGTTTCTCATGTTCCTTGCGACTCAAGGCATCGGCCACGACGTTGGATTTGCCTTCATGGTAAACAATCTCACAATCGTAGTCGTTGAGCGTTTCCATCCATCGCCGTTGACGCATGTTGAGCTCTTTTTGATCAAAGATGTGCTTCAAGCTCTTATGATCAGTGAATACGGTAAATCTTACTCCATAGAGATAATGCCTCCATATCTTAAGTGCAAAGATTATGGCGCCTAACTCTAGATCATTAGTCGTGTAGTTCTTCTCGTGTACTTTAAGTTGACGAGAGGCGTAGGCGATTACTTTCTTGCGTTGCATTAGTACGCATCCCAAACCCGAGTGAGACGCGTCACTAAATACCACAAAATCCTCAGTACCTTCTGGCAAAGCCAAGATAGGTGCTTGGGTAAGTTTTTGTTTAAGTATATCGAACGCCTCTTGTTGCTCCATTCCCCATTCATATTTGATGTTCTTACGAGTTAAGGAAGTTAGGGGAACGGCGATACGAGAAAAATTTTCGATAAATCTACGGTAATAGCCAGCCAAACCTAAGAAACTTCGAATCTCGGTTGGCGACTTCGGAACTTACCACTTAGAGATAGCTTCAATCTTAGCGGGGTCCACTTAAATACCGTTAACATTAATGACGTGACCAAGAAATTGTTGGAATTTCATATGCCCGAGACACATATTTATATTAATGTGGCTAACTGTGTTTGATCCAAGTCGGGTCATACCCAATAACAAGCTAGACAACACCAAATGTATTCTTTTAGTGATTTGATCACTTAGACGAATACCGAACACTGCGCAATTAGAAAATTGGTTTCCTAAATAATTACACTTGATGATTTAAATAAATTATCTGGATAATTTATTTATATAAATTAATTATTTAATTGGTTAAATAATTAAGATAGCATGTATGTTTTATAAAATTAGTTTTATAAAGTATGAGATGGAGATGTTTTAATTGTTAAAACAAAACAAAAAAAAAAAAATAAATAAATAAATTCAAAACCGGCCACCCATGTGGGGTGGTGGTTTTACCCAATCAAAACCAAGATGCTCCTTATTTTTGTCTTGGGTTCCCCTTTTGATCCTCCATACACAACACATGCAAACCACTTTTTCTTTCAAGAAATCTCAAGTGTGAAAACAAGCTAGAACTCTCTCTCTCTCTCTCTCAAAACCCACGGCCACTTTGGCCAAAGAAAGGGGGTGTTTTGTGAGCTTGATTCAAGTGTTCTAATCCTAGCAACAAGTTGGTGTTGTTGTTTAAAAGCTTGGGGTATCAAAAGCTTGAGGGTTTCTCCTTTGCAACCTTGCCATTTGAAGACATCATCTTCTTCATCCACCTACATCTTCTTATAAGGTATAAGAAGGTACAACTTACATTTTGTGAGCATTTTGTTCTTGTAATATTGATCCTTGTTCTCCGGGTTTTAGTTTTAACATAATGGTATGTTCATAACAAGTTTTAAAATCTAAGCTTCCGTTGCGTTTTCTTGTTAAATATGGTTAATTTGAACTTTGATAATCTTGTATAAAACCCAACAATGGCATCAAGAGCCGGTTACAAGGACTTATGCTTCTTTTGTGTTCATTCATTTCGGATTTTTCATGGGTGAAAAGGGAGGTCCGAAAAATTTGGTGGATTTTACCCCTCATGGTTTTGTAAGATCTTGACATGCATGGAAAGATCTTAGGAAACCATTTAACATTTGGATGTTGAAATATCAAAATTGTAAAATTTTTGGGGGGGGGGGGGGGGGCCGTAGCCTCTTTGGGGGGGGGGGGGGCCGTTTTTTTTGGTGATGTTTGGGCATTGGTTGCTTAGGTTGCATGCTTAGAACATTTGGTATGTTTGGATGTGTCATAACCGAAACCTAGACCTTGGATGTGTTGATTGTTGTTATGTGTATTTTGATTATGTTTATTATTCAATATGGTTGTAATAATTCATAATCTTAGGCTTGTGTAATTTATTTATTCATAAGTTGGTATGTAATAAGTAGATTAGTTGCATTTTCTTTTTTTTAGAAAAATATGTATTAGGATACATTTTGTAAAAAAATTAGAAGATGCAAGATTTGGTGAAATTGGTTGGGCCGAAATTTTGGGCTTGTTGGGCCTCACCGGCCCATCAAGGGATTCAAGCCCATTAGGCCCATAAATTTCACTCTTGGGCCCAAGAAGACTTTTGGAAGTTTGGAGCCCATTAACAAGCCCAACAAGAACACAACAACTTGGAAAGGATACTTGAAGCATTTGGATGCAAGATCAAGTGGGAGTCAACATTCCATCCTTGTGTCATGTTTTGTCCCTTAGGTGTGACTTATGACCTATACTTGTTTCGGCTAACAAGTATGGTCAAATTTAGCGGTTTTCGGTTATGACTATATTTTGCATGTGTATGCTTGGTTGTTTGTTTTACTTAATGTAATGTGTGGTTGATAGATATTAGGATATCCAAACCGTCACATAGGAACGACAACAAGCATAAAACGGGTTCTAATATATATTTGGTAATATCGCGTCAATTAGTTTAATTAAATGGGTTTATTAAAACTAAGCGATCACTCACCTATAATAAAATTGGTTTTATTATAACTAGAACCTTGAAAATTGGTTTTCAAAATCGCCATATTTCTAAATGCATGTTAGGATATGGCATAATGTTTTTCAACTAGAATATTTGAAAAATTTAAAATCCCTTTTTTCATAATTACCAAAGAAACAAGTCTAACACCATCCTTTTGTATGACACTTAACGTATTAGGAAACTTTTAATGGGATAAAGGTCACCTAACCATTTTGAGCAAACTAATATACTTAGGGTAATATTAACATATTTGTGGGATAAAGGTCACCTAACCACTTGTATGTTAATCTTACATGTTTATACAAGTAGGACGACTTGAATTAGAAACCATGTGATAAAGGTCACCTAAGCATGGGATCTAATGGTGTTGATGGGATAAACATGCCAACACGAAATAAGGATTTCGAATGGTCCCATACCTCTAGAAGTTGCAAAGGGTTGCAATTGTCAAGATTGACTACCTTGTTAAATCAAATAACGGGATAAAGGTCACCTAACCGAAATTTGATTTATCATTGGATTCTAGAATTTAATTATTATTTTAAAATTTGGAATAAAAGGGTATTAATAATTAAATTGTTTATAATACTAAAATAAAACTTTGTTAAATTTTGTAGATGGCCGCTAACAATGCAAACACCTCTACCCATAACACCCGTAACCTATCCTTAAGAACCATCCTTGAAAAGGATCGTCTAAACCATAATAACTTTATGGATTGGTATCGCAACTTGAGAATAGTTCTCAAACAAGAAGAGATATCATATGTCTTAGACGATCCCATTCCCGACGAGCCTAACGTGGAAGATGAGGAGGCGTATAACAATTGGGTCAAGTACACCAAAGATTCGGTGCAAGCCTCTTGCCTCATGTTAGGGACTATGATTCCCGAAATCCAAAAGGATTTCGAGCATCATGGGGCATACGACATGATAACTCAATTGAAGGAAATGTTCCTTCAACAAGCTAGAGCGGAACGTTTCGAAACGGTTCGAGCGTTTCATGCATGTCGTATGGAGGAAACCCAAAGCGTCTCATCTTATGTCCTAAAGATGAAAAGCTACATCGAAAAGCTTCGTAGGTTGAATTGTCCCGTGTCTAATGAGTTGGCTACGGATTTGATCCTCAACTCTTTGACCAAAAGGTTTGAAACCTTTGTCATGAATTATAACATGAATGGGTGGGACAAAAGCATTGGTGAGCTTCACGCAATGCTAAGAACGGCCGAAGCGGGAATGGGTAAAAGGGTTTTACCCGTTCTAACAATCAATGAAGGAAAAAGGGGACATAACTCCAACCCCAAAGCAAGTGTTGCTAAGGGCAAGGGCCACGTCCAAGGAAAGGGAAAGAGGAAAGCCATCACGCCCATCAAACCGAAGGAAAAGAAGCAAAAGGTTGCGGCGCAAGATCCATGCTTTGAGTGTGGAGAGATAGGTCATTGGAAAAGGAATTGTCCGACCTATCTCAATGCGTTAAAAGATAAGAGGGATGCGGGGCATACCTCAGGTATTATCTTTACTATACATATTGAACTAAATGTTATTTCTTCAAATACATGGGTACTTGATACCGGATGTGGAACTCACATTTGCAATTTGTTGCAGGGGTTCAAAAGAAGTAAACAACTCAACAAAGGGGACATTAGTCTCTTTATGGGCAATGGAGCAAGAGTTGAAGTCCAAGCCCAAGGAGACTACTTGTTAAAGCTTCCAAGTGGTTTGGAAGTAATTTTGAAGAATGTTTTGTATGCTCCTAAGTTAAGGAGAAACATTATTTTCGTGTCTCTTTTAAAACAATGTGGCTTTGATCTTAAGTTTATTGATTATGATATTCATGTTTTGATGAATGGCATATTTTATTTTAAAGCTATACCCATAAATGGTATATATGAAATAGATCAAATTGGTGCGTCACATAGTAGTTCAATGTACAATGTCAACACCAAGAAACTCAAGAAGGACTTGGGTGATTCCTATCTTTGGCATTGTCGCCTTGGACATGTAAGCAAGAATCGCATGCAAACTCTTCGCAAGAATGGTATTCTAGAAACAAATGAGTATGATTCATTTGATGTATGTGAATCTTGTTTACAAGGCAAAATGACAAAGCAACCCTTTAATAAAACTTTTGAAAGGTCAAAAGAATTATTGGGTATCATACATTCGGATGTATGTGGTCCTTTTAGACCAATGACTAGGAATGGTGAAAGATACTTCATTACCTTTATTGACGATTATAGTCGATATGGTTATGTGTACTTAATGAAACACAAAGATGAAGCTTTTGAAATGTTCAAAGACTTCAAAACTGAAGTAGAAAGACAACTCAAGACCACAATCAAAGTACTTCGTAGTGATAGAGGAGGTGAATACCTAAGTGGTGTTTTTCAAGATCATCTTAAGAGTTGTGGAATTATTTCACAACTTACTCCACCTGGAACACCACAACATAATGGTGTGTCTGAAAGGAGAAATCGTACCCTATTAGATATGGTTCGATCGATGATGGCTAGAAGCACTTTACCTCTATCATTTTGGGGCTATGCTTTACTTTCCGCTGTTCGCATATTGAATATGGCTCCAACCAAGAAAGTGGAGAAGACACCTTTTGAAATATGGCATGGAAAGGCTCCATCGCTATCATTCTTAAGAGTTTGGGGTTGTGTAGCTTATGTAAAGCAATACACCCCAAACAAATTAGAAGTCCGATCCACTAAGTGTATCTTTATAGGTTATCCTAAAGATGATTTAGGATATTACTTTTATGATCCTAGTGAGCAAAATGTTATTATTGCTCGAAAGGGTAAGTTCTTGGAAACTAAGTTCCTTAAGGAAGGAACTAATAGTAGAACAGTGAAACTTGATGAGGATCAAGAACCACAAGATGATACACAATTGGTTGATACTAGCACTCAACAAGAGGTTGTTGAAAGTGATCAAGTGGTTGATCAAAACACACAAAACGTTCGCAGATCTGGTAGAGTTAGCAATCCACCTGAAAGATATGGATTTTTTATAGAAGGTTGCTACGTGGTAGATTCGGATGAACCAACCACATACCGTGATGCAATGTCCAAGAATGATTGTGACAAATGGCTTGAAGCCATGAACGTTGAGATGCAATCCATGTATGACAACCAAGTTTGGGAATTGGTTGAACTACCACTCAACTCCAAAGCTGTTGGAAGTAAGTGGGTTTTCA
Source organism: Bidens hawaiensis (assembly GCF_021521415.1). Taxonomy (NCBI): domain Eukaryota; kingdom Viridiplantae; phylum Streptophyta; class Magnoliopsida; order Asterales; family Asteraceae; genus Bidens; species Bidens hawaiensis. The sequence goes on along the minus strand of NW_027491371.1, from coordinate 1,114,767 downwards.
AAAGAAAAACTGATATGCATGGAAACTTGGATACTTATAAAGCAAGACTTGTAGCTAAGGGTTTCACTCAAACTCAAGGGGTTGATTATGATGAAACTTTTTCGCCTGTGGCAATGCTAAAGTCTATTAGGATATTATTTGCCATAGCTGCACATTATGATTATGAAATTTGGCAAATGGATGTCAAGACCGCTTTCCTAAATGGATATCTTGAGGAAGATGTCTATATGGTTCAGCCTGAAGGTTTTGTCGATCCGAAACATCCTAATAAAGTATGCAAGTTAAAGAAATCAATCTATGGATTGAAACAAGCATCTAGAACTTGGAATCATCGTTTTGATGAAGAAATCAAAAATTTTGGATTCATCAAGAATGCTGATGAGGCTTGTGTGTATAAGAAAGCTAGTGGGAGTATAATTACCTTCTTAGTATTGTATGTCGATGACATTCTACTATTTGGAAATGACATTCCAACCATGGAAAGCGTTAAGGCTTGGCTTGGAAGTAGATTTTCCATCAAGGATCTTGGTGAAGCTGCCTATATTTTGGGAATAAAGATCTATAGGGATAGGTCAAGGCGCTTGATAGGTTTGAACCAAAGTACATACATTGATAAGATCTTGAAAAGGTTCAAGATGGAAAACTCCAAGAAAGGTTTTGTACCTATTCAAAGAGGGACCATATTGAGTTTAGCTCAATGTCCAAGCTCAAAGGATGAGCAAGAGATGATGAAACAAATCCCATATGCTTCTGCTATAGGATCCATTATGTATGCGATGATATGTACTAGACCGGATGTGTCATGCGCTTTGAGCATGACAAGCAGATACCAACAGAATCCAGGAAACAGTCATTGGATGGCTGTTAAGAACATATTGAAATACCTTAGGAGAACTAAGGATATGTTTCTGATATATGGATCTGGTGAGGAGGAACTCGCTATAAAAGGTTACACGGATGCGAGCTTCCAAACTGATCGAGATGATTCTCGATCACAGTCTGGGTATGTGTTCACTCTTAATGGAGGAGCTGTCTCTTGGAAGAGCTCAAAACAGGAAGTGGTAGCATTGTCCACTACAGAATCAGAATACATCGCCGCTTCATTGGCAGCTCAGGAAGCTGCATGGTTGAAGAAATTCATTACTGATCTAGGGGTGGTCTCTTCCATTCAAGACCCCCTAGAAATCTTTTGTGACAACGAGGGTGCGATTGCACAAATCAAGGAACCTCGTTCGCACCAAAAGACAAGGCACATAGAGCGGAGATTCAACTACATAAGGGATGAAGTTGAAAAAGGAAAGATATGTATTCGCAAAGTTGGAACTGATCAAAATCTTGCGGATCCATTCACGAAGCTCCTAGAAAGACCGAAACATGAGCGTCATGCGAGTGGCTTAGGACTCCGATATTCTAGTAATTGGATTTGATCTATTTTGTATTTACGTTTAAAAGACTTTTGTAATTTAACTCTTTTATATGATTATGGAATCTTGAGTTAAATTCTAATTTTGCATGTTTAATCCATGAATAAGTTATCTTATTCTAAAAGTCCGTAGTCGATCACATTTGTGGGAACAAATATGAAGCAAGACTATTATGAACTAGGATTGGTGGATATTCATAAGGAATGAATATGGAGCATAGGTTTGCTGCCAAGGTTCATAGATATTTGTGGGATACGAATATTGGACTGACCCGCTCTCAATATTACTACATGGAGTCAATGGACCTGATCATTAGTAATTTTGAGTAAAGGAGAATTTCATATTATCCTTAGACCTGAGATGTATACTGGGTCTTGATTTTCACCAAGTATTACACTTTGACTCTGCCCTTCGCTATTCGTAAAAGATAGTACATAAGGATGAGCTCGGGTGGAGTATAAAGTGATAGTGAGAGGCGTATACAGTCAAGATGGAATTTGTTCCTCTTATGTGTTGAGAGTTTAGATGTCTAAGGCCTGATAAAGTTGAATTGTAAAGAGAATGATCGCCTATGTCTCTTAGATCCAACATGACATCTAGTAACAAAGGGATAAAATGATAGATTCACCTAAATCATATCAAGTAAGGGACTTGAAGGGATGATGTTATTGAATGGCACTTCGTCAAACACATTAGGGGTGATGAACTGTTGTTAGGCGGTATTCACCACTTGCATTAATTTTCTATGTATCTCGTGCAAGTGGGAGATTGTTGGAATTTCATATGCCCGAGACACATATTTATATTAATGTGGCTAACTGTGTTTGATCCAAGTCGGGTCATACCCAATAACAAGCTAGACAACACCAAATGTATTCTTTTAGTGATTTGATCACTTAGACGAATACCGAACACTGCGCAATTAGAAAATTGGTTTCCTAAATAATTACACTTGATGATTTAAATAAATTATCTGGATAATTTATTTATATAAATTAATTATTTAATTGGTTAAATAATTAAGATAGCATGTATGTTTTATAAAATTAGTTTTATAAAGTATGAGATGGAGATGTTTTAATTGTTAAAACAAAACAAAAAAAAAAAATAAATAAATAAATTCAAAACCGGCCACCCATGTGGGGTGGTGGTTTTACCCAATCAAAACCAAGATGCTCCTTATTTTTGTCTTGGGTTCCCCTTTTGATCCTCCATACACAACACATGCAAACCACTTTTTCTTTCAAGAAATCTCAAGTGTGAAAACAAGCTAGAACTCTCTCTCTCTCTCTCTCAAAACCCACGGCCACTTTGGCCAAAGAAAGGGGGTGTTTTGTGAGCTTGATTCAAGTGTTCTAATCCTAGCAACAAGTTGGTGTTGTTGTTTAAAAGCTTGGGGTATCAAAAGCTTGAGGGTTTCTCCTTTGCAACCTTGCCATTTGAAGACATCATCTTCTTCATCCACCTACATCTTCTTATAAGGTATAAGAAGGTACAACTTACATTTTGTGAGCATTTTGTTCTTGTAATATTGATCCTTGTTCTCCGGGTTTTAGTTTTAACATAATGGTATGTTCATAACAAGTTTTAAAATCTAAGCTTCCGTTGCGTTTTCTTGTTAAATATGGTTAATTTGAACTTTGATAATCTTGTATAAAACCCAACAGAAATTGCACCTCGTGCAACCAGAACTCGCATTTCGAGAACTTAGCGTACAACTTCTCGGTTCTAAGAATTTCAAGTAACGTTCGAAGATGAATTTCATGATCAGCCTTAGACTTAGAGTAAATAAGTATGTCGTCGATGAATACAATAACAAATTTATCCAAGTACGGCTTGCAAATACGGTTCATCATATCCATGAACGCAGCTGGGGCATTAGTGAGTCCAAACAGCATGACCGTGAACTCATAATGTCCATACCTTGTTCTAAACGCGGTTTTCAGAATATCTTCGGTTTAAACTTTGAGTTGGTGATAGCCGGAACGAAGATCGATTTTAGAAAAATAGCTAGCACCTTAAAGTTGGTCGAAAAGATCATCGATACGAGGGAGTGGATATCGGTTTTTGATTGTGACTTTGTTCAACACACGATAATCGATACACATTAGCATGGAACCATCCTTCTTCTTGACGAATAGAATTGGCGCTCCCCAAGGCGACGAACTCGGTCGAATGAAACCTTTCTCCAATAACTCATCAAGTTGTTTCTTTAACTCCTTCATTTCGGTCAGCACTAAACGATACGGAGCTTTGGCGATCGGAGCAGTACCAGGAATAAGATCAATCGTAAACTCTACTTCACGATCGGGAGGGATTCCAGGAAGTTCATCAGGAAAGACGTCAGAAAAGTTAGATACAATAGGGACGTCTTTGATTTCTTTTGGCTTTGATTCTTCAATGACGTAGGCCATGAATGCGAGGCATCCTTGATTCAAACATTTTTTAGCCCTAATCATAGAAATTATGCTAACTTGGCCAGCGTCTTTGTCCCCTTCAATTCGAATCGTTCATTTATCAGGGGCTTGAAGTTCAACAGTTTTGCTATTGCAGATGATACGAACATGGTTATCGAATAACCAATCCATACCAAGTACAATATCAAAACCAGCCAGACTCATGGGTAAGAAACAAATAGGCAGAATATAACCAGCTAGAAGTATTTTTCCTTTTTCAAGGGCTTCGAAGTTCTTAACGATTTCGCCACTAGCAGTCTCGACGCTTAGAGTTTTATCTAATTTTGTTAATGGTTCGTTTAATAGACTACAGAAACTATAATCTATAAAACTTAGATTGGCACCAGAATCAAATAAAACTCTAGCATATGTGTCATTGACTAGAAACGTACCGGTTATGGTTTCCGGCATGTCAGCTGCCTTCTTTGTGTCGAGTACGAAGACTCGAGCGTTTCCTTTCTTGTTCTGGCCACTTCCACCCGCACCACCAGCAGCAGGCTTGTTCTTTGGGCATTCGAAACTTAAATGGCCCATTTCCTTGCAATTAAAACAAGTCATCTTCTTCTTCCAACAGTTAGCAGCCACATGACTCGTGCGGTTGCATGATTCACACACCTTTGGAGGCGGAGAAAAGTTGCATCGACCTTTGTGGTACCTTCTAGAAGTCTTGCAAGGCGTAGCGTTTGTATTGAATCGACTTTGGCTTACGCCTTTTCCTTTGAAGTTGGCACCTCCTCCAGATCTCCCTTGGGCGGTTGTTGTTGTTGTTGTTACCTTCTTGTCTTCTTCCTTATTGCGGACCAAGCCGCCCATCAAATAACCAGCTAACTCCATTGCGGAGTCGGCGGTTTGAGGTAAATGAGACCTCACCATGTCGCGGATTCCCACGGCAATCCCTAAATGTATCTTGTGACTTTGCTGGACTCAGGGTTAACCAGCTGGGGAACAAGGCGACAGTACTCATGGAATTTGGTATTGTATTTTCGGAGGTTTGTCCCTACGACTTTAAGATTAAGAAATTTCGTTTGAATACGGTCGGTTTCATGCATGGGACAAAACTTTCCCATCAACAGAGCCTTAAACTCATCCCACGTCAGACCATACATCATCTCTCTCCCTTTGCTCATCAACAGAGCATTCCACCATTCAAGTGCTTCTCCCTTGAACATAAGGGCAGAATACTAAATCTTCTCCTTATCGAAACACTTACTAGTAATCACAATTGTTTCCATCTCCTCAAGCCACCTCACGGTTGAAATGGCTCCTTTGTCACCATGGAATTCTTTCGGTCCAAAGTACTTGAAGTCCTTAAACGAACACCCACTAATCTTGAGTTTCTTGAACTCACGTCTAATTCCTCCATCGGCGTTAGACTCATGAACACTCTCCTCGACACGATATTGTTTCGGACGGGATTTAATGGTTTTGGAAGGATGAACGGATTGAGAATTTCTAGTTTGTCAAGATTGAGATGGTCTAGATTGAGATCTAAAGTCAGATTCTTCCCTAACCGCTTTCTTGATCATCTTTTGTATTTTACTCATATATTTTTTGGGAATTTCTTCCTCTTATTCTTTCTCTGGACCTTTCCCCTTATCTTTTATTTCTTTTTCTTTACGAACATTCTCGTTATTACTTTGTTCAGACATTTTCTCTCAATATGTCTTTTAACTGAAATTTAGCAAATTTCTTTATAAAACACACATCTTTATTTCATTATATATATATATATATATATCACAAGGATATATATATTTCATAATATACAAACACACATATATATATATATCGTCCCAACGATATATATATATATATATATATATATATATATATATATATATAGATCATCTTTTCCTTATTCTAGGAACGTTTGTACGTTCTTTATTACACATATCATACAAAACTATTTAACACATAACATCCTTCTTCATCATCTTTAGTCCTTCAAGAACTTCTTCACAACCTTCATTATTTTGCTGCACTTACGAAGGAGTGTTTCTCCCACCTTCTTTTTTTTCTTTCCTTCCTCGTTTACCTTCTTCCTCCAATCGTCGGTTTCGTGCAGTGCACGATCCAAATGTTCTTCATACGATTGCGGGACTACATTGGGGTATCCATATTGTGGAGGTGGGCCATGGTAACCCAATGTCACCATTTGGTAGCGATTCCTCGGTTCCGGATACGGGACGTAAGTCATGTCGGACAAAAGGTAGAGGTAAGTCTTGGCAGCTCGGTTCTGTTCTCGAATTTCTTCAGCTTGCTCTTCAATTGATGGAATCCTTCCTTGAAATGGTGGGAAGCTTGACGAAGCTTGATTCCTAAGTTTCTCGAGATATTGGACATATGGGTCCACATAACCATAGCTTGACGAAAGGTAGAGGTAAGTTTTGGGAAGTGAGTGATCCTTCCATTGGACTTGATATCTCGTTGGGGTTTTCAGGATGCTCTTCTTCCGGTTCTTCCTCGGACTCTTCCTCAAGGTCCTCATCTTCTTCGGGATTCTCCTCTTCTTCTTCAGGTTCTTCCTCTTCTTCAGGTTCTTCCTCTTCTAGTCCATCTTCCTCCATGGGTTGTGTGGTTTCATCGTTTATTGGGGGCATCTGGAAAATTTCAGAGGGCATCATCCTAGGTTTGTGGGATGGTCCTTCACCATTGTTTGGTTGGTTAACTTCATTGAAGGTGGAGCTTCCGGTATGCCATTCTTGTTGTTCAGAGAGATATTTCATCCATTCGGAGGATGGTTGAGTGTTTGGTAAGTATCCGGTTGGATAGCATTGTGGTATCTCCAAGGGTTGGTAAGTGGGGATCTCTGTTGGGTGGTACGTCGGTATTTCGGAGGGATTATACATCGGTATTGTCGGTGGATGGTAGCTTGAGTGTATTGGTGGCTCAATTGTTTGTTTTGGTGGACTATCGGGAACATCTATTGGGTAGTGCCTGCTTCCGGGGTAGTACACGGATTTGGTCAAGTCGTGTTCCACATCTTGGTTGAAGTATGCTTCATAATACCCATCACTCATGTTGTCTTCGGGGTAAGGTTCGGCAATTCCGGTATCCTTTGCCTTGCGCATAAAGTCTTCTATATGAGCTTTGAATGACATCTAATATTATGGGTGGTTTAGAATGTAGAGAGGGAAAGAAAGGTTACCAGCCTATCTAATCCCTAAAACAAATAAACAAATATTTCCTATACTTGGATCGAAGCTTGGGTATTGTTTTATGATACCCAATTTGCTAAGATCGATGGCTCTGATACCAACCTGTCACACCCCCATCTTAGGCCTAGGAGCGTGATCCAACAGTTGGTACCATAATTGTAAATAATTCAGAGTTGCGTTAGTTTGCGGAAGACTTATAAAACTTCAAGGATCAAAACATAACTTTTATATATACATTCAAAGACGGGATTATAAAACACCCGTTTAGAGTTGTTAACCAAAAGATTACTTGTTTATGTTTACAAACCACCATTTATGTTTATACAAATAAAATTCGAGCCATCGGATATATAAGCCCTTCGTTACTCCAAGTGCTAAACTTGTTCACTTGCAAAATGTAAGAAAATACGTCAGCAACGAATGCTGGTGAACACGCTGACGCAAAATAACTTCTTTTACTTTATTACCCCTCGAGACTACGCCTGCCTCAGCCCAACGTGGTTTAGGAATAAAAAAGTCAAATAACACATTATAAACTTGATCCTCTACTCTAGGTCACCTCAGAAAACACCGCAGTGTTCGACTTAGTTAAGTACTTGTAAATATACACATAAGGTCGTACTCCCTGCAGGAGAGAGTCCTACGACCAAGGGTGGTGCGATCATTCTCATACATCACATAGTACCACCTATGTAAGGATCCAGACATACGTATACCACAGCCTGAGGACTAGGTTCATACCCATAGTTATAACTGTTTTAGGAACACATAGTTCCTTGTAAACAATTTCATATAAGTTTGACATATTTGAAAACAAGTTTACAAGTTTGGGGGCGTATTCACCTTATCACTTTAGGATCGGCTTCACTCACCGTCCAAGGGTCTTTCCTTATTTATCTCGCACCTATAGTACGAGTATAAACATTTGTTAGTCGCATACACGATCCGGCTTAAGACCTTTAGTCTTATTTTATATCTCAACCTTGATGAACCTTTAGTTCATTTTCTTTTACTTGAAAACCTTTAGTTTAAAAGTAAATTATAAACCTTTAGTTTATATTGAAACCCGGCGTTTCTTCTTCTTTAAGAAACGTAATCATTTTCTTTTATTATTTAAGAATACTCATTATTCATTAAATAATATTTTCATAACAAAGAGCATACATATATACTTACACACATATATACGTATTCACAATATTCAATATCTTATCTTTCATTCATTTCTTTATTATGTTTTCTTTTCTTTTCTTTTATCGAGGTATCGAGTATAACCTCGACTTAAGACTTAAGCCTTGAATATAAATATTCAATTGACATTACTCCTAACCTTATTGGCGTTTAGAAACCCTAGGAACTTAAGCAGCACTCCAACTCCACTTGATCAATTGTTCCACCTTGTTGTTGAACACCAAACTTTCAACACTCGACGGCACGCTTTACGAGATTCATCGCCACTATAACAAACACCTTCTTGATCGTATGTGGGTGGAGGGTGGCACGAACTTCGAGGAAAAGATATAGACAAACGAAGGCTCGGGACACGTTTCTCAAGGAAATGTGGCACGTTTATCGAGGTGGATTGTGAGTCGGGTTCTTAGGTTTTAGAGAGATGTTAGAGAGAGACATGAGAACTGATTTGTGGGATGCCAAGAATGAAACTCGGACCTTGCTATTTATAGACATTATTTTGGACCCCATCGCTGTACGTGATGGGTCCCTGAGCAGACCTATCGCGTACCGCGATATAGGTCTGCTGACTCACAGCGTAGGCCTGCCATATGTTGACACGTGGCACGCACATCTCCACGTGGCAGCAGTGTTGCCACGTGGTGACACGTGGCAGCTCCTAGTGCCACCGTGTGCCACGTGGGACATGTGTCACGCGATGGGAGTCTCTTCTGACTCATCGCGTAGCGCGATGGGTCAGGAAAACCATATTTTCATTTTTAAGCCTCTAGTTTGGATTTTGGCAATTTTAGTCCCTAGACTTTGGAAAGTTGATACTTTGAACTCGAAATTTTCACGTTGTTACAAAAAAAGAAAAGTGTTTATATGGGGGCTATTAACATTCTGCCGAAACTCTAACTCATACGAAAAAGAATAGTATTTAGTTCTTGGTGCTCCTCTACTACCGTCAACATATATCGAAGACAAGAGAGTTTTGCTCCAAAGCTTCTTTTGGTATTTTGGAGAAGATAAGAGACGTGCCAAAGATCGATCATTCTCTTGTTGGTGATACCTCTTACTCGTTACTCTTTTGTAGTTTTGATTCCATATACTTGATGTTAGTTTGTACCAAGTATTTGATGATTTGCGTATGTCTCTAGTTTTATCTAGAGAAGAACTTTTGTATTGCTCATTATTGGTGATATTGGATTTGAAGCGGCTCTAGTAGTCCCGTGGTTTTTTACTCTCGCCTTGAGAAGTTTTCCACGCTAAAATTATTGTGTCCTATTTACTTTTAATTACCCTATTTGTTTGCATCCTCATTGGTTCATTCGGGTCGGGAAAAAGTTTAGCCACACGAAGATTAATTCCGCTCTTTTGGTTTACCGTTCGTGGTAGGTGGTCGTTATTACCCAACAGAAAGTTTACAAGAAGATCTATGAGGGCAGTGGCGGATCCAGACATTTAATTTAGTGGGGGGAAATAACTAATAAAACTAAACTATGTGAAAATGTAAAAAAGAACTGCATTATACGAACCATTTCCAAAAGAGACAATATATAATATATTTACATATAAGATAATATTATCTTAGGTTTTTTTTAATCAATCAATATTCATTAACTAATATGGAGTGAAACTAATATTGAGTGAATGAGTGGACTTGTTTATCAATTAATTGGGCTGGGTTGGTAGATATTTAGAGCATGTGGGCTTGGAAAATTACAGAAGGGGTGCCTATAATGTATTTTTTACCACAATAACACTAAAATATATAATATTAATACAATATAGCAAAATTTGAGTGGGGTCTTACCCCCCCCCCCCCCGACATATGCTTCTGTCCGCCTATGTATGAGGGAATTGAATTATCAAATCATGTAAAGTAAGTTCTCGAGAACATAATGATTATTGTTGTGTATAGAGTCATATTTGAATAAGTTACAGTTATTGAATATGTTGAATATAAATGGAACTCCTAAAGATTTTCCTAAGGTTGTTGTATACTTGAAAGGTTACTTGATACATATTAATGATGAAATTCTTGTGCATCAATAAACATACACATAGAAGAGAATGCACATGATGAGTACAATATCTCAATAAACAAAGAAATTGTACAAAATGGAATTTTGATATGTGACACAAAATTATGTGTTAATGAGCAAGTTTATGCAGCAAAAATCCTGGAAAAGTGAATGTGTATGTATAATTTGTCAAGTTGACAAGAAGTCCATGATGGATTCGTGAATGCATGGATTTATGCTTATTACGTATGGACTAAATTATTCGAATTGAGTTTAACACAAATCAAGAGATATTTTGATAAAGGGGGATAAGTTGGATATAATTAGTCATTTTAATCACAGTTTACAATGATTTCATTGTACATATCACCGAGAGAAACTTATGAGCTTTTAAAGAGATGTTTCATTTTGAAAGACATTGACACAGTGTGATTATTGTTTGACTTATAGTTCGAGTATATGTGTAATTATATGTTTATAAATCCATCAAAGTGCATCTAGAAAATGGTGAGACACTTTACCATGGACAAATTTAATCCTTTTAGCATGTTAAAGGATGTCTAACAATGACTCTATATCATTGTCAATCTGAATTTGAATATTATTGGTTCGAAAATACCATAATTAAATGCATATGTGCATTATGTCGTATTGTTAGCTATATATGATTATTATTTTCTTTATATATATTTATCGACATGTGTCATGCTAGGAGATATCAGAATGTGTTAAAACATATATTTCAGGTATGCAAGATATGTGTTTATATTTTACTAACACATCAAAACAAGTTTGGTTAGTCTTGTTGATGCAGAGAAACACAACAGGATCATAGTGTTTACTAGATGAAGCAATAAATGTTTTCACGTGAAGATAATACAACATTATTCAACTTAAGGATTCAAATGTCATAGGACGAAGACGCAAATAATTGAGTACAAAGTTTTTTTGAACTTTCACAGAAGATCGATATCTACCATTTTAATGGATATATATATCAGAGGGAGACAATACGCGCTGCACTCTTTTTCCCTTTGCTATGGTTTGTCACACTACGTTTTCCAATCAAGGTTTTTAATGAGGCAGCAACTCTAAGCGTATTAAGTTGATAACCAAAGGGGGTGTTATAAATATAATAATATTATGGTTATCAACACCAAATATAGATTAGCTTTCTCCTCAAGTTTTCATATCCTATATATACATTTCATTGTACCTCTTTGTAATACACACCTAATCAGTGAAATCTTCCATCTTTCTCCCTACAGCTTTTTGTCATATGTTCAGCTATTAGGTTTGTTTCATAACACAAACCACCCATTTTAGTAAATATTTTTTCCACCCAACCCATTTTGGTTAAAAAAAACTCAATTATAAATTACTTAAAACATAAAACAAGCTAGTCCATATGATCATTCCTGCCCCCCCCCCCCCCTTCCCTTTCTCGTCTTTACCTGATAGAGACCTATTGAAGATAGTCAATCTCTCATTAAACCCGTAGAGTGAGTTAGGCTTCAAAAACAAAAGAGAAGAAGAACCGAAGTTGGAACAATTTTCTAATTATTTTTCTTAAACAAGATTACAATTTTTAGGAAAACCAAAGACATAAAATAGGAAATGATAAATAATAAGGAAACATAATTGAGTAAAGAAACTAAATAATAGATAAACTTATTAATCATATTAAACTTAATTAATATTAATGTTCGTATCAATCTCACGCTAGGGATGGCAAAAAAGCCCGATCCCGACGGGTATACTGAAACCCGAAACATATGGGGCGGGTATACCCGAAACCCGGTGGGTATGGGTCGGGTATGCAATTAAGATTTAAAAATTTTCGAGGGTACGGGCCGAGTATGGGATTAGATGATACTCGGCCCGATAACCCGAAACACATACCCATTTACCTGAACCATATACCCGAATTATATACCTAAAAAAATCTTTTTATTTCATAGGTTGTGAAGCATATATATCAAATATTATATAAAAATTATAATGATATTATTTATTTATTGTCACGCTTCTATAATATGGAGTGCTTTATATTTTAATTCGTAATAATTGTTGAATGTATAAAAGTTATAAAATAATTATAATGATTAAAACACTTTACTTGAAAGTCCCAACGGGTAATAGGCCAGGTATGGGACATGGTTTTACAAACGGGTATGGACATGGGATTACCAATACCCGGCACGAACTCGGCCCGTTTCCATCCCTATTCCACGCCCCTTCAAAACGTTCTTGTACTCAAGAACGGAATGCGTTTTCCATGGATCTCTCAAGCCAAATGTTATTTTCTCTTTTACGCGATCTATGGCGACAAGCGATTTCCCTGTGTCATTGAATCAATCGATGATGAACCATTATGGTGGTTCAATGGTTGGCTTCTGAGTTCAGACTTCCTCACTTGGGATGATTTCACTACAGCAATGCTTACTCAATTCCACGCTATTTATGTCAATGCAATTGCTAAGTCTGATCATTAAACCATTGTTAAAGAGGAAGTTACTCAAGGATTGGGAGATATGACCTTAGGTGGGAATGCAACTGGTAAATATAAGCAATAAAATGGTAATTTGATGGCTAATAAAGATGCCAATCAAATTTACAACAATACAATTAGCTTGTTGACGCCGATACCATTAAAAGGTGCAAAAAGGTTACCCGTTTCGCACCCTTATGGTGGCCCGCTGAAATTGAATCGAATAACACCAGAAGACCCGAGTGGTGGCCACTATGGGGCAACGTTGAGTCCGCCCCGAATTCATGTACGGCTCGAGTGGAGACCGCCATGACGATGTCATTCCGTCCTTGAGGACAAGGACGTTTACATGTAGTCGGGAATTGATACGATCCTATTACCACTCCCATTGGCAACCCAATGGTGGTTTGGTTTGCCACATGGCATTAAATAAAATAAAAAAATATTTTTATACATGATTTATCACAAACTAGTTCACTAAAACAAACTAGTTTGCAAATCATTATATGCAACTATTCAATGCAATTACTAGCTAATGTTTTTTATTCTTTTTTTTTTTGTTAACAATTAATATAATATACAAATTAGTTTTTGTTTAATAACTTAAATTTTTATCTTAAAAAAATCTAAAAACACAACCATGTTTATTTTTTTTTCTAAACACTTCGATATAAATTTTATAGAAAACGAGGTTATTCAAAATTATGTACATTAGCTTTTCAATACAATATTATAGTTTCGTAAACTTATTATTTAAAGTTTTATTTTTTATGTATTTTAAATAATTATAAATTATATTTATATAACAAAAATGTTAGTTGAGGTTGGATTGTGAATGGGAGTGAAAATTTTGATTAGGTTGGGTTGTGTTTTTTGATGAGAGTGAAATTAGTTTTTTATTAAAAGATTAGATTGGGTTGGGTTGTCAATGGGAATGGTATTATATTAATAAGTTTATTATTATTTAAGTTTATCTTTTATTTAGTTTCCTTATTATAGTCAAATTAAGTTTCTTATTATTTATCTTTTACTATTTTAATGTCTTTTTTTCCTATATATTTTAATATCTCTTAAGAAAAAGAAAAGGAAAGAATTATTATTTTGGGTCTATTTTCTATTATTCTCTTGTGTTCTTGGGAGATTGACGGTTGTCTCGAATAAACATATCAGTATCATCTGCGTATTGTACGCCTTATTCGAACCAATAAATACTTGGAGTTCATCTATATGTCGGGTCTTGAAACAATCTTGCAATTTAAGCCTATAAAATAAAGTATATGTTATAAGTTCAAACAAAACTACATATTACCGATATAACACTTTTAAGCGTGCAAAACAAGCCGTTAACATGTATCAAACTACTAACGTCCAACAAATCTACTAAACTAACATTTACCAAAAAAACAACATGAACCAAAGTATCAACATTAACCCAATTAGCACACTAGCAACATAAACCAGCTAACATACATTCATCTATCCTTATATAAGACTTTAAAATAAAATAAGTTAGTTTTATCAGTGTAAGTGGTTGAGTTGTTTACCTCATGCTCACCAAAGAAACTCGGCGGCGTATAAAATCGGGAAGCTGTGAGTCACCGATAACTGTGTTTGTTATAGTCGTCCGATAAATGTATATGGTGTCGCGTGAAACGTGTTGTGATTCTGGTGGTTAACCGTGAGGAAGGAGAGGGTGACGGATTGACTTTATTGAAATGTATATGATAGGCATCAGCAAAAAAAGTAATTTTAAATTAGGATTACAAATAACTAATTTAAAGCATCAGATTATACACAATAAAATGATTGGAATAACAATTGTCAATAAATTTACAATCATTATGAATGTATAAACCTTTTTGATTTCTCGAGGCCATGGTTGAGGTATGACTTTTATAATTTTATTTAATGAAGTATCTCTGATAACATGATCTGCAAAAGCAAACATAAATAAAATCACAACTAGATGTTGATGATTTAGTAGAAAGACCTAAAAAATAATCAGATGATATGAATGAGAGAATACTTACCGCTTGCCATAAGAACACCGCCCACACCACACCATCACTGCCAAGGGTTTGAAAATCGAACATGGCAACAGCTGGTGGATGAACAATCGCAACATCAGCGATAACAACACACAAAAAATGGCCATGACCATAAACAACCACCATCTGACATAACACTGACGACCAAAAACCGTTGTAACATCACCACCCACCGCTAACACTACAGCATAGCCACCAAGAGTCCGAAAATCGAATCCGACAACAGTGACGGAGGAAAGGAAGACGGATGGCGGCGTTAAAACCGTTGAAAACCGACATGACGGTGGTGACGGACGACGGTAGAAGATATAGAAGAAAAGTAAATATAAAACCAAAATGAAATAATCTCTTGTCTGTAGAAAAAAACTGAAGGAAATACACGGTGCCAGCTTCCAAAGACAACACGTATATGACAAGTGGAAAGAAGTATGTACTTTAAACCTTGCATAAGGTTCTTGTACAAACTGCATCATGAGTGGTGAATATGTAAAACCAAAGTACAATTGTAGATGCATAACCTACAACTCCTAATGTTGCAACACAGATGAAATTGTATGTTTATAAATAGGTTGAATTTGAACGAATTGAAATTTACAATAAAGATTTTGGTGTCACCATGAAATTGTATGTTTTACATATTCATCATGAGTGGTGAATATGTAAAACCAAAGTACAATTGTAGATGCATAACCTACAACTCCTAATGTTGCAACACAGATGAAATTGTATGTTTATAAATAGGTTGAATTTGAACGAATTGAAATTTACAATAAAGATTTTGGTGTCACCTCAGACAACACTTTCCTTACCATAAGGTGTACGATATCCTACATTATGTGAAACGTTTCTAAATGTTGTTTTTTTTGTTATTTTTTTTTTGTATAAGTCAAAACACCTTCAAATATTTGTAACTTTAACCTTATTTTTGTTATTTAAAGTGTTAGTTTACGGTCAATTTAATGTGAAGTCAACGTGACCCGTCACAACGTACGGAAAATTTTTACTTAAATTTAAATTTGTTATGATTGAAGAATGATTTCTCATTAACGGGTGTTGAACTGTAAATCAAATTCATCGAATTCGCGTAGTGTTTTCAACTACTCCGGCTGATGTACTTTGTTTATGCACTTTTGTCTATTTCAATAATTTTTGTATTTGATGGTAGAATTTGAATCAACATGGTTTTTTTCTAGGGATTGTGGTCTTGGTGATTAACTTGATTAAGTAGGAAATTAAATTTAACGGGCTACGGAGTTCGTAAAAATTGTGGAACAAAGCAATGCCTAGATTTGGTTTATTATGTAGAGCAAATACAACAACAAATGTTATATGCAAGAAGCATTTAGAAATTTGTAATAAATTTATTTTGAATAGTTGTTAATCTTTTGCTCATATTTAAGTTGGTTGGTATATATATATATATATATATATATATATATATATATATATATATATATATATATATTTAATTTAAATATTTTCTAGATTATTTTTAGTTATATATTTTAAAAATAATTTTTTAAACCCGTGTGTGAAACGAGTATATAGGCTAGTATCTATACTATATTATAATACATATAGGAATGACAAACTAGTCATTTAATAGAAAAACTCTTAAATATAAGAAATGTACAAGCTTACAAGCACACTATACAACTCATTAAAGTATAAAAGATTTTCAGGAAGTTCAACTCTTGAATTCCCGCTTAGACAGTCAAACCCTCACATTTTAAAATTCAAAAACGTTATCTCATAAGTTATATGATATGCTCAACACCTTCTTCCCTGTTATCCCTCTCCCAACAGACTCTGTCGCCACCACTCTCCTTCATCATCATCTATTAGTCTCTCATACCTAGGTATAATACCAAAAGCTCAATAGATTAATGACTTTTAGTATCCACATGTAATTTGCCATAAACTATAATTTGTCAATTTACCCACATAGGTTGGGATGGGTTTGCCATATGATAAGAAACCCATGAACTTTAACCACACTATTGCCCGCCCACCTCTTATAAGGGTAAAATTTGTGTTAAAAGAAAGGAGAAATTCCCAAAATAGTCCATTACAAGATAGAGATTCCCAAAATAGTCCAAAAGTTACTAAAATTACCAAAATAGTCCATACAAACTTATCTCCAACGTGACATTGGTACTAATGACGTGAGATTTTGTTAACCACTCACAGTGTGACACGTGTAAAGGTAACGTGAAAGTTACTACCAAATCTGTATGCGCCGATAGTTTTCTGCCTAAAATCATTTTCTGAAAAACCATGGTTTTTGAATTAAAGTTATCGGCCCCGTGAGTTTTCAAAGGCTATCGGTTTCCGCGTTTTTTTTGAAACTCATCACCTCCGATGCATTTCAGGTGAATTTCATCTTTTTTGCATAAAAAGAAGAGTTGCTAGAAAATATAGATTTTTATACAAAGTATTTAAATTCGACGGGTTTTAGATGAAAGTTATATTTTTTTGCATAAAAAGAATAGTTGTCAGAAAAAGATTAATTTTAATATGAAACTCATGTTTTTTTTTGCATTGGAATTAGAGTTGTCAGATTCGATGAGTTTTGATATGAGACAAATATTTTTCGATGAGTTTTGATATGAAACTTGTAACATCCCGAAATTTCTAGAAAAATGATAGTAAATATTATTTATTAATGAAGGAAAAGTTTACTTGATTTAGTAGAGATGTAATAAAATAATAAAGATGGTTCAAGTAGGCTAATTAGATGGAGTTAAGTGTGAACCAAAAAGGAAAGATGGGCTTTAGGTCCATGGGCTTAAGGGAGTATAAATACCCCTTAAACCCTAATCCTTTCCATTATTATCCATCTCTACACCATAGCCTACACCTTGAAAAACACACACAAACATTATCCAAAAACCCGAGCCAAGATCCGAAGACGAAAACCCGAGCTTGTTGGTGTTCAACGTCGTAACGAGCCAAACCTACATCAAGACTAGCTCGAGTTCGTAAACTGGCTCGTTTAAGGTACGTTTAAAACGAGAACTTGTTCATTTAGGTTCGAATTTAGTCTAGAAGTCATAGATCTGTGTTAGTATGGTAAAAACGAATCCAACGAAGCTAAACTTACTAAAATTGATTACAGTTTAATAGGTTAATTGTTAGTATGAAAAACCCGTATGTATATGCACAAATCGCACCAAGTAAACACGAATGCTTGGATGATTAATGGGTTGTGGTTTGTAGGCGATGTATAGACGGGTTCATTGACACCAAAATCGTGTTGTTTCGTTAAGAAATGAAGGTTTATTGCAGATCTGACGGGTGTTGACTGCTATGTGTTCATATCGATTTTGACTTTTACCTCAGGTCAAAGTCTGGATAAGATTGGTGTAGGGTAACAAATCAACTAACCAATTCGTTAAGGCAAGATAACGAATCAATTCGCCAATTCATTATGTCCATACAACGAATCATTTCACCCATTCGTTATGCCCAAATAACGAACTAGACAGCGAACCAAATCACGAATCAGTAACAAACCAGATAATGAATCAGGTGATTCGTTACTCGCCAATTCGTTAAGCATAAGGTAACGAATCTGGGCTTGTTCAGATAACGAATTGGAATGACAAATCAGATGATGATTTAGAGTAACGAATCAGTTAACAAACAAGATCATGAAAGATAACGAATTATGCTAACGAATCATGACAACGAAGTAGGTAACGAACTACGTGAGCTGATAACGAATTAGACTTAATTCGTTATGGCAATTGAGATGGCAAATTAGATAATAATTTAAAAGTCTAATGAAAATCGTGTTAAGACAATTAATGTAAATAAATTTTTTCCAAGCTGACCTGGCAACTCGACCCCAGCCAGGGGGCTCTGCCCCTTGGACCCTGCTAGGGCATGCCGCTCCTAGAACCCCGCTGCCAGGGGCGCTGCCCCCGGACCCCCGTTCGTTAAGGGTTCTAATTAAACTAGAAAGACGATATGGGTAGTGATAGTTATTTGATACGTGTAATTGTTATACAGTTAGTCGCGCACAGCTCAAGAAAGGGATAACCATTAGCGGTGAGCGTAACCGAGTTCAGTTGAGTTTCTAGCCCCATTTCCTTGTTATGTTTTCGGGGCTGTGTGCATACTTGATGTGAAGTGTGAATACACTTACCTTAAGTGGTAAGTGTATGCTATGACAATTGATGTGATAGTAAGTATTATGTTATGAATGAATGTTTGTCGGTGCGTGAACGATCTTCGGATATTGCACGTACTGCCAATTGTAACATCCTAAAATTTTAATTATAAATAAAGAAAGTTATGTATAGTGATTTCACGTTGTTAATTATTTAATGTCGAGTAAGGAGGGAGTTGGGCTTAGATTGCGTAAGATGGGTTAAATGAGAATGGGCCTCAGGTCTGTGGGCTTTGAGGGATATAAATATCCCATCCCAAACCCAATCTTTCATTTCCACCTTCTTTCTTCACACACTCAAAACACACACATTCTAACCGATCAAGATTCGAAGCCGAGACCCGAGATTTTGTTGATAGATCTGAGTTGGTAAGGTAAGAACAAATCCACCAAAGCTAATATTACTGAAAATGGTTAGGATTGGATGGGTTAACCGGACCCGAAACCCAAACTGCCCAAATCGGACCCCTAAAACGTCGATTTTAGGCCGATTTGATGGTTGGGATTTGTAGGCGCCGATTATACGATTCCGTGGGTACCAAAATCGAGTTATTTGGCTAAGAAACGAAGGATTTATGGACAAACAGATCTGCAGCGCGATAACTTCGCCTGCAAGATTAAGTTCGCCTGATGAACTTCGCCTTCAAGTGTAACTTTGCCTTCAAGCGTAACTTCGCCTAAGGTTTAACTTCGCCTGAAGCCAAGTTCGCCTAAGGTTTAACTTCGCCTGAAGCCAAGTTCGCCTAAGGATAACTTCGCCTACGGCCAAGTTCGCCTAAGGTTTAACTTCGCCTGAAGCCAAGTTCGCCTAAGGATAACTTCGCCTACGGCCAAGTTCGCCTAAGGTTTAACTTCGCCTGAAGCCAAGTTCGCCTAAGGTTTAACTTCGCCTGAAGCCAAGTTCGCCTAAGGTTTAACTTCGCCTGAAGCCAAGTTCGCCTAAGGTTTAACTTCGCCTGAAGCCAAGTTCACCTAAGGTTTAACTTCGCCTGAAGCCAAGTTCGCCCGAGGTTTAACTTCGCCTGAAGTGAAGTTCGTTTAGAAAATAAATTAAAAACCTAATGGAAAATGTGTTAAGGCAGTTATCGAAAATAAAATTTTTCCAAGCTGACCTGGCAGCTTAACCCCAGCCAGGGGCTCTGCCCCTTGGACCCCGCTAGGGGCTGCCGCCCCTAGAAGCCCGCTGCCAGGGGCGCTGCCCCCGGACCCCCGTTCGTTGTGGGTCATATATAGATAGAAATACAAAACGAGTAGTAGTAGTTAATTGATATGTGTAAATATTATACAGTTAGCCGAGCCCAGTTAAAGAAAGGAATTACGATCAACGGCGAGCGTAACAGGATCCAGGTGAGTTTCTAGCCCCATTCCTTGTTATGTTTTCGGGGCTGTGTGCATACTTGATGTGTTGTTAATACATTTATCCTAAGTGATAAGTGTATGCCCTATATGATATATGTGTTATGTAAGAATGATTGCTTGATGGTACGTGAACGATCTTCGGATATTTCACGTACTGTCAGGTTGTAATGTTAAGTATAAGGTAAATATGATATGTATGCTCATGCGTATAAATGTGATAAAGTTAATAAAAGAAGGAAATAATGATGTATGGTTACGAAAAGGGTACCGAGCCCTAATAATACTCGAGGTATGATGTATGGTTGTATGGTAACGAGAGGGAATCGAACCCTTCTAATATTCGAAAACTAGGGACCAGACCCTTATAATATCTGTGATGATAGGGACCAGACCCTTATAATATCTGTGATGTTAGGGAATCGAACCCTTCTAATATTCGAAAACTAGGGACCAGACCCTTATAATATCTGTGATGATAGGGACCAGACCCTTATAATATCTGTGATGTTAGGGAATCGAACCCTTCTAATATTCGAAAACTAGGGACCAGACCCTTATAATATCTGTGAGGTTATAGGGCGAAAGGCTCTTTAAAAAGTATGATTTTGTATGTAAGGAAAGCATGAAGGTAAAAATGAACGTATGATTATGAATGTAAAGAAAGTATGAAAGTAAAAATGAAAGTAAAAGCACTTAGGTGTATATGAAAGAAAGTTAAGTGATTAAGTATGAAGCGTAAGAATGTATTGTATGATTATGTGATTAACTAGAACTCACTCAGCGTAGCTGACTTTTAGTATGCACGCAGGTGAGTAGGATGAGGCAGCTTGCTTGAGGGGACACATGGCACTGAGCAAGAATCTGGCATCTGAAGACTTATGATGTTTTAATTTTAACGCTTTAATGTTGAAAGACAAAGGATGTTTTGAGACAAGTTATGAATTATGTAAAGTTTTATGAAAGTTTTATATTCCGCGTAAATGTTTTAATTAACTCTGATATTTAGAACTGTGTTTATGAGTAAATCCAACACGAAAGTAGGGCTACCGGTAACGGGGCCTTACAAGTTGGTATCAGAGCAAAGTTCGAGAGATTTAAGCATCCTACATGCTTAGACTTGAACAGGGAATGGGATTTAAGTAAGAAAAGAAAGAAGATGCCAGTTCAAGAATGCCATGTGTCGCTCAAGCAAGATCAGTTTAGTGATTTCACGTTGTTAATTATTTAATGTCGAGTAAGGAGGGAGTTGGGCTTAGATTGCGTAAGATGGGTTAAATGAGAATGGGCCTCGGGTCCGTGGGCTTAGAGGGATATAAATATCCCATCCCAAACCCAATCTTTCATTTCCACCTTCTTTCTTCACACACTCAAAACACACACATTCTAACCGATCAAGATTCGAAGCCGAGACCCGAGATTTTGTTGATAGATCTGAGTTGGTAAGGTAAGAACAAATCCACCAAAGCTAATATTACTGAAAATGGTTAGGATTGGATGGGTTAACCGGACCCGAAACCCAAACTGCCCAAATCGGACCCCTAAAACGTCGATTTTAGGCCGATTTGATGGTTGGGATTTGTAGGCGCCGATTATACGATTCCTTGGTTACCAAAATCGAGTTATTTGGCTAAGAAACGAAGGATTTATGGACAAACAGATCTGCAGCGCGATAACTTCGCCTGCAAGATTAAGTTCGCCTGATGAACTTCGCCTTCAAGCGTAACTTCGCCTTCAAGCGTAACTTCGCCTAAGGTTTAACTTCGCCTGAAGCTAAGTTCGCCTAAGGTTTAACTTCGCCTGAAGCCAAGTTCGCCTAAGGATAACTTCGCCTACGGCCAAGTTCGCCTAAGGTTTAACTTCGCCTGAAGCCAAGTTCGCCTAAGGATAACTTCGCCTACGGCCAAGTTCGCCTAAGGTTTAACTTCGCCTACGGCCAAGTTCGCCTAAGGTTTAACTTCGCCTGAAGCCAAGTTCGCCTAAGTTTTAACTTCGCCTGAAGCCAAGTTCGCCTAAGGTTTAACTTCGCCTGAAGCCAAGTTCACCTAAGGTTTAACTTCGCCTGAAGCCAAGTTCGCCCGAGGTTTAACTTCGCCTGAAGTGAAGTTCGTTTAGAAAATAAATTAAAAACCTAATGGAAAATGTGTTAAGGCAGTTATCGAAAATAAAATTTTTCCAAGCTGACCTGGCAGCTTAACCCCAGCCAGGGGCTCTGCCCCTTGGACCCCGCTAGGGGCTGCCGCCCCTAGAAGCCCGCTGCCAGGGGCGCTGCCCCCGGACCCCCGTTCGTTGTGGGTCATATATAGATAGAAATACAAAACGAGTAGTAGTAGTTAATTGATATGTGTAAATATTATACAGTTAGCCGAGCCCAGTTAAATAAAGGAATTACGATCAACGGCGAGCGTAACAGGATCCAGGTGAGTTTCTAGCCCCATTCCTTGTTATGTTTTCGGGGCTGTGTGCATACTTGATGTGTTGTTAATACATTTATCCTAAGTGATAAGTGTATGCCCTATATGATATATGTGTTATGTAAGAATGATTGCTTGATGGTACGTGAACGATCTTCGGATATTTCACGTACTGTCAGGTTGTAATGTTAAGTATAAGGTAAATATGATATGTATGCTCATGCGTATAAATGTGATAAAGTTAATAAAAGAAGGAAATAATGATGTATGGTTACGAAAAGGGTACCGAGCCCAAATAATACTCGAGGTATGATGTATGGTTGTATGGTAACCAGAGGGAATCGAACCCTTCTAATATTCGAAAACTAGGGACCAGACCCTTATAATATCTGTGATGATAGGGACCAGACCCTTATAATATCTGTGATGTTAGGGAATCGAACCCTTCTAATATTCGAAAACTAGGGACCAGACCCTTATAATATCTGTGATGATAGGGACCAGACCCTTATAATATCTGTGATGTTAGAGAATCGAACCCTTCTAATATTCGAAAACTAGGGACCAGACCCTTATAATATCTGTGATGATAGGGACCAGACCCTTATAATATCTGTGATGTTAGGGAATTGAACCCTTCTAATATTCGAAAACTAGGGACCAGACCCTTATAATATCTGTGAGGTTATAGGGCGAAAGGCTCTTTAAAAAGTATGATTTTGTATGTAAGGAAAGCATGAAGGTAAAAATGAACGTATGATTATGAATGTAAAGAAAGTATGAAAGTAAAAATGAAAGTAAAAGCACTTAGGTGTATATGAAAGAAAGTTAAGTGATTAAGTATGAAGCGTAAGAATGTATTGTATGATTATGTGATTAACTAGAACTCATCAGCGTAGCTGACTTTTAGTATGCACGCAGGTGAGTAGGATGAGGCAGCTCGCTTGAGGGGACACATGGCACTGAGCAAGAATCTGGCATCTGAAGACTTATGATGTTTTAATCTTAATGCTTTAATGTTGAAAGACAAAGGATGTTTTGAGACAAGTTATGAATTATGTAAAGTTTTATGAAAGTTTTATATTCCGCGTAAATGTTTTAATTAACTCTGATATTTAGAGCTGTGTTTATGAGTAAATCCAACACGAAAGTAGGGCTACCGGTAACGGGGCCTTACAAGTTGGTATCAGAGCAAAGTTCGAGAGATTTAAGCATCCTACATGCTTAGACTTGAACAGGGAATGGGATTTAAGTAAGAAAAGAAAGAAGATGCCAGTTCAAGAATGCCATGTGTCGCTCAAGCAAGATCAGTAAAGGTGAAAGGTATGATTAAATGATATATGTTAATGAGAAAGAAAAGATATGAGAATGGTACGGATAGGAATAATTGATTGTTTGAATTGACTAACTGCTTAAGTAGAACCAGCACAAATAGACTCATAAAAGGAAGTGTATAGGACACGGAAAGTAACGTGATCAGCTAATCACAACTGGCCACTGTTATTACCTGTTAGCCTTACCATCCTTGTACTAAACGGTTCCTTGAGTGACGATGTTTGTGTTTTCCCTTTTAGAATACGATGGCTGGAGTTGGTAACAATGCTAGAGCTGGAGGTCGTGCTGGACGACGCGGCAGGCCTCGTCGTATCCAGCAACCTTCGGTTGAGACAGCTTCCAGCACCAGGGAGGAGGGTAGTGCAGCTGGAGGAGGTCCGATCAACAACGAAGGGGTTCAACTGGATCCCGCCATTCAAGCAGCTATCGTCCAAGCTGTAGCCGCTGCTGTGAAAAATATTACCCCGGGAAGGTCTGCTGGAAGCCGTGAAAGAACTGTTGAAGGGGCAGGTGATAATGGTAGGAAGGATGACGAGGGGGAAAGAGGTGACTCAAGTGAGGTAAGGTCTGTGAAAGATGATGATAGGAAGAGGGGCCGAGGCGGTTGCAACTATAAGTCCTTCAAAGGTTGTGAACCGCCTAAGCTGACTGGTCTAGGAGACGCAATCGCTACTCTTCAGTGGATAACCGCCATGGAAAAGGTTATCCGCATTAGCGAGTGCCGTCCCGATCAAGCGGTAGGTTATGCTACTCAATCATTTGAAGATGAGGCTATGTATTGGTGGGAGAGTGTGGAGCAGAGGAAGACCAGAGAAGAGATCAAAGAGATGAGGTGGGACGATCTGAAGGAGTTAGTAATGAAGAAGTTCTGTGCTGACGCCGAGGTTGAAAGGGCGGAGATGAAGTTCCTAAACTTGAAAGCTGGGACGATGACACATCGTGAGTACACTACAGAATTCAACCGAATGTCTAGGTTGGTACCCGATATGGTCAGCACTGAGGCTAAGAGAATCAAGTGTTATGTGAGGGGATTACCACAGAGAATCCGCATGTTAGTCAGGACAAGTAAACCTGCTACTTTCGATTCTGCTGTTGAACTCACAGAAATGGTCTATGCAGACCTGGATACGGATGATGTAGTGGTGGGAGATGAGAAGAAAGAGAAGAAATGGGTCGCTTCTGCTAAAAGACCCGGTGCTCAGTCGTGGAACCCCAAGGATAAGAAGCAGAGAGTGTGGGAGAAGAGATCATGTAAGACCTGCGGAAAGATGCATGGGGGTGAGTGCAAGTGGGGTAAAAGTTCTGGTGTTTGTCTCAAATGTGGAAAGGCTCATGGTGGAGAATGCAGAATGGGGTTGAATGTCTGTTATAAGTGCGGAAAGGTAGGGCACTATGCTAATGAGTGCGGAGCAAAGCCAGCATGTTACAAATGTGGCAAGCCAGGCCATATGGCAAGGGAGTGCACTGAAGGTGTAGCTGGAGGTAGTGGAAAGAAGGATGCCGATCAAGCTAGGCCCAGAACCAGAGCCTACATGCTGACCCAGGAACAAGCCAGGCAGATTCCGGATGTCGTCACAGGTACGTTTCTAGTGAACGATGTTTCCGCTTCTGTATTATTTGATTCTGGTGCGAATAGAAGTTTTGTAGCTACGACGTTTAGTAAACTAGCTAAAATGAAAGGCTGCCGAGTGTCTGAAACTTTTGTAGTAGAAACCGCAAGTGACACTTCGGTGAAAATAACAAAAATGGTTAAGAATTGTAAGATAGTGTTAGAGGGACATGAGTTCCCTGTTACTTTGTATGTTATGGCCTTAGGAGGGTTCGATGTAGTCTTGGGTATGGATTGGTTGTCTGAGTTTGAGGCTCAGATAGTATGTAAAAGTAAGATGATAAAGTTAAAGTCATTGGATGGTAGTGCGGTGACGGTTTATGGTGATAAGGAGAGTTATGGGCTTAATGTCATTTCGATGATAAAAGCCGAGGGTTTGTTAAGGCGAGGGTGCGGTGCCTACCTGGCGTATGTTGTCAACGCTACGGCCGAGACGAAAGAAATGAAGAATGTTCCTATTGTGCGCGACTACCCAGAAGTATTCCCTGAGGATCTTCCGGGGTTGCCACCGGAGCGAAAGATAGAATTTCAGATAGATTTAATACCAGGAGCCCAACCTGTCGCAAAAGCGCCTTACCGTCTAGCACCGTCCGAGATGAAGGAATTGATGTCCCAACTGCAAGAACTCCTCGACAAGGGTTTTATCAGACCGAGTGTTTCTCCGTGGGGCGCACTGGTTTTGTTTGTGAAGAAAAAGGATGGAAGTATGAGAATGTGCATAGACTATCGTGAGTTGAATAAGCTTACGGTAAAGAATAGATATCCGTTGCCAAGGATTGATGATCTGTTTGACCAACTGCAAGGTTCAAGTTGGTTCTCACGAATAGATCTCAGATCAGGCTACCATCAGCTGAAGGTGAAAGAGGCAGACATCCCTACGACAGCGTTCCGAACGCGGTATGGACACTACGAGTTCCTCGTAATGTCATTCGGTCTAACAAATGCTCCTGCAGCATTTATGGACATGATGAATAGGGTGTGTCGGCCGATGTTGGATAAGTCGGTTATCGTCTTCATTGACGATATATTGATTTATTCAAAGAGTGAGTCTGACCATGCCGAGCATCTGAGAGAGGTATTGGAAGTTCTGAAGAAAGAGAAGTTGTACGCCAAGTTTTCGAAGTGCGCGTTCTGGTTAAGAGAAGTGCAATTTTTAGGTCATGTGGTTAATCCGGAGGGGATTATCGTGGACCCAGCTAAGATTGAAGCGATAACGAATTGGAAGACTCCGCAGAATCCGACTGATATACGAAGCTTCCTAGGGTTAGCTGGCTACTATAGGAGATTCATCGAAGGTTTCTCCAAGATAGCCGCACCGCTGACCAGTATGACCCGAAAGTCGATAGTATTTAGTTGGGGAAAGTTTCAGGAAGAAGCCTTTGAAGAATTGAAGAAGAGACTCACGCAAGCTCCAATCCTTACTTTACCCGATGGTGATGAGGATTTTGTTGTTTGTGCTGATGCCTCGCATCAAGGGCTAGGTTGCGTGTTGATGCAACGAGGGAAAGTGATAGCTTACGCGTCTAGACAGTTGAAGGTCCATGAGAGTACTTATCCGACGCATGATTTGGAGTTAGCAGCCGTAGTGCATGCTCTTAAGATATGGAGGCATTATCTGTACGGTACTAAGTGTACTATCTATACAGATCATAAGAGTTTAAAGTACTTTTTCGAGCAGAAAGAATTGAACATGAGGCAGAGAAGATGGTTAGAATTGATAAAGGATTACGACTGTGAGATTAAGTATTACCCCGGTAAAGCTAACGTGGTCGCTGATGCCGCTAAGTCGTAAAAATGAGGAAGTCCTAGCAACCGTGAAGTCATACCAGCTGATTGTGAACTCAAGTCTTTTTGAAGAAATCATCAAGGTGCAGTCAGAGGTGTTAGTAGATGAAGGGTTAGTAAAGAAAGAAAGGGTGTTCGGCCAGCAGAATGAGTTAGTGGAAAACACTCATGGAGTTAAGACTAGATTTGACCGCATGTGGATCCCACGCCATGGTGATCTTAGAAGTCGAATCTTAGATGAAGCTCATAAGTCAAGGTACTCAATCCATCCTGGAGCTACAAAGATGTACCAAGACTTGAAAAGGGATTACTGGTGGCCTGGAATGAAGAACGATGTAGTGGATTATGTTGGTAAGTGCTTAACTTGCTTACAAGTCAAAGCCGAACACCAAAAGCCTTATGGGAATATGCAACCGCTAGAGATACCTGAGTGGAAATGGGAACACATCACCATGGATTTCATAACTAAGCTACCTCGTACGGCTAAGCAACATGATACCATCTGGGTGATTGTGGACCGTTTGACCAAGAGTGCTCACTTTCTGCCCATACGAGAGGCCATCTCGTCAGAAATGTTAGCAAGCTTGTTCATCAAGGAAGTTCTGACCAAGCATGGAGTACCGTTATCGATCGTGTCCGATAGAGATACACGGTTTACTTCGAGGTT
This sequence comes from Bidens hawaiensis, assembly GCF_021521415.1. Lineage (NCBI taxonomy): Eukaryota > Viridiplantae > Streptophyta > Magnoliopsida > Asterales > Asteraceae > Bidens > Bidens hawaiensis. Next base: position 1,086,653 of record NW_027491371.1, on the reverse strand, counting down.
CTGGAAGAAATTCCATGAAGCTATGGGGACGAGGTTGAACATCGGTACGGCGTATCATCCTCAAACTGATGGACAGTCTGAAAGGACGATCCAAACCCTTGAGGATATGCTACGTGCTTGTGTTTTAGATTTTGGTGGAAGCTGGGATGATCATCTGCATCTGGCAGAGTTCTCCTATAACAACAGTTACCATTCGAGCATTGGTATGCCACCGTTTGAGATGCTTTACGGTCGACGATGTAGAACCCCGGTGTGCTGGGGTGAGATTGGTCAAAAGGAAATGGGAAGCCTAGAAGTGGTTCAAGAAACGTCTTCAAAGTTCGATCAGATCAAAGCAAGAATGAAAGCCGCTCAAGACAGACAAAAGTCTTATGCAGATAAGCGGCGACGACCAATTGAGTTTAACGTTGGCGACTATGTGATGCTTAAGGTCTCGCCTTGGAAAGGAATTATCCGTTTTAGAAAGAGAGGGAAGCTAAGTCCGAGGTACATTGGACCATTTAAAATTTTGTATCGTGTGGGGGAAGTAGCTTATAAGCTGGATTTACCCGATGAGTTAGAAGGAATTCATTCAACCTTCCATGTTTCTCATCTGAGGAAGTGTCTAGCTGATGACACGTCTCACGTGCCATTAATGGACATTGAGGTTGATGAACAATTGAACTACATCGAGCAACCGATAAAGATCGTTGATCGCAAGGAGAAGCAGCTTCGTCACAAGATTGGTAAAAGTGATATGGAAACACCGCAAGGGATCAGATGCTACTTGGGAAGTCGAGGATGAGATGCGCAAGTTTTACCCTAGTTTGTTTATGTAATAGTTAGGTTTCGGGGACGAAACCTCTTTAAGGGGGGAAGACTTGTAACATCCTAAAATTTTAATTATAAATAAAGAAAGTTATGTTTAGTGATTTCACGTTGTTAATTATTTAATGTCGAGTAAGGAGGGAGTTGGGCTTAGATTGCGTAAGATGGGTTAAATGAGAATGGGCCTCGGGTCCGTGGGCTTAGAGGGATATAAATATCCCATCCCAAACCCAATCTTTCATTTCCACCTTCTTTCTTCACACACTCAAAACACACACATTCTAACCGATCAAGATTTGAAGCCGAGACCCGAGATTTTGTTGATAGATCTGAGTTGGTAAGGTAAGAACAAATCCACCAAAGCTAATATTACTGAAAATGGTTAGGATTGGATGGGTTAACCGGACCCGAAACCCAAACTGCCCAAATCGGACCCCTAAAACGTCGATTTTAGGCCGATTTGATGGTTGGGATTTGTAGGCGCCGATTATACGATTCCGTGGTTACCAAAATCGAGTTATTTGGCTAAGAAACGAAGGATTTATGGACAAACAGATCTGCAGCGCGATAACTTCGCCTGCAAGATTAAGTTCGCCTGATGAACTTCGCCTTCAAGCGTAACTTCGCCTTCAAGCGTAACTTCGCCTAAGGTTTAACTTCGTCTGAAGCTAAGTTCGCCTAAGGTTTAACTTCGCCTGAAGCCAAGTTCGCCTAAAGATAACTTCGCCTACGGCCAAGTTCGCCTAAGGTTTAACTTCGCCTGAAGCCAAGTTCGCCTAAGGATAACTTCGCCTACGGCCAAGTTCGCCTAAGGTTTAACTTCGCCTACGGCCAAGTTCGCCTAAGGTTTAACTTCGCCTGAAGCCAAGTTCGCCTAAGGTTTAACTTCGCCTGAAGCCAAGTTCGCCTAAGGTTTAACTTCGCCTGAAGCCAAGTTCGCCTAAGGTTTAACTTCGCCTGAAGCCAAGTTCGCCCGAGGTTTAACTTCGCCTGAAGTGAAGTTCGTTTAGAAAATAAATTAAAAACCTAATGGAAAATGTGTTAAGGCAGTTATCGAAAATAAAATTTTTCCAAGCTGACCTGGCAGCTTAACCCCAGCCAGGGGCTCTGCCCCTTGGACCCCGCTAGGGGCTGCCGCCCCTAGAAGCCCGCTGCGAGGGGCGCTGCCCCCGGACCCCCGTTCGTTGTGGGTCATATATAGATAGAAATACAAAACGAGTAGTAGTAGTTAATTGATATGTGTAAATATTATACAGTTAGCCGAGCCCAGTTAAAGAAAGGAATTACGATCAACGGCGAGCGTAACAGGATCCAGGTGAGTTTCTAGCCCCATTCCTTGTTATGTTTTCGGGGCTGTGTGCATACTTGATGTGTTGTTAATACATTTATCCTAAGTGATAAGTGTATGCCCTATATGATATATGTGTTATGTAAGAATGATTGCTTGATGGTACGTGAACGATCTTCGGATATTTCACGTACTGTCAGGTTGTAATGTTAAGTATAAGGTAAATATGATATGTATGCTCATGCGTATAAATGTGATAAAGTTAATAAAAGAAGGAAATAATGATGTATGGTTACGAAAAGGGTACCGAGCCCTAATAATACTCGAGGTATGATGTATGGTTGTATGGTAACGAGAGGGAATCGAACCCTTCTAATATTCGAAAACTAGGGACCAGACCCTTATAATATATGTGATGATAGGGACCAGACCCTTATAATATCTGTGATGTTAGGGAATCGAACCCTTCTAATATTCGAAAACTAGGGACCAGACCCATATAATATCTGTGATGATAGGGACCAGACCCTTATAATATCTGTGATGTTAGGGAATCGAACCCTTCTAATATTCGAAAACTAGGGACCAGACCCTTATAATATCTGTGATGATAGGGACCAGACCCTTATAATATCTGTGATGTTAGGGAATCGAACCCTTCTAATATTCAAAAACTAGGGACCAGACCCTTATAATATCTGTGAGGTTATAGGGCGAAAGGCTCTTTAAAAAGTATGATTTTGTATGTAAGGAAAGCATGAAGGTAAAAATGAACGTATGATTATGAATGTAAAGAAAGTATGAAAGTAAAAATGAAAGTAAAAGCACTTAGGTGTATATGAAAGAAAGTTAAGTGATTAAGTATGAAGCGTAAGAATGTATTGTATGATTATGTGATTAACTAGAACTCACTCAGCGTAGCTGACTTTTAGTATGCACGCAGGTGAGTAGGATGAGGCAGCTCGCTTGAGGGGACACATGGCACTGAGCAAGAATCTGGCATCTGAAGACTTATGATGTTTTAATTTTAATGCTTTAATGTTGAAAGACAAAGGATGTTTTGAGACAAGTTATGAATTATGTAAAGTTTTATGAAAGTTTTATATTCCGCGTAAATGTTTTAATTAACTCTGATATTTAGAACTGTGTTTATGAGTAAATCCAACACGAAAGTAGGGCTACCGGTAACGGGGCCTTACACCAATGGGAAAGATCTCTAAGTGGTTATTAGTTTGTGTAAATATTATTATGTAACTTGGTTATTATGTAAATGATGTAATGATAAAAAGTGTGTTGTAGACAAGCAAAGGTAGAGTGTGCTAGAAGTGGCAAGGGTCTAGTAAGGGTGTTAGTGGCATGACGATAGTACGTGGTAGGGTAATCCTATACGTGCCTTCGTTATTAAAGTGGTATGACGTGAGTGCGTGGTAGGGTAATCCTATACGTGCCTTCGTTATTAAGTGGCATAACGTGAGTGCATGGGAGGGTAAGCCTCTATGTGCTTTCGTAAAACAAGTGGCTAAGACGTAGGGGACAGTTAAGTGGTTAAGCGGTAAGGTGAACATGTCAGGCAGTGGACTATGTGTCTTCGGACACGTATATAATTGTATGTAATGGTTGTATGGTAAGTTGCTTGATTAACTAGAACTCACTCAGCGTAGCTGACTTTTAGTATGCACGCAGGTGAGTAGATTGAGGAGCTAGCATGAGGATGGCACATGGCATGGATTGAACGGCTGGCATCTGAAGATGGAAGAAATGATGTTTTAAATGTGATGTTTTACGTTAAGGTTTTAAAGAGAAGATTGAATGTTTTGTAACGAATAATTGAGGTTTTATGTATTCCGCGAAACTTTTAATAAACTCGGATTTGTAGAACTGCGTTTATGAGTAAATCTGACGCTAAAGTAGGGCACCGGGATCGGGGCCTTACAAAACTAATCTTCTTCGATGGTTTTAATATGAAACTTCTCTTTTTTGTGAGAATTGGGTCCACGTTGTCAGATGTAGGTACGGACTGATCATCTTCCAGCATGGTATGTAACTGAACGATGTAGGTCTTCTTCCCAACCCGTGACACTATGTTGCCATCATAAAACGAACCCGAAATCCATATCAACAACTTCAATCCTATCACCTCTTTTAAATTTCATTGTTTTACAAGAAATTTTTGTTGAAATGGAAGAACATGTAAGGGAAACATAATATAACAAGGTTAAAATACACATTATTCGGATTTATAAAACTTTAATGAAAATCAACGAATGAGATAAAATTCAGACGTGAATTATCGTTTTTTTTAAATTTTTTTGAAATTATTTGTAAGTTTATCGTTTTTGTTTAAACGAAAATTTATCGTTTTTGTTTACACTTTTTTGAAAATCATCAGACAAGACTAACTTCACTGCAAAAGTATCTTATTTTTGCAACCTTTTGGAAATTTCACGTAGGAGACAAAATTCACCTGAAATGCGTCGGAGGAGATGAATTTTAAAAAAAACGCGGATTTCGTCTTTTTTTTTTGAAAACTGACGGGGCCGATAACTTTAATTCGAAAACCATGGTTTTTCAGAAAAATATTTTGGCCAGAACTATCGGTGCAGACAAATTTGGTAGTAACTTTCACGTTACATTTACACGTGTCACACTGTGATTGGTTAACCAAATCTCACGTGGCGAGTATCAATGTCACGTTGGAGATAAGTTTGTATGGACTATTTTTAACAACTTTTAAACTATTTTGAGAATAATGGACTATTTTATTTTGGGAATTATTACCCCTAAAAGGAATGTAATTATTTTGATGTAATCGGTTATTACAATAAAATATCTCAACATTCACATTTCAACTACTAGCTAGTCAGACTCACCACCACTCTCAAATTGCCACCTTTCTAGTGCATGAGATTACTGTAATCCGATTCTACTCATTCGGTTCTCTGTATATATAGCAAGCACCCGTCTTCTTCATCCTCACTTTCTTACAGATTTTCTACTTGTCATTTGGGTTTTAAATGGAGGATACCATTCAAACTCGTTCATCAGACGACTACGATTCTCTTTGGAGAATGATCATTCAACTTCGTAGATCTTATATGGAAGAATCTTCCTTCTCCCAAAACGGCACAGTTTATGGTTTTCCGGCATCGTTCTATGGCCAAGCAGATGGTTATCCTGTATCCACAAATCTCCCTTTGCAAGAACAACCGGAATTTCCTACAATGGTGGCGCCGCGGCGGAACCCTAGGACATTGACTACTTTTGCTTATGTTGCTACGCTATGCTCAATTGGTAAATACTTTAAATTTTCTTATTTATTTATTTCTAAATTCTATTTTTATGTTTCTTAATTCGTTCTTGCAATCATCTGTGTTTATTTAGGGTTTTAAACTTTTAGTTCGGTTGCTAAAAAAAACAACAATGAACACATTAATTCACAACACCTTGAGTTGGCTTTCCGGTGAAACAAGTGGCCACCAGTACTAGTATTTGTAGAAATATTGTTATTACATTTCAGATTAACACATAGAACCCTAATTTTAAATGTATGAAGGTGTTATTATTTTCATTTCTATGTACAATCTTGTAAAATCTGAACTGGGTTGTTCTTAAAGCCAACACGAGATTTCCTTTGATTAGGCTCGGTTTATTCAAAAAAAGAAGAGACGGATACGAGGCGATCGACACTATGCCCAAACCAGTTGAGATTTCTTATATGATGTTATGTATTTTTAATCGTTGCCACTCAATAATGAATACCTAGTTTCCACCCGTGATGTATGTCAGTTAAGACCGAACCATGTTAAATCCATGTGTCCGTTTATTGCTTTCTTGTTTGTGTTCAGTTCCTGTGCATGTGTGTGTGTGTGTGCAAATCCGAAACAATCAGCACATAGAATCCTGATTTTAAATGTTTGAATGTGTTTGTATGTATCTTGTTGTAAAATGGATGGATTAGAAATATTCTAATGTTTCATGAGGATTGCTTATTGTAAATGTATTTGGCATTACAACAGTATGTTTTAGCATGGCTTTTGGAGTTTACAAGAATAGAACCATTACAATTGGGATGGGTTCTTCAGTCCTGCTTCAACCAAATCGGTTCTTCGTGGAGAAGATCAATGTAAGGATTCCGTTGATTATTTTCAGTCTTATATATTTGGTTATTGATCATCAATAATTAATGTTCTAACAGGTGGAGCAACCATTCAAGAAAACTGTTGGACCAATACTATATGGGTTTAACAAGAAACCACATCTTGATCACATGAGTAGTTGGTCAGATGCACATTCTGCATCTCTTCAAAGCAATTCACACAAGGCAACTTCTTTTAAAAATCGATTGATTTGTTCAAGTTAAAGAAAATCCATTTAAAACATTTTACTCCCACAATTTAATTTGCAGGGTTGGATGTATTTCTTAAATGAGGGATCACAGATTAATATTACTTATACTGTAGTCAGATCTTCAAAATTGCTATTAACGATCCGTCGAGGTAACTTAAGTCAGTTATTTTTTATTTCGGACAATTAACTTTTGATCGATCTATTTTGCAGTTTTTATTGAGTTACAAGTTCACACACAGTCTGTGAACCAAGTGTTTCATCTATATTGCATAGCAATCAGTTTTGTATTATAAATTATAGTAATTGTAATGAAGCATACTTAGATACATGAGAAGGAACAATAATAATTATTAATGGTAAAATTAAAGAGTTCTAGAATCATAGGTAACTAAAGGCTGCTTCCATGTGCTTGAATTATTCTTGACTTTATTATACTGTAACAAACAAACACAACCAGTATAATCCGACTCATAGCGCAGGGTCTAGGGATAGTGAGCTAAGGGCAGACTACGGAGACCCCTAGCTGAAAACGTTATTTTGAACTTTATTAATACTGCGAAACATGTAATTTTTCAGGTAATGATGGATACGGCCATGGTTACGGTGATGGTTATTGTAATGCTTCAGACCAATGCCTGGATGATCAGTCAGGTCCAAGTACCATTCTCTCCTGGAACACCATTCAAGGTAAGAATGACAGTTTGGTTATTCTCGATCAATGTTTAGTTTTTCTTAAAAGTTATATTTATTTTTTGTTCAAATAGGAAATGGTGTAATCCAGGAGAATATTTTACAGTCTGGTAATTACTACATCGCTGTGGAGAATCTAAACCGCGACGTGGAAGAGGTATGCTGGAAACCTGTATTTATTGCGCAACCGATCCCGCTGACAAATGAATAAGTCTGATTTTATATTCTTAAAACCTAGTGCATTAATTATTTACAAAATCTGGACATAAACTGTCTGTGCAATTTCACAATTTGTTACCCGCTGCAAATATTCCTGTTTGTCACGGCTTTTATTCTAGCCTGTTACGCCCCGCAAATATTCCTGTGTTCCCCTTGTTTTCTTGATTTTGGTTTGTACAACATGAAACAAATATAACTCACTAACATACTAGTTTCTTATTCATATTTTACACTGGCTACAATTAGTTTGTTGAACTTAGTTGAATGACGATTTGTTGTGATGTAAATATATATATATATATATCTTTTTTTACTTGGTGATTTTCAAATCCAATTTTATGCATCTGAACAGGTGGAACTGAACATCAGTGGTAGGGGTTTAGTTTATGATACAGATGAGGCATACTACATGTGTAATCTGGCACAAGGTCGCTGTGTTTTCGATGTGTTGCTTCTAAAAGAAAACCATGTAGTTCTGAGCACTCCTCAATTCACTCAGGTAAGAACATCATGTTGTATATAGTGATACGCATTAGCCTTTTCTTATTTGAAAGCCAGCATCTCTATATAATCTTAATAATAGATTCCTAGCTAGTTTTACTAAACCCTCCATTATAACATCATACCACAAATCTTTAACGACTAACATTTTGCGACCCGTTAGGTCATTAACGTGTCATTTTTTATAATATTTATTTTCAAGTACAGATTGAGAGAAAAACTGCATTTTTTGTGCGTTTAAACAAATGAACAAAGGTCCTATTTATACAAGCTTTTGATAACCTATATAAGGTAAATTTCTATCCATCTGATTCCATGCCATCATGGTTTGGCCTAGATGGCTACAACACGGATATTTCATAAACAACTTAGATAATTCACTCACAGATTTAGTAAGTAGCAATTAGATTTCACGATAAATAATTAAACTAGACGTGAGCACTTGTTTTGGTGTATTCTTGATATGCCGACGTCTCTCCAACTGGATACTCACTACTAGAAACCTTAATCTTATGGCAAAAATAAAGCATCCTAGACACCGACTCCTAATTCTTTCTGTATGAACGGTTAAAGCATCCCATATATGTATCACTGCACACCTATCTATACTGTTAGAACAAAATCATTCTTTCGCATGTCATTCAACTAGAGTAGCTAACTAGGATGTTAGCTAACTAGGATGTTAACTAACGCTATCACCATTTATAGAATTACTAACATAGTTACAAATATAACTTTAAATGTTGTATTAAATGAAGTTTTTTAGATATTTATGAATTATAAAGTTTATTTATCATTATTTATATCTAATGAATCCATAATGTATGTTATTATGTGAAGAAACGTGGATCGACTCACTGGTAGACGATCTACTTTCCTCGGGTGTGATTATGCTCTTCCACCGATGGATTCCTGGGATCTGGGTTCTTCCACCTACAAAATGAACAGCACCGTAAACTTACCCCTCAGAAAGGGACAGAGGGGTCCTCTTTGGGGTAACCCTCCGGTGTGAGAATAAGTGTTTGTAGGAGAAGATAATAATATGAGAGTAAGGAAATTTGGAGAGTATTGCTTTAATATAGCTGAATACTGTGTAGTTAGATGTGATTGTGTCTCTTCCTTGTGGAGTTGATGTGGTATTTATAGTGCTAGGGTTTCCACTGATTGGGCTCAGCCTTGTTGGCCTCCTCCAATTGCTTTGCGCCACGTGTCCTTGGGGACACCTGGTGCTTTTTCATTTGTTGTAATCACGTGGTAGCACATGGGTTACGCTGAGTTGTCCACCTTTCATTGGCAGCTGTCAACATCAGCATATTCTTATTCCTTAAAAAGATACCTTCTGGAAGGTTGTCTGACGTGCACAGTCAAGGTTGCCCTAATCCTGATTTGGATAAGGACGAGGTTGATTATGTGCATGTGTGATATGCGCCTATCCTGAGGATACGCGAGGTCTTCTCTTTATTCTCACGCACAGATGTTTCATGCGCAGATGTGATATGCACAAGCATGTGATATGCGCTACGCGCGGATGCGCCACGCGCGAGCATATGTGATCCGTGAGCATATGTGATATGCGCCATGCGCATAGGTTTTGGCTTTGTGCCTTCTTGATTTCAAGCCTCTTGTTTATATCTTGTGGGTTGACCCGCCTCGCTCGGTGTTGAGGCGGGTACATACCTCTTCAAGCCCCCCCAGTCTAATGTGTGTCTTGTCTCGCGCGAGCGAGGTAAGATAGATATTAGACTTAATAGGTTGCTCTTTTTAATAGGGTTTGTCTTTTCTTCTTATTACTCATCGTTGCGCGAATTTCTATCCTTTTGGCTGAAAACGAATCGTCCCTGTACGTGGTTGGTTGTTGCTGACATGCGTCAGTGATGGAGACGTGTCAGACCTTTCGTGTGCTCGAGGTGCTACAGTTGCCTTTTATGTCCCCTCACATAGTGTCAGGAACACGTGTCGCGCTCGCGTTGGTCCGTACCTGCGAGTGGTGGCGCGTGAACTATGGTAGCAGCTGTATCGTTTCTTTTCGTGTCCCCTCACACAGTATCTGGGACACGTGTCGCGCTCGCGTTGGCTTACACCTGCGAGTGGGGGCGCGTGAAGTCCGTTCAGTGCCAAATTTTCTCTCTCCTGGGCCTATAAAAGCAAGCCCTTAGAGCTTTTATTCTTCATCTTCTTTGTTGTTTATTCGAAGCTTTCCTTTCTTTCGTTCTTTTCCGATTACCGTCTTCTGCTTCCAGATCTCTGTTTTTTTAGAGGCATCCTCCGTTCGTTTTTACAGTTGTATGTCTGATAGTTCAGACAACACAATCTCCCCTATCCCTCGCCGTGTGAAATCATTAGTAATGTCTACATTGAAGAAGACCGGGAAGGGGAAGAAGGCTGCTGAGGCCTCATCGGAGGAGGTAGGGAGGACCAAAACAGTGAAGAAGTGGGATGAGATCCCCTGCAAACTGAGGCAGGCCGATTTTGACAGCCTTATTGCCTCTCAGGGTTTTCTCCCTGAGTACGGCTGCATGTTGCCGGTGGCCGGGCAAACGGCGGCGGACCCGCCTACCGGCTATATATCCCTTTACTGCCATTTTTTCACCCACTGCAACCTTCGTCTCCCGATGACAAGGTTTGTGGGTGCGGTCATATATCCCAAGTCCATCCGTTTGGACTCGTGCGCATGACTCATTTTGAGTTCATGTGCAAATCTCAGCGCGAGGAGCCCACCCCTCGGCGCTTTCAGTTTTTTTACAAGCCCAAGATCCAAGATTCTTGGTTCTCATTTATTCCTCGCAGTCAGAAGGTCAAGTGCTGCACTGTTTCATTCAAGAGCCTTCATGACTGGTCTGAGAGATTTTTCAATATAAGGGCTGGTGTGATCCCCATCCGCATGACCATGCGCGAGATCTCTTCTGCGCCTGCGGGTGTGGGTGTCCTCAAGAACCCAACTGGCGCCTGGGTAAACAAGTTATCTGCCGAACCATCCCCCGCCAAGAACATTTGCGAGGAGGCGCTGGTGGGGGTTGGCATGAGCAGGAGGTGGGCCGACAGCGCGACTGAGCCCGTTATCCAAGTTGACGGCTTGTGTAAGTTAATCTCATTCCATTACCTCTGCGCTAATGTACTTCGTTTTGCTGATATCATTTGACTTGTTTTGTGCAGTCAGCAAGGAGTATGTCCACGCCGCCTATGACGAGCATATGGAGGGTGGCTCCGTCGCGCTGGGCGCTGGGGAGGTTGGTTTCCCCGATCGCTTCGATGACATGTTCATCCCTGTTGATCTGGGATTTGTCTTTGACAGCGATGTGCCTGGTAAGCCTTTGTACTTATGCTTATGCCTTTATACCAAATTTGGCTAACATTTCCTTTGCACTTATTGTAGATGCGCTCGAAAACTACGAGCTGGAGCTCGCGGAAGAGGAGGAGGAGGCGCCCCAACTAAAGCGTAAGGCTAAAGGGAAAACTGGCGCAGGGGCCAGTAAGAAACAGAAGAAAGATGATGCCCCTGTTGTTCAGGATCCTCCTACCCAGGCGAAGGGACTTGAGAAAACCCAGGTGTTTACCACCAAGTTTTCCTTGTCTTCCCTGCCTCAAAAAGTGGGCAGACCTCCTGTCCACTTGAGGTATGGTGGCGCTACCTCCTCCCTTCGCGCGGCGGAAATGGGAAGCGGTGTTGCGCCTTCGACAGGTATACTTTGCTTATCCTTTATGGTTCTATGAGCGCGATTCTGATAGAATTACTAATGAATCTTTGCTCACTCAAATGTGTGTAGAGCCGGCGACCTTGGTGGATCAACCTCAAGTGCCACAAGATGCCGAGGCTGCGCCGGAGGTTCCTTCGAAGTCCCCCGTTTTACCCTCAAAAAGGGGTAGAATGGACTTCATGGCGATGTTTGCCTCGCGAACGGAGTTGCGCCAAGGTATGTATTGCACTTTTATTTTCTGACTTATTTCTTTTAGATCAAGTCATGAACCATTTCTTTTTGTTGATTTTTTCATAGGAGTCATCGCTGGCGTACAAGCTGCTGGCGGCAAACCTGGCGCATGTGCCAGCGCCGCTGGTTCTGCTCCTGCTCCTGCAAGTGCTGAATCTCCCCTCATCGGGATTACTAAGGAGCAGGAGGCCGTTTTACGCGCCGACCTGGCGGCGTCGAGACCTCCCTCACCTCCTCCTGCGCACAGCCCTCCTCGCGAGACTGATTTTGGTTCTAGGTCGCAGGAGAAAAGGCCTGTTTCCGAGGAGGATGAGGAGTTTGAAGTTGAAGACTCCGATGGCGGCCGCGCCAGCCCTGCAGCGCCACGAGGTTTCGCGGCGGAGCCTTCTCGTGGGGCTGGCGCTGACTTTTCTGCTTCATCCCCGCAGGTATAGGTTCGTTTTTGCTCCGCTGCGCGGACTTCCATCTTAGTGTTTTGATGACTTAGATAATTACTTTGCTTTTGCAGGAAGCCGATCACATTTACCGCCCGAGATGGAATATTACTGAAGACAGCACATTTCAGTCCATGGGTGTGTGTGCGGAATTCTGGGCTCATGCTGTGCCTCCAGCTGAAAGAAGGTTCCAGGAGGACCGCGCTCGCGATGACTTGCTCAACGATCATCTGTTTGCTGGGTCGGCCTTCTTTGCTGCCTCCCAAGAGCTTCGCTATGATTACGTAAAGGTACGTGATGCTCTTGCGGAAGCCAAGCAAGAGGCTAAAGTGTCTGCTTGGCATCTTTCTGATGCTCGAGAGAGAGCTGAGAAGCTCCAAGCAGAGCTCAGTGAGAACAGAGCAAGTGCCAACAGCGCCTTCGTGAAGCGCGGGCATGAGCTTCAGGCTGCGCGGGAGAAGCTACAGGCGGCGGAGGCGGACGCGGCCAAATAAGCGCGTAGAGCGCGCGACTTGGAGCTGGACGCGGAGGCGCGTGACCAAGCTCTTGTCCAGTCTATAACTGAAAAATCATCACTGGAGAGTGAGGTTGCGCGCCTGAAGAAGGAGCTGGCGGCCGCGCAGGCCGAGAAGGATGAAGCCTTGGCGACGGCAGCGTCTAGCCAGGAAGCGCTCGAGCTTGCGCGAGCGGAAAAGGAAGAAGTCCTGGCGGCAGCAGCGTCCGACAAAGAGGAGCTGAAACAGACTAAGGAAACTGTTGAGTTGTTAAACTCTCAGATTCCTTCCCTCGAGACGTCTGTTGCTTCCCTCGCGCAGGATCGCCAATGGCTAATCTCACAGGGTGTGACTCGTTGCGCTTACGCGATGAAATATTCAGACGAGTTTCAGGCCCTTGTGATGGATTGCAACGCTGCCGCGCGCTTGGTGGGTCGAGCTGAAGGGTTTAAGGATGGCTATGAATATGGGATGCTGAAGAAGAACCCATCCGACTACCCTTATCAGAGCGACGTTGCCTGCGCGGACATGGCCGCGATGGGGGAGAAGTATTTGAATACTCCCATTCCCATCCTTGGGCAGGTATTTTAACCTTAATGATATTGCCTTGACTTATTTTCCAAGTCTTTTTTGTACTTATATTTTTCCTTATGATTTGCAGATATCCGCGCTTGCTGACCAGCCCGACCTCGGCGCGCTAAAGAAATTACTTGACGAGTGCGAAGGGGCTGGTGGCGGCGATGATGGCGCGGGGAATGCTGCTCCTGCAAGCGGCTCTGGCGTGGCCAAAGGATCCGCTCCTGACACTGTTGTGATAGAAGACTCCATTCAGGATGAACAACTTGACTATGGTCAGTTTGGAGATGACGAGGAGCGGGCTGCGCCAGATGCTGAGGGCGGTGATGAGGACTATGAAGAGGCTGACGTCGACGTGGAGACTTGAGAAGCCCTTCATGTTTTTTATTTTTATTTGTAGTTTGTATCTCATTATCTTGTAAACTTGTAAATTTCAATGCTTTGGAATGAAATTTTGTTTTTCCTTTATTCGCATCTTGCGCATTCCCCATTCATCTCTTTATATTACATGTTTGCTTGTTGAATATAAGATATGCTTGCACGTTGAAATAAGAACAAGGTTGTAAGAAAATTATTATACTTAATCCTTGTCATATTGTAAGTGATTTTGCCATATCTTGATTATGTTGACACGTGCCTTGGCGTTTTTCATTATTCCTCTTTTGCGCGACGTTATCGTGCATGGAATTATGAGTTTTTTAGCCTTTACGTGTCAATGTGTGTTACTCAGATATCCATTACAATTTCATGCGCGACCTCGACCTGAGACCCTAACAACTATGTTTTGGCATTTGCTTTGCCTTAGTTGTCCTTAGGTATTTTTATGGTCAGGCTGCGCAGCATGTAGGATGGATGTTGTGAGTGATTTGAGCTAAGGCTCACATTATTGGGCTAAGGCCCTGAGCTAAGGCTCATAATTTTGGGCTAAGGCCCTGACGTTTTAGAGTTAAGACTCGTTAACGCGTTTGCGCATGTATGTTTTACTTCGTTTTATTTTGTTTTGATGTCAATACAATGTTGTCATATTGCTCAAAATTAATAAAGGGAAGTGTGAAACATGTATGCAAAAGGTAATAGAATCCACATTAAGAGAAGATAGCGCGTATCATTATTCATAATGGCTTAAAAAGCCTTGATTACAAACTTGACATTTTTTACATGAAACATTTTCTAAGCTGTGCTGCGTTCCATGCGCGCGGGATCTTCTTTCTATTCAAATCTTTTAAGGCGTATGCGCCTTTTCCCAATTCTTCCAAGACTTGATAAGGTCCCTCCCAATTGGGGGACATTTTTCCCGGGGGTATCGCGCTGCTAGCTTCATTGTTTCGAAGGACAAAATCATTTTTCTTGAAGTGGCATTCTTTCACGCGCTGGTTGTAATATTTTTCCAGTTTTTTCTTGTATTTGGCTTCACTGATGATAGCCGCCTCTCTGCGCCCTTCAAGTAAGTTGAGATCCAACCTTCTTTCGCGCTCGTTATCAATCTTGCTCATCATGAGCACTCTATGGGATGGGCATCCAATTTCTGCTGGAATCATTGCCTCTGTTCCATAGGTTAGGCTGAACGGGGATTCGCCATTGCTGGTTTTGCTTAATGTCCTGTGTGCCCACAGGACATTAGGTAGCTCTTCGACCCAAGAATGGGATTCTCCCTCTAACCTTTTCTTCAGCCCATTCAGCAAGCTTTGGTTAGCGCGTTCCACTTGGCCATTCCCCTGAGGGTGATAAACTGAAGTGAAAATTTGGTTGATGCGCAATTCATTGAGCCAGCTGGATATCTTCTTGTCAGTGAATTGCTTGCCATTATCGCTCACAATTTCCATGGGCAAGCCAAAACGGCATATGATGTGGCTCCATATAAACTGCTTCATCGCTTCGGCTGTGATTTTTGCTAGTGGCTTGGCTTCAACCCATTTTATGAAATAGTCTACTGCCACTACCAAAAATTTTACTCGCCCTCGCGCTTGCGGAAGGGGACCCACAATGTCGATTGCCCATTTGTGGAAAGGCCATGCAGAGGTCACTGGAATCAAGTTGTTCTTTGGCCGCATGGTGTTTGGCGCATAGCTCTGACATGCTTTGCATTTTTTGATCTCTTTTAGAGCGTCCAAGTACATGCCTGGCCAATAGTAACCTGCGCTCATTGCCTTGGCAACCACCATGCGCGGGCCAGCATGTATTCCACAGATTCCTTCGTGTATCTCTTTGATCACATAACTTGCTTCCTCAGCATCTAGGCATTTCATGAGCGGCCCAAGATAAGAGCGTCGATATAATGTGCCATCAAGGAGTTCATAGTTCTGCGACTTGTGTCTTATCTTCCTCGCCTGTGCGCGATCATCTGGTACCTTTCCCTCCTTCAAGAATTCCATTATTGGAGTTATCCATGATGAAGGGGTTGTATGAGTTACAAGGACAGACTTCGCTACCACCGACGGGTTGCTCATTACTTCTACCCTGACATCTTTGCCAAAGTGATCGAAACTGGTTGATGCCATCTTACTCAGCGCGTCTGCAGATTTGTTTTCACTGCGCGGAATATGAATGATTCTGAAGCAGTCAAATTGCTCGATGAGTTTTTTCGCCTGCTCTAGATATAGAGGCATGGTGTTCTCCTTGGCATCATAAAGGCCATTGACCTGTGCTGCTACCAAGTATGAATCAACATGGGCCTCTAGCTTTTTAACTCCGAATTTGTGCGCGATGCGCAGCCCAGCCAGCAGGGCTTCATACTCAGCCTCATTGTTGGTGCTCTTGAAGTCCAACCTGATGGCATAAGTATATTCATGATTCTCTGGATCCACCAGTTTGAGACCTGCGCCGGACCCTTCGTTGTTTGAAGCTCCGTCAGTGAACAATCTCCAAACATTTTCTTCATCATTGGCTCGCGGAGGGTCTACCTCGCGCTGAGGCTCTTCAACTCTTCCTTCGGGGATTTCTGCGATGAAATCAGCTAAAACTTGCCCCTTTATTGCTGGACGGGGCTTATAGGCGATCGTGTGTTCACCTAATTCCAGGGCCCATTTTGTCAGCCTTCCCGAGAGCGTGGGGCGCCGCAAGACTTGCTGGATGTTGTAACCAGTTAGAACTTCAATAGGATGACCATTGAAATATCTATGAAGCTTGCGCGACGCGTGTGTTAGTGATAAAACTAACTTTTCCATGATGGAGTAGCGCGTCTCAGGATCTGTCAGCACCCGACTCACATAGTATATTGGCGTTTGGATTCCCTTGCGATCCACCAACAATACTGCGCCGATGGCGCGCTCTCCTGCTGATAGGTACAATGTCAAAGTTTCACCAGGAAGTGGAGCTGTGAGCGCGGGCAGATTTATCAAACATTCTTTAATCTCACTGAAAGCTTGCTCGGCCTCAGGAGTCCATTTGAATTGGCTTTTCTTTAAGCAGTTTCTCAATGTATTGACAAATGGGGTAGATTTGCTTGCATGGTTCGCTAGGAACCTGTTGATTGATACCAATCTACCATTCAGCTTCTGAACTTCTTTCATGGTGGATGGCGAGGGCATGTCAAGGATGGCCTCCACCTTCTCAGGGTTCACCTTAAAACCATCCTTGGTGACCATTACACCTAGAAATTTTCCCTCTTGCACGCCGAAAGTGCATTTGCTCGGATTGAGCTTCATGTTAACTTCCGTTAGGCGCCCAAGGGTTTCTTCGATGTCTTTGAGCATTTGTTTTTCCTCCCTACTTTTGATCACCAAATCATCCACGTAGACTTCTAGGTTTCTTCCAATTTGCTCGCTGAAAACGGCATCCATAAGTCTTTGATAGGTGGCGCCCGCATTCTTCAAACCAAAGGGCATTTTTGTGTAACAAAAAACACCCTTGTCGGTTCTGAAGGCAGTCTTGTCCTCGTCTTGTGGTGCCATTTGAATCTGGTGATAGCCCTTGTAGGCATCCAGGAAACATTTGAGCTTGAATGGCGCCACGGAGTCCACCTTTGCGTCGATGTTTGGGAGGGGGTAACAATCTTTTGGGCATGCTTTGTTGAGGTCCTTGAAGTCAATGCATATCCTCCACGACCCGTTACTTTTCTTTACCATCACAGGATTGGCTACCCACGTCTGGTATCGTATCGGGCGGATGATGTTTGCGCGCAGTAGATCCTCAACCTGCTCATTCATGGCCCTCGCTTTCTCATCCCCCATGACTCTCTTCTTTTGAGCAATTGGCTCTACAGACTTAAACGTGTTGAGAGAATGTTGTGCTAGGTCTCGCGGAACCCCAGTCATATCAGAGTGTTGCCACGCGAAGACCGACATATATGCTGTGAGCAATCTTTTCATTCTCAACCTCGTGTCGTCTGATATCGTAGCGCCAATTGTGATTTTTTGCTCCGGGAATTTCGGGTTGAGAATCCATTCCTCTGGCGCGTTGTCTGCCATTGGAAGTTTCATTCTCCCTTCCCGCGGAGTACTTGTCACTGCACACAAATGATCTCTGTATACAAAAGTTACACCTGTTGGTGTTAGGAACCCCAACGCGCCGTGCGCTGGTGACGGTATGGCGTTAAATTGGGCAATCGTTCCTCTACCCAAGATCATATTGTGGCAAGAAGTGGTGGGCAAGACCAAGAAGTTGACAACTTCGGCTCGCTTGTGTTTCTCATCCCCCATAGTTAGCTCAAATTGTATTTGACCTAGGGGATGAATGATTTCATTTGAAACACCAGAGATTGGTGCATTCACAATTTCAAGCCTTGCTTGGTCTGCCGGATCCAGTTTTCTGAAACATTGCTCATACATGATGTCTGATTCGCTGCCAGTGTCCACCAGGACTTTTGACACTTCGTAATGAGCAATGTGTGTAGTGATGACAAGAGGACTGCTGATAGAAGGGCCTCCCCTGATTCTTGGGAAGATTACTTGTTGCTCGCGCCAATCTCCTTGGATTTGCGCGCTTCTCTTTCTTGAAGTTTGCCCTTGCCTTCCTCCCTCGGCTACACAGATTCTTTTGTACTTTTTGCTGGCAGAGGCTCCTTCTGGTTGTTCACTTTCTGGTCTTGGGTTTTTCACCAGGTGAGCCAGCTTGCCTGATTTCACATCTTTTTCAATTGCATCCTTCAAGTGATAGCATGCATCAGTGTTGTGTCCCGTGGACTTGTGAAACTCGCAGTACTTGCCACTGTTTGATGGTCCCTTGTAATGTAGTGGCTTGGGGCTTTTGAACTGGACATTCTCAGTGCTTAACACTTGTGAAGGTGTTTTAGTGAGGGGAGTCCAGATTCTTGGCAGAGGTCTGCTAGGATCTCTGCCGCCTACCCTCTTGTCACCCTCCCCGCGATTACGAACGTCTTTTTGGGGCTGGGGTGAGCTTGGTTGCGCCTGCTTTTCTGCGGAAGAAAAACTGGTTGGTTGCAACCTGGACCATACAGTGTTCTGTTTGCCCCTTCTTTCGTTGCTGCGCGGGGCCTCTGCTTGATGCCCTCTTTCTCTCGCTCTATCTTGGGCAATTTGTTTTTCATTTCTCGCGAAGACTCGCGATGCTTCCATTAGCTTGGCCCAAGTGGTTGGCATGCCATCTCTGCTTACGAGAGCTCAGCGGAGTTGATCACTGCGCGCGCCTTGTATAAAGGCCACGCGCAATAGTTGCTCAGTGATACCTCCGATTGCCAGAGACTCCTGATTGAAACGAGTGATGTAGTCTTCAATCGTTTCATCATTCCTGCGCACGCAGTGCATGATGTCATCAGGGTCACGCGTGTGTCTGCGCTGTTGTACGAAGTGAGCTTGGAACTTTTCCAATAGTTCCTCGAACCCATCGATTTGCCCAGTAGGCAAGCTTTCAAACCAGACACGCGCCGCACCCGTGAGGCAGCGAGCAAACATGTGACACCATGTTGGCATCGTCCAGCTTTCTAGGTTTCCAGTGTTGTAAAAACCTTGTAAGAAATCGTCTGGATCTGTTGTGCCGTCATATTTGCCCAAACCACTTGGCATCTTGGTCTTGTGCTGGATAGGGGCCTTCGCGATGCGCTCAGTGAATTTTGAATGTTTTACCAAGATGGCTGGCCTGTATGGTGTGGTTACATCCACTTGCCCTCTCACTGGTGGGTTGTATGGTGTGTGCAGATCCAGATCGGCTCTGGCTCCGGGCGCCATGTTCATTTGCGCGCGGAGCTGTGAGCCTCCTGCATGAGTGTCTCGCGTCTTCCTGACACTGTGCACTTCTTCATCACTAAACTCAGCGTGTTCAGTGTGAACAGAGTGACCCTTTTCCGGCGCGCGCGCCCTTTTTGTTCCTTGAATGGCTTGCTTGTCAAACGCTAGCCTTTGTGTTAAGTCGGCTAACTTTTTCTGTTTGACCATCTCATTGTACTTGTCCATTAGACGTCGTTGCTCGTTTATGAGCCACTCTTTAGGGTCATTTGTTTCATCTTCTGGACCCATTGGTCATTTTTGTTTCGCGCCGGCAAGATTTTGTAACGTGAGATCGTCTGGAGGAGTTTCAGTCTGGCCGTGAGGAGTTGTGATGAAGGGACGGTTACTGGTGGTGCGCGTAGAATCACGCGGCCCCCTCAGAAACTGCTGTCCCTCATTAACATCCTCACGTTCAATATCCTCCAGAACTTGATCGACGTTACGAGCACCAGAAACCATGGTGAAAATTTGTTTTTTTAGAGATCTGATGAGATCTTGTTGCCGTTGTAACAGTGGATGGCGCCAATGAAGAAACGTGGATCGACTTACTGGTAGACGATCTACTTTCCTCGGGTGTGATTATGCTCTTCCACCGATGGATTCCTGGGATCTGGGTTCTTCCACCTACAAAATGAACAGCACCGTAAACTTACCCCTCAGAAAGGGACAGATGGGTCCTCTTTGGGGTAACCCTCCGGTGTGAGAATAAGTGTTTGTAGGAGAAGATAATAATATGAGAGTAAGGAAATTTGGAGAGTATTGCTTTAATATAGCTGAATACTGTGTAGTTAGATGTGATTGTGTCTCTTCCTTGTGGAGTTGATGTGGTATTTATAGTGCTAGGGTTTCCACTGATTGGGCTCAGCCTTGTTGGCCTCCTCCAATTGCTTTGCGCCACGTGTCCTTGGGGACACCTGGTGCTTTTTCATTTGTTGTAATCACGTGGTAGCACATGGGTTATGCTGAGTTGTCCACCTTTCATTGGCAGCTGTCAACATCAGCATATTCTTATTCCTTAAAAAGATACCTTCTGGAAGGTTGTCTGACGTGCACAGTCAAGGTTGCCCTAATCCTGATTTGGATAAGGACGAGGTTGATTATGTGCATGTGTGATATGCGCCTATCCTGAGGATGCGCGAGGTCTTCTCTTTATTCTCACGCGCAGATGTTTCATGCGCAAATGTGATATGCACAAGCATGTGATATGCGCTACGCGCGGATGCGCCACGCGCGAGCATATGTGATGCGTGAGCATATGTGATATGCGCCATGCGCATAGGTTTTGGCTTTGTGCCTTCTTGATTTCAAGCCTCTTGTTTATATCTTGTGGGTTGACCCGCCTCGCTCGGTGTTGAGGCGGGTACATACCTCTTCATTATGTATATTATTAAATTTCGTTTTTTTTTTGTTGTTGCATTTTTTAACTTGTGTATTACAAAGGCTATATCCTAGTTCGATATATTTTAACAATTCCACATCCCAACCCTAAGTCTTAACGGTGACAATACTTTCTACAGTACTTACTCATCACATGACACTTAAGCTCATTGGATTATTTTTGTTCACTAGAATTTACTAAAATTTTGCTATGCAATCATTTCTCTAGGAGGAAAAAAAACTCTAGAGAAGCTAACAGCTTTGTCAGTTGCAATATCATTCTAGAAGCTTGAAACATTTATACCTACACATTAAACATTTGTCAAACCCATCATTAAAACATTTGGTCTCCATATGTAAATACACATGACAATCAAATACATCTTTGGAACTAACTAACCTTCCATCGATAGAAAACACTAAAAACACTTGTATTACCTAGACATCCATTGAGGAATATATGACCTTGGTTTGACATAATTTCGTCCGCGCTACCTCATGAAAGACTTGGTACCATCAAGGGAACAAAGCTGAAGTTTTTATTTGACGAAACAATGCCTAAAAAGTTCTTCAACACTTATCCCACCAATGTTACAACCCAACTCCACATCCCAACCATGTTTCCCATATACTAAAGCACCATTACCAATTTACTACCACAAACAACAACTAACACAATCAATTTTGTTGGTGCATATTCTGTTCAGCTTAATAGATAGGTCGCATTTGTTTATCATGTAATTGTCGTTTATGTATCGTAAGAAGCGAAGTTGGATGGCAGACGAACTTAACTAGTGAACTTGTTTTGCCTGAATTAAGCTCAAGCCCAAGTCCGCGAACATGTCATATATATAAATGACATCTCTTTAGATTTTGGAGTTAGTTATTCTATCTATCCAAGTTCACCCAAAAAGTTAGTCGTGTTCTCCATAGACGAGCATACCGTGTTCGTTATTGGTGTTTCTAGTATTGATTGTAATATTGCTATTGTGGTTTATGATGTATATTGTTGTGTTCGTTATTGTTTTCTTACAAATATGTCTCTACATGACGTTTTTGTATGTTTTTGGTTTATGGCGTGTGTGTGTGTGTAAGTTCATATACATATATACTACTTGTACATCAATAATGAGACTACTTTAATTTCTTTGTAAGGAAACACCCAACGGTGAATGGCAAGTGAAGGTGTCATATGGTTGGCGATGGATTACATTCTATGGTGGCATTGGTAACTTCTTTTCTCCAAGAAGAATTAACCTGATTAGTTATATTTTAATTAACTATCTTATATTTTCTTCTTTTGGGTTTTAGCTGTGATGAATGGCATGATTTTTATCAGTTTTCAATTGTGGAAGAGTTAAAGATTTATGTACAGTTAAACGTTCAAGAGCACATAGGCTTTAAGAAACAAAAAATTAAAAATGATGCATCAAGTACTTTGGATTATGCACAAAAATACAGAATTTATTTAAAGTGGAGGATTACATATTTTATGTTACTCTAAAATATTCAGGCATAAGTTAAGTGTCTCATACATATGTAACATATAAAGATGAATGCTCGGTATTATACAAAATAAAAAGATTACTTGACACTACAAGGTACACATATTGCCTTGTTTTTTCGTGTGGGGATGAGCAAATGGTACCTGGTTGTCACACCATGCCATGGGGTCTGGTAGTTTCGTGGAAAAAATGTTACCAAATGTATAGCGGATTATTATTGATAAAAATAAGCTACAATGTTTGCACTATGTATTTAAGACAAGGTGTAACTACGCTATTATCTCTTCTCTGACACTGCTGCAATCCTGAGTTAGGTTCTACTAATCTTCCTAGCCTCTATGTAACATTCCGGCCCCTCGTACCACCAATATTGTCCGCTTTGCCCCTGATGGGTTGCCCATCCGGGAACTCACGGCTTTGTTTTTGGTTGCACAGGTAGAGACTTCTCAGGTGGTCACCCATCCTGGTACTACTTCCACCTAAGCGTGCTTAACCGTGGAGTTTTCATGTACTCCACAGTCAACTAAGCCCAAAATGTGTTGGTGATGTTAAGAGGCAGGACATTACTTATGAACCAAAGATCTCTCTTGTCCACGGCCGATGTGGGATTTGCCTAAGAGTGGGACGATGTTGTGTTTGCCAAGGGTGTTACGAACAACCCTGTAACAACTCGGATTTTTATAAATTAATATACATTAATCTTATTACCCGATCCGTTTTTATGTTCGGGAAATTTTATCACGCTTATCGAGTATATAAATTTTTATAATATTATTACTAGTTATTTATTTAATAGATGTTTGTAACTTTCACTTTATGGCAAAAATCACCTTTAACTAGACTATTAACCCCTTTTGTACCCATCCTCAATCATCAGGGACTGAGATTGAATTTATGTTATAACCCATTATATCAACTGGATACCCATAACCCGTATCCTGATCCAAATCCTAAATCGCAACCCGATTTCAAGTTGGGGATATCTTTTACCATAATTCTCGTAATAAACTTGGAATTAGATCATGCATCATATTATACCTTCTATACGCGGTCTACCGACAATATTAATTATGTAAATTCAATCAATTTGATTCGCTATACTTAATTATACTTGCCGACTCTATTATAATCTTGTAATACAAGCTATCGTTGGTTGTAACTCAATTAAATTGGCAGAAACCATCCCCTATAGATCGCAAACCAAACCCCCAAATCCAATTATACTTGTCGGATCGTTTTCTGGGTGCTCTTATCATCACCACAGCCGGCCACTGTTTGAGCCCGTTACCCTACCTCCGAGCGTTGTCCAAGGTAATTGTATAGATAGTTTTGATCAAGTTTATGTGTAGATCAAAAGCCCTAAGGTTTAAACGATGATCTATAACTAGTTTGATCAATTGCAGTTTCTAGGGTTTTGTTCTTAATCTGGTTAAATATGTTTCTGTTTATTTTATATCAGTTCTGGTAATATATCGCTTGTAGCTAGCAGTTCCACTGGTTAGGTCACCTGAGTTATGGGGTTAGGTCGCGGGTTCGACCCCCTACAACCCCGATAATTTAGCATATTATTTGTTATTTTCTTTTTAAATCATTTTATTAATTTATTAAGTATAATAATAAATCATTTTATTAAGTTATTAAGTATAATAATAATAATGATTAAATAAGATTATTTTATTAAAAACCGACTAAAGAACTTGTGTTTTTTTCTCGCACCTTTCATGTGTGTACGTATATGTAGATATATATATATATATATAGGGAGAGGTTATACTAAAAAATGAAGTGTGTCTGAAAAGTGTAGAAAGAGATCTGGTGTATTGGTTTAAATGATCTAATTGTTGGTAGTGCGTTTTTTTTTTGGTGTGTTATATTTTTATACTTGTTTTATAACACTCTAAGGGCATAAACGTCTAATGTGTTATATTATATAAGGAAACTATCAATATGTAATTAATATTTGCGATTTTTCAGGTTAGATCAAATCTAATATTCCAAAAATACAATTTTTTTTTGATTCACTGTGTTATTTTATGTATATGATTTAAAATATCAACATTTTTGTGGAATCGTTGATGTTGGTCAGTGTGTTAGATTTCATTTTTTTTGTCGATTCATTCATGATGATCACTGTGTTATATTTCATTTTGAAAGAGTTTCTAAAATACTATTTTTCTTTTTCCTTGTTTATCATTCTCAACTGTTTCCGCCTTTCTCTCCGGTAGTTCGGCATTCCTCTGCATCTTCATCTCTATCGCGTGCATTCTTCTATTCTCCATCGATATGTACAAAAAGCCATTGATTAGTATAAAATTGGCCCAAAAATGGTTAGAATTTACCAGAAATTGGCTGTAAATTGGGCCGAAGTTAGAGCCAATCGGCGTCGATTACGGGCGATTAAGCCCGATTAGGACCGATTTGTGACGCTTTAATCGATGCCTACTATAACACATCAGTTGATACGTATGAACTATAAAACAACAATCAATTATATATGATTAATTATGTTAAAAATAATAAAAAGAATGTATGCTTATTACCGAATGACTAAAACGCACCATTACCATCTGCCATGGTGTTTGACAATATGGATTTTTATACATATGTATTTTCGTACAGAGATGAACAAATTTGTTTTGCAGATAGTGTACTCGTGATTATTCAATTATAGATTATATATTGAAAAAATATATAATGATAGAAAGTAAACATATAACTTTCATAACTAAATAAAGCGCGATTGACAAAAAAACCCCTGTATAGTTTGGTGTGTTATTGCCACATGTCAAATTCATATGGCTTCCTACACTTCTTACAAAAGTTGGTCTTTTTATTATAACCTTCCTCTATATATATATATATATATATAGGGAGGGGTTATCGTAAAAAAGATGAGTTTGTCTAAAAAGTGTAATAAGTGATCTGATGCGTTGGATTGTGTGATCTAATGCTTAAGATTCGTTGTAGTGTTTTTTCGGGGTGTGTTTTATTTTTATACTTATTTTATAACACTCTAAGGGCATTATCGTCTACTGTGTTATATTAAGTTTTGGAAACTATCAATCTACAATTAATAATTGAAATTTTTTAGGATAGATAAATTAACAATTCAAAAAATCTAAAATTTTTGCAAGTTCGTTGTGTTATTTTATGCAGGTTGTCTCAAAACAACATTATTTTTCTTGATCATTCATCAAGGTTCCCCATGTGGTATTAGAATTCTAATAATTATTGATGAACTAAAACACACTACTTATATAAAACACAACAATGTTGCTTTAACATGAACTATAACACGATTTCTTTTTAATCAAGAATGAAATAAACTCTACTTTTTAACATAACCGAAACAGAAAACCAAAGGTTTAATTTTGTGTTTTAACATTCACAATATTCAAGAACTAAAACACACTACAATTACCAACCGTATTCTTGATGGAAATATATACAAACTAAGAACTGAAAGACCATAACTAATATTTATATACAAAAACACACCATGTCCATGAACAAAAACACAAACATGAATTACATTAAAAAAAACACTATAAATCTCTAGCACACTTGTTGTCAAATGTACAAAATAACTTGGGTTTTCACTGTAGGCAATACATATTAAATGAGTAACATGGAAACTAATAATGTAAATAAAACAATGATACAATCATTAAAAGCACTGTGTTATAAACAAAAACACACAAATAATTAAAAGACAAGAACTAAAATTCCTACTATGTATCGAGTAACATAACATTGATGGTTTTGTCAGATAACACAACATTGAACACATACTTTATGAAACTATAAACAACATAGAACAATCCATGGCATCTCGACTATGTCTCTGTTCGTCCCCAAACCCTAGCCGCCGTGTCTCTTGCTTACCCCCAAACCTAGCCGCTGCTACACATTGGAAATGTCCTGCTTGTTTTAATTTCGTATCATCTCAGGCGCCTCCAGCCGTCATCTCATTCCAGTTTGATAGAAATTGTGATCACTGATCAATTAAAATACTATAAACATTATAAAAGCATGAAATGCAAAGCAAAAAAAATACAACAATTAAGATTTACGCATACTTAAATATAAAAAAAAAAATTCCACACAGCTCATGATTTTAAATATCCAATGAAATAACACACTGGTCTTTTGTTTTTCCAAAAATACTCATAGAAACCAATAAAATATATTTGAGAAAGAAAGCCAAGTAATATAGAAGCCAATAAACAGAAAAGAATCCTATAGAAACCTGAACAAATAAGGGCCGGCACAGAGGGGTTCACCCACACCGACGTTATACAGTGTTATATAATGAAGATCCAAAAATTTAGGATTATCTTTTAACCATAATATAATTAATAATTAGTTACCAATTAAAAAAAAACAATGACAATCATACCCTCATGTGTTAAATTTCATCCAATGGTTAATATCCTACACTTCTTAGGAAATGTTGTCTTTTTATTTAACCTTACTCTATGTAACATCCCAAAATTTGCAATAAATAATATTTTATATATTATCTCTCATGGTGGACAAGTTTACTTAAGACGGTAAATAAAATAATAATAAAAGAGGGAAAGAGAAGTAGGCTAATTAGAGAGAATTAATCATGGACTAAAAAGGAAAGATGGGCCTTAGGTCCATAGGTTTAAGGGAGTATAAATACCCCTTAAACCCTAAATCTTTCCATTTCCATCCATATTTTCCATCTTATTCTCTCTACACCTCCATAACACACACAAACCCTTTCCTTTTTCGGCCGCAAGATAGAAATTGAAATCCAAGATTAAACCAAACCAAATCTGGGTAGATCCTTAATATACAAGCATAATACAAGAATAAAGATTGACAAGCAAGCCAAGCCGTAACCTAGGAACATCATAAAGTTATGTTCTTTACGTTAAAGGTTACATTTTTATGAACGTTTTTCCTTGAAACTTAACCCTAGAGTAGATCGGGTCTAATTAGTTCATAAAGTAGCAAACTTGATGCTTAAAATGGATGAAATGGACTTATGGTTAAATACGGCTCGTAAAGGAAACCCTAGATCTAGCCTAGAACGTTTTAACCATATAAAGGTTTGAGCTTTATGACTAAAAGGGTTAGATCTTGCAGCCGTGGTGGTCATGGGTGTAAAACAGTTTTGAAAAATGGCAAAAGGGGGTAAAAGTTCATGAATTGAACCTTAGAACAATAGCAGAGCATGGTAAGAACATAAAAAGTGGAAAGATAAACTGAGCTGGGTGTTCTCGGTAAGAACTGAGGGTTCTCTGCCAGGCACCGGTTTTCGGCCAGAACCAGTTCTCGGTCAGACACGGGTTTTTGGTCAACCCATGTTCTCGGTCAGCAAGGGTTCTCTGCCAAAGAGTTCTAGGCCAAATATGAGATCTCGGTCAACACACGAGTTCTCGGTCAAACCACATGGGTTCTCAGTCAAAAAGGGTTCTCTGTCTTGAGTTCTCGGCAACAGTTCTGTTGGGCCTGAACCCAAATTGGGCCAGATGATGGATATTTGGACCTGATTTAAATAAGTCCAGCTTAGAAAATAATTAAAAAGTCTAATGGAAAATGTGTTAAGACAGTTAATGAAAATAAAATTTTTTCAAGCTGACCTGGCAGCTTAACCCCAGCCAGGGGCTCTACCCCTGACCCCGCTAGGGGCTGCCGCCCCTAGAACCCCGCTGCCAGGGGCGCTGCCCCTAAACGCCCGTTCGTTGTGGGTTATATAAAGATAGAAATACGACATGAGTAGTAATAGTTAATTGATACATGTGAATATTATACAGTTAACCGTGCACAGCTCAAGAAAGGGATTACGATTAACGGTGAACGTAACCGCATTCAGGTGAGTTTCTGGCCCCATTTATGTGTTATGTTTTCGGGGCTGTGTGCATACTCGATGTGATTGT
Source organism: Bidens hawaiensis (assembly GCF_021521415.1). Classification (NCBI taxonomy): domain Eukaryota; kingdom Viridiplantae; phylum Streptophyta; class Magnoliopsida; order Asterales; family Asteraceae; genus Bidens; species Bidens hawaiensis. Next base: position 1,058,416 of record NW_027491371.1, on the reverse strand, counting down.
TAATACATTTACCCTAAGTGATAAGTGTATGCCTTATGTGATTATGTGAAAGGTAAGAATGATGGCTTGTCGGTACGTGAACGATCTTCGGATATTGCACGTGCTGTCAAGATATAATGTTATGTATAAGCTATGAATGATATGTATGTATGTTATGAATGAATGTAAGAGATAGAAAGGTAGAAAATGGATTGGACCCTAATAATATCCAAGGCAGAACAAGGGACCGAGCCCTTTAATAATCTCGAGGCAGAAAAAGGGACCGAGCCCTTTAACTTCCGAGGCAGAAAAAGGGACCGGACCCTAATAATATCCAAGGCAGAAACGGGACCGGACCCTAATAATATCCGAGGCAGAATAGAATAGAGTAAAGTAGAATTTGATTTATGAGAGTATGAACGGAAGTATGTATGTATGTATGTAAAGTATGTTATGTTATTAACTAGAACTCACTCAGCGTAGCTGACTTTTAGTATGCACGCAGGTGAGTAGAATGAAACAGCTCGCTTGAGGGGAGCACGTGGCATTGAATAAGAGGCTGGCATCGGAAGACGTTTATGTTTAATAATATGTTATTTTGAAAGACAAGGTGTTTATTCTAAGACAAGTTTTGGATTAATGTAATGCTTATGAAAGTTTTTATATTCTGCGTATGTTTTTATTAACTCTGATGATTAGAACTATGTTGATGAGTAAATCCAACGTCCAAATGTGAGACACCGGTAACGGGGCCTTACACTCTATATATATATATGTGTGTGTGTGTGTGTGTGTGTGTGTGTGTGTGTGTGTGTGTTATTAAAAATTTGATAAAGATTTTTATTTATAAAGGTTTTGTTTATTTAAAATACATAACCAAATATATATGTATATATTTCAATACCATATTATTTTATATAACTATTTGGCAAGTATTTTATAAACCAAATGTATTTTTTATAAATATTTATATATACTATTTATTACAACTTTAACTAAAGTAAAACTTATTAACAAAAGTCATTTATAAATGATTCTTTTTATATAAATTAATATATTATTTGATAAGTAATCATTATTTATAAACTTTATATGAATTATTATTTTACGAACACCCGTTCAATCTCGAATCTCTTTACATAATTTATCAATATTTATTTGCTTAATTAGTTTACAAATATAAGTTTAGATGAGTAAAAAGAATATAATAGTAACTTAATAGCTTTATAATGATCGAACTCGCTTATCCGATCTAATTCATTAACTTAGCGTATCTTCGTATTCTTTTTCCTTATTAGGCTTTGTCGTCAATGCTAGAGGTGCACAAACCGGTTTTTTTAAAAAAACCGGTTCGGTTATTAACCGGACCGGTTTTTTTTGGCCCGGAAAAAAACCGGTTCGGTTAATAACCGGACCGATTAATAACCGGTTTTTTTCTGTCAAAACCCTAACCGGTCTAACCGGTTAGGACCGGTTTAGAAACCGGTTAGAACCGGTTAATAAACCGGTTTTTTTATTAACCGGTTTTTTTTATTAACCGGTTTTTTTTTTTTTTTTAAATTTCGCGGTTTCAAATACGAATTTTTGTTTTTTATATTTTGTACTTAATGAAGACCATTATTTTTTCACAGTATAAACAAACCGGTAACTACAAGGCAAACCGGTAACTACAAGGCAAAACGGACTGACCGAAGCCATTCTTTGCTTTCGTTGTTAGGGTTCTTTGCTTGGAAGATGAGTATGAGTGTGTGTTGGTGAATGTGTTTTCAACAAACCAAAGATTAAAAACACATAACTTTCATTTATAGTTTTTACATTAAAAATACAAACATTAAACGGTTATCGCATATTCGTAACTCAAAAATACAAACATTAAATCATTAACACTGAAGAAATCTCTGCCAAGAACTGTTGTTCATGATTTAACTCAAAAATACAAACATTAAATCGTGAACTAGCAGATGCTCCTGTTGTTCCCAATCGCAGTTTGTTCATGATTTGCCTCCATGTTTGCTGTTTCTTTAACTAAATTAGAAAAATCCAAATCAACAAGTAAATAAGAGCACATATTAGGAAAAAGAATGCTTAGACACGATTACATGAACAACTTGCTGTTTCTTACTCATGATTTGCCTCCATGTTTGCTGTTTCTTTAACTAATTTTCTTCGCTACCCGATCCCGAGCTATTTCTTAGGTAATCGTCGTACGCGGCTTCTTCATCGGTCATTGGTTGAGTGTGTCCTTCATTGACCTCGTCTTCATACAAGCCCGCTTCATACTCCATTTCCCCCTCGAGTGAGCGTTGATGTTGTGCCCTATCTAAAGAGTCCAAGTAATCCTTGTAGCAAATCGACATCTCTATAGCTGGTGCAGTGAGTCGAGTCCTCCTAATCGATATAACCCTGCCAGAAACAGAAAAAGCAGACTCCGAAGCTACCGTGGAAGCTTGGACCGTTAGTAAATCTTTGGCCATGGCGGCGAGGATCGGAAACTCATCCTCCTTACCTCTCCACCAAGCCAGCAAATCAAGACTTCTAAATTCATCCGAAGTCATGTGTTTCACAAAGTTGGTACCACCATACCTTCCAAGTTCACTGCTTGGGGTGTTTACCCTTTGACGTTTACCGGCGTCTTCCCAAATCATGTAGTACATCCCCATTTCAAGGTCGGTTTGGGATTGGGATTGGGCAACAGCTCTTAACGAGTCATGAATTTGGGAAGACGACCCGTATTTTGTAAGGTAGACATCATACATGTTTGACAAGGTGGTGTTGAAAGCATTCTTTAAAGTTTGGCTATAATAGGGGTTTTGATCGTCGTTTAACCCAAGCTCATCACAAATTTTTTCTATTAAAGCTTCAACACCACCAACATTGATGCAAGGGTTTAACGCAGCAGCACATGTCAAAACAGCGGGTAGTTGTTGAAAATATTTTCTAAATTTTTCTTTCATTTTTACACCCATATCAAAATAAGGTGCACCCCTACAATCAAGTTCACTCAACTTTGTGCACATGACAGCAATTTTTGGTAAAGCAATGGGGCTTGTTGGATAGTAAACCCCGGATAAACTAGTTGTGCAAGATTTAAAAATTTGAAGGACCTCCGTAACGATCTCAATCAATAACCAGTTTCTAGGATCATATGGTGCACATTTACCCCTACTTGACAAAATTTGATGAAACGCAATTAATGATTCTTTTTGTTGGATGGCTTTCTCAAACATATTACAAGTCAAGTTCCATCTTGTTGGACAATCCCAATTTGGCCCCAACCATTGACAATTAGCTTCTACACAAAATTTTTTGTATCTTGAAAATGTTTTATTGTTGCTAAAAACATCTCGTAACATTCTTTTAAAACTGTTTCTTTACGTTTCGATCACGTTTAACCCATCTTGCACGGCCAAGTTGATAATATGTGCAATGCATCGGCTATGAAAAAACGCTCCATCACAAATAGGTTTATACTTTAATTTTAAATGGCCAACCGCGGCCGTATTGTTGGACGCGTTATCAAACGAAATTGAAAAGATTTTATCTTCAATTTTGTATTGTCGAATGACTTTATCCAAGATTTGAAAAATATTTCTACCCGTGTGCGGGTAATCAAACAATTGAAACGCAACGGTTCGTTTCATCATTTGCCACGACTCGAGGTCAACCCAATGAGCCGTCACACAAATGTATGAGTCGGGCGAACCATGAGGTACCGACCAAACATCCGTTGTTAACTTTACACCAGTTTGTAAGTTTGAAAAGTATGAAATTAGTTCGGATTTAGCGTTTTTCCATGCTTTAAGACAATCTCTTCTAAGGGTCGAACGACTTACGTGTTGGTAGCGTGGTTGAACATAGTTTTGCATCATCTCCGTGAATTGAGGGTTGTCGAAGTGGTTGAAAGGAAGTGTTTGTTGAATCACAAAGTTTGAAAACTGTTGACGTACCGCTTCAACGTCGTACGTAAACACCCCTCCTTGATTCGTCATCTCCGGCTGCGAACTACTTCCCGCTTCGTCCTTCAAGGCCTTGCAAAAGCGCTGTTGTATATGCGCTTTTAAAGTGGAGTTTGCATCTTTGGGATAGAACTTCAAACAGTGCTTGCATCGAGCTTTTTGGCGACCGTTAGACAGTTCGCATAGGTCGAAATGTTGCCACACATCTTGGTTTTGTTTCGTGGGGATGATCCGAACGACCGTTATGTCTGTGTTCGAGGCACCCATGTTGACGGATGAAGCAGCACTTTGGGAGGCCATGATAATAAGAGCGTATAATCGAGTATGAAATAAACGAGTACGAGTATGAAATAAACGACTACGAAATAAGAGCGTATGGAGTGGTAATGTGGTATAATTGAGTGTGAGATAACAAAATAATCGCGTATGAAATAAACGTTTAGAGCTAGTAGAGTTGTATAATCGAGTGTGAGCTAACCTACCCAACCTAAACTATATATAGTTGTTTGTGGGGGTAAAATGTTAAAAAAAACGGCTAGAAATCAAGAAAAAACGGGCAAAAAAGGACCCAAACGGTCATATGGCCGTTTTATAACGGTCAAAAACCGGTTAACCTAAAAACCGGTTGGCCGTTTTATAACGGTCAAAAACCGGTTAACCTAAAAACCGGTTAACCGGTTTTTAGGTTAACCGGTTTTTGACCGTTAACCGGTTAACCGGTTTTTAGGTTAACCGGTTTTTTAATAACCAGTTTTTAAATTTAACCGGTTTTTTTACTAACCAGTTCAATAACCGGTTTTTGTCCACGAATGAGTAACCGAAGTACTAACCGGCAGTTCAATAACCGGTCTAACCGGTTTTTTAATAACCGGTTTTTCTATTAACCGGTTTTCGGTTAAACCGACCAAACCGGTTCTATAACCGGTTTTTTTGAACACCTCTAGTCAATGCGCGTGACCCGCTTTCGTTATTTTTAGTGTTATCCATTCACTTTTGTTCGTCTATCGAGGTGAGTACCACATTCCCCTATTTTACTTGTTTTCTCACGTTTTGGGGACATATGCGTAAATATACTTTTTCATATATACTTATACACAAAACTGCAACTTTGTCTCATGTGTTAACAACTTATACCTTACTTGTTTATGTGCTTATTTGCTTTGTATGCTTTCGCATTCGGAGAGGTCCAACATAATCTCAGTCTAGTATGATCATACGCCAGTCTTTAGCCTTTGTGCTTCTCAACATCTCAGCTATACTTGCTCATTTGGTTAATTTGTTATTCTCATATGACTTGTTGCAACTACATATTTTTGTTATATATACTATATGTACAACTAAACTGGTGTGTTGCTCACTCAACATGTGTTGTTGACAAAATTCTATTTTATACACATATGCAGGTTATCGCTTGAATTAGTTGCAAGGCTTTGTGAAGATTTAGTGAAGAATTATGTTAGAAAAGATAAAATCAAGAATTAAATTTGTGTTTATTGTTTGTTTAATGAGTTGTATTTTGTATTTGATTTATTTGGAAATTGAATAAAATTAATAGATATTGTCATATAAATATTGCATGATGGTACCTTGAGAGCTGTGGCAATCAGCTTCGCGCCCCGGCATTTCCGTCGTAGGTTGGGGTGTGACACTCTAGTCTTCATTGTTTCTGTTAGGCGGCTGCCTCTATCCTTAGTCATGCTCATTACATGCTAATCCAAAATCCCTATTCAAAAAGTACCTACATACATGCTAAAATGTGTTAACTAAAAAGTTGGTAAGTTTACGGGTTAAGCTTACATACACGCAACAAGATTAGTTTAGAAAAGTTTGCAAGTTCACATGTATACAAGTATACAGAATTTTTCACGTCAAGCAAGTCCACAATCAATGTTGCATTCGATCACAAGCCACCCTAGACTTACAATCAAACGTCAGCCGTCCCCGATTATTACCTTTCCAAGCAATAATCAAATGTTTAGGTCATATGCTACAACGGCCCGTAGACCTCAGTGTGGTTTAACCAACTTTGGGTCACTGTGTGTGGTCACTCCTTGAGTTAATGATTGTACTACCTAAATAGTACTACCCATACGAGCCTTAGGCTCACTTCTTGAGTTAATGATTGTCTAATTTTAAACCGGATGAAAACACGAGAAAATAGTTCTTAATAACATCACACCATAAGTAAAACAGTTGAAAATATGTATTCAGCCCAAAAAGTTTAAGTGAAAAGAATAGTGAAACACACCTCAGTCCGTATACTGTATGTGTAAATGAATGGCAATCTATGAGCTTGCAACTATGCTAAGAACCACCAAGTGCTCCTAGTATATATTATTCAACAATAAGTTATTGGATAGTATAGTAACATTCATTATTGGTATTATGTATTAGTTAACTCTAAGTGTTGGCCAGTGTGTTTGGTTCCCGTTGAATAACGTTTCCTTTTATGGGAAGTTTATAATTAAATAAATTAATAATATTGGTGTTGTGTGTTTAGGTATATAGTTCAACTTTCAAGAGTTTAAGTTACCTTAGTTCATTTTTCGGTGATCGATGTCGAAATGTCAATCAAAAATACTTATAAAATACCTTTACTAGCTAGGGCAAGTAAGGTGTCGAATCCACAGGGAATCAGTGGAAAGTGCAAGTGGAACTCAATCTCTATTATAAAAATACTTAAAAGTGGACAAACGATGTCAAGCAGTTTAAATGAGTAGTTTGTAAACAATGATATGAAAATAATCAAACTCCAGGGTTCGGGTTTTGCAGCAAATTAAGGAATTGATAAACTTCTTTGGATGGTTTTTTATAAAATATGTAAATCAAAAGACTTAACGATTGACTGTGTTGATCGTCAGAACTGAATCCGAACAATTGACACGGCTAAATGAAAATCTATTTGATAATTGGTTTTACTTGTTGAAACACAAAATCAATAATATGGTTAACGATAAAAGGGTTAATGACAAAAGAACTTAATCCTAATTGTTGATGACCATAAATCAATTAACTGACAAAAGATTAAGTAATCAATTAATTAAAATCGTTTAAGCACAAAAGCAAACACAAAGAATTGATTAACCGAATGATTAATCAATTACAAATCCAAAGTTCAAGTATAGAATAAACAAAACCTAACAATCAACTCAACCCTACACCCGGAAATGGTTATTAAGCCTTTAGCCTTGCATCTTGATCTTCATGCTCATGATTATGATGTTGGAGAAGGTGTTCATGGATCAATCTTGTTATTAGGATGTGTTATGGTGGTGTAAGATGGCCTCCAAGAAGTCCCCAAAACTGAATAATATCAACTTTAGGGTTTTTGGGCTTTAAATTTGGAAGAAAATCACCAAAAACCCATTTTCCGTCAGACCAGACCGAAAGCTACGGTCTGTGAACTCTGCCTTACGGTCCTGCCAGATTAAATATTGTTTTCTTCATAGAATCTTCATTTCAACTCCGTTTTCCTCCCTGTTTGCGGCCACGTCTTCGTATTTCAATTCTCTATCATCTCATAGATCATCACTTTCATTTCCATTCCATTATGAATGCTCCAAATTAGCTTCTTTAAGCTCCGTTAAGCTCCACGCACCTGTAACCACAAATGCACTCAAAGTAATCGTGTTCACAATATATAACTAATCAAAACACACGAATTTACACACTTAATACACATATTTTTACCCAAACATCACATCCCCACACTTATCATTTCCTTTCCCTCAAGCAAACTCTCATGCAACACATACACCTCGATCGACGGTTCATCAATTATTAGTATTAATACTAGCGAGGTATAAGGTCATACCCAGTTCCCAAGAACTGACACTGTCAAGGTTAATAACCCACCAAACAATTTAATGATACATTTAAAACTTTGAAACCGCCCAAACGAGTGTACTTTGTTTCCGGTTAAGGCACACATGTTCATACCCCTCATAATATAATATCTCTCCTCTCGGTTTAATATCTGGACCAGCAAAAGATATGCTAGTATCTCTCTGCCCTCAATACTAAGTATGAACACAATGTAATAAGCTTGGAAGCAAGTCATATCTCCACCCATATAATGCTTTGACACAAATGAAAATCAAGAGGGCTTAAAACGGGTTGTAACGGGGCTAAGTGTAAGGGTATGGAAGGGAATTTTTAAAGTAGCTCAAACGATCTGATCCGGCTTATTACAAAACAACTAAATAACACTGACATAAACAACTGACCAATTTATTCCAACGACTAAACAACTAAACAAACTCACTAACTTTCATTTACAACCAATACTGACTAGAACATTGATTCTTTTTGAGCTTTTCTTTGACTTTTCATATATTTTTTTTCTTTTTTTTTTCAAACTCGTAATACTTGAACTTTGTAACTTTAGCACAATCTGTCTCTCTTTTTTTTTTGAAGCATAATAAACATAATGCTTAATACCTCCTATTGATACATACTATAACAATTACAAAGAAACCTATTAAGCCGGATCATCTCGTAATATAACATCGGGGTTCATTGAATGAAAGAATAGGTTCAAAAATGTTTTCTAAGGGAACCAACCCCCCGCCCCTCTCATTATCCACGCTCATATATATAACATATGAGGCCAAACCCCCAATGCCCACACTCGCACTCATCCAGACGAGGCTTAACCTAATTGCCTCTATCATTTTTGCATTCATGCCAAACTAAGATCTCGAAATGCATGAGACAACCAAGTTCTAAATATTATGGGTATATTGGTTACTCTCTATAATGGCACTCAAATGACATGTGTATATACTATATATTATATGTGTATTATATATAAGGCAAATCTTACACACGTACCAGAGGAATTAGGTTGCCGACATGAAGCATGTGTACCTGTCCCCATGACTTGTTATCCCCATCTAAACGGTTCATTTTAATTTTATATTTTTGGAAAACATTTGCATGGGAAGACTTTCGAGAATCTTTAAAATTGACCATGACCAAAGACCTCTACTTGGCATTAATACTAACAATTAACAAGTTACAATTCCGGCTTTTGCGCACAATCAAGCTACTCTTAAGGCTAACAAATTTTAATTTCTCCATCCCCACACTTGAGATTTACATTGCCCTCAATGTAACTCATATTTTCAAAAACAGATGCAAACACGGGATAATCATACCAATTGCAATTCAAGGGACAACCAATTACCCATCTCCGGATTTAAATAAAGTTGCACACCATAAAATAAACACATAAAGTTTTAAGCAAACATAAACATAAACACCACCCACACGACCAAAAAGTTCATCACGCCACCCAACCACCCATAAACACCATTATTAAATAGTCAACAAAAATTAAAAGTTAAGGGGAGACACATGGACCTGATCAGCGGATTAGCGAGTGCTCAATAATACGGTGGCTGCGGGTCACCAAAGATAGACCTCATAGTGTCCATGACACCAGAGAAGTTAAACGCGTCTGACGAACTCCCCGCACCAGCATCCCGAGTTGTGTCCGCCTGAGGATCCACCCACCTTGAATGGTGAATCTGAGCTGGTGGATAGTGTGTACTCCCATCGAACTGCCCCAAAGAGGAGTAGTTATTCATCGGTGGATTATCCACCACCGGCTCACCCCAATGCCACGCTGTATGTGCCCGACTCTGGCGATCATCTTCATAGTGATCATTGATTTCTTGCTGCCGGTTATACGCGTGGGTTTGATTCCATAGCTCCATTCGATCATACAATCTTAGGGTCTCTCTTCGCTGCATCTCTGCGTTTCGATTCTGTTGGTCAAATATGTATTGAAACTCACTACCCCAACTATCATAGACTGGTGGCCTCGAAGCTTGTAACCAGTTAACCATTCCCGCATCATCTTGCACCATCTCGTGTGGAAGTTGAGTCGGGGCTTGTTGTGGCTGCCCCGATGAACTCCCACCTGATCACTTCTCACTGCCCGTCGTGGAGCTTGATGACCCCGACTATCCGGAAACAACACATACGTTTCCTCAACCACATCCTCACCATGCCCACTCTTCAATGCCTTCAGCTGCACTTGTGTATCAAAGTGTTCGAGATAAACATATCCTCCTTCCTCATGGTAAATCAAACTCTCTTTCTGCAACTGATTGTTATCAAAAGGATGCAGAAACTTATCAATTGTTGGTGTATCCGCTCGAATCGCTCCCTTTGCCTTCAACAAAGCTGTAATCAAACGACAGTGTGGGATAAGTAACTTTAACTTTGTCTCTCTTGCCATCCAGATATTCATCATAACCAAATACCGGTACGAAATCATTGGTGTACCCGTCATCAATGCATGCAACACTGGAATTTCCCATTTTCTGACCTGAGTGTTGTCACCTCGCCTCGGCATTACATTAAAGACCATCACACTCAACAACAACCTCGCTTGCAACTTTAGATTGTTTCGCAGCATTGTAAGGGCAAGTCGCGGTTTAAAAGATCCAACTTCATTCTCTCGTACAAAGAATGTTTATCCGGGTTTACATACAAATCATCTTCCGAGGGATACACATACTCTCCGGATGGTTTAGAATTAAATGGTGCTATCCTTCGCAAGGTGTCCAATGACATAACCACCTCTTTGTTATTTGCTATTCCAATCAACCTCATTGTTTTGTACGGATTATTTCCCCAATCAACTCTCAACGAGGCAACCCGCTCTTGAATCGCATCCATGTAAATTTTCTTATCTTCATTATTATAACACTTCAACGCTGCCTCCCAACCCAAGTTTTCAAACATGGTTATGATACCAAACGGCCTCAATAGATTCTGCGAAACCGTTTCTCACACATAAACCCGTCTATTTTGTTTTTCAGTTTTGCTATCTCATCATTATATAATTTCGCTTGCCAATACGGATTCATTCCCGATAGCGGGCCCCCACCCCAGATTGGCTTAAGGGGAGGCGCCATTCCTTCATCTTCATATGGTTCCTGCATGGGCTCGTCCTCATCCTTATAATCCCGCAAAATTAATCTTCTCTTGGGCAAAGGCGGTGGGTCAGCCGACGATGAGGCGGCTTTCCCTTTGTTCCTTGGCGGGTTTTTTCTAGTATCACCAGTCCTTCCCATCCTACACAATCACAATCAAGCAAACAATGCAAGTCAAATAACATGATAAACCTTCCAAATATCCCCACACTTGTTGTTAGTTATGGGTGTATGACTCGTTGATTCAATGTTTATAAAACCACTTTAAACTCTAACTTGTAAACGTTGATCTATGTCATTAACCAAACATGTTCCATTACTTATATACACATTAATCACTTTATTATCAATTTTCATTTTGCAAAATTTCAACAAGCCATCATAACCAAATTATTATAACCCGTAACACCCATAAACTAATCCCTTAACAAATCTAATCCTACAAGTGTGGAGACATTTGTCACACCCCGAAAATCTTAACTTAACACAGCGGAAGTTTTAACTTAAGCCGTTCGGGTTATGGCAGATGCCGATAGCCAATAACAATAGACAATTAATAATAAAAGCATCATCTTTTATTATAGGAAAATATTTTACAAAATCAGAGTTTATTACACGTGTTAATGCACGGTTTACAATACTTCAACTTTTGTTCAAACACCACACGCCCTCGTTTCCATGCCACCTCGAAATCTTCACTTACTAGAAAAGCATATTGAAATATCGATCAACACAACGTGTTGGTGAGTTTCCCTTTATATCAAAATAGTCCACATATATATATATATATGAATCGAAAACATAATCCAAATAATTATCAAATCCGATATCAATTCGTGTGTAATCATCACTACACCCCGATTTATATCCATAATATTCCGTGTATAATGGTCTATCGCCATTATATCACAAATCCGTGTGTAATGATCTACCGTCATTACATCACAAAACAATAGGCATTTCATTTCTTAAACAAATTGAGTTGTTGTAAACTAGCTAAGAGTACAACATTACGTATGACTATCATAGTTGATAACCCGATACATACAATGCTAAATATATTCTCACTTTTAACCCAACGCGATTGGAAGTGGGGGGGCATCACCCCAATAGATCTACTAATATTTCTGTGCCCCTTTTTAGGGTTAACTGTTATTTAGCCAACTAGACTCATCCCGCATTATACACCAATTTGTAAAATAAAATACCTTTATAAAACAACAACGAAATCAATATGTAATAAAGAATATGCTTTTCCCCCAAAACATAATTAAATATCGTTTTGAAAACAATTCCAGTTAAAAATCGAGGGGGTTCGATAAAGAAACTCACTGTCTTGTATTCCGAAAATCCCGTGTCCTATATTAGAAGACGTATTGTTAATAAAAACTTGATTTTAGTTTTTATACAAAACTCTTTTTAATTTATTAATTTTACTCTAGTATACACATAAGCACATAAACACGTAAGCACATAAGCGAGTACACATAGTTTGGTTTTCCGTTAGCTATTAATTAATTAAATTAATTAATAAACAATAAAAATATAAGAACATAATTTAAAATTCAGTTGCTGGAATTTTTCAAGAAAATATTAATCTTTTATGTTTCACGAAACTTGACGGTTTCGTCGGTTTTGTCGGTTTTATGCTTAAAATGCGTTAATTCGGTTTTTCGTTTAAAATGTAACTTATAAATTATGAAAAATAATTGTTACATAAATATTAATCAAGTTTTATAAGTTTACTTATGAAAATATATTATTTTCATTTTTGTTTAATATTTTCTTAAAATAGCAACTTTTTAACGTTTTCGTGTCGGTTTTCGCGACACGAACCGTTTAGGACTAAGTTTTATCCTCGTGTCCTTTTCTTATGTATTAACTTATGTTATACATGGGTATTTTAACACTTTAGGGGCTGTTCTAAAACAGTCCCTAATAGTTGTGTCGGTTTTGCTTAAAAAGCCGATTTTTCAACCGTTTAAGTTACCGACGAGTCAAATAAATTACACAAGTCTATACTAATCATCCTATGAACTATAAACACATATAATAACATATAATTTACCATAAATTACATTTTTGACTATATATGTTCATAAGATACCTTAATCGAGTTTTTCGGTTTCTAATTCGTATTTTAAATTACCTTAACAATGTTACAAGTTAAACTTGTTATTCATTTATATACAGTTATGTTGAAATATACTAAAATCCAGATTTTAACTTATTCATAAGTTCCTAATAATTCCAAATTGTTACTTTTCAAACAAGATTCTCAATTTCTTTTTAAAAGAATTCATGTGTTCTTGATCCAAGTTTTATTCTTTTTAGTATCATTATGTTTTTATCTTTTTAGAAGTTTCTATACCTTTGTAACTAGTCACTTTATGTTATTCCCATCCTTATCAAATTTTTAATCAATCTTTCAAGTCAAAGTATCATGGATTTTTATAATTTTCTAAGTGTTGTTCTTACAAAGTTTCCCATTTTAGTAACTTTATTATTTGATAATTCTAATTAACCTAATTCTTACACTTTGATTAAATACAATTCTATGTTTAATTCATTCATTTAAGTTGTTAGGGTTTCATACATCCTAGATAATCTATTCCATTTTATTCTTTTAATTCGCCATTCAACAAAGTTTCTATCTTTAGAAAGGTTGTTGTTTATTTAAGCAATGAGTTAACTAATCTAAGTTTCAATCAATCATTCTATCTTATTTTAAGTTGTTACTAATCACTTATTGATTTCATCTATTACAAGTATTTATTTAAAAATTCAATTTTCATCTTTTCTTAAATTAAAGTTTCCTTATTTAGTAGTTTCAACACTTTTCAAGTTTCAACTACTAAGTCTAACATGCAACATATCTTATTTACATTTAAGTTATCCCATGGCATCTTTTAATTCAAATATCCATTCAAAACCTTCTAATTAATCCCGTATCAAAAATCCCCAATTTTTACAATTATGAACACACTTTTGTTTTATCCATGTCTAACAACAATCTTCAATAATCTAAACCCATATTAACACGTTTATAAATAATAATTAATCTAAACTTCATTCTAACAATAAGCCCTAAAATCAAGTTTATCAAATATTCAAGAAATCATTAATATTCCATATTCAATCTAATAAACAATATAAGATCTTTAGGATATATGTATGCATGTGTATGGAGTTTGGATTCTCTCATACATATATACATGGCACACACACATATGCATATACTACACACATCATCAATCTTCCAAATCAAACTCAAGTATATCAAATCTTGTATATTTATAATCAATACTCCTTTAATCTAAACATATTACTTACTTGATTTTTGAGATTTTGGAAGATGGAAAGAGTGTTGAGAGTGAGTGTAGTGTGCTTCCTAGCTTATCCTCTCCTATTGATCTTCAAACCTTAAACCTCCATTGATTTGATTATGTGTAAATGTGTGTTTAAATTTTGAATTTGAGTTGAATGGTTAGGGGGTTTGGGGCCGTGAGTTTTTAAGGGGAAAGAGGGAGAGGGAGTAGAGTGATGTTTTGGTGGTGTAGAGTGGTGATTTGGTGGGTTAGGGGGTATGTGGAGTGTTTAGATGGTTAACAAGTCATATTCTTCTATATGTTGTAATGATTAGGGAGGGGTGTTGGAAGAAGGAAAATGGGGACAAGTGTAGGATGAGTTGTCCGGTGGGGGTGGGGTATGTGAAAGGGTTGGGTTATAAACTAGTTGTTTTCGATTAACTATTTAACGTATTGTGTGATTTAGATATTCGAACGGGTCCCGTTTTAATAATTTTTGTCAGACTTTGAACGAAATCAAATTCCTGACGGTATGGACCATAAAATTCATTTTCTTGAAAATAATCCATGTGGGGTCGTTTCCGGGTCATGTACTGGCTCGTGCTTGCTTATTTCTCAATTTTCGTGATTTGAGCCTTCCTAAATTATATTTTTTATGTTGTCTCACATGTTTTCATATATATTTTGAATTTTTTAGATTATTTAATCAATCTAATGATTTATTTACTTTCTGGCTCGCGGTATTTGCACGTTTTCCTCGTTTCGTGCCGAAATTTGGACTTTTTGTTGACTTTGCAAGATAATAAGCCTTAATAAAGAGAGATTTTATTAATAAAGGGATTTTAGGATAGATAATCATGATTACATTAGTGAAAATTTTTGCTAGATGTTACAACATTATCACCATAACAATCCCTAAGCTCAATCAATATGCATAAAGTAAAACTTGAACTTCATCACAAACCTTAGGCTTCATTAATATAAAATCAAGTGAAATACATACCTTTTTAGTGATGAAATTTAATGTCCTAAGCTTCAATTACAATAAAAAAACACTTAAACTTGAAAATCCCCAAACTTGATTTTTAGGGTTCTTCACGCCCTCACGAATCTGGCAAAAATCTAGCAAGAATTAATGAAAACCGACACCACAGGTGAGTTCCTCTCGAAAAAATTATGAGTTTAGAGTCCGGAATTAAAAGATTTGAGTATGAATTGAGGGAGTTATGGTTGTTGGTGTGTTGGGTGTTCTTGGTAGTCAAGAGAAGAAGAAGAAGAAGAAGAAGAAGAAGAAGAAGAAGAAGAAGAAGAAGAAGAAGTGGTGATGGTAGGTTAAATTTGTGGTGGATATTTAAAGAGAATAAAATTAATAATATTAATTTTTTTTCGGAATTTCCAAAACCCCGACCGTAAGCTACGGTCGGGTGACCGTAAGCTATGGTCCAATATCCACCGTAAAGCAGTTAGCTCCAACCGTAAGCTACGGTCAACGGTCAATTTTATTTTTTTTAGAAGAAGAGAAACAAAAACAAAAACAAAAAAAATAATCAGGTTGCCTCCCGAGAAGCGCTAAATTTAAATTCTACAGCCCGACGTTACCCAGCCCTTACCACTCGGCTGAATATAATGGTGCAGTAGCTATGAAGCTCACCACCGACTCATGTATGCTCTTATTCAAGTCTGCAAAATATGGCTTTAACCGATACCCATTCACTACCTGCCTTAGATGATCATCAAAATCCTCAATTTCGACCTCGCCAAACTGACCGACACGCTTCACCTGATACGGTCCCATCAACTTACCGGGGAACAGTTTTGCTCTCGAATTGTATAACCAAACCCGTTGTCCTTCTTTAAAAGTCTTCCTCTTAATCTTTGCATCATGCACTTGTTTCATCCGGTCTTTATATGCTGATGCGCACTCATACGCTTCATCCCGCAACTCCTCCAACTCACATATATTCAACTTTCTTTCTTTACCTGCACACTCATAATCTAGATTAACATTTTTCACGGCCCATAAAGCACGATGGGCAAGTTCCACAGGTAAATGACATCCTTTCCCGTAAACCAACCAATAGGGAGTGGTACTAATAGGTGTTTTAAAAGTAGTACGGTAAGCCCATAAAGCATCGTTTAATTTTGTTGACCAATCTTTTCTATTGGGTCTTACCGTTTTTTGTAAAATTTATTTAATTTGTCTATTAGATACCTCAACCTGACCACTCGTTTGAGGGTGGTATGGTGTGGCTATTCGGTGGTTTACGCCATACCGTTTAAGTAATTTGCCAAAAATTTTTAAAATGCGAACCCCCGTCACTAATAATAATGCGATGGACGCCAAATCTCGAGAAAATATTTGATTGGACAAATTTACAAACAACGGCATGGTTATTTGTTTTGGTGGAGATTGCTTCAACCCATTTTGAAACATAATCAACCTCCACCAAAATATAGTAATTCCCGAAGGAGTTTGGGAACGGGCCCATAAAATCAATTCCCCAAACATCAAAGATGTCCACAACGAGGATTGGTTGCATGGGCATCTCGTTCCTCCTAGAAATGCTACCTAACTGTTGACATCTCACACAGTTCTTAGCATATTCTGTTGCATCTTTAAATAAATTAGGCCAATAAAAACCAGTTAGGTGAAAACACACTTCGAATCTCCTCATCTAGAATGCATCTCCGATAGACTTGATCAGCCCCAATCTTGAACAAATCTGGGTCTTCCCACACGTATTGTTTCACCTTAGACATGAATTGATGTTTCTTTTTCTTGGGCCAGAATTCTGGGATTGTACCTGCAACAAGAAAATTAATGATGTCAGCATACCATGGTAGGGTAGAAACAGCAAATAATTTCTCGTCCGGGAATGACTCGTTTATAGCCCTGGTATTCTCTTCCTCTTGACCCGTCAGTCTAGAAAAATGATCAGCAACCACATTCTCGCTTCCTTTCTTATCACGGATCTCCACGTCAAACTCTTGGATCAACAAAATCCATCTAATGAAGCGCGGTTTTGCATCCTTCTTCTCCATCAGATACTTAACAGTGCTGTGATCTGAAAACACAATAACCTTGCTCCCACAAATATAAGATCTAAACTTATCCAAAGCATATACTACTGCGAGCAACTCCTTTTATGTAGTTGTGTAGTTTATATGAGCGTCAGAAAGGGTTTTGCTAGCATAGTATATGGCAACGGGTTTCTTATCTACCCGTTGACCTAAAACAGCCCCAACCGCATAATCACTTGCATCACACATAATTTCAAATGGAAGTGACCAATCTGGTGATAGCAAAATTGGGGCCTCAACCAGTTTGTTTTTAAGAACGTTAAATGCATTTAAACAATCTTCATCAAAAACAAATGGCACATCTTTTAAAAGCAAAATTACACAACGGTTTTTTGATGACACTAAAATTTTTAATGAACTGTCGGTAAAATAAGGCATGTCCCAAAAATGACCGGATTCCTTTAACATTTGTAGGGGGTGACAAAGTAGACATGACATTAACTTTTGCCCGGTCAACCTCGATCCTCCTACTCGAGATAACATGTCCCAAAGTTGTTCCCTCTTGAACCCTGAAATGGCTCTTTTACCAACTTAAGACCAAATTCGTTTCCACACATCTTTTTAAAACTTTTGTTAATTCGTTTAAACATGACTCAAAAGATGAGCCGAAAATAGAAAAATCGTCCATAAAAATTTCAAGTGATTCCCCAACCATATCTGAGAAGACACTCATCACGTACCTTTGAAAGGTGACCGGGGCATTACACAAACCAAAAGGCATTCGCCTAAATGTGAAAGTACCGTATGGACACGTGAAAGTGGTTTTATGTTGGTCATCGGGGTGGATAGCAATTTGATTATACCCCGAGTAGCCATCTAAAAAGCAATAAAATTTCTGACCTGATAATTTTTTGATTATACCCCGAGTGTTTAAATGTCGCGGTGTTTAACTTCCTGTAGTCAACACAAATCCGCCACCCGGTCACCGGTCGGGTAGCAATTTCTTCACGTTTTTCATTGCGGGTTATCTGAATGCCCGCCTTCTTTGAAACCGTTTGCGTTGGACTTACCGAAGTACTGTCTGAGATAGGGAAAATGATTCCCACATCTAACCACTTCAAGACTTCTTTCTACACAATTTCCCGCATGTTCGGATTTAACCGTCTTTGTGCATCATGTGCGGGTTTCACCTCAGGATCCGTGATAATCTTATGCATCATGATAGACGGACTAATTCCCTTCAAATCCACAATCATCTACCCAATTGTTGCTTTATACTCGTTCAATACTTCCATCAAAGCCTTTTCTTGAGATTCTTCTAAGTTTGAAGCTATGTTGGCGGGTAAAGTATTGTTGTCTCCCAAAAACACGTATTTGAGATGTTTTGGGAGTTCCTTCAGCTCAACTGTCGGTGGACTCTCAAGTGATGGTCTCAATTTAGAGTCGATAGTGTTCGGTAATTTCTCTACCTGTTGAGACCATGGCGGTTTTCCGAGCCTTCAGCATAAATTTCCACCTCTTTTTCTTCCTTCTCCAACTAAAGTGAATGCTCAACTGCAGTCCTGCAACAAATAACACACTCCTCCGTGGCATCTTCCTCATTTTCATGAGGATTCAACCCGTCAATGACGTCAACCACGAAGCATTCATCACTCACCAGAGGGTTAGATACATTTGAAAAAACATTCAACCTAATATTTTTATTCCCAAAAGCCATGTCAACTACTCTGGTTCTACAGTTTATTAAATCATTAGCGGTTGCCAAAAAGGGCCTACCGAGAATCACGTTCGGTTGCCATTTTGGATCAAGTGTAACTTAATCTAGAACCAGAAAGTCGACCGGGTAATAAAAATCCCCGATCATAACAATCACATCAGTAACAATTCCCCTAGGAAGCTTAAGTGTCAAATCAGCTAACACCACAGTGGTGTCGGCTTTTCGAAGTGGACCAAAGTCATATTGGTCATATAAGCTTCCCGGGAGAATACTCACCCCTGCTCCAAGATCTAATAACGCCCTTGTCATTTTAAAATCGGCCACTTGAATGGGTATTATTGGCGTTCCCGGATCTTGCAACTTGGGTGGGAGGATTCCCGTCAAAACCGAACTCACATTAGCCGTTAAATCCACCTGTTTGGGCATCTTGTGAGTTCGCTTTTGAGTACACAAGTCCTTCAAGTACTTAGCATATGCGGGGACTTGTTTAATAGCATTAATGAGGGTAAATTAATTTTTACTTGTTTAAAGACTTCCCACGTTTCCTCCTGATGTGGGCCCCTTTTTTTGGTGATGATGTTGCGGGATTCACCAATGCCTGAGGGAACGGGACGGTTTTACCCGTGGGCCCCGTCTCCTTGGTGGTTGGTGTTTCTTTTTGTTTTACTGATTTGTTTAAATTTTTATTAATTAATGTTTCGGTTTATTTATTTGGATAATCTCCACCTCATCATCATTGTTCCCATTTTCTCCCAAATCTTCCACCAGTCCTTCTTCGAAAGATGATGATGGATTTACCCCGTTATCATAAACCTTACAATTTCTAAGTGTACTTACCTTGTTAATGTGGGTTTTCTTTCCACTTGAAGAGTTGTTGTTCTGATGGCTAGGATTCTTCAAAGTGTCACTCGGTAACTTGGATGGATTTCGCTTTAAGCTCGCCATTTCTTCGGCCAGTTGATTCACATGTTTATCCCTCGCAGCATTTGCCTTCTCTTGAAGCTCCAACCTCTGATTCAATGCCTTATTCTGAGTCTCTTGATCTGCCTTCATCTGTTTCAATAACTCCATCACATCCTTAAGTGACTTCTCTTTGTTCCCCGAAGAATTTCTTGCCCCTGATGATAACTCTTTTGATAACCCTTATTGTAACCCCCAGAATCTCTTTGATTGTACCCACTCTGACCACTTCCTGAACTATTACCATACTCTTTCTTGTTCGACTGATAACCTGTCTTCTGAAAAATACCTTGAAAGTTCGGGTTTTGTTGCGTGTTCGGATTTCCATAACTGAAGTTTGGATGATTCCTGAGACCCGGATGATAAGTATTTGAGTTCATATTATTGTATTTCCTTTCACCCTGCACATAGTTGACCTCTTCTTCTTCATTTTCTTCATCTTGCACAACCCCACAACTCGCAAATTCGTGTCCTAAATCCCCACAACCTTCACATACCAGATCTGTTTTTCCTGAATTTCCGGCTCCTTGTACACCTGCAACCAACAACCTATCCATCTTGTTTTCCAATCTATCCATTCTATCATCTGACCCCATGACTTTCAACTAATTTTACCACTGCCCTTTTTGACATCCTGTTCGACTGTGCTTGTCTCTTTGAATTACTCGCATGTCTCTCCAAATGTCCCCAATCCTCGTTTTCATCATTTGCAAGAAAAGATCCATTCGTGGTGGCTTGGAGGTCACGAACATCATCATTTGAGAGACTATCATGGAATGCCTTTATCAATTCCCATAAGGCAGTCCCATGATGTGGACAAGTCCTCAACAATCATTTAAACCTTTGGAATGATTCATAGAAAGTTTCACCGGTGATCTGCTGAAAGTTTCGAATGTTGTTGCGGGCCTCTGTGGTTCTCTTGGGGGTATAATACTCGTCTAAAAAATGTTGTGCCAAGTCTCCCCAAGTGAAAATACTAGCTGATGGCAACGATAAAAACCACTGCTTTGCCGCATCTTTCAAACTAAACTGGAAGACTACCATCTTCACCTCTTCCGCAGTAAAACCTTGACTCGAGATGAGTGTGCATATCGAGTTGAAATCACTCAAATGTAGGTATGGTTCTTTTGTAGCCTTTCCATTAAATGTAGGTAACCCCATCAAACTATTCTTCCTTACCGAAAAAGTTCTTCCACGTCTAACTGAAATTATGATTGGTAGAGGATTCGTAGCCACTTGTGGAATGAAGTGGCTTTGAATGCCTCTGACTGGAGGTGGAACAAATGCCCTTGGAACCCCATCATCAAAATCATAATATGGATGTTCATGGTTTGGTTGCCGTCTTGGAGCTCGATCTCTCTGATTTTCCGGATGATTCTGTCTAATTTCTTGGTCATCACGGGAATCTTGTTGCTAATATCGACCCCTTTGTTCATCTCTAAACTCCTCCTCATCTTCGGAATCGAAACCAAGGCTATCCCCTATCTACCAATTTTCCACTCGTGCACGAGCACGATTAACCTCGGGTCTTTCCTCTCTCAAATCATCGTGTCTTTGACGGTTTATAGGGGCGGATCTGATTGACAAGTTGTCATCCACGTTAAACTGTCGCCTGGGGTTACGGTTAACATCTCTTTGGTTGAATAGATTGTGATTTCTGTTACGGTTAACGTTCTGGTTTTGTGGGATTGGTTGTTCTTGGTTATGTGGTTGGTAAACATTTGGGTCTCTACGGTTTCGGTTACTCATGGTCTCTTCTTTTTGTGTTATGATTTTGGGTATTTGGTTTAGTATGGGTTTCTAAGATTCCCGGTTTCGTCTTGTTGTTTTCTCGATTTCGGGATCAAATAGGAGCGGCTCTTTCTCACGGGAATATCTCGTCAGCATCAACTTGTGAAGTTACCTGCACAGACACAAACACTAACACCCCGCATAAAATCAACGAAGAAAAATTAAAAACAAAAACTAAAAACTAAGTTAAACTAGCACCTTACGCGTTGATTCCCCGGCAATGACGCCTTTTTGATCGATGTCGAAAGGTCAATCAAAAATACTTATAAAATACATTTACTAGCTAGGGCAAGTAAGGTGTCGAATCCACAGGGAATCAGTGGAAAGTGCAAGTGGAACTCAATCTCTATTATAAAAATACTTAAAAGTGGACAAACGATGTCAAGCAGTTTAAATGTGTAGTTTGTAAACAATGATATGAAAATAAACAAACTCCAGGGTTCGGGGTTTGCAGCAAGTTAAGGAATTGATAAACTTCTTTGGATGGTTTTTTTAAAAAATATGTAAATCAAAAGACTTAACGATTGACTGTGTTGATCGTCAGAACTGAATCTGAACAATTGACACGGCTAAATGAAAATCTATTTGATAATTGGTTTTACTTGTTGAAACACAAAATCAATAATATGATTAACGATAAAGGGTTACTGACGAAAGAACTTAATCCTAATTGTTGATGACCACAAATCAATTAACTGACAAAAGATTAAGTAATCAATTAATTAAAATCGTTTAAGCACAAAAGCAAACAAAAAGAATTGATTAACCGAAGGATTAATCAATTACAAATCCAAATTTCAAGTATAGAATAAAACAAAACCTAACAAGCAACTCAACCATACACCCGGAAATGGTTATTAA
Source organism: Bidens hawaiensis (assembly GCF_021521415.1). Lineage (NCBI taxonomy): Eukaryota > Viridiplantae > Streptophyta > Magnoliopsida > Asterales > Asteraceae > Bidens > Bidens hawaiensis. Next base: position 1,035,876 of record NW_027491371.1, on the reverse strand, counting down.
GCCTTTAGCCTTGCATCTTGATCTTCATGCTCTTGATTATGATGTTGTAGAAGGTGTTCATGGATCAATCTTGTGATTAGGATGTGTTATGGTGGTGTAAGATGGCCTCCAAGAAGTCCCCAAAACTGAATAATATCGACTTTTGGGTTTTTGGGCTTTAAATATGGAAGAAAATCACCAAAACCCATTTTCCGTCAGGCCAGACCGAAAGCTACGGTCTGGCCACCGTAGCTTACGGTCAGACCGTAAGCTACGGTCTGTGAACTCTGCCTTACGGTCCTGCCAGATTAAATATTTTTTTCTTCATAGAATCTTCATTTCAACTCTGTTTTCCTCCCCGTTTGCGGCCACGTCTTCGTATTTCAATTCTCTATCATCTATAGATCATCACTTTCATTTTCATTCCATCATGAATGCTCCAAATTAGCTTATTTAAGCTCCGCGCACCTGTAACCACAAACGCACTCAAAGTAATCGTGTTCACAATATATAACTAATCAAAACACACGAATTTTACACACTTAATACACATATTTGTACCCACACAACAGTCGGGTTTCGATAAAGTGTCCATTTTTGGAAAGTTCGGGCTTTCAGTTAGGTTTCGGGTTACCGTATGACCATAGAGGCTAAATATTTTATTCATACAAGAAGTTTAGTGATTCTTGTTTAAAACAACCATATCTTGAGTTTACAAAGGATGACATTGCCGGTTATCACCAGTGTTGCCGGTTTTTAACGAGTGTCTTGAAAAAAATAGTTTATATAAATGAATACTTTTGAAATTAAATCTTTCTAACTTTCTAGAACTACATAGATATATATATATATATATAAGGGAAATTTAACGTACAAATAAAATTAACGTGCTAATTGTGAGAATCAAGAAAAGTAATTATATATACAAGTAGAGTATATATAATTATTCTACTTGTATATGTAATTACTCTACTTAATTCTAACAATTAGCACGTTAATTTCATACCCTGTGTGTGTGTGTGTGTGTTATCAAAACAAGTTATTTGCACGTATAATGTTTCAGAAAGTTTGGGCTTGTACGGTCTTAGTCTTCGTACTTTCGGTTAGCGTTGTTTAGGTAAAAATCGGGTTAAAGACTTAGTTAATTTTGATAAAATAAGTAAACACTTAGATTATGGTTTTATTTACTTATACTTACTATCGAAAATCAGAAACTTCATAATTTTCTGTTTATCAGAATGCTTGTTCGGTTACGTTGGTTTAACCGTAACTCACGTTTATACTACTGTTCTTGACAAAAGACGTGTTATATCTATCAGAAGTGTTTTATACCATTAAAATAAAGTGTACTAAATGTATTTTTCTGTAAAATAGTTTTTTTATACTTTTGAAACATTTTAGTCTTTAAAAGTCAACATTCGTTAGTTTAACGAAACAACACTTTTAAACTTGTAAACGGGCCGTTTTTCTAAATCCACGTATACTTAGATATTTTATAACTTATATTTAACCATTTTAACACATAAGTTTTTGCTTTAAAAACATATTTCTATATTTTCAGTTTTTGAGAAATAACCGGCTTTTTTTTTGCCACAAATGCCCTTAAACCACTTTTAATGATTAAAAGTGATTTAACAAAAAGTGGTTATCAAGCATTTCAGGGCTCGTCGTAATACGTAAAAATAAGTTGCTTTAACATTTTATAGGTTTTAAAAATTTATTCAGGACTGCTCTTGCGAGAGTACTGCCCCGTTATGGCCCGTCCGAGCTCTAGTTCAGTTTTAAAGCGATGTTTCACTTGAAAGTAGTTTTGAGATATATGATATATCATTAAAACATTATATATAAGGCTGAAAAAGATGTTATAATATTCTTTAGGTTGCAGGGCTCGCTTCTTAGTTAACCAAGTTACCTAGTTGTCTGCACGGATGGTTTTTTTAATACGCGGTTTAGTATTAGTTTATGGGGTGGTTCTGTAGGTTCCCAGCCGGATCTTCACAGGAGTATCTCGTAACACGAGGGTGCGGAATCCCCACGTATACGATACGAGTGTCGAGACGACTAATTCGTTGAATATACGTAAACACACAAGAATATAAGATAATACTTGATATATTGCAATGCTTAATAACCAAGGTAACAAACACGTGACTCAGAGAATCACAAAACCAATTGTCAAAAGTCTGCACAAAACAGCCGAAGTTATGGGTTTATAACACTCGACAACTTCGCCTAACATACTAGGTGAAGTTGTCTTAACTTCGCTGACATCAAGTTCGCCTAAAACAAGGGCGAACATATAATAACACGTTCAACACAAAACAAACAGTTAAAACGATTACAGACACAAATAAACACGAGATATTGAACTATTGGCATCATGCACCAACAGACTCCCCCTTGGCAGTAGCTTCATATCTCTATCTTCTTTCTCGTGTCTTGTAATCCAAAAATCTCGTACCACTCGTCTTCAAGCATGAACGTCCTGTCTTACACAGACAGAGACCACCCTCTGGTACTTCTTAGCTTCATCCTTCCACGCAGGAATATAGAAAACCTTCTTATCATTAAGTACCTGCAAATCAGCTTGAGACAAATTAACCAAGTGCATGGGATCATACACTCTCAGGATCTCCTGTTCAGCCTCATCTTCCATAACAGCTTCAACAGTCTGGTAGTCAACATACCACCACTTGAGATCCTTCAACACATCTTTGGGCATCATCTTCATCGGAACCTCCTTCAAACGCCAAATCGGCTTGTATTTCATCACCATCCAAGGCTTACCATCAGCCCTCATGCCTCGTTCCTTGTCTTCGACTAACTTCCCTTTCTGTGGCTTCAACAACTCGAACTTTTTCTCTTTCACACTTTCTTTCCACACAATCCTTCCAACCCATCTTGCAAAGTTGTCATCACTTCGATTAATCAATCTCAAATGTGCCAAATCTTTCACCTCACACTCAGGCAAGGTGTTAAGCGATCTCAAAGCCTTTGTAAAATACTGAATCCCATCATAACGCTTTATCACAAACAACTTCAATTGTTCGTCATACAACCAGCAAATGATACCTTTCTTTGACTCAGCGTAGCCCTTGATATTGTAACTCTTCTTAAACATTGTTGGTGCCGCAGGCTTCTTTGTCTTGAAGAACCACTGAGCACATCGTTCTTTCCATCTAGGTTGTTCTTCCCACTCAGACTCGTCTGGCACACTTTCATCTTGACTCAGGTTCACCTTATCAACACTTGGAATATCATGCTCTACACCATCATCAACTATCTCCCCTTCTTCCAACTCACTATCAATCTCTATCTGTTCCCCAATTTTTCCAATCTCATCAGCCGTTAACACATCATCACCTATCTCATCATCATCATTTCCCAACACCCCTTCATCGTCTACAACCACCACTGTGTCACCACCTGTACTGCTTGATGGACCAGCAGACTCCCCCTGAGATGTGGAAGTCCCAAGATTCTGTTCAGTTCTTGGCAACCCACCACCTGCATCTTTCGACGCATTGGGATCATCGTCTTTATCTTTCCTCTTCTTAATTCTCAATTCATCACCCTTGCAGCTCGTCTCCCCCTGAGATGCTAAGAACTGTTTAAGAGCATCAAATAGTTTACCGTGTTCAACGAGGAGTGATGATTGTATCTGATTTTCGGCCACCAGTCGCTGAATAGCTTGTGTCTGGATGAGGTTGATTCATGATTGTTCAGCAACTACCCGTTCCAGAGCTGTAATCCTTTCAGTGTCAGACAGAGTAGAATCAAAATCGAACCGCATGTGAGAAATATCTTGAGCATACGGCGGTGGAATTCCCAAACTAGCTGGAATATCAGAGGTAGGCTGAAAAGTCACCGTGGGTGGTATGGAGACAGGTAACCCCACAGTAGCAACCAACGTCGACTCAACAAATCTAGCAACAACCTCCGATGGAGTAAGAGTAGGAGGTGGCAAGGAAACTATCTCCGGTGCTGTAAACTAAAACGTGGTTGGAGGAGTACCAAATGATGACGACGTGGTCACCAAAGGAACACTTGTGGTTATCGGCGGTGTGACAGTGGAAGCAGCAGGTAACATAGTCATACCGGACAACGATGGTGGGGAAAAACAAACAACCCTTGAACTTTCACCAACTATAGAACTTTCACCAACCCTTTCCTTCTTTGATCGTCGTACCAGACGATATAGATCCTCCTCATAGTCCGATTCACCATCATCTGAGTCTTTCTTTCGCTTGCCATGAATCCTTTCTTGTCTAGCAAGGATTTGTTGCGCTTTAACGATATCGTCAGTAGAGGAGTCAGAGTCAGTTATCTCAGAATCCGCCACAGATGTAGCGACCATGGAAATATTCACACCAGACACCTCAGCTACTGAGGCTTGAACTTCAGCAGTTGGATCAATCCGTTCCATATCAAAGAAACCTTGTCCTCCAAAGGCAGCTTCAAGATCAACCTGTTCTTCTGGAGCTGCAACAGGATCAGCAAGCGGTGCTTGCGGTACCACGGGTGGTGGTTGAACCACAGGAGGTGGTTGAGGTATATTAGCCTGTTGCGGTTGCGGATCCACAAACTCATCTTCCGGAGGAGCAACATATGCAAGGTTCACTAAATAACCAAACAAGGCAGTGTGCCTCGAACGAAGTGCAGGTCTACTACGAGCACTTGATGACTTACATAGCGCAAAGATTCTCTTAGACACACTTTCCACATACGAAATAGGACGTCGTTGTGGCAGATTATGAGCTACATGATTCAGAATCATCTGTAGGAATCTCGGATACATCAAAAATCTTTCCCGTGCAACAGCACGTCTCTGGCGATCAATCTCATAAAAAATCATCTGGCTAAAACTAAGGCTTGTTGTAGGTTAAAGCAGTCATAGCCGATTGCATCGTCGCCCCCATACCATCTGTACCAGCTTTGCAACCGGACATGCACACTATCATCACATGCATCAGAAACCTCCACTGATCTAACAGAAATCCCTTTCGTCTCTGAGAATCTTCCAAGGGACCCGAATACCCCATACGAACGAAAGCACCATTTCGGAAAGTGGCTGAAAAGTCAGTGGGGTCATTGGTAATCTCAACCCCCAATTGTAAAGCTACCCTTATTTGATCGGCCGAGAACTTTACCACTTGATTATTAACTGTAGCACGCATCACGGGTGGATCAACACGACAGTCATACTCAACCGTATTCCAGAAATCTTCAATGTTCGGTAGTGAGATCGGAAGAGTAGTAGTAATAGCATGGAAGATGCGAGAACGTATGAGAAACGAAATGATCTCACGGTAATCGTCAATTCCTCGAGCATCCGGATCTAAGGTGATATACATATTGTGACCCGGAAAAAATTATCTCTTATCACCTCCGCCTTCGTCACCACCAGTTCCACCAGCACCTGCCACAGCAGCCATCTCTGCGAAACAAACGAGCCAAGTTAGATATGTGCATCAGCAGGCTACAACTTCGCCCTGCATGGTACAGGCGAAGTTATAGCTTAGGCGATGTTAAATGACTGGCGAAGTTGTAACAACTTCGCCTGAATCCCTAAATTCACTATACGAATCGACGCAAGATTCATACCCAGTTATAGCAACGAATGGCCGATCCGATAGAAGCAATAGGACTAGGGTAATGCGATTTAGGTATTAAGTAGCTTAATATCACCGAAAATTGCATTCAAATCGGACCGTCGTTGTGTGAAGGGTTTAGTACAAGAAGAAGATCATAAAAGATAATTTAGAAACTGATTAATCTCATACTATAAGGATTATGTGTTTCTCCGATCGTACCAACCTGTATTATGGAACAAAATTGACAAACGAGAGATTCGATTCAACTAGTAACTTCGCCGAGGGTTTAGAAGTTTAAAGGTTTGACAAAATTTGACCAAGATCCATGTTATATAGTTTCAGAAAACCCAGGAGGCGAAGTTAGTTTAACTTCGCCCCACATGTAAGTTCGCTTGTCGTCTAACTTCGCCCATCTGATAAGTTCGCCCATTATTTAACTTAAAACAACTTTGTCCAAAGTTGACCAATGGTCAACTTCACCTTTAACTTCGCCCAAAAAGGTTAAATCTTAATGATCAAATAACCAAGTAACCAAAAGTTTAAAAGTTTAAACTATAATACGAAATACATAACAAAAATTTGAATAAGAATAAACGGGATCAAATTTACGAACAGGAATCATACTGATTAAGTGGCTGTCACATAGATCCATGTTCAGCGGTATTATGACATAGAGAAACAGGTTGTAGGCAGGTATAAAACTTAGTATGGTTTTCATCGCTTCTGTGATACTGATTAGGTTCAATTAAGCTCAAATTTAGATGGACATCACATGAGAGATTGTGATGCCTCCTATCTATTCTCAAAGCGTATTTGGCTTCCCCAAGTCACCCCGAGTTGACTTCGACCCGTAGTGTCTGATTAATCAATGATCACACATCGATCTTCTGAGTCTTCTTCCCGAGTTTTCTTATACTTTGAAATATTCTTTCTTGCCTCTTTCTAGATATTTGTAATAAGATTAACTTCACAAGGCTTAATAATAATAACTAGAGATTTTTTTTATTTTTTTAACAAAGACAATAATACAACTGCAAGTCTAAGACAACTGCAAGTCCCGAATCTGGATCACTGCAGATACTTAACACTTTCTTCGTGGGAATCAGAACACTCACGGGCTCGTGTATGACTGGGTAATCACTTTTCTGCCTATCATTCGGAAAGATGTATGTTGAGACATGCACAACTCAGAATGACTCTCCACAGTAAATCGAGAAGATTTTGTTTGTATCACTTCTACATTTACGCACCATAGAAAGCTACCATAACATACAATGACTGTTCTAAAGTCTTTTAGACCTAATTACTTCACCAGTTAAGCACACAAAAACAGTTTATCTATCACTTTCCAAGGTTGGATCAATTTTCATTTTAACACCATATTGAAACTTCTTACGAAGTTATAGACTGAAAAATTATATCATTTCCCAAAAAAAAATTAAAATTCAAACGCCCCGATCAAGTCAAAGTCTTTAGGTAAACGGCTATCCTGGAGATCCAATGGATCATCCGGACCGACCACATACGAGTATGTGTCCCTCTGACTAAGTATGAACGACTAATTTTAAGCGAAAGAATAAAACCCATCATAAACCGCCCTGGTCGCTTTCAGTCATCTAGTTAATGGCCATCCTTATAATCTACACGTAGATGTAAGGACCAAACATATCCTTGGGATATGTCCTTCAAACTTGAGCAACCGACATAATATTAAGCGATAGTGATGTTTTTTTTTTGCTAAAAGAGAAAACAAGGTTACTCGGGATTGATCATCCCATTAAGCTCAACAAGATTTTGAAAACGGGATCGGTCAAAAGCTTTAATAAAAAGATCGGCAAAATTATCCAGTGAATCAACCTTTCAAGCAAAATTAATTTTTTCTCAGCACAATCCCGTATAAAATGATGAAGAATGTCAATATGTTTAGTTTTACTGTGTTTAACGGGATTGTTAGTTACTGAGATAGCAGCAGTGTTATCAATGTAAATAGGAGTTTGAGTGAAATTAAGACCATAATCGCGCAATTGTTGTTGTATCCATAAAACCTGGGAGCAGCAGTTCGATGCTGCCATGTATTCTGCTTCACATGTGGAAATGGCTACAGAGGTCTGCTTCTTGCACTGCCACGACACCAATCTTCCTCCGAGAAACTGACATCCACCGGTTGTTGACTTCCTGTTCTGATTGCAACCTCCATAGTCAGAATCAGTGTGTGCTACCAAATCCAGTTCTCCCCCTTTCAAGTACCATAGTCCCAACTTAGGCTTTCCTTTAAGATAACGCAAGATTCTTTTCACTCCCTTCATGTGTGATTCCTTCGGGTTTGCCTGAAAACGAGCACAAAGACAAACTGCAAACATAATGTCAGGTCTAGATGCAGTTAAATACATTAAAAAACCTATGATTGCCCGATATTGAGTGGGATCCACATCTTCATCACTGTCGGAATCAGCACCTAGTTTGTGGTTGACGCAGATTGGAGTGTCAAATGGGGTACTATCATCCATCTTGAAGCGCTTAAGCACATCATGGGCATACTTCGTTTGATGAATAAACATGTCATCTTTCTTCTGATCTACCTGCAATCCCAAAAAAAAAGTTAATTCGCCCATGGCGCTCATCTCAAACCTCTTCTTCATGACTGCTTCAAATTCCTGACACATAGTAACTCTTGAGGCAGCAAAGATGATATCGTCCACATAAACCTGAACGAGTAGCAAATCTCCCCCTTTCCTCTTGACAAAAAACGTACTATCAATCTTCCCTCTCTCAAACCCATTCTCTAGCAAGTAGTCTGACAAAGTTGCGTACCAGGCACGAGGAGCCTGATGTAACCCATATAATGCTTTGCTCAGTTTGTACACATGATCAGGAAAATCTGGGTCAGGAAAACCAGGAGGTTGTTCAACATATACCACCTTATCGACTTTACCATTAAGAAAGGCACTTTTCACATCTAACTGGAACACTTTCATCTCTTTGTGTGCAGCAAACGCTAGAAACAGTCGAATTGCCTCCAATCTTGCCACAGAAGCAAACACTTCGTTGTAATCTATTCCTTCCTGTTGATTAAACCTTTAACTACCAATTTTGCCTTGTTGCGAATGATTATCCCTTTCTCATCTCTCTTACATTTGAAAACCCACTTTGTACCGAGAGCGTTCACTTCTTGCGGTTTTTCAACTAACTGTCATACTTCCATCTTCTCGAACTGTGCCAGTTCTTCCTGCATGGCTTCAACCCACGAGCTATCCTTCAGTGTCATTTGATAATTCTTTGGTTCAATCTGACTGATGAAGCAGGTGTACAAGCACTCGTTTATAATACCCGTGTTTTTAATGCTTGCATACACACATGTGTGTTCATCCAAACTTCTTCTAGTGCGTACACCATCAGAAGGATTGCCGATCACATTCTCCAAATGATGATTCTTATGAATTTTGGTGGTCTGTACAGGACCGACTTCCAGATCATTCTCAAGATTTGAAGAGAGTTCATCGGAGTGAGGCTGAGGTTGAGTGTGAAATGGATTGTAGAATTCATCTTCATTTGAGACAGCTGGAGTTTCAACCGCATTTGAAGAGGTCGATTGTTTTTCATTACATTGCGGACGTTGTACAATGTCCTCCTCTTCGTCATACAGCATTTGTGAGGCCATTTTCTCATCAATGTCTGCAAAATCCAAGTAAGGCACATTAAAAGATTTGAATAGCTTATCATAGTCGAAAGCCTCTGCTGGTCCCATGCTAGGCCTTGGTGATTTGTAACTAGTAATGTCAGTGTTACAGACCACCTCAACCTTGTTGTTTGATAGATTAAAGACTCTTCTGTTGGGTGTTCCAACAACATACCCAACTAAGATACCTTTCAGCTTTCTCACCAAATTAGAGTTAGTCTTTAATATCGAACATGGGGACCCGAAAGGTTCAAGACCTTTCAAATTAGGCTTTCTACCATGCATAAGTTCATAACATGTTTTATTTAATCTTTAAACAGTTAAAACTTGATTAAGGATATAACAGGCTGTAGCAACAGCCTCAGCCCAGAACACCACAGGAAGTTTAGCATCTGCCAGCATAGTTCTGGCGCCTTCGATTAGAGTTCTATTCTTCCTTTCAGCAACTCCACTTTGTTGTGGAGTATATGGGGCGTTGTACTGATGATATATCCCTTTCTGCAAACAAAACATCTCCATATGATAGTTCTTGAACTCAGTACCATTATCACTCCTGATGTACTTAACCTTCCTCCCAACAGTATTTTCCACCTTGGTAATCAAGTTAATTACCAACTGAACTGTCTCATCTTTTGCCTTGAGAAAATAGACCCAAGAGTATCGTGAGTAATCATCGGTTACCACCAAACAGTATGAAGTTCCTCCTAGACTCTTTACATTCACAGGACCAAAGAGATCCATGTGGAGTAGGTCCAAGGTGCTGACAATTGAGTTAACCTTCTTGGAGTGATGAGGCTTCTTGTGCTGTTTTCCTTTCTTGCATGATACACATTGGTCTTCAAAATTGAATTTTTCAAAGGAACCCCTAGTACCAGCCCATTCTTTACTATGTAGTTCATCTTACGAAGATGTATATGACCCATTCTTCGGTGCCACAACTCTGACTCAAACTCTGTTGCTTTTGACAGAAGACATGATTCTTCATTTGCCATCTCGGTTGATCTTATATCCATTACATACGTGTTCTTTTCTCTTGGAGCCTTCATCACGATCCAGGTTTCAGGAATCTTGAAACCAGGATAAAGTACAAGTGCCTCATATTTAGTAAAATGAACTGTGTATTCTTTGTCACAAATCTGAGAGACACTCAACAAGTTATGCTTCAACTCTTCCACAAAATTCACCTTTTCTAACTTTATTCTTCCATTCGTCACAGTCCCAATACCACTAATTCTTCCTCCACTTTCTCCTGCAAAACTAACCCTTCCTCCTTGAACAGACTTCCAGTCACGTAGCAATTTCTTGTTACCAGTCATGTGCCGGGAACAGCCACTGTCAACAACCCACATATTGTTTACAGCCCTGTTTGATTGTTCCTGCACAATTAAAGAAATAGATTAAAATCTGGGGACCCAAGACCTTTTGGTTTTGGGTTGATTAAACCTGTTATCCGGCATCCAGTACCTTGGTTGCCCAAAGTCAGTTTGAGGAGAGTTTCTATAAGTTCTGAAAGGGAAATTTCTAGATGACTGGCTATGAGGCCATCCAAACCTTCGTGAATTAATGGAATTATAATTGTTGGTTTGGTAATTCACTAGGAAAAAACGAGACCGATTTCTTTGAAATCTTGGATTAGTCCAATGACTGAAATTTGGTGTGTTCACATTCTTACCAGCATCATAATTAGTATTCGTTTTATTCTCAGTTTTAGTAGGCCTCATATTTCTAGATTTTCGTTGTTTCAGAGGACAATCAGCGACAAGGTGTCCTATCCTGTTGCATCTAAAACAACTTCTGTTCGAACTATTCTTGCTGTTTTGAACTTTCGTCTCAAAAGTTGTTGTAGATGTCGAGGTTGCGTTACTATCCGTTTGTCTCACATATGGTGGGACGAACGGATTTAGGGAAGATTTATTTTCATCAAACTTATAGTCCTCCCCTCGTTTTAGTAACACAGCCTCTTCTTTTATCTCACCCGATTCGGATGACTCGTCCGAATTTGACGAGACAGAACCAGAGACATAACTTGTGACATTAGAACTTGACTTACTTGTTTCACTCTCATTAACTTCAGTTCCTTTAGCAAAAAATTTTATTGGAACTGTCTGACTAATTTTAACATTCGCATATTGTTGATTACTAGGATCATAATTATAGTTATTGTTGTATGTTGGTGGAACTTCAGAGAAACCAATTTCCCCTTTATTAACCGGGGAACGTTAAACACTTATGATGTGATCTAACACAGCAGAAGAATTTCTAAATTATTCAATTTTTCTGTTCAGTTCCACCACTTTTACCTGGTAATCAGCTATCTGTTTATCTTTTTCAGCAATTAGTTTGGTCTTTTCTTCTAACACTTCATAACTAAGATCAATCACTTGCATTTTTTCAGCTAGAGTGGCTTTAAGACTTCTGATATCCTTTTCACTAGCTTTTATTTTTACCGAGTAACTGTTTTCTTTAGTTTTTGAATAGTGATGTTCTTCTTTTAAATTTTTAAATTGAGTGTCCAAACTAACAAAACTGATCAGTTAATGTTTTCAATTGATCAGACAGTTTTTCACATTGTTCACAATGAGATTCAGAACATAACTTTGAGAGTTGATCGTTCACTTCTGCCATGTATGCTTGATCTTCCCCCATCTCTTTGTCACTTCCTCCATTTTCGATATTCACCAGATTTGCCTGTTCGAACACCTCCTCAACTCGTATATTCCAGTTGTATCCTCCGTTTTGCTGAGATACCATAGCCTTGTTTTCACTTCCACCCCCATTCTGTTGAGCAGGTCCATTTTGGTTTCGTTCGACTCTCTCATTTGTACACTCTTTAGCAAAGTGACCATTTTGTTGACAGTTATAACAATGAACTTTTAACTTATCAAACCCCGGTCTTTCTCCAACGAACTTTCTACCAGTTTTCTTCATAAATCTCTTTACCCTTCTTACTATCATAGCCATCTGCCACTGCAAATCCATTTCTTCCAGATTATCAGCGTCGATCTGGTCATGTCTTCATCCAAAGTTGTAGGGTCGACTATTTTTCCTTTGATGTAATTTTCATAAGATGCAATGAAGGAGGCATAAAGAGCAAACTGTTGTTCAGCTGATTTCACACTCATAGGCATCTGTGAGTAGTTCTTACTAGAAGCATTGGTTGAGAAATTAACGGCTGTGGTTTGAGGTTTAGAGGAACTACTACCTCCTGCTACAAAACAAACGTCACCATCCATATTGAGAATCACATGACCATCTGGAGTGGAGTTTGGTTCCCCCTTTGAGTAATAGGCAGTGGATTCAGTTTTTGAACTTGAGTTTGGGGTGACTTTAGCACCATACAACTCCGGATCCTGAACCTGATCAGTAGGTGTCTCCTTTCGAGCCATGTTAAGTTCAAAATTCCGTAACTTATTTACCACCGTCTCCAAATCAATCTTATCAAAGTCCTTATCTTCTCTCATCAGAACAGTGTACATCTCCCATTTTGGTGGGAGAGCATCAAGAAGCTTTTCCACTATCTCTTCTTCCTTATATTCAATGGAGTAGTTATTTAGCTCGGTTATCAGATGATAATATCGTGTGATGATGTCATCAAGTGATTCATTTTTCAGATACTTGAATACGGAGAATTGAGATTTCAGCAGCTTTGTCTTGGAGGTACGTATCACAACATTTCCTTCATATCTATTCTCTAGTGCTTCCCATAGCTCTCTAGCAGTTTTGTATTTTTTGAAAGTATGAAGAATCTCTTGTGGAAGTGCCATTATTATAGCTGCATGCGCTTTACTTTCTGCCTCATACATTTTCTTTTCATCATCTTCCATCTTACTGTACTTCTTAATCTGTTCACGGCCTTCAAACATGGACGTTGGTGGAATGTACCCGTCTTGAATGCATACCCACATCTTTGTGTCTTGATACTTCACATCTTGTTCAAATCTATCCTTCCATGCAACGAAATCAGTACCTTAAGTAGTTTTGGATCTTTAGTTGTTGAACCAGCTTCAACTTCCATCTTTACCAGTTCAGTGATGTTTATCGAAGTCATCATTGTACGAAACGGGACTTAATAATCTAAAACAAGATTCTTTGACCAGCTAATAGCGAAGTTAATACAACTTCGCTAGTTTGTAACTTCGCTGCGTCAAGAACTTCGCTGATCTCTAACTTCGCTGTCAACAACTTCGCAGGTTCTTAACTTCGCCAAAACCTTATATGTTCTCCAAAACCCTAGTATGGGCGACGGAAACTTCGCCAGAAGAACAAAGATGTTTTGCATATTTAGTTAGGTCGATTTCGAGGGACAAGAGGGTGATTTGAAGGTGTATTTGATGAGTGATGATGAACAACTGACAAAAACTAGGTTTTTCAACGTAAGCTCGTTCCGCGAATGGTCTAACGGAACAATCTTAACACCCGTGTGATAATCCCGAACCACACAATCACGAGCAAAATGCTTTGATACCAATTGTAGGTTCCCAGCCGGATCTTCACATGAGTATCTCGTAACACGAGGGTACGGAATCCCCACGTATACGATACGAGTGTTGAGACGATTAATTCGTTGAATATACGTAAACACACAAGAATATAAGATAATACTTGATATATTGCAATGCTTAATAACCAAGGTAACAAACACGTGACTCAGAGAATCACAAAACCAATCGTCAAAAGTCTGCACAAAACAGCCGAAGTTATGGGTTTATAACACTCGACAACTTCGCCTAACATACTAGGCGAAGTTGTCTTAACTTCGCTGACATCAAGTTCGCCTAAAACAAGGGCGAACATATAATAACACGTTCAACACAAAACAAACAGTTAAAACGATTACAGACACAAAAAAGCACGAGATATTGAACTACTGGCATCATGCACCAACAGGTTCAAACTAAGTTTAATGACAGTCATAAGCATGTTTAACTTCTGAAAATAGTTTAAAGAGTTAAGTGCCATTTTAGTACATGTGGTTTGGTCAACTATGCAACTTTAGTATATATTTTTTATTTTGTGCAAATGGCTACCTCAGTTTCAAAAAACTTGCATTTTTAGTACTTTTTTCTAACCCGTCTATTTTTTCCGTTAAGTCAGGGATAATTTGGTAACTTCGTTATTTTCTTTGTTTTTTTCTTTTCTTTTAAACGTTTATAGCTTGTAAACTCTAAATCCCCAAATCAAAACATTAAAATCCAAATCCTAAATCCCCAAATGTCGTAAAACTTTAAACCCTATGATGATATGGAGAAATGGTTTGGGGATTTAGGATTTGAATTTTGATGTTATGATTGTGGATTTGAGGTTTACAACATATAAGAGTTTAAAAGAAAGGAAAAAACAAAGAAAATAACGAAGTTATCAAATTATCTCTGACTTAACGGAAAAAATAGACGGGGTTAGAAAAAAAGTAAAAAAAAAGCAAGTTTTTTGAAACTGAGGTAGCCATTTGCACAAAATAAAAAATAAGTACCAAGTTGCGTAGTTGACTAAACCACAGGTACTAAAATGGCACTTAACTCTGGTTTAAATGTATAGAAGTTAGTAAGCTCACTTGTCGGTTTCGTTCTGATGACTGCTTCCATTTATCGGGTCAATTGAAATGTAGGCATGGCTTCGTTTTCGCCATCCAAAGGTGAAGGCTCACAAATTTATTGAAACGACCTTTATTTTCATAGGTGATCTCTTTGTGTTCTAGAGTGCGGGAGTGACTACCTCCCCGTAGTGGTGGATCTTGAACATATAATATGGATGGGCCGAAGGATTTTGGACAATAATTTGGATGGGTTGGACACAATACATATATATATACACACACACACACACTTTTTTATATTATTTTTTTTAAATTACACTACTGAACGAAAAAGTTGGGTGGGCCACGGCCCGCCTTGGCTCACACTAAGATCTGCCAGTGCAGTTTCTTTCTAAATACTGTTTCGGAGTTTAGGTAGCACTCATTTCATGCCGATGTACAACTTTCTCAGCTATTTGTAATACCTGCAATTATATTAGGAATTGCTCTGGTGAATTCATCCGACATCTGATAATACACTCGTTCATTTTGAGATAGTTGTGGTGAAGAAACAAACCTCTTCCATTTTACAAGCATAAATTAATGAGAAAATTACTGTTTGCTTCCTTGTGGTTTCAGCGCGGAGGCACAATGAGTCTCCATAAGAAAATTTGAACTGGTTGAGTCTCTGTGGTTTCAAAAATGAACTATTTGAGTCCCTGCAGTTATTTAACTATGTTAGCTTTAAGGGTAGATTTGACATTTCACTTTTATATATAAACATTGTCACTTTGAGTCCTTGAACTTTCATAATTGGTCACATTGAGTCTCTTTCACCGTTTTAACACAAATAAATAAACTTGACCAATTTTTTTAACAAAAACAAACAAACGAACCACCTCTTCATCAAAAATTAACGAACAGAACTACTTTAAATAAAAATAAACGGACCAAACTAAATTTTTAAGCAAAGTAAACGAACCGAATGTCTTTTTTTAACAAGTAGTTCATTTTGTTTAACAAAAATAAACGAATCAAACTCCTTTTTTAACAAAATAAACGACCCGAACTTGTTTTTTAACAAAACTAAACTAATCAAACTATCTTTCTAACAAAAATAAACGAACCAAACTTGTTTTTTAACAAAAATATACAAACAAAACTTATCTTTTAACAAAAATAAAAGTATAGCACTACTTTTTTTTCTACTAAATTAAACGAACCGGGCCACTTTTTTTTAACAAGCAGTTTAGTTCATTTCATTTAAAAAAATAAACGAATCAAACTACATTTTAACAAAAAAAAACGAATCACACTTATTTTTGAACAAAAATAAACTAACCGAACTACTTTTTTAACAAAAATAAACTAACCGAACTACTTTTTTGAAAAAAATAAACTAACTGAACTACTTTTTTAACAAAAAGGAAAACACCGAAATACTTTTTTTAATACAAATAAACAATACGAACTACTTTTTTTACAAAAATAAACTAACTTAACTACTTTTTTAACAAAAAAGAAACACCGAAATACTTTTTTTAATGCAAGTAAACAATACGAACTACTTTTTTTTACTAAACTAAGCAAACTGAACAATTTGCTTTAACAAAAACAAACGTAGAATTACTATAAAAAAATAAACGAACGGGACTTATTTTTAACAAAAAAAAATTCAAACTACTTTTTTTAACAAAAATAAATGAACCAAAGTTTTTTTAAAACAAAAGTAAGCTAACCGAACTTATTTTTTAACAAATATATTGTTGTAGCTTATGCTAAAGTGGAGTGCGATTTGATTGCTTACTTTAGATGTAATTACGTTCGTTTAGTTTAGCAAAAAACAGTTCTTTTATTTTCGCTTAAAAGGTAGTTTGATCGTTTATTTTTGTTAAAAAAAGTATTCTGGTTCGTTTATTTTTATTAAAAAGTAGTTCGGTTTGTTTATTTTTTTAAAAAATTGTTTGGTTCGTATTTCTGTTAAAAAAGTATGGTTCGTCTTTTTTTGTTTAAAAAATTAGTTCAGTTCGTTTATTTTTGTTAAAAAAAATTTGGTTTTTTTATTTTTGTTAACAAAAAGTTCGTTTCATTAAATTTTGGTTGATTGTGGTTTGGTTAGTTGATTATGGCTTGATTGGTTATTGTTTAGAGGTTAATTATGTAATTTGGAGGTAATTTGTAAAGAGGGACTAAAACTGAGTAGTCACTTAGCCACAGGGACTCATACGGATCATAAAAAGGGTAAACTAGTAATTTCACATTTGGTAGGGACTCAAATGGTTCATTTTTTAAACCATATGGACCCAATCAGTTCAAATTTTTTTTTAAGGACTCATTGTGCCTACGCCCTAAAACCTTAGAAACACAAACAGTAATTTTCTCTAAATTAATTAATTATTAAAATACTTGGAATAATCAAACATATTTTATATGACTTATACAACTTAGTATTTATTTATGACATAAATGCAACTGAAAATGAGTGACGTAATAGTTTATTATTTACTACAACTATTATATTATCTCCCCTCGCAAGTGATTTCTCAATCCTCTTTTCTAGTTTCTTATAAGTTTTCACTAAATAAAGTTATAATAATTCTTCCCTTTCACTTTCATTGAGTGGCCCTCATAATAGTTGTAGTAAACAAACTATGTCATATAAAAGATGTTTGATTATTTAATGTATTTAATAATTAAATTGACACGTAAACTCGAAACTGAATTTCTAAAATGTGAACCTAGGAGGACGACATGCCGTTAATAACTTATGGGTAAAAATGACAACAAAATAATAACCGAGTATTCAGTGGAGATATATGTCATAGCACAAGATCGACAAGTTTTAATGTTTATTGCTACGTGGTAAACTCACCAAAACTAGTGTCAAAAATACTCTATTGATTTATCTATTTGTTAGATAAATTGAAAGCTGTATCAACGGTTATTTCGCTCTCTTCCTAAGGCTGAGGGGTGTGGGGGGCTCTAACGGGGCGCGAGTGGGGGCTCCAGCCAATAATATTGTGACGTGTGGCAGAGAGAGAAACTGGATAAGATGGGTGTTGGAGCCCCCGCTGGAGCCCCTGGCCCTGGTGTGGGGGGGCGCGAGCAGGGGCTCCAGCGGATTTTTTTTATTTTTTTATAAATATATTCAAAAAACGTATTATTAAAAAAACTCATAAATTATTAAAAAAACACACATTTTTTTTAAAATTCAAATTACAAAAAAAACATACTAAAAATTAAACAAACAATAATACTTAATAATAACACTAATCTAATACAAGATCATCGGGTCGCCTCTCCCACAAATGTTCAACCAACTCATGTCGAAGCTCCCCGTGTATCTCACGGCTCTTGATATTTGCTATGTTGTGAAGTTTTTGTTGATCACTGATTGTGGACGGTTGTGGCGGAATGTCACCTTGGTAGTTTTGGCAGATAGCTTTGCCCTCGTCTTCTAACGTCATGTTGTGTAGGATCAGACACGTGTAGACGACGTCCGTTATCCTCTCCCGAGTCCAATAAAGTATCGGGTTCGCCAGAACATAATATTGTTTTTTTATAGCTCCAAAAGCTCTTTCAATATCTTTTCTAGCAGACTATTGCTTCTTCGTAAAATACTTCCGTTTGTCGGCGATTGGATCTGTAAAAGCTTGAACTAACAAAGCCCATTCGTTGTAAATACCATCGACCAGATAGTACCCGTACTTGAAGAGTTCTCCATTTGCAACAAAAGATTGAGGTGGTTCAACCCCGTCGATAAGGTCGTTGATCAAATTTGACTGATCGATAACATTAAGATCGTTATTTGACCCAGCAACACCAAAAAAAGCATGCCAAAACCAAAGATCCTGTGACACCGCCACCTCAAGTATAAGGGTCGGCCCTTCATGATCACCACGGTGGAACTGACCTCGCCAGGCCGTTGGACACATAGCCCATCCAACATGCGTACAATCGATGCTACCTAGCATCCCAGGAAAACCATGTTTTTCTGCGTGCACCTCATATATGCGTTGGATGTCATACATTGTAGGTTTACGCAGATATCTCCGAGCGTAAGTCGATATGACTCCTACGTACAATATACATTACAAAATTAATGTCATACATTGGTTGATATTTAATAAAAAGTAAACTAATGTTTTTTACCTTGGCAGAAAAAATGAAGGGATTCACGTGCAACCCTTTTCGACATCTGTAAATACTCATCCAAAGCGTCCGACGAGATGCCGTACGCTAATTGACGGATAGCAGCCGTGCATTTTTGAAGAGGGGTAAAACCGGGGAGACCCCTAGCATCCTCCCTTTGTTGAAAAAAGGGATACCGTGCCTCTAAATCACTTGCTATACGCATGAACAATTGCCTGCTCATTCGGAAACGAGTTCGAAAATCCGACTCCGCATATACCGGTTGAGGGCTAAAATAATGCCTAATCAAAGTATCGTTAGCACCCGATCGATCACGATCACGAGGTGGTGCTCTAACCCTCGGGAGTCGAGGTTGATGGGCTTGATTTTGCAGGAGATTGACCACGGTTGCGGTCAAAACTCCTCCTACATGAAGAAGCAAATCATCCTCTTCGGAGGAGTCGGAATCAGACGAGTACGACGACATTATTTTAAAAAAAAAATTGGGAAGATGGGTTGATTTTGGGTTTTTTTTGAAGTTGTGGTAATTGATTTATATGAAATTGGTTATATATAGGAAGAAAAAACTTTTTTTTTTATTAAATTATGAGCCCAACGGCTCAATTAAATGATCCAACGGCTATGTCACTTCTCCCAATGCACCTTTACGCCACCTTTCTCCCGCGACCCAGCTTGCGCCCGCCTAGTTTTCCGCGCTCGCGCCCCTCTCGCGCCTCGGTGGTGTGGTGCTCGCGCCTGGGGGCGCGAGCGGAGGGGCTCTCGCGCCCCCGCTGAAGCCCCACACCCCTCAGCCTAATTGACAAGGCGCGTGGTAGGCATACTGATTTAAATAAGATATGGATTGTATGGCCTAAAAGATACGGTCTGTGTCATCTCTTTAACCATGACAATTTAAATCTTTAACTTTGTACTTTGGAGAAATGACATTTTATTCCATGTACTTCCAACATGCACACGGTGTATTTCATATTTTGATAATGTTTGAATAACAAATAATCCGCAATTGTAAATATAAAAATATGTGCATGTTTTTAAAGAACGAATAAAAATGATTTTTTGTGACATCTAGAGATGTGCAATGGTAAAGGTATTGAATCGGATACCATCGATATCAATTCGGTAAAGATCTTTTGAAGTTTTGAGATCACTATAGTATTGGTATTTTATCGATTTTTTTCCTTCGGTAGCTGAAGAAACACTAACCGGACCCCGGACAGATTACTGGTAACCTGGGGGTTGGATAGCTGTTTCCCACGAGGGGTTAGACCCTTGGAAGATGGTTCTTCTGATAACCTGCAAAACAGACACCGTGAGCTCGTCACTGAGAAGGGGGGGGGGTTCCTCCTTGTGACCACCCTCCGGCGTGAGAATCAGACTCGATTGCTCTTTAAATATAAAAGTATATTAAGAGATTGCTAGAGCAGATATCAGGTATAATATGATAATGTAGTAAGATATGTTGTGTCCAGATGATCATACCATTTGGGGTATTTATAGCCGAAGGTAGGTTTCCAAGGAGGTATGGCCGGCTGCAACAGTGTTCCTGTTCATCAACAGTAGTCTACGCACGTGCCCTGCTGGTAGTTGGTGGGTAGGCAGCGGCTGATAGCGACCAGGCCTGCTGTATACTATTCCCTTTCCACCAACTGCCGGCTACGCACGTGGTATGACAGTAGTTGGTGAGTAGGCAGCGGCTTAATAGTGATACAGTACAGGAGCATGCTGCTCGCCATACTGTATCAATGAGCTGTCGTATCCCCGATCAGATCTTTCGCCCATACCTCGTCAGGTACAGTAAAAGGTCCTTCAGTATAGACTGGCTTATTTGGGCGGGAGTATTCCCCCTCCCGCCTCTGTGCGGGATTGCTCCCGGCTTTGCTCATTCCTTCAGGTGACACTGAATGATCGAGAGCTAAGTACCTAGTGCGTGTAGCCATGCTGCGCGGGTGGCCTTCCATCATGGCTTGTATCCGAGGCTGCGGGAACAGGCGGAGTCCTTCATGGGAGGCATTTCCTGCGGGACCAGCTTGCATACTGCGCGTAAGGACGTCACGTCTCTGAGCATGGTTGGTCCTGCGGATCCAGTTGGTCTCTGCGCAGACGTCCCTGTTTAAGGTGAGTCTTGCGGGTCCAACTGGGCTCTGCTGGGACCTACCTCTTCAAGTCCCCCCAGTCCAATGTTCTTCTCATGCGTGTTTAATAAAGTGAGGTGAACTTTTGGACTTAAGCAAAGGGTTTTGAAAAGGGTTTTGTAAGGTTTTCCATGGGAAGTCCTTGTCACTTGCAGAAATGCCCGAGTTTCCTGCTTGGTCTTTGGGTATGATGCGGGTAGGTCTGTAACCTCCTCGCAAGTCAGGAGCATTGAGTCCCAGTTGTGTGGATTCTCCATGAGGTTTTGGTAGTTTTGAACATAGTGATCAATTATGTTAAAACCACCAATTCCATCCTGGAACTTCAAACAACGTAGCTCTCAACGTTCCCGCTATGCGGGGATGTTATTTCCGTTTCCGCAAGCATTGCCCAGAAGATCCTTCCTGGTTTCAATTCCCAGCGGAGCGCTAGGTATGTGAAGGGTTTTGCCTTAACACTGTACCAGCGCTCGTCTTACGGTTACTTTACTTCCAAGGTATTCCTAGCGTCAATTCCCTGCAGGTGCTAGGTATGTGAAGGGTTTTGCCTTTACACTATACCCGCATCCGTCTAACGGTTACTTGTTCGCCAAGGTTTACTTGGCTTCAATTCCCTGCGGGTGCCAGGTATGTGAAGGATTTTGCCTTTACACTGTACCCGCATCCGTCTAACGGTTACTTGTTTGCCAAGGGGTAAGGGGTATTTTCCCGCTTACTTTTTAATATTTTCGAATTTTGAATTTTGAAATTCGAAGAGTTGGTGGAAAGATAAGAACAGTCCAAACCTCTGAAACGTCGTGCGACGGTTTCTTCTGACTGTGTCAGGACGTGCAGGAAGTTATGGTGACGTGACAGAACATGGTCATTCCAGACGCTTTTCCTGGCGCGTGGGCACGATTTTTCGGGCGCGTGGCCGCGAAATTACTGGCACGCGTCCTGTCAACAGCTGTTGCCAGCCTGCTTTTTGCCACGTGTCATAGTTTCATTGCACCTTCGATTTCTCTCTCCTCCGCATTAAATTCACCGCATTAATTGCGATTAGTATATAAAGGGGGAGAGGCCCCTTTGTAATCCACACTTTCACCTCTCTTCTTCTTCTTCTTAGTGATTTCCGGCAAATACTCCCCTTTTTCAGGCAAGCATTTTCCCGAAATCACTCTTCTTTCTGCAAAAATGTCTTCTCATGATGCTGAAGTTGTAGCCGACGATAGGAGTACTGCTGGCGAGTGCCAGTGTGCTCTACCTCTCGATCAGTACCAGTATATAGTCAGGAAGTTCATGCTCGAGTCTCTCGAGCCTGAGTTTCCTGAATCTCACCAGACTGTGTACGATGCCCCCAGTGGCAAGATCGGGGTATATGCTGCATTCTTTGTTTATGGGAACCTTAGGTTTCCATTGACAAAGTTTATGTATCGTGTCCTGGAGAGGCACGGTGTGCACCTGACCGAGGTGCATCCGATGGCGATTGCCAAGGTCCGGCACTTCGAGTGGGTGTGTCGGATTCTGGGTATTGAGCCCTACGTGGACCGCCTGATGACCTTCTATACTTGGAGGTGCGTCCAGGGGTGGTACACCCTAACAACCCGTATTAAGGGTTTGAAGATCTGCGTGACCGAGCGCAGTCTCCGATCGTGGAAGCGGGAGTTCTTCTACATCTCTGCCCGCGCCATCCCCATTGCTATGAAGTCAAGAAGGGTCAAGCGCTTCCGAGCCTTCACGCTTCCAGCTACCAGGAGGCGGAATGGTTCGCGAAGATATCCCGGGTCCAATCTCCGGTTTACCGGTTTGCGGAGTCCGGGATGGTGCTGCTGGGGATGAGCCGGGTATGGAAGGATGCGTCCCGGTTTCCCATCCTTCTTGAATATGGTTTGAACTCTATTCCTTATGGTATGTCTTGTCTTTCTTGCTGATATTAGTTAATTTTCTAGCTGTTTCTTTTTCTTTCAGAGGGGAATAATTTGGAGTCGCTCCTGTTCCCGCGGGAAGCTGACAGTCCTGTGCGGGTGGGCACTCGTGCTCTGGATGACAATGAGTTGCCCATCCTAGAGCAAACGGCGGATAGGTTTGTGGAGGTCTATCCGCCGGGCCAAGAGATCCTGAGCCACCGGCGGCCAGGTAAGGAGATATTCTATCCTGAACCCCTCAATGCTGTACCCGTTGCTGAAAATCCTTACGTCCTGTCTTCTGAGGAATCCGCAGATGGTCCTCCCCTTGTGCGGAAGAAGAAGACTGCTGCCGGCGTGAAGGGGAAGGAGAAGGCCACAGCTGATCCAGTGGTTCTATCTGACACGGAGTCAGATAGTGAAGAGGTGGCGGGAAGCCCGGTGGTGAGAAGACCACTGCTCCGGAGGCTACGACCGTTACCTCCGGAGAACCAACGAAGACGACGGTGACCGGTACCAAGAGGCCGGCTCCATCGGGTTCCTCCCCGCCCGTCCGTACGTTCAGGGTCAAGAAAAC
This sequence comes from Bidens hawaiensis, assembly GCF_021521415.1. Taxonomy (NCBI): domain Eukaryota; kingdom Viridiplantae; phylum Streptophyta; class Magnoliopsida; order Asterales; family Asteraceae; genus Bidens; species Bidens hawaiensis. The sequence continues at coordinate 1,012,374 of NW_027491371.1, read as the reverse complement.
CCGTAAGTATAATCATAATGCCTTTGTAGATTTCACTTCTTAATTTTCTTTTAACACTTTCTTCTTTGTGCAGGCGTGGATGTTGACGCAATCCTGGGTGAAACGCAGGGGAGTACTTCCTCGCCAATGATGGTAGGCTCGGTCAGCCTTCCTGAGGCGTCGACCCAGTCGCCTGCGCCTGCATCCGCTGGTCCAGTTGGTCGTTCCGTCGAGCCAACTGTTCCGGCCGAGATGACGTCACCGCCGGCCGTGAGTGCGATTTTTACAGCATCCTTCACGGAACCGGCGGTTACTGCTGCTTTTAAGGAGGCGGCGACCGCGGCGGAGACAACGACGGCGACCACGGCGGCTGCCACCATGCCCGCGCCACCGGCACCAATGGCCGGACCATCAGGTACGCGCAGGGCTTCACGCCGATCTTTGCCACCTTCCCGTCTGCCTGACCTGTTGGATGGATTTCCTTTAGGTTCAGGTGATGGGTTTGGCGGCTATCGGCCTGTCATTGACCCTACAGGTGCGTAGGGTTCCTTTCTTTTTCCCTTAATGTTTTTCATCATCTTTTCCTTACTGCTTTTGTTTCTTTTGCAGTGTCGGATTCCAATGAAGTGTATGTTCCTCGATGGAACATACGCCGAGGAACAACCCTTCGCACACCCGTGGAGTGCGTGGACTGGGCTCGCCACGCTGCTCCTCCGGGCGCGTTGGGGGAAGCCATGGTTAGCTACCAGGAGGGTAGGCTAACTAATGAGCTTCGGGTTCTCCAGGCCCGGATGCAGCCGCGCGTCGAGCTGCTTTGTCGTGAAAACGACAAGTTGAAAGCAGCTCACGCCAAGGACATATCTGAGGCGCGTGCTCTTCGGGAGGAGAACCAACAGCTGGCGGCAGCTGCCGCCGACAAGGAGAAGGCCTTCAAGGCCCTCGAGGTTGAAGTTCAGGCGCGACTCGAGGCCCGCTCCAAGGCTGCCCAAGCTGTTAATGAACAGCTTCGGTTGGCCAGGGAGACTGCGCGAAACGCAACCGAGAGGGCTGCCAAGGCTGAAGCCGTTGCTGAGCCTTTGCGTGTGGAGAATGAGGAGCTCAAGGCCAAATTAGAGGCTCTCCAACGCGCTCATGATGCCTTGGCAATGGAAGATGCCAAGAAACTCCAGGAAATCCTGGACCAAAGGGGGGTGCTTGACCAGACCCAGCGGAAGCTTAAGGGCGTCGAAGAGGCTGCCGCTAAGGAAGTTTTACTTGCCAACCTTAACAAGAGCGAAGCCGAACGCGCCCATACCGAAGCTCAAGCTGCCCTCCGATGGCTTCTTCGAGAAGCGTTGCCTCAGGTATGTTTAGATTTATCTTCACGCATTTCTTTTGTAAGAAAAGGTTCTAATACTTGTGTTTTCTTTGTAGGTTGTGCGTCGGGTCTTTTCAGAGACCTCTTACGATGATGCTATAACCGCAGCCCTCAACGCTTCTCATGATGATGGGGAAAAGGCCGGCTTCATGCTTGGTCTAGGGTTTGTTGAGAAAGGCGTCCCGCCTTCCAACTTCCCTTTGTTCAATGTGGATACTGAAGCCATTTATGACCAAGCATTGAACCAATACGCCGCCTTCCCGCATCCAGTGGTGGAGAAGGTGGACGAAGTAGCTGCTGCTGATGATGGGTTAGCTGTCCTCAAAGCGTTCCTCGAACCACCCCGTTCTGACGGAGCGGGTCCAAGTGGTAGCGGCCCTGAGGCTTGATCCTGAAGATCCCTTCCCATTGCTAAGACTTGTATAGTTTTTTATTTTCTTTTAGGCGGGTAGTTACCCGGCCATTCTTGTAATATATTCTTGAAATATTAATCTTTTTGCATATAAGATTGTTATTTCCTTCTTTGGGTTCCTTGCTTTATAAACTTATGACTTGCATACTTAGTTTAAATTAGCAATTTTCCAAGTGTTTAGAATAAGAACCTTTGAACGTGGTTGATAGTGGGTTAAAGTTTCGCTTCCTCCTTCGTGATTGTGCGGGTAGAACCGTCACTTGCACTTGGTAGGATGGCTAAACTTTAACTTTTATCTAACCTGCGTGCTGGTTTTTCTTACTTTTTGAGGATAAGTTAACCTTTGAACGTGGTTGATAATAGGTGTGAAGTTTTGCTTCCTCGTTCGTGATTGTGCGGGTAGAACCGTCACTTGCACTTAGTAGGATGGCAAAACTTTACCCTTATCTGACCTGCGTGTAGGTTTTCTTTGCCTTTTGAGGATAAGTTAACCTTTGAACGTGGTTGATAATAGGTGTGAAGTTTTGCTTCCTCTTTCGTGATTGTGCGGGTAGAACCGTCACTTGCACTTAGTAGGATGGCAAAACTTTACCCTTATCTGACCTGCGTGTAGGTTTTTCTTACCTTTTGAGGATAAGTTAACCTTTGAACGTGGTTGATAATAGGTGTGAAGTTTTGCTTCCTCTTTCGTGATTGTGCGGGTAGAACCGTCACTTGCACTTAGTAGGATGGCAAAACTTTACCCTTATCTGACCTGCGTGTAGGTTTTTCTTACCTTTTGAGGATAAGTTAACCTTTGAACGTGGTTGATAATAGGTGTGAAGTTTTGCTTCCTCTTTCGTGATTGTGCGGGTAGAACCGTCACTTGCACTTAGTAGGATGGCGAAACTTTACCCATACCTGACCTGCGTGTAGGTTTTTCTTTCCTTTATAAGAATTTTGTTTTGAACCGTTCGACGCGCGGTTGTCGATAGGTTAGTGTTCATTTTCCTTTCATGATTCATGCGGATAGACCGGCACTTTCATTTAATGGAATAATTGAACTCCTTCAACTGACCTGCGTGAAAGTTTGCCACATTATTGGGTTCGTGCGGGTAAGACCGCCTTCCCACGCAACGACTTCACGTAATGTGAATGCCGTCACCAGTGTTGGATAGTTTTAACCGTTCGACGCGCGGTTGTTGATAGGTTATTATTCAGTTTCGTTAATGATTCATGCGGATAGACCGGCACTTTCATTTTTGGGTGCTGAACTTTTTCCCCTTCAACTGACCTGCGTGAAGGTTTGTCACGTTATTGGGTTCGTGCGGGTAGGACCGCCTTCCCATGCAATGACTTCACGTAATTATGCGGTGAAAACCGGCATATTAGTGTCCAGAAAAGTATTAAATGTAAAATCATCAGCTTCGATATTCTTAAGAGAATCATTTCCATTAGAAGTGGCTCTTGGCCTTTTCTTTACAAATTGGAATTGATTTACATGCAAAATGTGTAAATGAGCTCCCTTCCTTGTTGGGATGGGAGTGCCATCGAGCCGATACGCACCTGGTTCGGGATCTCGTTCTTTACGCAGCATGTAGTCTCGATTTTGAAGCTGGAATTGATTCGTGTTTTCCCCAGCTGGGGTTCTATACGCACCCGCCTGCTCAGCCTTTATTACGCCACGAGGTGCGCGAGCGTCCCATCTCTGACAAATGCTTCGACCATATCTTTTACATCTATGCATTCTTCAGTGTTGTGGCCCTTTGTCTTGTGAAAGTCACAGTATTTGCTCCGATCTGCATCGTGACGATGTCGGATTATTGGCGGTTTTGGCCATGGGAGCCCTTCAGTGGCGAATATCTCAGTGACGCTTTTGGTGAGTGGCGTCCATCTGGAGTTCCGGTGCGACTGTACATTATCCCTTCCGCCCAACCGATTTTGCAAGCCGGATGAGGTGTCAAAGTTTACCCTTGACTGCCAGATGCCTAGCTTTCGTTTTTTATTTAATCGGGCGGTGAGGACGTTGTCTTCTCTCGTCCTCTGGGTGTAGAGGTTTGTGCTCTGTGGGAGATCTCTACCCAGTTGCTTCTCTGTTTCCGCATAGCGTTTTGCTGCTGTCATGATGCCATCCCATGTGGATGGCATGCCATCTTTACCCGTTAGGGTGCGGATGAGCTCCGGGTCATGTGCGCCCTGGATGAAGGCAGCGCGAACAAGATCTTCACTGATATTGCCCAAACTTAACTTCTTTGAGTTGAAGTGAGTGATGAAGTTTGGCAGAGATTCGTCTTCCTCTCGTATGCATTTGAGGATTGTCCATTGCTCCTCGGTATACTTCCGTTGCTGGCTGAAGTGTTGGCTAAACTTTTGTTGGAAGTCTGGCCAGTCGTAGATGTGGTTGACCGGTAGACGATCGAACCATGCTCTAGCAGCCCCAACCAGCGTCATTTGGAACATGTAACACCACGTGGGTTCCGTCCAATTGCTGACGGTTGCCCCTGCTATGAACCTGTTCAAATGATCGTCTGGATCAGATATACCGTCATATGTGCCTATGTTGGGCATTTGTTTGGCACTCTTTGGGGCGATTGCTTCAGCAATGTCCCTTGCAAATTTGGACGTTCCTGCATTTGCAACGTTTGGTCTGAACGTTTTAGAGAAGTCTCGTGGACTTCCTCCTGTGCTTTTTGGTTTGAAGGCTTGTCCAAAATGCCTTTTCGGTTGGGATTCCGTTTCCTTACGCTTCCCTTTTGCCCTATGGCGAGGGTTCGCGTCAGAGTCGGATTCCTCCGAGTCATCCTCCCAGTATTCGAATTCGTCGGCCTGTTGTACGGAACGCAAGCGTTCGTCCAACTCAGCCTGGAATTCCTTTTGTCGTGCCTCCGCCCATGCCTTAACTTCATCGAGAGTCTGGCGGGGGAGTCTTCGTTTCTCAACCTGGGTATCAGTGGATCCCAGTAGGCGCTCATTTACTGCACTTGCCCCAGCTTTGGTAAGTGGGGTAGTGTTCGTAAAATTTACTTCGCTTGCCCCGGCTTCGGTAGCCGGGGTAGTGTTCTTAAAAACTGTGTTGCCGGTATTCCCCCTAGTAGCAGGGGTTATGGTTACCGGAATTTCTCTAACCATCTTTGTAGAAGTTTGAGAAAACTGTGAGAAAAATAAAGTTCTAGCTTTATGCACGGATGGCGCCAATGAAGAAACACTAACCGGACCCCGGACAGATTACTGGTAACCTGGGGGTTGGATAGCTGTTTCCCACGAGGGGTTAGACCCTTGGAAGATGGTTCTTCTGATAACCTGCAAAACAGACACCGTGAGCTCGTCATTGAGAAGGGGGGGTTCCTCCTTGTGACCACCCTCCGGCGTGAGAATCAGACTCGATTGCTCTTTAAATATAAAAGTATATTAAGAGATTGCTAGAGCAGATATCAGGTATAATATGATAATGTAGTAAGATATGTTGTGTCCAGATGATCATACCATTTGGGGTATTTATAGCCGAAGGTAGGTTTCCAAGGAGGTATGGCCGGCTGCAACAGTGTTCCTGTTCATCAACAGTAGTCTACGCACGTGCCCTGCTGGTAGTTGGTGGGTAGGCAGCGGCTGATAGCGACCAGGCCTGCTGTATACTATTCCCTTTCCACCAACTGCCGGCTACGCACGTGGTATGACAGTAGTTGGTGAGTAGGCAGCGGCTTAATAGTGATACAGTACAGGAGCATGCTGCTCGCCATACTGTATCAGTGAGCTGTCGTATCCCTGATCAGATCTTTCGCCCATACCTCGTCAGGTACAGTAAAAGGTCCTTCAGTATAGACTGGCTTATTTGGGCGGGAGTATTCCCCCTCCCGCCTCTGTGCGGGATTGCTCCCGGCTTTGCTCATTCCTTCAGGTGACACTGAATGATCGAGAGCTAAGTACCTAGTGCGTGTAGCCATGCTGCGCGGGTGGCCTTCCCTCATGGCTTGTATCCGAGGCTGCGGGAACAGGCGGAGTCCTTCATGGGAGGCATTTCCTGCGGGACCAGCTTGCATACTGCGCGTAAGGACGTCACGTCTCTGAGCATGGTTGGTCCTGCGGATCCAGTTGGTCTCTGCGCAGACGTCCCTGTTTAAGGTGAGTCTTGCGGGTCCAACTGGGCTCTGCTGGGACCTACCTCTTCAGTAGCGGTACTGGTACCCGTCTTTTGAGATATTCATTGCCCTATTTTCGATATCGTTACCGATACCAAGCTCATTCCATCATCCGATGTTAATTTTTCAGTCTAATTTAACCGATAGTAAAATTGGTCCATCGCATCCAACTTATAATATCTAATAACTGTGATGAAATTGTAAAGATGAATATAACTCTTTTTACATTTATAGATTACTAGTTTTTATCTCCGTACTACGGAGATTGTTTTATATTATTTGTTTTTAGTATTTATATATTTTTTAAATTTTAATTTTATTTATTGTATGTTAGTTAAGAATATACTTATGTTTTCATGATAAAAGGTTTCACAAATAAATGAGATGTTATAACCCGGTTTAAAAGTTATATTAGTTTGCTGAGACTCAAGACCCGTTTATTTTTTTTATCATAAAATTGTTTCTTAATTATAATAATATATTTTAAATATAATCATATATTAATGTTTAATATATCCCTAATTTTATAGGATTTTTTACATCAAATATTTGGTGAGATTTATTTTTAATTTAATGAGATGTTATAACCCGTTTATGGAATATCTGGGTTTGGTAAGACCCGTGAATTCGGGTCAAATGCATGAGAATCCTCCATTTAAAAATCAAGCAAATCTGGTGACTCCAAAAAAATGGGGAGCGACCATATCGCGACACGTAGGACTTTTATGTTTTCGTTTATATATAGTACTAGTTTGATCCTCCCGTGTTACGGGGGTTTATTTAAGTTTTATTTTTAATCATTTTACTATATGATGATGATTTATTTTTTAACGTAGTTTTATTTTTAATTTAATACATATATATTAGTTTGTTATTATATTTTTTAGCGTTTTGAGTTTTTCAATTGAGATGTGTAGGTTTATTAGATTTTTAACGAACAAACATAAACGAACACAAGCATGTTGATTTTTTTTAATGAACAAACATGAACACAAATATTTGTTTAATGAAAAAGGGGGCGTTGATGTAGTTGACGATGGTGGGTAGTATCGGAAGTTAACCGGCGATGGAGATGATAGAGTAGCAACGGAGAACATGTAAAGGTATTAAATTAAATTAGGTTTGATGATGAAAATGTTTACCAATAAATGAGATCTAAGAACCCATTTAAGGGCTATTAGGGTTTGATAAGACCCATAACCCGTGGAAATTAGTGTTTGATGATTAAGGAGTTATTTCACAAAAAATAAGATGTTATAACCCGTTTAAGGGTTATCTGGGTTTGGTGAGACCCATGACCCACAAAATTTATTATTTAATTATGAAATAGTTTCACAAATAAATAAGATGTTATAACCCATTTAAAGACTATATGGGTTTGGTGATACCCATAACCGCAAATTCGGGTCAAATGCATGAGAAGCCTCCATTCTGAAATCAAACAATCTGGTAGCTCTAGAGAATGGGGGGACAACCTGAGAGCGACATGTAGGATTTTATGGTATGCAATTATATAGATAGATAGATATAGATTTATTACCAATAAGTGGGACCCTTACTAGAAAATGTAAAATTACGATTTACTAAAAACAGAAATTTTAACAATTAAAAGAATTTTTGTAATATCTTATCGTGTTGCTCAAGTAACGAAAACTTCTTTCCCGCTATGTAAACAACTAAGATCCCGCCCACCTTTATCTTTCTTCATACGAAACTTGTGTCCCAAGTTTAATTTATGATGGCTGCCATTCTCAAGCAATCTTCAAAACTCTTGTCCAGATATGGACTCATGTTCCGTAGGCGTGTCTCGCCCTCGGCTTCTCGATTTTTCGACACTAACGGTATAGTATATTTCAAGTATTGTCATGGAACGTGTTTAATCCATTTACAACTTAATTACAACTTGTTTGACTTGTTAAGATAAGTAAGTTACACGGGTTATGTATGTTTAAGTGTTCTAGACTATGGTTGGTGTTCGGGTTCTTCAACTCAACCTGTCAACCCGACACTATTGCTACTCCTAATTTTATGTCACATGGCAGACATAGAGGACGATTGGGCTCAGACCGAATCAAAAACTAAAAATTATGTTTTTGATCGTGAAAACCGTTTAGTTTCTTATTCTTTTTTCTTTTCTTTTCTTTTTTTTTATTTTTTTGGTTTTCACATTGGGTCGTTTTAATGTTGGTTTTTTCATTTTATCATTTGGTTGAAAATAAAATAACACAAAATAATGAATTTGGGCTTACAACTTTCCTAACTTTTTATATTAATTAATGTTCAATTAATCATTACTATTGTAAAGTTACACCATGTTTCAATTTCTTATATTCGGATCGGTTTGCTTCCAATAAGTTCCGTATTTTTTGTTTTGGTTGACGTAAACCCAAAAGTCAATTTATTTAAAAGTACAACCAGGCTAAAAATTCAATTTTCAAAAAATATAAACAAAACCAAATGACCTTTTTTTGTTAAATATATTTTTATTTTGAATTGGCAACATTTTGTCATTCACAAATGGAACCCCATCTCTATACATATAATTTAACCAAAATACACGTATCTATAAAGTTTATTCACTCTTTAAAGATCCTTCATGTCCAATTAGCCATATATATTCAAAATCATTTAAATAATACACATTTTCACTCACAACCGTATTAAAATATAAGGATGAATAGTGAACACCTAAATATGGAGTTCTCTATTAATTTTTCATATAATTTAGGGTATTAGGTATAAGGATGGAGATTCAATCTATGAGTAAAAATGAACAAAATTATATATTTTCTTCATAATTTAGGTATAGAGCTAGCGGTTGGGGATGTGAGAATGGGGTCTCCATTGTGAATGCTCTAATTCAGTTATGTCAGTTTTGTGCACACCTTAAATTTACTTTTTTTCTTTTTCATGATATTAGGTGTTATGGAAGATACGGTTGCACACTGTCGTATTGTCGAGACAGATGAAAACGTACACGTATCAGTCGACATGCCCGGATGTGGAAAAGACGGCGTAAAAGCATCTTTATCGATCGAACAGTTTGAACGCAAGTCTTTATGCATCAAAGGCCAGCGAGAGGACAAAGAGATGGACGTAAAAAACAGAAACTACAGCTGTAACATTGATTTACCAGATTACATCAATACTAAGAATGCCAAAGCTGAGCTGATAAATGGACTGTTAACCTTCACTTTCCCAAAAATAGGAGTGGAACAAGAGGGCAACAAATGGTTCGAGGAGATTAAGGTTAGTTAAGTAAGGTTTATTTATAAAATGGCATGATTAGCATTTAGCACAACAAATTTATGCTTGTAATTTTGGAGTTTTGTTCGGGTTCGACTTATAATTCAAGAAAGAAATGGTTCAAGGAGATTGAGGTTAAATAAAGTTTATAAAATGACATGATTAGCACACCAAATTTATGTTTTTCATTTATAGAGTTTCAGTCGGTTCGAGTTTTAGTTCGAAATGATACAAGATAACAAATGTTAGATTTTCACGTGCTTTCATCATTTACTCTGCTTTGATGCAACGGATCTTTGAACGGTGGACACGCCGTCCACGAATTTTGTACGGAAGAGAACATTGGCGTTGTTGAACATGCCTTCTTTCAAAGAGACCACAATAAACTGTAAACAAGAAAAACAATTGAAACTGTTAGATTGAATTTTATTATGTAACAATTCATATTTTTTTGATCAAATGAACATGTGTATTTATATACCTGTGAATGTGGAAAGTGAGCTTTAATCATTCTACCTATGTTTTGAGTATGACTTAGATCAAGAGCTGCATCGACCTGTTAAACATAATTCAAACAAATAAATGTATAAAATTGGTAAATTATTTTATTTAACAATTTGTATTGGCAAACAAATACCTCATCCAGAATGTAAAGTGGAGCTGGTTTGAAAAGAAGCAATGCTAAAATAAGCGAAAGTGCAAGTAGAGATCTTTGTCCTCCACTGAGTTCTGATAATGACTGTTTCCAAACACTCCCAAATGCCACACGGACTTCTAACCCGTCCAAGAAACTACCTCCTTCTGGCGGTTCTAGCTTCGCCATTGTCCCCGGTAACAGAGTGGAAAATATTGATCCAAAATCACTGAAAAATATACATGATTCAAAGAAGAATATTGAATGATTATTAATTAATAGTTAAGTACTCGGACGGTTCCTGTGATGTCCAAATTGCAAGTTTGGTCCAAAGTTCCCAGTTAAATTTTTTTAAATGGCCAAACTACCCTTTTTTGTATTTTAAAAAAAAACAAGGTAATCAATTATTTAAGAAACATTAAATATATATATATATATATATATATATATATATATAAATTTGTAAAAGCCACAAAAACTATTTAAGGAACTCACCTGTTTACTTTCACCCATGTGACTTTCAGTGTCTCCTTTTTCTTTTCATCAAGCTCTTCAATCACCAGCTTAATCTTGGACTTGTCCTTCTATGTAAAAAAATCCAAATTATCAGAAACACAAAAATATATAATAATATTTCATTGGTAAAGATAAACTAAGAATGTAAGTTTACAAAACCTCAATAATATTTTTCTTGGACATCAAGTCATTGTACTCATCTTCCGCCTTCTCAAACATAGCCATAACTTTCTTGTTCACCCTCTTCTCAAGGCTTTATAAAAAAACATCTAAAAAGTTAATAAAGTTTCTATTTTCCTGCTATAAAAAAATTTACGTTAATATATTATAAATAAAAAATACCCTGCTTGTTCAGCTTGAAGTTTTTCAAACTCCTCTCTTGCTTTGTGTGGATCACGAGATGTGAAATCATAGTCACTTCCTTGTCTTCCAAAAAGCTGTTTCTCTGAATTAATCCAACTATGTTTTTCAATTAATTTATCCACTTTCAGTGAACAGTCTTTTTGTTCGGTTTCCATGTGTTTCACCTACAATATAAACATACAAATTTATACATAAACTATTTTTATAAAGGACTAGTGAATATAAAGTTACCTCTTTTTCCAGCCTTTTCCTTTCAAGATTTTTCTCACTAATATTGTTTTTAAGTTTTTGTTGATCTTTAATAATGCGACTAATTTGTGAATCACATTCTTTGACTTTTGTTCGGGCTGCATTAAGCTCAGATTGTGCTTGACGGTGTTCTTCTTTCAGTGAAGCAACCTACAAGAATGCAAAAAGTGTTACTCATTTGAGACAAAAGAGACCAAATTCAGAAGAAAAAAAAAATCAACAAGTCAACCTTGTCCTTGAGTGCATCCACTTCAGAAGTCATCACGCCAATCTGTTTCTGGAAGGAAACTAACTGATTCTCCAAAGATGTTTGTTCTTGTTTGAAGGCTTCCGCTTCCATAATAAGTTTCTCTCTATTATTTTCATGTCCCTGGATATAAAAGAAGATATTATAATAATGATAACAATAGACCAATAGTAATAAAGTGAATAAAAATACCTTAAGGTCTTTTGAAGCTGACTGCATTTTTGTCTTGACTGCCTTAATCTTATTCTCTAAATCTTTAAGAATACGGTCCCGATTATTGGCATGGTCATGAATTGATTTTTCAAGAGTTGAGACTTCGGTCACACGTTCTTTATAAAGTGCTTGTTTTTCACTAAGAGCAGATTTTGCTTCTGTAAGCTCCTGCTCAATTTTTTTTACTATTTCACCAAGCTGCATCACACAAACATAAAAAATTATTAAACATGTACAAGAAAATGCAAAAAATAATAAGTGTCAAGGTAAGATATACGGTGTAACCTTATGATGCTCATTCTGCTCAACCCTGCTCTGGAATAGTGAGAGCTCGTTTGACTTAAGTGCCAATTGTTTCTTTAGATCATTATACTTTTTCTGAAGTGGAAGGAGCTCTCTAATCTTAGCATACAAAGACACATTATACAGTTATAAAGAAAATATTATTAGATTAGACTTTGGAGTTTAGACATAGATAAAGTATAACTGAAAGTAAACCTTAGCTTCGATTTCTGATAGCCGCTGTTGATGTAAAGATAACTGTGATTCAGCTTCTGCTAAAGCATGTAGTTGCCTTAATAGGTCACCACCACCCCTGTGTATTAACATATTATAGTTAGTTATAAAAACGAAGCTTTTTTGTGCATTTACAGAAAGTCAGAAACTAATGAAATGTTGCTTACTTGCGAGAGCCGCCAGTCAGGAGTCCACTTGGTTGATATATGTCACCTTCTAATGTCACACTTGTGGTTCTAACTTGCTGACTGAAAGCAACCTGTATGCACAAGTTGATATACATAAAAAAACGGTGTTATTAAATTAGTAAGAAGACCAAAAGATTGTGGCAGATAACAACCAATAGTTAAACACATTTGCATGTACAAGAAGCCAAATATTTGTATTTTTCCACCAGCAAAGTACCTTTTTAGCAGCATCAATGGTCTTGCAGACGAAAGTTGAACCAAACACATATTCCATTGCACTCTGCACAATATAGATAACTCTCAAAAAAGTATGTAACCAAGTAATAGAAAAGCATAAAATCTATTCAATGTCAATAAGAAAAACAATGTTATTATAAAACATTTTGCTAAGACAAACAAAAATTAACATTATGGAAATCTAAATCAAAAGCAGACCTGGAGTTCAGGATCATAATCAACCAACGAAAGTGCAACTTCAGCATTACCTTTACCTACCTGAGAACATAAGAAGTTATCATCTGTAATAATACAGTAGATTATATAAGTATGTTTTCAAAATAAAGAGTATAAAGTTACCAAATTGACAGCATCTTTTTGAACTCTAGGTAGTACGGGGTGGCTTTGGATTTTGTTCAAAGGAATAAATGTCATTCTTCTTCTAAGATCACCTTTTTCAAGAAGTTGTTTTCCTGTGTTCTCAGTGTCTAACACAACATTATACAACTTTCCACCTGCACAAACCTGGGCAGTATTGAAGTATGCGAATTAATAAACATGCAGCAAATAAAGATTAAAATATTCATGAACCATGATATGATGAATGGATACCTCTAAGGCAGTCATTGTTGATCCATCTTTCACTCTAATGAGCTTTGCAACCACACCTTTAACTTTCGACCGGTCAAAGTTCTTCACAGGATCACGAAAAGTAAACTCAGTGTTCCCCAAACGTGAAGATATATTCCGGATTTCCTCTTTTAATTGATGTACTGCTTCTGATTCCACCATTCGATCCTAAACAATATTCAGATTTCAAATATAGAAATCCTTGTGTTGACTTTGACTAAACTGTGAATAAAAAAACATACCTTTTCGAGACTTTCCATCTGTCCCTCCTCATACGAGAGAGATTTTAAAGCCTTTTCAACATTTTCTACATCTTTTTGTCTGATTTTTAGATTCTTTTCTGCATCAGCAGCTTCATTGTGTTTTGATGATAATTTTGTTTTATTCTCTTTTAGCTCCTTTTCTCTGTGTTTTATCTTTGTTTTCAACTGCTCAACCTCTGTTTCAGTTTTCCCAACTGCCACTTTAGCATCAACAAGCTGATCTTCAAGACACTTTTCTTCATTACCACTACTCTTGCCAGCAACCACACCCTGTTCAAAGTCAACTTTAACAACTGGTCAAACATCAAAATTATAAAACCAACGTTACCTGTTGTTCTTTCTCAAGCTCTTCTAAACTCTTTGCTAGCTTTTCCACTGTCTTCTTCAAATCGGCAGCTCCATCTTCTGCACTCTTTACAGCAGAAATTCTATCTTTCTCAGACTGCTTCAATTCTTCAATATTCTTTTCAATCTGACAACACCATAACATGAAAAATAAATACGTTATGAAGATTTAAGAACATAAGTTTCCAAACAAAAAGATGTTAAACAAGTAAAAAGTTCACCTTTTCTGCATTCTTTGTCTCAGTTTTGAGATCATCCTCTCGGTTTTTCAAAACCGACACCTCCTTAACAAGATCACGTGAAATAGCATCAACTTTATCTGACAAACCTTTAACCTCTCCACCCATCGTTGCATCTTTTTCACCGGTTAACTTTGCCACATGTGCTTCCATCTCTTGCACCTCTGTATTCATAGCCTCCACGTCATTATCAATCTCAATTATCTTGGTTTTAATCTCATCAACACCATTTACTGCATTATCTCTAACTTTCTCTGCTTGTACATACTCATAAGCAACGCAAAACCTTTTTAATCTATCTAATTCTGCATTCCCATTGGACCATTGCATGTACTGCATTCGTTCTTTCCTCAGTTTTTCTAGTGCAGGAAGAATTTCTTGATCAAGAAGCTTGTTGATCTCATCAACCTTACCCTGCTTTTTCTCAAGAGTTTTTAAAGCAGCATCTTTTTTTGTTTCATACATTCGTGTTCCTGCAGCTTCCTCAAGCATTGACAATATTTCAGGAGGTTTCATGTTTAGTACTTTGGTGATCCGCCCTTGCATGATCAGAAAATGAGGATTGTTGACATTCAGTTGTACCGAGTGGAAAAGGTTTTGTACTCTACTTGGTTGTGCAAGGTGCCCATTGATCAAGTACTTGTTCCGCCCACCAACCACAATCTGTGCCAAGATATAAATTGGATGGTCAAACTCACTTTAGTCAACTTTGAAACCAGTAACTGTCTTTTACATGTCTATATGTACTACTTTATAAAAAAATTGATAATAATTTCCACCCAATAAAAACCAGCATGTTTATGTTTGGAACACTTATTATAGTGTAAAGTGTTAAGTAAACACTTATTGTACTGTAAACGGTTAGGGCTATGCAGTTAATGTGGTAAAAAATCAGATATCAGTCGAGGACCGATATTTGAGAATTGAGATATAGCTTATCACGGTGGGATATTGGTAATATTAATATCATGCAATTTAACGCTAACAATTCAGTAGACTCTCCTCCTACCATTAACAAATTGACCTTTTGCAACTTGACAAAAACTCTATCTACCGTAGCAAGTAGAAACTATCAAGACTTAAAACACTAACAATTGGCAAGTAAGACTTAAAACACTAATATCAGCAACAAGAAGAAAGGCACTTACATCAGAAAAATCAGTGATATATCGATCAATATCACCGATGCTATATTATAGATACCGATATTTTACATAGAAATCAGTAACCAATATCCTATGCAGTCAATCTCGGTGATATCTCGGTTATCATTCCTCATGTGAAATATCGGTGAAAATACCACCAATAATATCGGCGATATTGACCGACATTTCACCGATATCAGTGTTTTAAGTCTTAATTTGTAACTTTTGGCGTTTAATGTTGATGTTTTGAGTCTTAATCAGTTCTTACTTGCTACAATTGTTAGTCTTTTGCAAGTTGCAAAAGGATAACTTGTTAATAGTAGGATAATATATTGAAGCGTTAGTGTTAAAGTGCTATATATATAAACCCTGCATGATAATAAAATTACCGATATCTCACAGCGATAACTGATATCTCAAATATCGGTCTTAAACCTATATCCGATATTTTTCCGCATTAACTGCTTAGCCAATATCCCACCGATATTGACTGCATAGGGTTAGAGTTTGTGTTGTTGACTAATTTTAGTGTGAAAGCTAACCAATAGTTCAATTAAAAGTAATCAAGCATTCAAACTACAGCTAGGATTTACATTCTCGACTAACTGAAGAATGAATTCTAACAAATCAACTAACTACAATATAAGCTAAATAAACATAAATACCTGGCGCGTGACGGTAATCTCGGGACAGTCTTCATACCCTAGGGGGCTTCTACTCCTATCAGTGTTATCAAACACAACGGAGACCGTAGCCTTAGTGATGCCAGCCTGGCCTTGCTTATAGACGAGCTCTTGGAGGTTGGAAGCCCTGACCTGCTGCAGATTGGTGATGCCTAAGACGAAGCAGATGGAATCGAGGATGTTGGACTTGCCGGACCCGTTGAGACCGGTGATGGCGTTGAAGAAGGGGTCGAAGTCTGGGACGACAGTGCGTGTGGCGTAGGATTTGAAGCCTTCTAAGCAGACCTCTTTGATGTACATTGTCACTAGAAATGATTTGAGTGAGTGAAGAATTTGGAATTGGGGATTTCGATCGAAAACCCTAAACGGATGGAATGGAATGGAAATTGAGGAGTGTGAAATTAAAAGGTTAAGGTGTGTGCACCAAGGCGGGAAGATGTGATTTTGGGGTGTGTTTTGAACGATTTAGAATCTAGAAACAATGGTCCTTTATGTTTGTATAGTTTTTCAATGTTCGTCTTTTGAAAAACTTAATGACTGAAATCATATTCTATGTTTCAAAAATGTATCACGTTACGTCCTTTTACGCTAACCCAGTTAATTTATCTCATTAACTATGATCACATGACCCACACGTGAGGGTAAATCTGCAATTTCCCACTCCAACTCATTTCCCCTTTTTTAATACCCTCCTCGTCGTTTAGTTATCAGTATCACTCCTTCATCTTCTCCATCTTAATTTCGATCATCTTCTCCCCAATCCTCTTCCACGACGTCGATTTTAAGTTGTCACAATGATCTAGCACATACGGGAAAGCCTTGAATATGAGGATGTCGACCTATTATGCGGTAATGTCAGACTCAATTTTCGTTTTTTTGTTTGATATTTAGGTTTGTATTTTAGGCGTTTAACTTACAACATTATGGTATTTTGCAGAGGGTTATCCAAATATTTCCAGCTTAAAGATTCATCACGGTGGTAGGTTTACTGGTCCTCCGAATCGCACATATGTAGGAGGTAGGTTTAATTTCGTGGACCTGATTGACATTGGCATGTTCTCAATTCATGAAGTTAGTGAAATGATGGGTGAGTTAGGGTATTCTAGTACTGATGTAACTTTATATTAGTTTTTACATCCTGACAAATATTTAGATGATGGTCTTGAAGACCTGTGTAGCAACCAAGATGTTTTGAGGTTAGCTACACATATGGAAGAGCATAAGCTCATTAAGGTCTATACTCAACATAGGGTTAAAGATATTAAGGTGTTTTGGTCCTCACCTAAGCCAAAAACAGGCAAATCATTGACTATTGAATAAATTGATGAGCCTGGACCTTATGCTATTGTCCCATTATGTCAAATCCTGCAAGTGGTGTTGGGCAGTCAAGTGATTTTGTGCAGTCAAGTGGTGTTGGGCTAGAGGTGGATGTTGGGTTAAAGGGTGATGGTGGGCTAGATGTTTATTGTAGGGTAGAAGCTGATAGCAGACTAGATGCAGATGTTGGGCCATAGGGTGATATTGGGTTAGATGTAGATGTTGGGCCAGAGGGTGATGGTGGGTTAGATGTAGATGTTGGGCCAGAGGGTGATGGTGGGTTAGATGTAGATGTTGGGCCAGAGGGTGATGATGGGCTAGATGTGGATATTAGGCTAGAGGGTGATGGTGGTATTGGGCTAGAGGATGATGGTGGGCTAGATGGTGATATTGGGCCAGAGGGTGATGGTGATTGTATGTTAGAAGCTGATAGTGGGCTAGATGTGGATGTTAGACCATAGGGTGATGATGTTGGGCTAGATGATGAGGATGTTGTGCTAGAGAGTGAGGTTGATAGTGATAGTGAGGGTGAGGTTGACAGTGATAGTAAGGGTGAGGATGAGGATGATAGTGATGATAATGATTTTAAAGTTAATTTATGTGAGGATGATAGTGATAGTGATTGTGACTTCAATGTGAAAACAAAGGTTGGGCATAAGGGTGTGAATGATAGTGATAGTGATAGTGATTTTAAAGTTGTTGAGGGCAAACTTATTGTTGATCTTAAAGTTGATATGAGGGAGTACACTAATAATGTTGACTTAGAAGTGAAAGAGAATAACCCTGACCCTAAAGATATAGATATACAAGATGAAGTTTTAGACAATGACAAAATATCTAGTGGGTCAGAATCTGATGATAATGAGACTAGTATTAGAAAACACCACTTGCATGCTATTAGAAGGGCAAATGAAAATAGGGTTAAGGAATCTAGAGTCAACTTTTTTATAGGACAAGAGTTTGCGACAAAGCAAGAAGTCAAGATGTTGGTTAAAAACATTCAGTTGAAAGTAGGAGGAAGTTGTTTGTTGCAAAGGATGATAAAGTCAGGTTAAGGGTACAATGTGGTCGCTCTTTACCACATTTTGATATTGATGATCATGGAGTCCATTGTGACATTCGTCATTTTCCGATTCGATTCGTTTTTGCCTTCGTATTGTAAACTGACGCGATTTGTATTATGGACCCTTCGATATTATTAAAATGATATATTTATGTTTCATAATCATCCCATGCTTGTTGGATCGCGAAAAGACCTTTTACGGCTCTTAAAATGCTTCTGAAACGCTTAAAACACCTCGAAACGAACTTTAAGGACCCAATTCGTCAAAAAGTCAAAGTTGAAGACCAACCCCACCCCTAGGGGGCGCCGCGCCACGCAGCCATCAAGAGGCAGGGGGTCGCGCAGTGCCTAGCGGTGCCTGCAGATGTTCCCAACTCGTTTTTGTTGTTTTATGCTTTGTTTGACCAAATTAACCAACTTATTTGCATGTAAACACTTGAAAGAACCTTTATAACCAACCCTTCACTCTTTCCTTATATAAACAAGCTTATCTTCTTCATTTTAACCTTGTTCATTCTCATCTTTTCTCTCCCAAACAAAGAACACAACTTCATCTTTTCAAGGTTTCTTAATAATCAATCAAAAACCATTCTTTAATTTTGTTTGCTTGTGGTACAACATATATATAATATGCACCCTTTTTTTACCTTCGGCTTTCACCTTTTCCGGCCATGGTCGGGTGAGGTGATAAGCTACAAGGCAAGACTTCATGGAGGACTCATTATAGTCCTTGATTATATTATATTCCTTTTAATGCTTACTGTTTTGGATAAAAAACTACTAAGGATAATGTATCCAAATCTGTTATGTGAGGTTTAGTGTTAAAAATGATAACAACGAGTATAAGATCGAAATAAAGATGAACACCGTGATTTGTTGCGAGGAAAACCCCCTTGATCTTGTTTAGATCAAAGGAAAGAAACCACGGGTGACGACAATTGTCTATCACCACTTTATTAATATCAAAAAGGGTTACAATGGGTGGAGTTTATGATCAACGAGTACAATAATGCTAAGTGATTGTGATTACAGAGAGCTACCAGCTAAAGTGTGTGAGTGTAATTGTGTGACCTAGAGTTGATCATAACTCGGTTTATAAAGAAAAGAAAACAACAACTAACTAACTAACTAGCCCTACAAATCCGCCATTTCTCCTCTCTCTTCCTTCATGCCTTTTGACCACGTGCCATAGAAGTCCAGTAGCGAAATAGGTGGTGGACTAAGTCTTAGAGCCGTTGCACTTGATAAATATCAGCCTACATACAAGAAACAATTATTAATAATACCAAAACCTGAGGATCCTCGATCCTATCACAGTTCCGGAGCCCTTCAGGAGAATAATAGATTCAGATCTGTCAATAAGAATAACATATCCTCATAGTCAAATTTACTTGGCTTAACACTTACTAGTCTTATTTAAAGTTTTAGTAGTTTAGTTTCTAATTCATGTTAATTAAGTTCCATGGTGTTTGGGTAGGTGGTCCTTAGCCTCGGTTTTATCATGAGTTGAGAACGAACCAAAACCGATTTACTAGTTTTGTTTTAAATAGTTAAATAAACATGTTTTAACTTTTAAAATCGTTTTTATAGTTCTATGGTATTTGGATATGTGGCAACCATCCTCGGTATCATTCCGAGTCAAGGACCAAACCAAAACCGAACTAAACCGAGTTCATTCGCTTAAGACACACAAGTGTGTTTTGGGGCCATCGAAACTCATATTTCTTCAAGAATGTATTTTAAATTATTTTCTCAACATACTTGGTGTGTCGGAATCCAACTTGATCTCATAACAAGTTTGGACCGGCAAAACCAAATACTCGCTTAACGGACGTTAAGGTTCTTCACAATAGAACTATATACTTCGTTAAGTCTTTTGATTTTTATTGAGTTATCTCATTAAATTTATCACTTTGAAAAGTTTACTTTGAGTTTGGTTAATTATCAAGACTCGAATCGACAAATCCGAACACTCGATTAAAACCTCGTTTTGGTATTTATATAACAAAGGTTCTTGCAATAGTACATTAACCCACTTTGTTACTTAACATAGGTTAAGTAATATTAATGAATGGAATACCAAGACCCGGTTTTGGGTAAACTTATTTTTCAAGAAACATTTCTTTAATTTCTCAAATATTTACATTTTAAGCCCTAGACTTTAATTATTTATTTTACTTGTCATATATTTTACTTCAAACCCTTTTAAGACTACCTACTAACTCAAGACCCGTTTAATCTAGGTTTTGCTCGTTAAACCGATCAAGTTCATTCAAACCCTGAAATACCTGTCAAGTCTGTTCGAGAACAGTTTCAAAGAAAATATGAACTATGGATTTCCATATTAAAAGCCTACATGGCTAAGGAATATTTAATGAGAAGAATAGTGAATGTTTTAGAGGTTATAGACAAGAGCGGAGGCTTGCTTACACCCACTGCTACCATTGAGTTGCAAAATCAGGACAAATGTAGCACATTATACTGTTCAGTGTAATGGGAGAGATCTATATCAGGTTAGTGGTAGACCATGTAAGCAAAAAGTTGTTGATTTGGTTAAAAGGACATGTACATGCAGAAGGTGGGAGCTGACAGGTATGCAATTGTAATTTGTATTAATTTTGTATTATGTATGTCATTATGTAATTAGCTAGGTAGTGTTTGAATTATGTTATATATGCAACCCAGGTATTCCTTGTGAACATGTGGTGGCAACAATTTGGTACAAGGATGTTAATGGTGGAAAAGTTGGTGTAGTAGAAAGTTGGGTTCATACACATGGAGACAAGTTTATTCTTTTAAGATAAATCCAATCAATGGCAGGCCCTTGTGGCCAAAGTCTCAAGTTCCTACGGCTCTTACTCCTCCCAAACGTAACAAACAAGTTGGCAGACCCAAAAAAGCAAGGAAGAGATCAGCATTTGAGTTGAAATGACTCAAGGTGATAAGTTGTCAAAGAAAGACACCAAATGAGCTTGTTCAAAGTGTGGCTCCACGGGACACAACATAAGGACATTCAACAAGGCAAGGTTTGGTCTTCTAGAAGATTGGGCAGGATGTAAGGATGAGTTGTCTTTTGGAATGTGTTTATCCTTTATCTAGTATTTGTGTTAATGTATGTTTGGATGTTGTTAATTTGGTGTTTTGAACTTGGTTTAATGACTTTAGAATGCTATTTTGGTGTTGGTGTTTTAAGAATTTGGTTATGTAATGACTTTGGTTGAGTGGTTAATGTAATGACTTTGGTTGATGTTTTTGACTTTGTGTTAGTGAATATTTTGACTTTCAAGTGAATATTTTGACGGTTGAATGGTTTATGTAATGACAAGTTGTTTGGTTAGTGCAGTCAACATTTGACTACTGTAGTCAACATATGTCTAGTGCAGTCAACATTATCAAATGCACATTTAGTGCAGTCAAATGAACATTTGGTTTCTTTGTATTGTCTAATGCACATTTAGTGCAGTCAAATGAACCACTACTAATAATGGCAATCAAAATACACAAACTAATATGCATAGCGGATTTGGAACATGATTTGAAAACATCTTACATCAACCTTGAAAACTTACATTAGAAGGTGTCATAGGTCAACGGCAACAAGAGTCAACACTATAAGACAACATAAGACAACATAACACCTTATTAACCTAAACAAAAGCTGCGTTCATCTAGAAGAAAAGTACATAGATTATGAAACCTATCCAATTTGCAATCGACATCTTTTTCATTTTGCTTGCTTTGTATCCAAGATTCTTGTTTGCTTCCTCAAGCTTGTTCTTAACTTCTTCAAGACTATTATTAGCTTCCTCAAGACTGTTCTTAGCCCTTAGTAGACCAGTTATGATGTCCATGCACCTTTGACACTTTTTATGATCAAACCATCCAATAAATTTACAATCTGAACCCTAATTTCAAGCAAAAACATATAACTACTTGTGTTAAGCACGTCTTCTTTACCACATTCACACACCTAATTCAAGAAGAGAAATATGTACCTGGACATGGCATGAATAGAATCGACGGCTTGGGTTTTTATCCGTCCAAGAGGTTTTAATCACGGCTTCTTTACCACATTCACAGAACACCATCCTTCCCAATTTGATTAACGCTTCCCAATTTCCCAATTTGATAACGACTTCGTAACCCCAATTTCTAATTGAAGGAAGGAAACGACGGGGAGGGTATTAAAAGGGGAGAGGGGGGGGGGGATGAGCCGGAGTGGGAACTTACATATTTACCCTCACGTGGGGGTCATGTGATCAGAGTTAACGAGATAAATTAGCTGGGTTAGTGTAAAACGACGTAACATGAAGAAGACTACGGGGTTAATAGATGTTCAATGGAGGGAACCAGTGACGTGATAGAGTTGATGGATGTTAACTGATTTAGCGTTACGAAGGACGGGAGCACTACAAGAAATCATCTCGCATTGACCCTAGAGCGACGACTTTTTGTCGTCAGGATATATCACCCCCACGACATGTCCTAAACATAGGCAACACATATTTTTTCATGTGAGATAACCTTACTTATGACTTGTCGTCTTTGATCAACTTAATTTCTCATATGTCATTTATTTTTATCTAGTGTAATATAGTAAAAAAGATCATTTTCTTTTCCGATGACAAGTCATCACGAAAGCTAATATAATAATAGAATCATTATAGTCAACTAGTATTTTACCCGTCCGGTGGACGGGAATATCAAAGCACGAATGTGACAATAATTCAATAATAAATGAAGAAAAAAAACCAATGAAATTACCCTTAACAATATGAATTGGCTCTTGTGATCGTCTCCTATACATTTCCTATTTCTCAAAATTATCTACAGAAAATACCTACTAAGATCCAAAGCAGTCACGAACCCAATTCATCTCCGCCTGAACCAACATAAAAATATAACCAATATATTAAACGAACATACAGTCATCCATATATAAGTGTGTTTGTAGGGAATAGGCAGGCCAAATAATAGTGTGTATACAAAAGATAAGCATCAAGGATTGGCAATATTGTAGTATTCTGCAATTGAGAATGTTAAGACCAAACAGAAAATAAACCATGATATTTTATATATGCAAAACAACTAAATTTAGGACAAGAGTACCACATACATCTAGTTAGTCCAACGACAATATGTGAAAAAAGTTAACATCTTTGTGCGGATGTACAAAACAGGTTGAGCATACGCTGAAAAACCTTTCAGCAAATCAGCATATCATGGAGAAAATTAAGTATGAATAAAGTAATAAAGTATAGCAATTGCCTATCCATTTTAACATGTAAATGAAAATGACACGCCTAACCAATTCTGACCCATGTCATACATTCTTGTTATGGATTGAGCCCAAATTAAGGTTTGAACCCCATATTTAAAGAAATATCCAGTAACCATCGGTAATAAAATGTATCAATTAATGTCAAGTTTCAACCTGTTTTACACCAGTAATAAAATGTAACCTGAATTGAATGTTCATGATAACGGGTCAAAAATGTCTGGCCTAGTAACAATATACAATTATACATCTAAAAGAAGGTTGAAAAAGAAACGAATGAGTGGAATAGAAGCTTACCTTCAGTTCAAATTTAGTTACAACATCCTACCTCTAGCAAACTGTAATACAGATGAAAACCCTTGTGAATTGTGATAACAGAACATTTTTCCAGTTTACTAATGTGAGTGTCTAGAAGAGGTGAAAAATGGGCTGGTCAAACAGGTTGGATGGATAACCAGTTCAAATGGACATTTTTTTATACTAGTCACTGGTTAGGGCATACATTTTTTTTCTAAAAGGTTTTATACATAGTTAGAGAGTGAACATGGTTACAATTATTTCAATAAAAATTCACTACCTATTCAAGAAGCATATGCTTCTCGGCCTCCAAACAACTCCTGCAAAATGGCAACAAAATATATTACCCTTTTTGTATTGTATGTAAATGAAATCTTTAAAAGGAGGTAGAAAAATATATTTTATAAAAAATGGTACCGCTATTTTTTTGGTTTTACCGTGACATCCTTATGAACACGTATCCGGCAGGGAATTGCATGTGTGACTTTGAACTAACAAACATTTGAGGGGCATGGAATGAGGAAACATAGGCGTTTGTGATGTTGCCAGCCTTTACGGGTACCATGGGTCTCATATCGTCGGCTTGGGTTCGTTGGTTTGCGGGCCAATGCAGCCGGCCTCTTCTTCTCCACCTTTACCTTCTCCGACTACTCAACTCGCTTCTTTAGATTCTCGGTTTGGAACTCGGCTTTATGTTTGTATTCTTCGATGCATTTTATCACAGCTTTAAGCGCCGACTTCTCTTTGCTTGCAACTAAAAGGTGTATAATGTAACATAATTATAACATAGCACAATACATTACAATATTACATAATAGTCGGAATTTATAGATAATAACACGATAAAAATAATGTCCATAATAGAGAGAAACCCTTTTACTTGAATAGTAAACTAAGTAGGTTGCACCCGAACCAAAAAAAAAAAATTAATGGTTCGGCTTGACATGAACTAAATTGATTTTTTTTAAAAGTGACCCGTTTTGACTTAAGCTCATTTTCACTCGAACTCGCTTAACCAAACCCGGTCTGACCCGAACCTGTTTTGACCCGTCACCCAACCCGACCCGCCCGTTTTTCCAAACTTGTGTTGGTACATGCCCAATTAAACACACAATACCAATTTAATAGTAGTGACTGAAACAGAAAAACGAAATAAACTTAAGTTGCTATTAAACATCAATATTTATTAAAAACCATATGAAAATTGAAACACATTAGTTGAAAAGTTGTCATTTGACCAAAAAAGTTATAAACCATTGCATTTTACCTGTCGCTACATATATGAGAGAAACCTAATCGTTGGTGCTGACTACCCGAGTCGAACATGTGTGTTATCTCCCACGGGCCCGTGTCTTGCTGACGCGAAAGTCATGCTGCAAATTCCTGCATTTTTCCAAAAATAAAATTAAATAGAATAATAATCAGCAACTGCTACAACCAAAACTCATGTTCAATCAAATTCAACAAAATAACTAATTGAATTGATTGTTAATAATAAGTTGATTTCGATTGTTAAACGGGTTACCTTTTAACTTGCAGCAGGATTATGTATCTTATGCAGCCCCATTGTCATCATCCAGATACAAATATGCACTTGAAATCCTAAATAATATATGCATTATCAAAGTGTAACATCATAAAAGTAATACGAATTGGGGTTAAGAAATTCAGATTGAAAACTCACCATAAAATCATAATGAGTAGTTACATGGGTTATGAAACCACAAAGTTGGTTTTTAATCCTTATCAAACGGCCATCTCAAATGCCATAACTGCAATTGAAGAAGAAGTTCACAAATGATTAGATTTGAGATGAATAAAGGAGATTGGTGAAACTTGAATTTTGAAAACATAACCTGTGTAATTATATTTCTTGCCTATTTGATCGATAATAGCTGGTTCTGAAGAGTTTTCAATCTGCTATAACCTTCTCCTTCCTGATTTCCTTCTTTGACAACCTAAGAACACTTTTGGCTAATCTAAAAATGTAAGATAAATCATTTGAGGCTGGTAAAATATATATACTTTACTATAATTACTTGGGAACAAAATCGCACCTTAATCTTCAAGAACCAAAATCACTGACTTCGATGCACTGCCTTAACCTTAGTAGAGACCTGCAGTGAACGGGTAAAATCGAACATTAACAAACACACATGTAACAATCAAGACTCCAAATAACTAATGGTGAATCAAGCTAGCGTAAATAGTAAACCCGATCCAGCCCGTTTAGACCCAACCAAATTCTCTAAAATTCTCAACAATATTATCCATTATCACACGTAACACGTGTTTTTTTACATACTTTGTATTATTTATTACTATTAAGTATTAGCTAAGAACTTGCTTTGAGGGCCGACCAACAAACCGGTTGTTTTAACACAATCTTTTTTACCCTTTTAACATGGTGGAAGCAAAAGTAAACAAACATTTAATGTTTACACTAGAATATAGAATATGTATATACCATCAGCAACCCTTTGCAGATTTCACTAACTTGACTAAGTGGATGTAGCCTTGGATATCATATAGACTCCATGATGGGAGGAGCAAGCAGCAAGTCGTTCATTCGAGCAATCTGATGGTGAATTCTGTGCTAACACAAAATTAAATAACAGTAAGAAACATAAAATTCTCTGATAGACGCTTTATCAATGTAACATTTGGTGTTCAGTACATAATAGATCAGTTTAAAAACCAAACCTCATCTTTCTCATTCTTTCCCGTAACCAGAGCTGGAACCTCAAGTAACAACAACACCGTCGATCCAATCAGAGGAAAAATAATTGACAGAAAGGAAAAAACCACCACTTCACTGGAACCGCCCAACAAATGATTCCTGTGTTGATTTAAGTGGGGAAGTTTTATGGGTGAGGAGGAGAGAGATGCTTGAATCACGGGGATGGATGGAGAATAAACTGCATCAAATTCAAATACACGTGAAGACAAAAAAAACTGCTTTTTTAATCTTTATCCAACGATCAATCTTGAATCTTATCGGACGGCCAAAATTGAATTTCAGTCTTCTGTAACCTATTATATTAATAAACGAAAACAATGTCGTGTTGGACAACATATTGCTACATGTCGTTGCCATATAGTACAACCGTTTTACTTCAAAACAATATCTTACCAAAATATTCAAGGTGGAGATGCTCCAATGTAGACTGCCATAAAAAAATCATTTACTTCAAAACAATATCTTTCCCATTGCTAGACTAGTTTCAAGGTGAAGATGCTAGCCAGATGATTTTGGCATCAACAAACTTAATCCAAGCAGACTCAAGACTTAAAGTCGCAAGATCTACAACTCATACCGAGGGGTTTTCACCAAAAAATCATCCAAACAGGCAATTCACGTATATAGCATGAAAACTTGACAACATTTTGGGCAATTCACGTTTGGCCTCATGCCTATTTATATTCACGTCCCTTTTTTTAGACCCAAGATTAGATCTTGTCCAAAGCAACAAGTAATCATTTAAATATGCAAGGCAATAAAACATGAATGCATAAATATCTTGTCACTTTAAAGAAATATCAACACCGACAATTGCAATCACACGTGCCATGCTTGGTTTGGAGCGTATGCGCTCACACCTTCATGATTCCATTTCAACTTAGTCACATATCGCAACATTAATTTGATTGGTCCAATGCACACGCTACTCACCACTCTGATAAAAGCAAGTAAACATCCATATCTTATAGAAGATAAACGATATCTATCGCACATAGATGACCATAAAATGTAGTGAATGCATTATGAACTGAAAAAAACTAACCAATTGGTATATTATTTGAAATAGTATTACAAGTATGCCAAAATGCTACCCCATCTAGACATCCTTTACAACCCATATAACCATCATAAAGACTTCAGATATGGAACTAAATAAAAAAGCAAACTAAAAGATGGTGATGATTGAAAGATGTCAAGAATAACCTAACTTGAGCAGCATCCACTCTTTTGGTTAATTGGTTGGCCTTTGATCTGCACAGTAGGTGGCTTCTTATTGGATGAAGGTTGACTTGCCATCCTGCATTGACCATATATAATCTTAGATCCATTCATTCAAACCAATATTCAAATTTATATTAATTAACAATCAAAGTCTTTGTATGAAAAAAACATCATGAAATCGATTGATACCTGTTTTTAATATCAGCACACATAGCCATGAAAGCTTGTTCCACATAAGTGGCATCTTTAGCACTTGTTTCCATAAATGGAATGCCAATTTCATCCGCAAATTCCTAACCACCAAAGAAATCATAAACACAAATAGAGAGACAAAATTCTAGTAATGGTTAATGTGTAAAACATATTTACAAACACTATGCTATTAGTTTATTACATTAACAAGTGTGTGTGTAACTGTGTATTAGAATGAGAATATACAATGTGTACCTTTGCTGTATCAAATGATACAGCTCTACTCTCGGTAAGATCACATTTGTTACCAACAAGGAGCTTGTTTACATTTTCACTCGCATAGCGCTCAATTTCGCTTAACCATTGCTTAACATTGTTGAAACTTTCAAGATCAGTAACATCATAAACTATCTGCAGAAATAAGCATAAGAAAAGATAAAATGACCAAAATGACCTTTTTAGTTAAAATATAAAGATGAGAAGAAACAAACGATAATGCCATGAGCCCCGCGATAGTAGCTACTAGTAATTGTCCTGAATCTTTCTTGTCCAGCAGTATCCCACTGCATATTCCGGAAAACATGAGTTTTATTTATCAAATAAAAAGAAGATAAATTACTTATTTCTAAAATAAACTGCTCACGATTTGAAGCTTAATGGTCTTCCCATCCTGATCCACAGTGCGAATTTTCTGAAGACAATAAAGGCACAAAGATAACCATAACAAATGTGAATGTATGACTGATACGCGTATGTTAAGCAATAAGCATGTAAGTTTAAATTCTTACAAAGTCCATGCCAATTGTACTGATATAACTGTCGAGATACGAGTCATCATGTATAAAACAGATTATGATAGAAAAATAAGAACAATGTAGCTAAAATAGCATATTGAGGTGTTAAATAAGCAGTGAAGTTATATAAAGGATATGGCATATTATTTTCTTACAGCAAATCTAAGCAGTAGACAAGATTTGCCAACTCCTGAGTCTCCAATCAGCAAAAGCTTGAACAAGTAGTCACTGCACAAAGTATATAGCAAGTATTCTTTGTTATATAAAATTGAACAAATTTTAATAGGTTACAGTTATAGATTTAAAAGAAGCATTAAGCAACTCGTCCAAAATGTCTAAAACAGTTGATGTTTTTGCTATCTAACTCAAGCTCATTTCATTGAAGGATAACACACTCTTGAAGTAAACGAATTGACGCTATTATTTTTGCTTATATAGCAACTAGTGATGGGACTAAAAAATTTGTATGTATGGTGTTGTAATCATTGGGTTAATGACAAAACATTAATTCGATTACACATACGTTTTCTTATTCGTTATTGATCAAACACACATCCGTCCCATAGTATATAAAGTGCAATATGTTAAAAGATCTAAGTGGACAGTGGCGAAGATTCCTTAGGGCCCGGGGTGGCCCCGGCCCCCCTTGTTTTTTTACGCATTTGTGTAAATTTACTCGTTTTCGTCCGGATACGTAGTGTAAATTTAGCCGTTTTCGGCCCAATTTTTTTATACGTAGTGTAAAATTTAGCCGTTTTTTACCGAGATTTCTTATATGTAGTGTAAAATTTAGCCGTTTTCGGCCGAAATTTCTTATACGTAGTGAAAAATTTAGCCATTTTCTGCCGAAATGTCTTATACGTAATATAAAATTTAGCCGTTTTCGGCCGAAATTTTTTATATGTGGTGCAAACTTAGCCCTTTTTGGCCGAAAATTTGAGCCCGGCCACCTTCGTTTGTGAAATTTTGTATACATTTTGAATCCGGTACCCTCGGTGTCTTAGTCCAAGCTTCGCCACTGTAAGTGGACTTTTATTAACTACGTTCTGAGATGCATATCGATAATCATACGATCACGAGATTCTTCTTCCTCTTCTTCATAAGGCAACATTTAATCATTTATAAAATGTTTTTGTTTTTTCTTATTTGTAACATATCAATATTATTATTATACGAAAATGAATTTGATTAAAAAGAGCGATCTATTTGCGTATTTGGGTCGTTCAAATTCAAAAAACGGACAATCTAATCCTGAGAAATAAATTTATTAGCGTTTGGTAGAAAATAAATAATGTGCGAATTAAAAAGAGTAGTGATAATAATTAGTTTAAAGTGGAAGAAATAAGAATGAAAACTTACTACTCCGGATTCATGATAAAAAGTGATGGAATGTTACGACGGTGATCGGAGATTCCTGCCGCCGTGAAATTGGATCTCCGTCGTGAAATCAATTGGTTTTTATACGACCCGGATGTCGTCAGCTACCATTCATCATGTAAACAAACGTCCATGTCACTCACTTTTTAAAACATTTTTCATCAAAATTTATTTTATTATCTTTTCCTTTTTCTTGTCCCTTTTTTTAATTAATGTTTTTCACTTTTTTACTTCTATAAAAGTGTTAATTCTTTTTCTACAAACTAAATAGCCTTTATTTTCATAATGAGTATTTAGTGCCATTAATGTTGGGAAACTATTTTTTTGTAATTTTTTAATTTTATCAAATATTTGCATTGGAACATAAACGAAATCAAACCTGGAATTAGAACTAAACACGCAGGTAACAATCGGCACGGGTTGAATTTCATTCACAACGTGAGGAAACTTGCTATAGAAAATGAGGCGTACCTGCAACAAACAATGTAGGTGTCGAATGCCGAAGATTGACGAAGAAGTGGTGTAGTGGTGGTTGTGTATTAAAGCAAACTAATTAAAGTGAGTATGAGGTGAAAGAGACACGTACAACTATATGCGGATGAAAAAAAGAAAGCACATGTCTATGAAAGTGGAAGACAAAGTCCGACGAGATGAAATAAAAAAAGCTGAACAGTAGCTTTTGTGAGTAGACCGCTATTTGATTTTTAATAATATATATAATAATATAATAGCTTCCAGCAACCAATTTTACTTTTTAGCAAACTAAAATTTTAACCACTACTATTGTTTTTAGTTATCGTAAAATACTTTTTGATTGTTAATAATTAGCACTGATGGTCTAATATTTGAAAGTTTGTTATACTATGTTCTTTAAGAAGGATGTAGAAGCGGTATGGGTGATGTGGCGATGCGGTGCTAGGAGAACACCAACGGCAACAACCCACGCGACACTGCCTGAATCTATATCAATTCCAGGTTCCATGCTTGAAAGGTGTTCTAGCACCGAAATGGAAAGAGAGAAAAAAAACCAATGTGACGCGATGTAAAAGATAACACTCAACCCTAATAAGGATTCACTTTCTTCATGTTCTTCAAATTCGTTACTATAACGACCACCCAACCAGATAGAAACACATCCACCAAACCAAATCCTAAATGAACCAGATCAACATAGCATGTGTAAGAGATCTACTATAAAACACAAATCATCAAAACCAAACTATTATCGATTTTCGTTTGAACACAAAATCAAACACAAATTTGTAATAGAGAACAGAGACGACAAATGCGTACAAATTTGTATGATACAATCACATAAACTTGATACATATAGACAACATAAACCAAGATCACACCAGTAAATCAACACAGAACAAAATCTTATGATACGTGTATATCTTCACATGGTATATACGTTTTCCGCACAATCAATGTTGTTGTAATATTAATATGTATACATATGTATCTATCGTTTGTATATACAGCCATTTTACCTAGTCCTATGTAGCAAGCAGATCAATGTTCCACTAGCATAGCCTCGAGATTTGTCTTCCGGGCAGCATTTTTTAGCTTCTCAAGAGCAACAAGACCAATTTGCCTAACTCGTTCTCTCGACAACCCCATCCTGCAACACGCTTAAGATTGTTAGTTACATTTTTACCCTTTTTATTCAGTTGGTTTTCATTTTCTTTATAACAACAATCATTTACCATTACCTATTGTTTACCCTTTTAACACGGAACAATGATTTGATTGTTTTTATATCTCAAACGGGTCAAATTAAAAAGTTAATAAAACTAAACGGGTTAGAGTGAAAAGAAATCATAAATCTATTTTTAATGCATGCAACCTGCTAATATTGTAATCGTAAGCCATGATTAACGTATTATTTATTTTTAGAAGTTCAGAACTTTTTGGTCAACCCAACCCAACCCAACCAAGCTCATTTCAACACGTAACAAAAAAGTAGGGGTGCCAAACTCTGACACAACCTGAAACATGACACAAAATAATCAAGTTTGGGTTCGCATATCTAACCAGTTTTAAATACGGGTCATATTCGAGTTGACGTGTTTAATTAAATAAGCCGTCTTTGAGTTGACCTGTTTAACTCGTTTAGTTAAGCATGTCGAGTATCGAACCACTGTCCTGTCCATTCTTTCAACCCCCCAACCCGATTAACACTTACAACTTAATTATTACCAACCAACCTGCCAACCCGTTTGACACATTTAGATAGATGGGTTAAACAGGTCGTGTTCGGGAGGCATGACTTCAAGTGTGTGCAAGATAGGGTTGATGTTTTTGACACAGATAAATAGATGGGTTGAACATTTCAACCCGTCAATTGATACGATTGGCACCCCTAATAAAAAGTGACACGTTGCAACAATTCAACCTGAACCAGTTTTGACCCATTTCAACCTAGACTTGTTAAGTGTAGGGTTAACGGTTCTAAAAAGAAGGGAGTGATGACTTGAACACTGCATTAATAAACATACAATCAACCCCAATTAACATTTCGCAGATTAAAAAAAAGGAATTGATTTGGTACCTTCGACTAATATCTTCCCAGGAAAGGAACTCATTATTGAGACCATAATATAAACGTATGATCTCTCTTTCCCGTTCCCTTAAAGTTGTGGCCATCAACTTGTTCATTTCATCCTGCAAAATAACAACCAAACAATTAAAAAATGTTCATTTATTGATGTTTTCTAGTGTAGGGTTAGAAAACGAAATATCATAATCAGTTAATCACTCTCCAATGTGTGGTTGTTGCAGCCACAAGGGCCAGTGTAAAAGGGTAAAGTTGGTTGATCATAAATAAATAAATAAAAAGGAACAAAAAAGATGACTGTTGTAAAACATGTTAAGTACCTTGAGGGCCAAGTTATCTACTCCGTGCCAAGGGTTGTTCTCCACATGATCATCTGCCATATACTGCAATGATATTATAGTAACATGTGTTAACAAATATTATTAATTTTTATTACTAATAAACTATGTGGTATTAATCGTGTTTATGCACACGTGTGTGAGTTACATTTAAAAAGCGCAAATATCCAGACTTACACTGTGAAAGGTTTGACCCGGAAGACCATTTAAAGAAGGGGATACTGGCCTATCAAGTGAGAACACTTTGCATTTTGCCTACAAAAAAAGACATCGACATTAATTAAATGAAAGAAATGAAGAAAACTGAAAGCATAAACAAGTTGTAAGCAATTCAAGTACCCCAGTGGCATTCAATATTTTCTTTGTTGATATGTTCAAGCTTTCTGCAATATTCTACATCACCGAAAAGCTCATTAGCTAAAATTTAAAAATTGAGATAATGATATAATTTGTGTAAATGTATCGTTTAACTTACTTCGATTGATGGCGCTATTCCTTTCTCCTCGAGCTTAGCCTTGGCGTGTCGTATTGCACTTAATCTTTCATGAATATGGGTAGGCACCCTTAAGGTTCTAGAGTTTTCAATTAATGCTTTTGAAACACCCTGAATTTAAACAGATCAAAGTTATAAAAAAAAGATTATCGCGCGTACTATTCAAACACCTTGATTGAAGTAACTATTACAAAAATGGGTTTATGGTGCTCACCTGTCTTATCCACCAAAAAACATAAGTAGATATCTTAAACCCTCTTGACGAATCATATTTCTCTATCCCACGCAGTAGTCCAATTACACCTCCCTACAAAAATAAATGTGAAGTTCTATATTCTGAATACACTCATTCGCTTATTAAACATAATTGAAATTAACAGACACCTGAATTAGGTCACCGATTTCAACTCCCATGTTAGCATACTTTTGAGCAACCGACATTACTAAACGGATATTGCTCATGGCTAGCTTCTCTCTTGCTAACTTGCACTCAATCTGTTTTCTTTGCAACTCGGCTCGTGAAATCTTCATGGACACTGCAAGTTGCGCCTCAGAAGGTTCACATCCCAATTTCTCCTTCAGTCTGAAAATACTCAGAATATTAATCACCAAAACCATAGAATAAACTTCCTGAAATTCAGTATCTATGTAGAACCTACAAACATATACATATGATATTCAGTTACCTGGACTTCCACTTTTCCAACCGTTGGCCCGTTTTAATCTTTTTTGACAAAACCGCCACCTCATCATGAGTTAACAATCTATCACTCGCATGAATTCGGAGCAACTCCGAACTGATTACAAATTTCAACTGTTTATTTGCACCGGCTTCATTTTTAGAATCTAATCTACGTCTACGTGCAGATTTCACAGAGTCACTAACAACAACCCTTTTGCTGCTTTCCTCATTCGGTTTGACTTTAGTCAACGCACTCTCGGTCGAAAGATTCCATTGTTTTTCCAACAAAGATTTCTGTAACAACAGTAAAACATCAATTGAAAACTCTTGATCAAAATCTTCCTCTTCCAACTCTTCAATTCCTTTAATCCATTTCTCTATAGTTAAAGAATCAGAGCCGGTATCAACATGTTGCTTTAGAGCTCTGACGTAACGCTTATCTTGATTATGTCGTTTGGATACAAAACCATGGCCATAAGTGGATGATCTTTTGGCGGTGATCACATTCTTAATCGGGGCAGATATGAACCCTATATCATTACTGCTTGATAGCGTTTCAGTGATATCAGAGTAGTAAGAAGATGAACCCAATGCCCTTAGTCCAATTACGGCAGTTGTAACCATCATCAAGCTTTCTTGGCTTGCAAGAAGCAGCCTTATTCAAGTATAACAGTTTCTGGTAAGATTTGTAAATACTAATATTGTTGAAATAGTGCTTTCGGTTTGTTGCAGGTCACCTAACCTAAATTTCCTGGCAATGAAAAAGTCAAGGAGATATAATTAAGTTGACTATCATTATGAAACTTGAAAGTCAAGAGGTGTGCGAACTTGGTTCGGTTCGGTTATGGGGGCTTAACCATAACCAAATGGCCGGTTAACCATCGGTTATGGGTCGGTTTCAGTTAACTTCGGTTAATTTTCCAATGTATTTTTTTTCCTTTGTTCAAGTTGAAAATCGTTCGGTTATGGTGTTACAAACTCAATCACGAAGTTTCTAAGCTGAAATACGCTGGTTCCAAGCGTGGTTATGGTGTCTCAGGCTATGTTATAAACAGTTGCCACACATATTTAAATGCTCGAAGTTAGATTTGAAGGTATAAAAGATGAAAATAAAGGTATAACAACAATCAGAAGAAAAAAATACTAACATACAAGGTTCCAGTTCGGTTTGGATTCGGTTAAAGTTAGTTAACGATGACACATTAACCGAATGATTGGTTAATCAGCTTCACGTCAGTTTTGTTCGGTCATGGCAAATTTTGGTAAATATTTTGGGTTAAGGGTTCGGTTTTGCTGACATGACAGTAGATGGAACCCTAAGTTAAGTAATACTGAAACTATTAAACGTCAAAATAGAGTTGCAAGAATTAATCAAACAATCGATTATTACAAAATAATAAAGTAACCGTATTCAGGATATTGAAATAACAATAACAACAAATTAGTGGAAATCCAGTAAGTGTTATTGTAGATTATGATTTGAAAAAACAGTTACAGCAATTAATTAGTCAGGTTGTAAATTGTGTCAAATTAAAAAGATAGATTAAGGATCAGCGGAGAATAACCTTAAGAAAGAAGTTGCAGAGATGAAGGAATGAGTTGTTACTGTTTTTTCGAGGGAAACAAAATGTGTGGTGATTATAGCGGGAGTATCAAAGTGAGTGAACAAGGTGTGTGTCACACGCTAGCGACTTCTTCCTTGTTTCTTTCTCGATACTTTAGGAAAGATATTTTTTATTTATTTTGAAAATCGACTGGTTGTACTCTTACCAAGTGTTGGGAGAGAGAGACTTCTTTTTCTTTTTCTTATTTTTTATTAACGACGAATACTAGGCTGGCCGACACATAGGGATTGCGGGATGGTCGACGGTTATAGGCCCGACACCTCGTTAGCCTTGAATTTTCTTTTTCTAAATTATATTTATTTTTATTAAAATCAATATGTATATTTAATGTTTAAACTTAATTACATGACCACTAGCTTGGTATAGTGGCAAATGGGTATTACTCTCAACAAAAAGGTTATGGTTTTAAGTCTCATTTGAGATATTTTAATCCTATTTTGATACAAAAAAATTTTACACAATCTAAATTATAACCAAATAAACCTATATAAAAATTTAATTATTTAAACCAACAAAATACTCCTTTTAATTAAGGCCCAAAAAAAATTTTCGTTTTCGGCCCAACATTTTTTTTGTTTTCTCGGAGCCGGGCCTGACTGCACTACTCAATTTTGAAGAGCCGAGTTGCTCTATTTTGATCATACTATATTATCTTATTCGGACTCATGCTGGCTTTACAGTTTGGCTTGCGTTTCTCCAAAACCAGGGTTTGCTCGTGTGTTTAACAAAGCCCTTAAAAATTTTAGGCCTCAAAATTTAAATAAATTATATGTCATTTATATGTAATGATTAAGTTGATTATATAAGGGTGTGTGAAGTAGTGGGCGACAAATGGGATTTAGGGCGAGAACACCCCCCCCCCCTGGGGCAACAAAGGGGTGGTGGGGTGGTGGGGGGCGGCATGCAGTTGTTGCCGGGTGGTGGTGGTGTTTTATTCTTATTATATGTTTGTGTGTGTGATAATCTATATTGAACTACCACACCACTACACTACTAAAACAAAAATCGTTTTTTTGTTGACTGGACGTCACATAACACAAAACATTTCATTGTATAACTCCTCCACTACATATAGACTAAGTAATCACTATTACTCTAGCACAGTGATAACCGGTAACACCCCTTGTTTTTCGATTCCCTATTCATTCACAATATCAGTTTATTCTAGTTTTTAGATATTTTTATAGGGAGGAATATACTCATTACTCGTCATATTTCCATATAAAAAATCAAATATTATCTAGTTTATCAATTACGTATATTTTCTTAAAAGAAGAAAAAGGAATTCGATCGATAATTTTTTTCTAGTACTTACAAGTATATATCATTTATCTTAAAATACAATTTATCTTTAGAAGATTTAATGATTGCATAAGTTGACAGATTATTTTTTTTCTGTCACCCCTTAACTAACTGATTGGTAGATAGCACTCCCAATTAATAATTTGTCTGTCATCAGTTGTAACTTTCGGGTTATTTTTTCCGTCACTCCCTAACTAACTGATTACTAACTCCGTTAGTTTTAGTGATGACATGCCATTATTTTCCTGATATTCTTTTTAAATGTGGGTCTCACAATTACTTCATCTTCCTTCTCCACCACCCCTACCTCTGGGTACCTTCATTTGACCTAGTCCGTTCAATATCAAACCACTTTGTGCTAATCCAAACAATATACAAATCATTCTGATTTCAAAAGTATTAATTAAAAATAAATTTAACTGTTTAAATGCACATGTGGTTGGTATGTGAGGGATGGGGTTGGGGATAGGTTTGATTGAGGAAGATGATTTTGAAAGTGCAGTTTACGGGTACAACCTTCAAGTCCAGCCTCTGCATCATCGTCAACAATCGCCGACGAATTCCTCACCACCAAAAACTTATGGCACTGCGACAAAACCTTTGGGCCGAATACCAGCAACAAAGGATTAATGGAAGTTGAGGTTAAGGTTTTTATGGCATGATCTCGGCTGTTAAGACTGTGTGAGATA
This sequence comes from Bidens hawaiensis, assembly GCF_021521415.1. Taxonomy (NCBI): domain Eukaryota; kingdom Viridiplantae; phylum Streptophyta; class Magnoliopsida; order Asterales; family Asteraceae; genus Bidens; species Bidens hawaiensis. The sequence goes on along the minus strand of NW_027491371.1, from coordinate 974,847 downwards.
TATTTGAGAAATTATAGTTTGGATTAGGGAATACTAAGATGATGTTATGTTATGTATACATTTGGTTTCTCTCAGGGGTTTGTAGAGAGAGAAAGAGTGAAGAGGGAGAGTGGTGGTGATGGACCTGATGGTTGCAGATGGTGGTGGCTAAGTTGGATGGTGGTGGTAATGGGAGGCAGTGGGTGCTTGAGTAGGAAGATGAAGAATTGTTAGACCCACGTTGTTTTAATTTTTTTTTCTTTGAAAATAATGCCACATCAGCATTGAAACTAAAGGAGATACTACGTCAGTTAGGGAGTGGTAGAAAAAAATAATGTGAAAGTTTGGAGTGGTGGGAGACGAATCGTTAGTTGAGAGTGTTATCTACCAATGAGTGAAAGTTGAGAGCATTAAAAACCAATAGCCCTATTATAAATGTAAATGTTCATGTTGAAAATGTCATAATGTATGGTGTTGTCCACAAGATATTTTTCAATATCTCCAATAAAGTTACTTTCATATCATGTTTCAACACATATACATTTTAATTGGTTTATTAAAAAAACAAGTCTAATATTATCATGTATCAACTTATGATATAAAATATAATCTTTTAGTGCAAAGGGGAGAATTTTGGTTTTATACTTAACATATTCATTTAATTAAATGTGAAGCAAAACAAATAAAAAATAGAAAAGTATGAATTCAGTTTCTTTTTTAAGGTCCTAGATTTTTATTTGCTTTAAGCTATCTAAATGGTGGGCTGGCCCTGTCCGGGAAAACATATCATTGGCTGCCACTCGACAGTCGTTATGTCATCACAATAGCAGAATTTTCTAACGTAACACACTGTAGAACGAAAACCAATGTAAGCTGGGGATATGAACCGACAGCCTTTGCAAAAGATTTAGCTCAAATCCTTCAGCGTCATAATCCACAAAAAGTGACAAGGCGGGATCGATCTTGATCTCCACCGGAGAACCAAAGCCTCCTATCACTAAGCAAGAAATGAAGATTTTTGTTGTTTCTAAGAAAATGATTATATGTATTTAGTTTTCTATACGATATTTATGATGAAACAATTAAAAAAAATATATAAGAAACGGACTATTCATGTGAATTTGAGTTATTCAATTATTTGATTAAAACATTTGACTGTACAATTTAATTTCCTTGCATTAAACTTTTTAGTTATTATAAGATGCTAGAAAAAATACAAGTTAAAAACTTCAAGGAAAAATGCATGTATACATGAAGAGTTATTAGTGAAGAAAGCTTTGAAGAATCATATGTTAAAAACCTATAGAGATAAGTTTCTCTACTTGATTTCTATATCCTTTATTCTATTTTCCTACAAGTTCTAACTTCCCCGATGATACGGGCCAAAGTCTGGTGATTTAAATGAAACTGGTCAGAACATAGTGACTTAAAACGAAAGGAATCAAATTATAGTTAACTGATATATAAACAAGTCAAAATATGGTGTATTAGAATGAAACGGTTGAATATATGAACGGATCAAACTACGGGGAAACGAAATTAAACGGGCCAAAATACGTTAAATTAAAATGAAACGGGCCAAAATATGTCATATAAGAAAACAATATCGATATCACTATATATTTGTGTTGTTTAACTAGTTTGTGTATCATAATTTGTTTAAAAATAATAAAAAAAATTGTTTTAAATTAGCTTAGAGTCAAATAGAATCGTATAAATTTCACGTCGGTAGAACTTACTAAATGAAAATCTAATATAATCCACCAAATATTAATATCTCATATGTGTAATCCATCTAATAACACAAATGAGGGTTTCACATTGCTCATTCTCTACTCCTGGCTCCTGCGATTGTAAATCGACACTCACCTTGTAGAAGTGTAGATTGATTACTCCTTTTGTGCCTTTCATACCCATTTCCAAAACTCACTACAAAAACCGCATCACCACCTTCAGTTTCCATTTTATAATGATTACAAAGGTTCACATTTTCTCAAAAGTTAAAAATAATTTATAAATATTTATATGTTTATTAATAAATATATTTTAAAACTTCCACCTGTATAAACTACATGTTTAAAAACCTCAAATTTGAGGAAAAAAAGAAATCCCACCCATGACCATCCTTCACCTTTATGAGTTCTCGAAAACGGATTGGTGCATTAGAACGTTTGTTTGAGATGCCACCTAAGACCATTGGACACTAACCGGGAACGGGTCCATGGAAAGAGCTGCGGGACAAACTTATTTTTAAACCAATCGAATCACTTTTTTATATAAAAAATAATAATAATTGGGGTGTTGGTTAGTTAAAACGTATTCACTACACAAGTTTGATAAGTTTTGATAAGTTAGTTAATTAATGCCCTACTGTCTAGATAGCAATGACATGACACTTTAACTAACTAAACAACAACACATCTAACTATACTAATAAAAGAAAATAATGAAGATGATGTGGCAATCTCACATTCATTCTTGGTCTAATCTCTTTTCTCATTCATTTGACCTATCCATGCGTTATGGAGCAAAACCATATTGACAAATGGGTTATAATTTCCTTTATAATTATTTAATCTCTCATTTAATTCTACCTAGCAATCCATTGGTCATGGGTCAAGATAATTAAGTCAAATGAGTTATTATTTCATTTCTAATTATCTAATTCCTCATCTTATTTATTCTAACAATCCATAGGTCATGGGACAAAACAATTTTGATAAATGGGTTATAATTTTCATTCTAATTTTCTAATCTTTCATCTCATTCATCATAGTTATCCACGGGTAATTGGTAAAAACAGTTTATGCAAATATTGTATATAAAAAATCGATTTTGTAAATTTGAGATTTTAGACTTCTTATTGTTTGTTAATTTTGTTCATTTCTTTCAAATAATGGATCTTTTTATTTTTATCATTTGACAAATCCCGTGTTATACACGGGTTCAAAGGCTAGTAGCCTAATATGTAATTTTCTACCAAAGCACGAGTATTACAACACATCTTGTTTTCGTAAGATTACCGGTGCTTACACTCAGAAAACCCAGTCCCACTCCCTTCATATGGTAAGTCATGTAAATGTAAAACCCAATAAAGGCCTAGTTTTAGATTTTCATTACAAATTGCGAAGACATATGTAATGTCATTGAGGGAACATATTGTTCTTGAGACATGTAATGTTATTAGGGATGATGATAACTGCTAAGCATACTATCCTCTCATAAATTTAGGGTATAGTCCCATTATCATACCTATCACATAGGGGTTATCAATGCAAAATGTGAAAAGCAATGATTCGAAAATATAAATATGTTTGTGAAAATATAAATATGTATCAAACATTGAAGATAAATGAAAACTTTGAAGTATAAATGTCTGTTTATATATGATCTTGTTAAAGCAAATCTTGGACCTTTAGGATTAAGGACCAAGACCAGCTCGAGAAACATGTAAATATGAATAATATTTAAGACTAGTATGAGAGATTTATACGAAACACATAGTTAAAGGTGTATTCTCTTATTCATGTATCATATGCATTGTTATAGACATTTGAGGTATATATAGTACAATATGGCATCTACAATTGTATTATCAGTCTCTCATGGTTGAGCACGATAGAATGTCTCTAATGGCATCACGATGGAATTGTCCTTTTCTAGCTGTTGTCTGTTGTACAATCATCTTTCTCTTTAGTGAGCCCATATATTCTTTTAATCTCTTTTCGTAACAATGCTCTGAGGTCTCATTCGTACCAATGTTCCTCTTTGGGTGTTACCCTTACAAATCTACTACTAATTGTTATTTTGAAAAAGACTAAGGGTGTGTTTGGGATTGCTTATTTAAGTGAAAAAAACTTTTTGTTGAAAGGACTTATAAACTTATGAATTTTTTAAAAGAATTAAAAAAATGTTTGGATTAGCTTATGTGTTGAGGGGAACTAAAATGACTAAAAATGACACTCTTTTTTAAAAGGAGTGTAATGGGTTTAAAGGGTTAGAAGGATGTAATAGGTAAATCAAACTCATTAAGTTAATAAGTTACATATTCATAACTTTTCAAAACCACTTTATTTGCCTTGCCTATAAGTTAAAATCCATAAGGCCTTATGGTTTGCCAAACACCTTATACACATTATTAACTTTTCAAAAAGTTTATAAGTCATAAGTTAATGAAAATAAGGAATCCCAAACACCCTTAAGTCTTTTATATAGTAGCTATACGAATTTGAAACGATAGATACAACTAGGAAACCACATATAAATAGAATCCCGTGACATTGAAGATAATAGATACAACTAGGAAACAACATGATATTATCCATTTTGCTCATCTAAAAGAATTGTAAAACATTTGACTTTAAGTAAACATAAATTATTTTAATCATATGAAAATGTGCACTCTTCTTGTCATCTATCTTCTCTCAATAGTAAAAAAAATTGAAAGAAAAAAAAAACAATTATTTAAAACACAACTCCCTACCGCGTATTCATTGCTTATTCTCCAAGAAATTGAGAATCGAGATCAAAATTCAAACACGTCCCACAAAGATATCTTGGATAAGCCGATCCCTATCCCTATATCATGCACACGTGTTACCCTTTTTCTTCACCCATTCTCCATGGTTCATATATTATTCTTTATTCTGCTCAAATCTATTTGGACTTTAAATCACACCTACAATTTTATAACTAAACACACGTTTTTTTTTTAATTATTCTTAAGTGCTCTAATTTAAATGTATTCCAGAATTTCTAAGCTAACTAAATAATAAAACACACAAGAACAAAAATGTGCCAAATAAGTTGAGTTTTATCCATAACGTAATAAAATACATTTGGCGTTCTAAATATTTCTTTATCTGCCTTTCTTTGTCAAATAACACAAACTGGGTTTTCATCTAATCTAAAAACTCATGTTTTAAATAATAGAACGGACTGGTTGGTTAGAGTGAGTGGCTCGAGAAAAAAAAATCAGATGTTTAACTTGGAACGCAAGATCATACAAGACAAAGAAGACGATATTTTTTGAACCCATTCAACCAGTCAATTTTTACAAATTTGTTTGTAGTTTAGATATTTATAAGATGTTTTTTGGTTTTGTTTTGTGCTCATCACTCGTTTCACTAGACTAAAAACATCCACATTTCATTTCCTATACTCATCTTTAAAACTATAATATTGTGTATGTACTTTTTTTTCATCATATACTCTATTTCCATTGCTAGATCACAAATATAAATATTATACAGAGATTCACTATTTACACATCTAAAATTTAAAACGGTAAGAAAAATAAACCTGAATATTTTTGTAAAATTAGAGATAAATTATTGAATCATTAATTCAGTTAATTTATGATATATATATATATATAAAATATAATAAATAAAAAAAAGTATTTTTTAATCAAATTAAAAATATTTTTCTTTGTATATTTTTTTGAACGACCAACTAAGTAACGCCGGATATTCTGTACGCGCCCCCCATGGCTAAAGGTAGCCCGAGCCGGCCACTAGTCCGGACGGATGGAGCCCCTAGCGGTCCACAGGATTCACCGGATAAAGCCCGACCCCACGCCCGCCAAATGGCACGACAACGAGGAGCTGGTAAAACCGGGTGAGATCAGGACTCGAACACTGGCAAGCCAGGATCATTCCTCATATCTAGGGGTGTTCAAGAAATCCGAAATCCGAAAAAACCGGAATCCGAACCGAAATCGAAACCCAAATAAACCGATCCGAATTCTTATTCGGATATTCGGATCGGATCAATCCGAATATCCAAATAACTAAATCGGATTCGGATCGGATTCGGATATGGAAATTTAAAAAATTCGGATTGTTCGGATATCCGTTTAATCCGAATAAAAAACATGTTTTTAGTGCTATTTTCCGGTTGGTATATTTATTAGACTATTATTTGAAGTTTAAACTTAAAATTTATGTTAAGACTAATTCGTATTTTTGGGTTTATATGTTTATTGTGATTCTAAACTATTAAATTTTAGGAACAAAAAAAATATGAAAAATTTTTAGGTTTATTTCAGATTATTCGGATAATTTCGGATTATTCGGATATATCCGAATCCGATCCGAATTGAATTCGGATAGATTCGGATCGGATTGAAATATTTCTAATTCGGATCGGATCGGATTTCGGATATGGTCCAAAAATTTTCAAATCCGAATAACCTGAACCAAATAACCCGAATAATCCGTTATCCGATCCGATGAACACCCCTACTCATATCTTCCTTATAAATTGGTGATAGTGAGGTTTGAACCCTCTACCTCTCACTAGTAAAGTAAATAGTCTACCACTGAGCCACAACCAATTTATAGAGACCTATTGAAGTAATAAATACAAAAATGAAAATAATAAAATAATCTAAAATGGATTAATGGTAGTTGTAGTTATTGTATTGGACACTACATTTGTGAGAAACTTCTCTTCAATTCCTCCCAAAGATAAGCCTTTAAAACCACCCACGTCACCCTACAAAACATGTTCCTCCTTAAAACCACCAACATCACCGCCGCCGTACCACTCCTCACCATCACCTCCCTCCTCAACCACCACAAACCCTCCACGTCATCCTTCCCAATAACCCACACCAAACCCTTATCCACCATCCGCCACTCAACCCCTAAAATCATGAACTGGCTAAACAAGCTCGGGTTCAGTACACGCACACCCACCAACGGCTCCATAGACCAGTCATCATCAATAGCCCAGGGCCCAGACGACGACGTTCCGGCCCCGGGTCAAGAGTTCGCCCAGTTCGGGGCGGGTTGTTTCTGGGGCGTGGAGTTGGCCTTCCAGAGGGTTCCGGGTGTTACCAAGACGGAAGTCGGGTATACCCAAGGGTTTCTGGATAACCCCACTTATAATGATATTTGTTCCGGTACTACTAACCACTCGGAGGTTGTTCGGGTCCAGTATGACCCGAAAGAGTGTAGTTATGAGAGCCTGCTGGATTGTTTCTGGGAGAGGCATGATCCCACTACTCTTAATCGTCAGGTTAGTGGGTGGTTGTTAATTTGGGATTTGGATTTAGTTGTTGATGAGTTTTAGGGGTTTTTCGCTATACGTGATCGATTCGGTTATCTGATTCTTACAATTACATCGAGTCGATGTTAGATTGCTCATAATCGGTTATCGGATACATTTATAGATTCGGTTGTTGATAAATTGAGGCGAGATCAGTGCAAACGAGCCGAGCCCAAGCTCATTTTGACTTATTTGAGCTCGGCTCGTTTCGAGAATCTTTTTATAAACCTCGAGCTCGGCTCGTCATTTATTATTAATTTGTATACGTTTTTAGTTATATTTATATATTTTAAGAATTACTTTATACAAGTCTAGGCTTGTCTCGGGCTCATGTAGTACCTTAAAAGAGCCAAAGCTCGGCTATAGCTCGATTGTGTAGTGTAAATTTAATACATGGAAGGCCAAAAGAAGCAAAAAAAAAAAAAACTATAAATTACACAAGCCTCGACGAGCCTAAAAGAGCTTCCCATACAAGGCTCGAGCTCCTCTCGGTAATTAGACAAGCTTTATTTATGGCCCGAGCTCAGCTCGAGCTCGAAAAAGCTAGGCTTGTTTTGAGCCATTTATCAATCCTATCTTATCTCAAGTAGCTTGCGAGCGGCTTGGCTCTTTGGCACCCTTATTGGGTTCCCACAAGGCCACAATTACATCCTATTGATGTTAGATACTTCAAATTGATTGCGGTCTTTAGAAATTGAACCCTAATTGGATCGATTTCTAGATTTAGTTGTCGATAATTGTTAAGATTTTTTTACTTTGACTCATCACAATTACATCCAATTGATGTTAGATTGTTCATAATCGATGCAAGTTGTTAGAAATTGAACACTAAACGGGAAATTTTCTAGTAGATTTTCTCAGTAAATTCTGAATCTCGATTCTTTATATGATTAGGGGAATGATGTCGGAACTCAATATCGATCCGGGATATACTTCTACACGCCAGAACAAGAGAAAGCAGCGCGAGAATCAATGGAGAAGCATCAGCAGAAAGTTAACCGGAAAATTGTGACGGAGATCCTACCAGCGAAGAAGTTCTACCGGGCCGAAGAGTATCACCAGCAATATCTCGCAAAGGGAGGTCGGTTTGGGTTCAGGCAATCTACTGAGAAAGGTTGCAATGACCCTATTCGTTGCTATGGCTAATTAATATTCGCGTTGTTTTGGTAAATAATCTAGTTTATTTAAAGTTTATAATCGTTTGTGATTATAATGTATAACGGTTGTTTATAGTTTGAATGATTTGGCGGGTGTTTTTGAATAAAAGTTGTGGTACCGGTTTATGTTTCATTGTGTCGTTGTATGCCGATTAGATAGCGTTTTACTAGATGTGCGAGGACACGTGGAGACTCCGAAATGATGATAACAACCTTAGGTTTGGAGATCACCTGGGCAATTCATGGAACAGGATTTCAAAGGGAGGTCGTTTTGGGTTCACGCAATCTGTTGAAAAAGGTTGCAACGATAGTATCCGTTGTTTTGGCTAGTTAATAATCATGTTGTTTTGGTAAATATTCTAGCTTATTGTCATAATAATCTCTTGTGATTATAATGTATAATGGTTGTTTATAGTTTGAATGATTTGACGGGTGTTACATAAGTTACGGTATTGGTTTTTGCTTGATCGGGCTACAATGGCCGGTCTTTACAATGGTTTGAGACCGCTTATGGTGGACAGCTAGATCGCGGTTTACTAGACGAGTGCTTGATCCATAGGAAGGGAGTGATCGACATAAGTCATAACACGAAAGCGTTTTCTGAAAAAGGTTTTATGAAATTATCAATGCAAATGGTGTACATATAGAAAGTGAAAAAAGAAGATTAAATCAGAATCTTAACACAAATAAAAAAACAAGAAACGTGGTTTTTAGTGATATAGAGGTATGGTATCGGTATGGATGTATATTTTCATAACTGAGAAAATATGTGTGTAAAATCTATACCATATATAATAATATAGGAGTTAGGGACCTTTTAAATTTTAAGAGGTCCAATCTATATTGCAACATGTACAAGTTTCAAATGCATAAAATTTAAATAAATAAGGGCATTTTTAACTTTACACCAATCACTAATTGTAACTTTGTGATTCTATATTTACAATATATACCCCAAAAACTTACACTATATACCCTTAAACTTTTGTTAAGTTTTGTAATATCTAGAAATGTTTACACATACTACCTCTCATCTTTATAAAAAAAATGACAAACTTACTTTTTTTTTTGCTTTCGTCTATATTTTTAAATATATAATGTTCTTAAAAAAACCGAACCAACCTTATGACGTGTTTATTTTTGTCGACGTTTCGATGTAAAAAAATTGCAAAACCGAATTGTAGATTATAACGTACAAGTTAATGAAGCATTAAAGTACAACTTAGTTATGCAACTAGAAACCTATAAAATGTTTATAAACACCCTTGTTTTATTTTACATTATCAGCTATGAAATTTCAAAACCAACCCACCCAATTATATAATTCAATTACAAAACCATTAGAATAAAATAAACTCAATCTACACATAAACTTCTATTTAGTTGTGGAATCACAAAATTATTCACGTATCAGTATATACCAAAAATTTATTAATATCAAATGATCGACAATTTTTAAGTTAAAGAAAGGTTTATTATAGTTTCTACGAAGTTGAGGACGATAACCTCAACTTTTATCCGACTGAGTTCCTCCTAAATGTTAGTGGTTTCCGCTTCATAAACTTCGATTGAAGATTGGATGTCCAATGATTACAACATTGTAAATTGTCGCCACCGTCGCATCGCGCGGACACTCTACTAGTAACTATATAAAACACGACTTAAATGATTTTATGAAATAGTGAGGTAGGCATTTATGTAACCTCCTATTATACCCAATTTAAGCATGATATTTTTTTGTTTCTAATTAGACTCATCACAATTGTTGAGAAAAGAATAAAGATTTGTAGTTTTATAATTAAAGTGTACTTATAACACTACCATTTGTTACATTCTAATAAACTAGACGGGTACCCGCGCGATGCAGCGGGTGTTTGAACCTGTTAATCACGTACAAATATAAGTGTTTATGGTTCGGTTAAAACTTTGAAATCGTTTAAATCAGTCTTTGGTTTGACTTATTTTTTCTTTTTCTTTTTTACTTTCGGTTTGTTGGTCGGTTTCAAAATATTCAAACGTAGTGAACGGTTGGTTCGCGGTTTATATCGGCAACCGGCCATATGAAACCAGAAAAGACTGTAAATTAACCTAATTGCAATATGATTCCTTTTGTAATATTTGTTGTTATTATTTCACGTCCTAGATTTTCCATTAATATTTACCATTTATGTAGTTAAAATTATCATTTTTTATTTATGATCATCTCAAGTATCATATTATGTTGGTTTTTAGTTAAAATTGATGGTAAATTATTAATTATTTTAAACTAAATTTATTATTAAAGTTTAAACTGTGAAACCAAACTGAAACCAGGCCGTTAGTAACGATTCGGTTTCAACTTTCAATGGTTGAGTTTGGTTTTGGATGACAAAAAATCAGTATTAACGGTTGGACTCACAAGTTTAACTTAAAAGTCATCAAAACCGACATTGAACACCCCTACGTAACATATTAATTTATTTAAAATGAAAAAAAATTACAATAATATCATATCCAAATTAAAGAGAATGAAATGCTCGTTTTCATGGTGCAATTTGTTTATAAAAATACTAACGTATGAAAACGCTATAGTCTTTTAAAAATCATGGGTGAGAAGTTAGTTTACAAGTTAAATTAAAAACATAATATGGTTAAAGATGAGGGACTAAACTTGTAAGTTGAATGGACTGTGTTTAAAAGACATGTTTACCCTTATTAACAGATATACCTCATGCTTTAAGTGTTGTAAATTACTTAAAAATGGGTGTCTTAATTTGCCCTTGTTTGATGTATTATATATAATATAGATAACATACTTGTTAATTATTTTTAGGGATGACTGACTTTAACATGTGGGAAAAAGCATTGCTTAAGGTTGTTAGATATAGGATTATAGCCTTATAGGGGGCGTGGAAAAAGATTATAAAATTAACATACAAGAGTAGAGGTATACAAAACGGGTTTTTTCTAATACTTGGGTTTGGGTTTTGTGACATCTGCCCTGATCCGACCCGACCCAGGTACCCGTTTCTCTGACCCGATCTCTCTTTTATTATTTAATATTTATACTTATATTTTACTTTTAATAATAATATATATTTTCCTTCCCGCCTCTTTCTCTCTTTTCCTTTCCGCCGTCCCGTCCCTCTCCTTCTCTCTTTCCGCCTTCTTTTCCCTCTTGTCGCCGTCCCGCCCTTAAGCCTTGTTTCCCTCCTCTTTGCTTGTCCTTTGGTTCTTCCCGCCTAAGGATGTCTGCAGCTCCACGCGCCAGACTCCTTACATGGAAGCCTGCGTGAAGACATCTTGTTCCTGCGATGCGTGAAGATAACTCTTCTCGCAGCGCGCTAAGAATGTATGTTCTTCCCGCAATGCGCTAAGAATGTATGTTCTTCCCGCGATGCGCTTAGAATTCTTGTTCTTCACGCAACGCGCTAAGGAATTGTGATTCTTCCCGCAGCACGCTAAGGATTGTTGTGCCAGCCTTCGCGCTCGCGCACTCAGCCTTCTCGCGCTTAACCCTTGTATCTTCTGTTTATTCCAGCCTGTATGCTTTTGTGTTGTCTTATCTTCTGTGCTGTTGACCTAACCCATCTAATGTCTGAATAGTTACTTTCGGCGCAGCATGCGCACCAACCCCATTGGTTGACAGATAAAGTGACTGACATAATCTTTTGAGATCTGCTTTTGCCATGCTTGACCAGTACCTTTATCTGATCCGCCCATGCTTTTTACTGTTCCCTGTCAGCTTTATCTTGCCCCCTGCAGCTGCCATATCTTTTGATATCTTTACTTTTCAGAACTTTTTACCGTTGATATCTTTTCTTTTACTTTTTGAGATCTTTTTCCCTTTTTCTAGGGTTTGTGTCTCCTAGGGTTTTCCTATAAATAATAATAATATTTTCATAACACATCACACACAAACACTTAATCTCTCCTGTTCTCTTGCTCCTTGCTCTCTCTGCCGTCTTCCTCTCCTGCCTCCGTCTTCCTCCCTGTTCTTCCCTGCTTTTCCGGTAATATATATATATTATATATAATAATTTACTTATTAATTATGCTAACTTATAATCAAGACTTAAAACAGATCATTAAAACAATAATCTTATTTATAGGTTAACTTGTGCTTGTTTAAAGTTGGTTCTTGCTTTATCTTACACCACATCGTTTATCAAGTGAGTTATCTCGTATCTAATCCCTTTTTATTTTAAATGCTTTGGGATGTTCATGTGTTCATACAAAACTTGAGTCTTAAACTGTTTATGAACTTTAGTCGCGCAGTATCCCATGTGTTGAGGACGTAGACTTGGCTGTTTATTTGTATGTGTGGATCATTAACCGTATGGACGGTCTATTCCGCAGTTTTCATGGTACCATTAGATGAACACGGGAGAACATTCGTTTATGATTTTCTCTTTTGTTTACACATGCACAGTTAGTCTTGTTTGTGAGCTCAATTGTGAGCACTGGCAGTCTTGTCTCTTAGAGTTGGTCCCGATCAGATTACACCCTTGTTGAAAACCAGACATACACATGTTGCGCGCAGATTTTATTGTTATCTATGTATTGTATTAAACTTGATCTCTCACCAACACGCAAGTGTTTGACGTTTATTTTAACACATGTTCAGGTTTGCAGTAGCTGTTTTGGAGCTTGTGGACACGTAGGACGTTTTTACTTTTGGACCTAGAATTAAAATGTATCAAGACAAGTTAATGTTGTTTGAATGTTATAATTTATAATATATTGATTTATGTTTGATTTATGTTCTTTATTTTCCCCGCTGTGCGTGCGCGATAAAATGTGTATTAATAAATATTGACACCAATAGTGTCGCGAGTAATGAAGCAATATGTGACGCCCCGATGTATAATCCGCCTTTGGTCGGGGTGTTACAGATTGGTATCAGAGCTCGTTGACTTTAGGATAGGTGGTTAGACATAACGGCCTAGAATACCTAAGAGTCCCTTCTCGCGCATGAGAGAAATCTCATGTTTGCGCGCTTATTGTTAATTACTCGTTATTTATGAATATGCTCGCACTTGCGCAGTATATGGTTTTATGTTTTATTCCGCGATATTTCGATTTTTGTGAATTTCGATTTTTATTGATTTTACTTACATATTCGTTTGTTGGGATTGAAAATCCGAAAAGTCATGGTGATACATGAATAGTTGATTTTCAATTTCCATTTACGATTATGTTCTGAGGTTGGAGACTTGAAAAGTCATGGTGATACATGAATTGTCAACCTCCAATACTCATTTTCTTGTATATTTTATATTGAAGATTGGAAAGTCATGGTGATACATGAATCGTCAATCCCCAATACCCGTTTGCTCGTATATTTTAAATTGGGAATTCGGAAAGTCATGGTGATACATGAATTGTCGATTCTTGATTCGAATTTGTTACCTTTATTAAGTCTGCATTTAGGGTCATTTAATCTACTTTAACTTTTGATAGCATCTAACTCCGTGAAACCAAGCTTTATAAGATTAAAACTTTGCGATGAAAACCAAGATATTAACTAAAATTAAAATTTTTATAGAATGCCTCCGCTATCTCGCCGATTTCAGAGAAGAGAAGCCTCGCGCATGCGTAGACAGCAACGTTCCCAGGAAATGGCCGCCGCAATAGCCCAAGCTTTGAGCCAAAACAATACCAACACCTCGAGTTATAACATTAAGTCCTTTAATGCGGGTAACCCTCCGAAGTTCACAGGTCTTGAAGGAGCCACCGTGATGCTCCAATGGCTTGAGAAGATTGAAAACACTTTCCTCCATACCCAATGCCCCTCAGAAAGACGAACCCTATATGCTTCCAGTGTCCTGGAATCCAGAGCGCTTACATGGTGGAATGGAGTAGCTCATGCGCGTGGCGCAGAGGCTGCTTCTAGCATGACATGGGAGGAATTCAAGGAAATCCTTACGCGAGAATTCTGCCCTCCCAACGAAGTTAAGCGCCTGGAGGAAGAATTCTGGAACTTGAAGCAATACAGCGGTGAAGCGCGCGAGTACGCGACGCGCTTCCATGAACTAAGCCTGCTTGTCCCTCACCTTGTTACCCCTTCCCGCCGAGCCATAGAGAAATTCCTTGGGGGTCTCCCCATGGAAATTCAAGATTCTGTATGGGCCAGAAACCCAGCAACCCTCCCTGACGCTATTGAGTTGGCCGCTGTGCTCAGCGACAACCATGTCAGAGCAGGAACCCTGTTCCTGCGGGGAGCTGAGAAGACCAAACCCACCAAGACTGCCCCTGAACCAACAGAAACCAAACCAGAACCCTCAAACCGTAACAACCTCAAGCGCAGGCGCAAAGCCTATGCGCTTACCAACCCGCCCATTGTCCAGCAACCCGTTTACCAACCCCCAGTTTACGCGCCTAACCCACTGTCAACCTACCCAGCACCTCCTGCAGTCCATAACTATGCCTTAACCAATCCAGCACTCCCTGCCCCGCCAACTAAGAAACCTTACACAGGAAACCATCCCTTTTGCCCAACCTGTAGATTTCACCACCCAACCCAGACCCCGTGTCGACTTTGTACCCGATGTGGCCGCACTGGTCACCTTGTAGAAAACCGTAGAGTCCCTCTCGCCAATCCAATTGCGCCAACACCACCAGTCTACCCGCAGAACCCACAACCAACCTACCAAAACCCACGACCCAGATCGTGCTTTAACTGCGGTGATCCCAGTCATTTCCGGAACGCGTGCCCAAGACTACAAGTTCAGATTACGCAAGCGAATCCGGTGAACCAGATTTCAAACCAAGTGACGCGTGGACGAGCTTTTAACATAACCGCGCACCAAGCGCAAGCGAATAATGACGTAGTTAATGGTACATTTTTACTTAACGGATTTTATGCTTCTGTACTTTTTGATACTGGCGCCGATCGAAGCTTTATCTCTCGCGCCTTCGAGCAGAAGCTTGCGCGACCGCGCAACGATTTAAAAGAAGATTTTTCAGTTGAATTGGCTAATGGTGAAATTATTTTAATTAACTCAGTGATTAAAGATTGTACGCTTAATCTTAACGAAAACGATTTTCTGATCGACCTCATCCCCATGCCTCTTGGAAGCTTTGATGTTATTATTGGTATGGACTGGCTCTCGAAGAATCGCGCCGAAGTTATTTGCGCCAAGAAATTGATTCGCCTACCTCGAGAAAATGGTGATCTTTACATTTACGGCGAAAAACCCTCCAGTGGTCTTAAACTTATGTCTTGCGCCGAAGCCCAAAGACTCATGCGGAAGAAGTGTATTGCATTTCTAGCCCATGTGGTTAAACCCGATGAAGGAAAGAAGCTTCGCGATATCCCTGTTGTGCGTGATTTTCCTGAAGTTTTTCCTGATGATCTTCCTGGTATCCCTCCCGCTCGTGAAGTCGAGTTCCGTATTGATCTTGTCCCTGGTGCTTCCCCCGTAGCTAAATCTCCTTACCGTCTTGCACCCGCTGAGATGCAAGAATTGGCCAGCCAACTTCAAGAGTTGACTGCTAAAGGATTCATCCGCCCTAGCTCTTCGCCCTGGGGTGCTCCGGTGTTGTTCGTTAAAAAGAAAGATGGATCGTTTCGCATGTGTATTGATTACCGCGAGTTGAACAAACTCACCATTAAAAACCGGTACCCCTTACCGCGTATTGACGACCTCTTTGATCAACTCCAAGGTGTCTCTTGTTTCTCGAAGATTGATCTCCGCTCTGGTTATCACCAGTTGCGCATCCGCGATGAAGATGTCCCGAAGACTGCTTTTCGAACTCGTTATGGCCATTTTGAATTCTTGGTCATGTCCTTCGGTCTAACCAACGCACCCGCCGTTTTCATGGATCTTATGAATCGGGTGTGTAGGCCTTTCTTGGATAAATTCGTGATCGTGTTTATCGATGATGTTCTGGTGTATTCTAAGACCAAGGCCGAGCATGAGCAACATCTCCGATTGGTATTGCAAAAGCTCCGAACCGAGCAGCTCTATGCTAAGCTTTCCAAGTGTGAATTCTGGTCTGATGAAGTACAGTTTCTTGGTCATGTTGTAAACAAGATGGGTATTCATGTCGACCCATCCAAGATTGAAGCAATCAAGAACTGGATTACGCCATCCTCTCCTTCTGAGATCCGTTCCTTTCTAGGCTTAGCTGGTTATTACCGGCGCTTTATTTCGAACTTCTCGAAGATCGCTTTGCCTTTAACAGCTCTGACGCACAAAGGTAAACCGTATATTTGGGGCTCGAAGCAAGAAGAAGCCTTTCTAACGCTCAAGCGTTTGTTGTGTGAAGCTCCTGTTCTTGCGCTACCCGAGGGTAATGATGATTTTGTCGTGTATTGCGATGCATCCAACCAAGGTCTCGGTTGTGTTCTTATGCAACGAGGCAAGGTTATCGCTTACGCATCAAGGCAACTTAAGGTTCATGAAAAGAATTATACAACTCACGACCTCGAGCTTGGTGCAGTTGTTTTTGCCTTGAAGATCTGGAGACACTACCTTTATGGTACTAAATGCATCCTCTACACTGACCATAAAAGCCTTCAGCATATCTTTGATCAAAAGGAACTTAACATGAGGCAACGCCGATGGAACGAACTCATCAGCGATTACGATTGTGAGATCCGGTATCATCCTGGTAAGGCTAATGTGGTAGCCGATGCGCTCAGCCGAAAACCCTGCCAACTTAACTGTATCTTGCCGCGCACCCAGCTTCACTTCGCGCCGATTCAAAGCAACCTTGAATCGCGTATTCGTGACGCGAAGCCGCATCCATCAGTAACGGTAACCTTCGCGCCGAGTTAGCGTGTGGCGCGGAAGCACACTTTGTCCCTAATCTGAGTGGAATTCTCTGCTATCTTAATCGCATCTGGATCCCTTGTGATGAGAATCTTCGCGCTGATATCCTGAGTGAAGCACACAAATCTCGGTATTCTATTCATCCTGGCACTGATAAGATGTACAAGGATTTGCGCATTACTTATTGGTGGCCCGGTATGAAGAAGGATATTGCTGTGTTCGTAGCTAAATGTCTGACTTGTTCGAAAGTAAAAGCTGAACACCAACGCCCATCTGGTTTGCTCGAACAACCAGAAATTCCTACGTGGAAATGGGAATGTGTAGCGATGGACTTTATTACCAAGTTACCTTTGACAGCAAGCAAACATGATAGCATTTGGGTAATAGTGGATCGATTGACTAAGTCTGCTCACTTCCTGCCCATTCGTGAAAACTACCGTGTTGAGCAACTCGCGCAGCTTTATGTCAAGGAAATTGTCTGCCGCCATGGTACTCCTTTGAGCATCATATCCGATCGCGATGGCCGTTTTATATCTCGCTTTTGGAAATCTCTCCAATCTGCTCTAGGAACTCGCTTGGACATGAGTACGGCATATCATCCTCAGACTGACGGACAGTCTGAGCGAACTATTCAAACTCTTGAGGATATGCTCCGATCTTGTGTTCTTGATTTTGGAGGTAATTGGGATTCACACCTGCCTTTGATCGAGTTTTCTTATAACAACAGCTATCATTCCAGTATCGGTATGGCCCCATTTGAAGCACTTTACGGTCGTAAATGCCGCTCCCCGATCTGTTGGAGCGAAGTGGGTGAAACTCAAATCACAGGACCCGAACTTGTTCAAGAGACAACCGATAAAATCGCCAAGATCCGTGATCATTTGCTGACTGCCAGAAGCCGACAGAAGAGTTACGCAGATCGTAGGCGAAAGCCTCTCGAATTTCAAGTTGGTGATCTTGTTCTCCTCAAAGTGTCGCCTTGGAAAGGTGTTGTCCGCTTTGGGAAGAAGGGTAAGCTTGCTCCTCGTTATGTTGGTCCATTCAAGATTCTCGCGCGTGTGGGAAAAGTTGCCTACAGACTTGACCTGCCGCCCGCGCTCAGTAATGTGCATCCAACGTTCCATGTATCCAATCTCAAGAAGTGTTTAGCTGACGAGAACCTTCACATTTCACTCGATGAAGTCCAAGTTGATGAATCTATGCATTTCGTTGAGAAGCCTGTTGAGATTATGGATCGCGAGGTTAAGCAAACCAAGCGCAGTCGTATCCCTATCGTGAAAGTTCGTTGGGAGTCCAAGCGCGGAGCCGAGTTTACATGGGAAAGGGAAGATCAAATGAAGATCAAGTACCCGCACCTGTTCTCTGCGCAACCTACTTCGAGATAAATTTCGGGACGAAATTTCTTAAAGTAGGGGAGACTGTGACATCTGCCCTGATCCGACCCGACCCAGGTACCCGTTTCTCTGACCCGATCTCTCTTTTATTATTTAATATTTATACTTATATTTTACTTTTAATAATAATATATATTTTCCTTCCCGCCTCTTTCTCTCTTTTCCTTTCCGCCGTCCCGTCCCTCTCCTTCTCTCTTTCCGCCTTCTTTTCCCTCTTGTCGCCGTCCCGCCCTTAAGCCTTGTTTCCCTCCTCTTTGCTTGTCCTTTGGTTCTTCCCGCCTAAGGATGTCTGCAGCTCCACGCGCCAGACTCCTTACATGGAAGCCTGCGTGAAGACATCTTGTTCCTGCGATGCGTGAAGATAACTCTTCTCGCAGCGCGCTAAGAATGTATGTTCTTCCCGCAATGCGCTAAGAATGTATGTTCTTCCCGCGATGCGCTTAGAATTCTTGTTCTTCACGCAACGCGCTAAGGAATTGTGATTCTTCCCGCAGCACGCTAAGGATTGTTGTGCCAGCCTTCGCGCTCGCGCACTCAGCCTTCTCGCGCTTAACCCTTGTATCTTCTGTTTATTCCAGCCTGTATGCTTTTGTGTTGTCTTATCTTCTGTGCTGTTGACCTAACCCATCTAATGTCTGAATAGTTACTTTCGGCGCAGCATGCGCACCAACCCCATTGGTTGACAGATAAAGTGACTGACATAATCTTTTGAGATCTGCTTTTGCCATGCTTGACCAGTACCTTTATCTGATCCGCCCATGCTTTTTACTGTTCCCTGTCAGCTTTATCTTGCCCCCTGCAGCTGCCATATCTTTTGATATCTTTACTTTTCAGAACTTTTTACCGTTGATATCTTTTCTTTTACTTTTTGAGATCTTTTTCCCTTTTTCTAGGGTTTGTGTCTCCTAGGGTTTTCCTATAAATAATAATAATATTTTCATAACACATCACACACAAACACTTAATCTCTCCTGTTCTCTTGCTCCTTGCTCTCTCTGCCGTCTTCCTCTCCTGCCTCCGTCTTCCTCCCTGTTCTTCCCTGCTTTTCCGGTAATATATATATATTATATATAATAATTTACTTATTAATTATGCTAACTTATAATCAAGACTTAAAACAGATCATTAAAACAATAATCTTATTTATAGGTTAACTTGTGCTTGTTTAAAGTTGGTTCTTGCTTTATCTTACACCACATCGTTTATCAAGTGAGTTATCTCGTATCTAATCCCTTTTTATTTTAAATGCTTTGGGATGTTCATGTGTTCATACAAAACTTGAGTCTTAAACTGTTTATGAACTTTAGTCGCGCAGTATCCCATGTGTTGAGGACGTAGACTTGGCTGTTTATTTGTATGTGTGGATCATTAACCGTATGGACGGTCTATTCCGCAGTTTTCATGGTACCATTAGATGAACACGGGAGAACATTCGTTTATGATTTTCTCTTTTGTTTACACATGCACAGTTAGTCTTGTTTGTGAGCTCAATTGTGAGCACTGGCAGTCTTGTCTCTTAGAGTTGGTCCCGATCAGATTACACCCTTGTTGAAAACCAGACATACACATGTTGCGCGCAGATTTTATTGTTATCTATGTATTGTATTAAACTTGATCTCTCACCAACACGCAAGTGTTTGACGTTTATTTTAACACATGTTCAGGTTTGCAGTAGCTGTTTTGGAGCTTGTGGACACGTAGGACGTTTTTACTTTTGGACCTAGAATTAAAATGTATCAAGACAAGTTAATGTTGTTTGAATGTTATAATTTATAATATATTGATTTATGTTTGATTTATGTTCTTTATTTTCCCCGCTGTGCGTGCGCGATAAAATGTGTATTAATAAATATTGACACCAATAGTGTCGCGAGTAATGAAGCAATATGTGACGCCCCGATGTATAATCCGCCTTTGGTCGGGGTGTTACAGGTTTGGGTATGGATCGGTTTCGGGTATGATCGCGTATTGGAAAATCGGGTATTGAGAGAAATCGGGTAGGGTTCGGATAGGGTATTGAGGAGAAAAACTCAACCCTATATACCCAGGTAGGGTATGATCGGGTTGGGGTATTGAAACCGGGTATGTGTCCGGGTACGACTGGGTATTAATACCCGGTTTTGAATTTATAATTTTTTTATACATTTTTAATTTATTTAAAATTTAAATTTGCTTATTAATGTATAAAAATACTTAAACTATACTACAAAAACTATAAATCCACTTAATTACAAATTATTTACTTAGGAATATACATTTTACAAAAACTTAAACATAAAAGTTGTGAAGTAAACATAAAAATATACTATAAAAACTCATGTATTATTTCGGATATTTGAAAATTGGTATCAGGGTATAGGGTATGACAGGGTCAGGGTAGGGTACGGTTCCGGATACGGGTATTGACCTCAAAATGCATACCCTATCCATACCCTACGGGTAGGGTCGGTTCCGGTTTCGGGTATAGAATACCCGGGTATAAGAAAAACCGGTTCCGGGTATTTTTTCGGATCCGGTTCTCAATACGGGTTTTTTGTGCACCTCTATACAAGAGAAGCTTAAGGTTGTAGTTGGGCCTGGGACAAAGGTAGATTTTTGACGGAGATTAGTGGCTCAAAATGGGCTCTTATGTGATACGTAATAAGTTTGTTCAATTGTTCGCTATTGCCCTAAGATGCGAAAAAATATCAGATATCCGTCAGGGACCGATATTTGAGATATTGGTTATCACAGTGAGATATCGTTAATTTTAATATCATGTAAAATTCATATATATAGCAATTTAACACTAATAATTCAATATAGTCTCCTACCATGAACAAATTAACCTTTTGTAAATTGCAAAACACTAACAATCGTAGCAAAGTAAGAATTGATTAAGACTTAAAACACTAACATTGAACACTAAAAGTTGATAATTAAGACGTAAAACACTAATATCAGGAGTATCAGTGATATATCGGTCAAATATTAGTCAAATATCGGTTAATATCATTGATATTATTGGAACCGATATTCTGATTTATATGTCGCCAAGGACCGATAACCGATATATCACTGAGATATCGGTGATATATCGGCGATATCAACTACATAGCTATTGCCAAGAATAAAAAAGCCACGGTGGGTGTTATAGTAGAACTATATCGATAATTCAATGGGCTTGGTCATGGAAAAGAAACCCACGTACGGTGATCGAATTGCTTTTAAAGAAACCCTGCGACAAAGCCTACCACGACGTAAACATGTGATTGCGACAAACATGGATAATCACAGCCATTGATTAAAGCAAACACCACATTCATGAATCACAAAATAGTTTAATTGTAATAAACTTTATAGGGTATATCAAAACACAACATAATTATAGGATTTCCAAATTCTATGACTAAAATTAGTTTAACTTATAAATATAAAATCCTCCAAAATAAGTGATCCGACATGCAATGTTTGGTATCTACAATTCTTCGTACTTGTTTTAACGACTTGAAAAACATACTTTAAAACGTCAGCATAATGTTGGTGAGTTTGCATGTTTAAATGACACAATATAAATATATTGTTTTCAAAAGTTAAAACGTTTAATTACGTTTAAAAGAACTTAACACATCATGTAAAGATAAAATATGTAATGCATGGTCCTTTTAAACTTGAAAGGAGTACGAATTAATACATATCACATGAGCCTATAATCAAACCCGAATATGCTATTACTTGCCTAACTATGTACCCAACGGTATAAGATTATATTATATGCACCCATAATTATCACTTGGTTAATGCGACTAACCATGAGCATGGGGCAATCCCAATAGTAACACTCACATATTTCTTGACTAAACCCATTGTTAATGATTATAAAATGCATTAATATGAAGATTCATGGGTCTTAGTTAATTCACGATTATATAAAGATAATTTATTACGCATTAAAAGATTATCTTTCCCCCCCCCTAAAAATATAAACACTGTAAAAGGGGTCATGAAACTTATCCTGACAGTATCCGACCTACGTGTGTCCTATGACAAATACGAGCCATTTTAGGATCGGTTCAACATATTAATTATTCCGGTTTATGCTATGTGTTGATCATCCAACATTCTAGGCTTACGTGTGGCACCACTAGTTTGTTTCCTTGTTTGATTTCAACCCATATGGCCATAATGGTGTAAGGGCTTATTCGGGTGGATCTTTTGGTCTTGGAATGTCTGGCATGCATGACATTAATTCCTTTCACCATCATTCGATAGCTTAGGAAGGTTTGTAGGCTTTGACCTTTGTGTGTGTATGCCATGTCATGTCGTAACCAAGAAAGAGAGGGGCCAAAGGGGTAAGGTTAAGTGAAATGGATTTTGCTTCTTTCTTGTTCACAGCCACTATCATCTGTTGTTCACCCCTTTCTTGTTCTACTGATGAATCCCTAATTCACAGCCCTTTTCTTCCCTAATTCTTCTTCTCTCTAAACCCTAACCCTAACAATGGCTAGGTTTGTATTTGGTTGATTCGTTTACACAGATTTCAAGTTTGTAGTTGTTATCTCGATTTCAGGTAATTTAGGGTATTTGTTTACACAGATTGAATCTTATCTGGAACCGATGGCTATCGTATTTCCGTCACATCTACGATCGGAACACGACTTAAATTGAATGCGGACATGAAATAGGGTTGTAATGAACGGCTTGAATGCCAGCGCCGGCGCCGACTGTAATGTCGCCGGATTAATTTAATGGGGATTTTTGGATAGTCACCGGATATATGTGAACGGCTATAAGTTTGAGGGTAAATATTGAATGAGCGACCCTAATATTGTTTAGGGTAAATAGTTTTAGATACAATATTACATAACTACTCTTAATTTTAATGTTAACTTAACGTTCAGTTTGTAAACTATGAGGATATAAGAAGTTCATAATTTTTTGCAGGGACTAATCGTGACTCCATAGAAAGACCACATGGACTCATTCAGCAATTTTCTCTTATTATTATTATTAGATAATTACATTATAGTTAATTTGTGTGGTACACTTTTTTGGTTATAACTTAGCATAATTAATAATTAAAGTTAAACCTTGTGTTTACTATGCTTCTATATGTCTAGCAAAATTATTAGGAGACTACAAGGTTAATTTTTTTGTTTTACTCTTATTACTTAATCGTAATACGTGTTCGCTTACACGAGTGTGTTTGCTAAGTATACAGTACGCTTATGCTTTGGACACATGTTTATGGTTGTTATATATATAATTAAATATAATGTGTATTTTCCCCATAGAATATATAAGTATTAGTTTAATACTTTAAATATAGTATCACCAACCGTTATGTGTCGGGTATTTATGTGTTTGACACGAGAATTTTTAACATTACTATTGGTGTACATGACTAGCAATCAAGGTGCTTATTTACTTTTAAATGATGAAATGGTCATGCATGCATATTAAAATGCTTATGATAAATAATAGTGATTAGCTATTGTTAATAAACTGTATAAATATTGACATGAATTTTGCTAGTTGTCATGGATTTAAAAGGAGTTCGGTTAGGTGACATTATGTTCCAGTTGTGTAGTTTTACAAGAATCAACATATAGGATCATGTTCGATGGCAAAGCTTACTTGGTATCTTCGTGGCTTAATATATATTTGAATTCCTATAAATGCGAGCCTTAGACAAATGTTGGAGATTGGTGCTAACCAAGTCAATGCTAAAGAAAAAAAAGAAGGCGGTTCAATTGGTGTTTTTGTTCACGTTGTGGACAATTTGGAGTTGTAGGAACGTTGAAATATTAGATAGGAGAAGACATTCGGAAGCATATATGTTGGAACACGTAAAGGAGGATTCGACCTTTTGGATGGAGCATAGAAGTATTAAGTTATAGCTTTTGTAATTCTTTTTTGGGTGTTTTCAGTTTTATAAATCGTGTATATTTTGGTGGTTTTGGTTGTAGTTCTAAATATATTTGACATTTAATTGATATTGTAGTTGAATTCTAATGGGATGCAATCTTGTAAATATTTATCTTAAAATATGTAGGATCCTTTTTATCTGTATATCTATATCTATATCCGAAAAATATATATTTAAGATATATATTACCAATTAGCTTGTTAGACAGCGTTTAGTGGACAATGTCCGCTACCCCCCCCCCCCCCCCCCCGCCCGCCCCACACACACACGCACACTCTCATTGTGTTGGATGATTTCTCACTTTGACACCACCATTGTATTCATCCAACATTTTCTCCACAACGTTGGAAGAGTTTTTGGAGCCAAAAACACCACAAAACACGGAGGGGCCGGTGTTCCCCGATATTTTGGGCCAAAACGCCAGCCAAAATATTCCACTACGCTTGGTCTTAGGTTGACACACCCCAATCACAAGAACCAATTTCTTAATCGGAATGGACTTGTAAATAAATCTGCCAAATTCTCGCTATAATGAATCTTTTGAACAATAATATTTTCACTCTTTTGCAAATCATCTGTGGAAGAACTTTGGGAATATATGTTTGGTTTTGCACATTTTAATATTTTATGTAATCATCCGTTTAGTTGTATTATATTGTGCAAAACTACGGTTCCTCCTATCTTGAAGAAATAGCACAATAAATATGAAGATGTATTCCATTCCCTAAGCTACACATATTCTAAACTAGCTTCATGGATGACAAAGGTTTATGTGTGATTCATTGAGGTGGTTGCGATTACCTGCCTTTAAGGAACATTAAGAACATAAATCTGGTTTCAGACAGACAGACAGACCGACATGACGATTAGACATATACTCTACATATGTAGAATTAACCGAACTTATTTTTGACATGCTAGTAAATTTAAATATTCTTTTGTACCTTGAAGTTACTACTTGTTTTACCCCACTCAAATTTGAAACAATACCTATATCAACCGACCACCTTACTAGTTTTTAGTTATGTTCTTTCAATTTAGATGCCTTGATTAACTCTTCTGATTGTTCAGCTATTAATTTTGAATGATTCATTTCTACATATGATATCTTCACCATTTCCTATTGAGGAATCATCATCACTACAATTTCTTTTAAACAATCAGATGAATCATCGTCGCTACAATTGCTATACCTTAAACTAATATGATAAACGACACCATATTGAATATAGATTCACATATTTCATCATGAAAAGGTCAAGGGGTCGATAGAGGTTACTGATATCACCGTACGTTATAGATAATTACATGCAGAAATAAAGAGGTTCAACGTTAGGAATCAAAACTACCCCTAATATGATCCTGATGCAATAACCACTCTAGATTTAAAACCAGACATATAGACATACCTACCATTTCAGCATGTTGTGAAGTGAAGGCTGACCTGGCACTCTCTTCAAATGAAACTTGAACAGATTCTTTCCTTCTGCACTTTCCTCCTCCGTGTAACGGTCCACAATATACAAACCATCATACACAAAAACATCCCTTCCATACCCTTGAACTTTCTTGATAACCCGAACCTTGGTTTTCCTATCCATACTGTTCTTCATAGCCAAATTACCCCTAACAAGCTTCTGATCCTCGGGTGCCGATTTATTAGACCCGAACATACTGATCCCACCTTGACCAAAATAAACAAGCGTGTCACTAGACCCACTTTCGTTAGAGTAACAATGAGCATCCACAATACTTATAGCCACATTCTCTCCATTAATTTTGGTATAATCGATACTCGACTGTGGTTGACTGTGAAGACCGGTCATCATAAGCTGTGACCTGTATTTGAACTTATCTCCTATTTGAACACCGCATACGGGGCCCACTATCTTTTCAGGGTCCACCCATTTCAGCTTTTGTTTAACGACTCTAGCAACTTCAGTCGGTATTCTTGCAGACTGAATTCTTTCATTCTTTGGCTTCAGTTTGTTCTCTTGGCAAAAGGGTTCATACACTTCATCAAAAACCGCCATCGCCTGTTGGATCTTTTCACGTTTTGTGAGTCCGTTTCGAGGTACAAAAACGGTTTTGTCTTCTGGCTTTTGTACTTCTGACTTTTGTACTTCACTAGTGGGATCATAGAATTTAACCTTACTGGCTGTTTTTGCGCCCAAATAAGATTTGTTTAAAACATTCTTCTCCTATCCATGAGCGGTAAACTCCGTGTTACCAGATAGTTTCGAGACAGCATACAGTTTGTTTCCTCTAAATTCGTTCCTTTCAACATTGTCGAACCTCTTTAAAATCTTCGTTGGTGGTTCATAAGTGGTAATGCCTTTAGGTTTTTGGTCAAACTCATTCTTACCAGACGGTTTGTTTCCCCCAAACTCTTTCGTGCCAACGTCGTTGAGCCTCTTTAAATTCTTCATCGGCGGTTCATGAGTGGTGATGACTTTAGGTTTTTGGTCAAACTCCATGTTACCTGATGGTTTTGAGACATCATACGATTTGTTTCCCCCAAATTCTTTTGTGTCAACACTGTCGAACCTCTTTAAAATCTTCGTTTGCGGTCCGTAATTGGTGATGACTTTAGGTTTTCGGTCAAAACCGGTCTTGATGCAATTTTGATCCCAAAACTTAACCTTACCACACGGCTTGTGTCCCCCAACTTCTTTCGGTTTTAAGCTGCTGAATTTGTTAGATTCAACAGAATTCGAGTTAACCTTTTCAACAGTCTCCATTGGCTCTCTTTCAGCTAAATTGATTCCACACCCGGGAGGGAAATCACGAATCGCTTGCACCAACGGTCGGTTTCTAGGAATCATCATTCTTGATTCAAAGCTTCAATCAAGCACCTACAGGTTTGAATATGTATGTGTGTTAAGCCTTGTGTATTTTTTTAAAAAAAGTTTACCACTTTCAGACTTTTATGTATTAATAATTTCACACGGCACAACCGAGCTCGAGCCCAGCTTTTCTGGTTTAAAGAACTTCACAAACTCAATTAGGCTCGTTCAATGATTTTTCTCAAAATATATTTAAAAACGTATATAAATTAACAAATAATAAACCATTTGAACCAAGCCCAAGCTCTTGTAAGTCAAACCGAGCGGTTAACGATGATTGACGAACTATTATTATGACTCTTGAACATGATTTACGCAGTAACCGCCTCATAATAATTAATCACTCTTAATACCCATAATAAAGCAAGAAATAAAAGGGTGGATTCGTAGAGAAAATTAAACGCGATTGAAAATTATTTATACGTCCGCGTGTGTTAATGATGATTGGTGAAGTGTTAGTGTGACTACTAGAAACGATTTACGCAGTAACCGAGCAAGAAAAAACGGATTTGTACAAAAAATTAAAGGCGATTTAAGGTGAGTTTTACGTCCGCCAGCTTAGTGTAGATGAATAATGCTTCAGTAATTGACTGTAGGATATTATGGATGAAGATTACAAATATTTAACGAAATCTAAGTACAATATCACATACATTATTATTGATGAAATTTGTGTATGAGGAGACCTAGCTAAAAGTGGAAAATAATAAAACAGGAGATTCTCGAAATGAAACATGTATGTGTATGAAGAAAATCGACCCTAGGAAGAAATAGAGATTAACATTTAGCAAGCAACGAATAAAGAAAAATGCTTACTTGAAAATGGCGTTTGATTTGATGATTGATTAACAGTCAAACAGTGAGGAAATGATGGAGGAGTGTGGTCTTTAATTTGTATTCTAGTCTACTTCAATATGGAAATCACGTCTTGACGGCTTTTCAAATTTCTATTTTTACGGAGGGGAAGAAAAACAATATACTTATACGAGTCTTATGCAGCTCGTATAGAGTCTGATACAACATAATAAAAGTTATATGACTCGTATGGAACGTATAAAAAAGTGTCTATACAGCTCGTATAAGCCTATACAACCCGTATAAAGCTATACTAGACATCAGAAACAAAAACCAACAACTTTCATGTTTGTGTACGAAGATCCCATACCTTTTTATATTATGTAAAATTCATACACAAGATGTTGATTTTTGAAAAAATATATACTCGTTAAGCATATGTGATAAATAAATTGATTACCTATATAAATAAGACGCCTCTTGTTTCTATGGGTGAAAAATAAGGGTAAGGTTAGGTGGTTAGATTGGGTTGGACGATGGGGTGTTTTTTGCATTTTAAAAAATTTGGTTGTCACTGGTGTTTGTATAATACTTAGGTGTAAACTCGGTGTATTCGGATTGATCACTATTGACTTACTAGCCTCTTTGCTTATAAAATTTAGACGTTCAAGAAAATATACTATAGTCTCGCTTTCTCTTTTCCATTATTCTTAATACACCTTTATTATGATTTATATGTTTTTGTACTGTAATAAAAAATGTATCAACATGTGTTTGTTTATTTATTTATTTTCTTTTTTCTTTCTTTTTAATAATATATGTAATGTTTAAATATGTGCTATTAAACATGCGCGCGGGTGCCATGATGGGTACCAAACAAAAGAAAAGAAAAATACAAAATAAGTTAACTAATACGGTTTTGATAAAAAAGAAATTTAGAAATACTATTTTAAAAAAGAGAGAAATACATATACATTTTTTCTTTTTGAATCCAAATAATCACATAGCGAAAAATGGTGTATTCTTTTCTTCTGTCATTAACGCGTATGTATATATTTAGGTGGTAAAGCATCGGTGTGAAACTTTACTTTTGACTGTCCATCTTTTAAATTCGTGTCTTGTAAGCTTCAATTTTCTATTTTGAGTTAGAAACAAATTTATATCATTTAAAGCGAATCACTTTAATTTAATAAAACATTACCAGGAGTTTCAACGAAAGACCCAAGATTACTTTTTAATTTTTTCCTATCTTCCTTACTTTATTAATTCAAGAAATTTCTTATTAAACAAATACATAAACACCCAAAAAAATCCTACATCATATCCATACCGGTACCAAATCATGTGTTGTACCGATGTATATGTACGTTTGTACCGTATCAACAAATTTGATACATTACCCGATATCTAGTTTGTTTAGATTTGACATCGGTATTTTTTTGTCTGATATAAATACTTATATCATCCATCCCTAACAAACACTACATTTTTTTTGAACGGCCAATGCATGAACATATGCTATATTTCGTTTGGTTAACTGATAATATTTGATTTGAGGTACAATCCAAATTTTTAGAGTTTTCTTCTTTTATCATTCTTTATCTGAACATTGAAATTTACACTTTGGTGGTCTGTAATGGTGGGCGACAAAGGGTTGTTGGGGGCGATAATACCGCCCCCGGCTACAAAAGGGGCGATTTTGGGCGGGGCGACATGTAATTGTCATCTGCGCTCTTGGTTATTTATTGACTACCACACAACTACATTATTAAAACAAAAACACTTATTTGCTAACTATACGTCACATAATATAATTTTAACGTTTTCTTCTTTTATCATTCTTTATTCAAACATTGAAATTTATACTTATCCCTAAAATATAGAGATTTTGTAACAGTGAGATATATAAAGATTCACTATTCACAATTATATATATATATATATATTATGAACCAGATTTTCATTAACTCAATACTATTTATCAACCCTTCAATTCTATCCACACACGTGTGCCCTGCACTCACCTTCTCAACCACAACCCTTTTTACTTCCCATCTGAAATATCTTCCCATCTCTATCCAACAACCACCTTTATCATTTTTTTCACTTAACATACAACCAGAAACTGCTATACTCGCCTCCAATACAACTCATTTAATCAGGTAACTATCTTCCTTAACATACAAAAAGTGGAATATCAAGCATTATGATTTTTAACTTGGCCTTTTTCTTTTTTGAGTTAATGGCCATTTTCGTCCCTGTGGTTTGCTACTTTCGCCACTTCAGTCCAAAATTTGTATTTTTGTCAATTTAGTCCTCATAGTTTTAAATATTAGCCAATTACATCCTATCCGTCTAACGGCATCCAGCTATGCCGTTAGTTTAAGGGTATTTTTGTCTTTCTTCTTTTTATTTTGAGTTATTGGTCATTTTCGTCCCTGTGGTTTGATACTTTTGCCAATTCAGTCCAAAGTTTGAAATTTTGTCAATTTAAGTCAGTTTTTTTCTATAACCCTAGAGAGCATTATCCAAGCCCAAAACAAGTCTGCATTTACTCTGTCGACAGCAGTAATCATACCCCCTCCTCTCGTATTTAGTTTCTAGACGGTTCCTAAACTCTCCCCCATGGTGGAATTCAATGGTAAAGTGGTCAAAGCAATTCCGTGAAACCGAATTGTACGGAAAAAACTAAAAATCGTTTCTTTGATGAATGCATAATATTTAGGGTTTAGAGATTAACATATCATAACGAAAATCTGGGTCGTAATCAACTATTATACATTAATCAACAAAACAATTTTTAGTTTTTTGTGTATAATTCGATTTCAGGGAATTACCTTGACCACTTTACCATTGAATTCCACAATGGAGAAGATTTTAGGAAATGTCTAGAAACTAAATATAAGGGGGGGGGGTATGATTACTGTTGTCAACAGAGTAAATGCATACCAGTATTTGAGGTTGCTCGATGGTTTTGGGCTTGAATTATGCTCTTTAGGGTTATAAACAAAAAACATAAAAAATAAAAAAAACTGAATTAAACTGAACATTAAATTGACAAATTTTCAAACTTTGGACTGAATTGGCAAAGATATCAAACCACAGGGACTAAAATGACCATTAACTCAAAATTAAAAGGAGAAAGACAAAAATACCCTTAAACTAACGGCATAGCTGGATGCCGTTAGACGGATGGGACGTAATTGGCTAAAATTTAAAACTATGAGGACTAAATTGACAAAATTAAAAATTTTGGACTGAAGTGGCGAAAGTAGCAAACCACAGGGACGAAAATGGCCATTAACTCTTCTTTTTTTTTTAAACTTGGCCTTTTTTTTCTCTGTATATCAATAATTTTTGTTTGTACCTTAAGCATGAAAAAAAACGCAAGTTAATAAAAAAAAGTTATATAGACAGAGAGATGAAGACAATGTGAGAGATTAAAGTAAAATTTAAAGAACGGTAATTTTTCATGAAAGATAGATATAAAGATAATTTTCGGATAAAAATATTTTTTTAATGGGCAACAAATCCTCTAAATTAGGGGACTAACTAAATTCATTGCATTAATATATAATCGTCTTACAATTCAAGGATCAAAATAACTTAATAAATCAATACCAAATCTACTATTCTAATAAAAGAATACAACTTTGTATCACTTGTCACTCTCTCAACCATTCTTATATTTTTTAAACCTATTTTGTTATTTGGATCATATGTGGGCCATTAGCCAACCCAAAGTAGTTTTATTCTTATGTATATATAAAGCAAGTGTGTTAATGTTTATTTATTTCTTCTTTTTATATTTTAATATCATGTTTATCCTTAAGTAATAAAATGAAACAATTTAGCTATAGAAAAAGAACATGTCAAATGTGTTTGAAGTGGTCGGAACATTGCTTTATTATTATTATTTAGTATTTTCAGGTATATAAAATAAAAGTCAATTAAAATACTTTCTTCTTTAAAAATTTTCATTATATACATTGACTACAATCTCATAAAGTTTTTTATCAACATACTAACCATTTAACTTTATTCTTTTGGTTTATTTTGAAAAGCTAGAATCATCAAATTTTTTTCTTAGCTATCATATATATATATAACTAGCTTTTATTCCCTGTAATACGTGGTTGTTTTATATTATTCATTTCTAATATTAATATATTTTTATGGATTTTAATTTTATTTATTGTAAAGAAGTTATTAATATACTTAGGATTTGATGATGAAATAGTTTCACAAATAAATGAAATGTTATACCCGGTTTAAAAGCTATATGGGTTTGGTGAGACTCATGACCCGATTTTTTTTTACTATAAAATTGTTTATTAATTATAAATAGTATCTTTAAAAAAATCGGATACTAATTTTTGGTATATCCTTATTTTATAGGATTTCCATATAAAATATTTGATGAGATTAATTTTTAATATAATGAGATGTTATATCCGTTTAAAATGCTATCTGGGTTTGGTGAGACCCATACCCATGAATTCGGTTTTAATGCATGAGAAACCTTCATTTACAAATAAAGCAATCTGGTAATTTGAGAGAATTTAA
Source organism: Bidens hawaiensis (assembly GCF_021521415.1). Classification (NCBI taxonomy): domain Eukaryota; kingdom Viridiplantae; phylum Streptophyta; class Magnoliopsida; order Asterales; family Asteraceae; genus Bidens; species Bidens hawaiensis. Next base: position 942,390 of record NW_027491371.1, on the reverse strand, counting down.
GAAGATTTCGTTTATATATATTTAAGATTAAGATTTAATACATAATCTTGTTTTATTATTTATGGTTAGCCTGTACTTGAAAGAACCCGTGTTTTTCACACGGACATTTATATCTCTTTGTCAAGATTTTCTGGTAGGCATTGACTAAAAATTTTGATTATTGATAAACTAGGTATATTGACCAACACAACTGCAAACATAGTGTACAAGGAATTTTTTTTATTAGTAAATATTTGCGTAATGTTTCTTTAGTAATTCCTATAATTTTAAGATAAATTGTAATTTTATTAACAAAATATGATAATTGTGTTGTCGATTGTATTTTAGTTAACGTTTAAAATTTAAAATTTTCATCATTTTCCCGTGTAACACACGGGGCTCAAACTAGTGTTTTATAAAAACCATGATAAACATTTCCTTAGGCTATACGGTATACACCAGTGGGTAACCTTTACTGGTTGGCATGGTACCAACACCCCTCACACGATAGGTCTCCCTGGAACAACCCCCACCCCTCATATTTTGGTCACGTGTGACGTGAGGGAAATGACCATGGTCATTCGGGTCATTCAACCAATGGTGATGGGGCCAACCTTTTTATTGGCTTCATTTTCTTTAAAAAAAAATCTAATTTAATTAAAAAAAATGGATAATGATGGAGAATGAGGAGATGGTTTATTTCTTTGGTTGAAAGGCACTGAAGGGTGATGTGAATGAGGGGGGGAGGGGGACTGACGTGGCGCAGACGCGACGAATGAGGAGAATGGTGTATACACCTTAGCCTTATTAAAGAAGTTCTCTTATTTAATACAAAAACAGACCCTCCAAGTGGGATAGAAATCTACCTATTTTTTTTAGAAAAAAAACTAACTGATTACACATGTCACTTGGAGATTCATTCATTGTCTAAATTTCTCGCTCAAATTATTCATCTATTTTTATTAAAAACATATTTATGTCAGTGTAATCAAAACATATCAATCCATCATTTTATCAAATAACTAATTACCTAAACTATACATATTAAAAATATGCAGGTTTTTATGTCAATAACATGGCCGGCTTCGAGAATTGGAGATTCATTCATTACCTAAATTTCTCGCTCATATTATTCTTCTATTTTTATCAAAAACATATTTATGTTAGTGTAATCAAAACATATCAATTTATCATTTAATCAAATAACTAATTACCTAAATTATACGTATTAAAAGTATGCACGTATTTATGTCAAGAACATGGTCGACTTTGAGAATTGGAAAACAGTTTTGGGCCAAAAATGAAAAATATTTTGGGTCTTAAGTAAGAAGTATTTTATTGGGTTTAAACAGTATAATTTTTAAATTTGCTTCTTTGGTTATGATTTGGGTTGTGTAAAAAAATTTTGTATAAAAATATGCTTAAACACGTCTCAAATGAGACTGTATTGGATTGTGTAAAAAACTTTTGTATAAAAATAGGCTTAAACATGTCTCAAATGAGACTAAAACCTAAAATTTTTTTTGTTAGGAATCATACACCTTTGTCACTAGACCAAGATAGTTATGTAATTGGGTTTAAACATTAAACATATATATCATTTCTCATTAAAATACATATATTTGAAAACAAAAATTCGGGCCTAGCGAAGTGTCAGGCCGTTGGCCGTCGACCACCCAGCTCCTTAGGGCCGGCTCTGGTCAATATTATCAAAATATTTATATCTTTAATGAAATCAGAACAACCTTTTTTTATTAAATCAATACACACACACACACACACTTTTGAGTATATGAGATGAATGTTATAAGATTTCATTAGTAATTTTTATTAATCTAAGATGATAAAGGCTAACAATTTTATTCTCACATACTTATTAAACCTCCATGGTTCCACATAGTTTTATCCATCTCTTTCTCGAAAATCTAATACAAAAATGTGTTTTTATGTAAATTTTATATATGATGTTTGTTTTGGTCAAAAATCGGTTTAAGGACAATGTAACCAAATATGAATCTGTGAGGTAGAGTGCTTATACAATAATGATGAATATGTAGCTAAAATAAGGATGAACACCGTGATTTGTTACGAGTAAAAGACCTTGATCTGATTATGATTGCCGGCACAAAAACACCGGGTGATGACAAATGTCTATCACCACTATATTAATCAAGAAAATAAATTACAAGTTTGGAAGCTATAATCAGTGGATACAAAGATTCTTAGTGTATGTTAACTGCTAGGGTTTATGAGTAAATCGTAAGCTATCAGCTGTGTGTGTTGTATTATCTTCTTAACTGATCATAGTTTAATGTATAAATACAAAAAGATATCAACTACTAGCCCTATAAATCTGCCACTACTCTGTAGAAACGTTGCATCATCTTTGGCCACGTGCTAGTTCCCCTAGATTGCGAATTAGTGGGTAGACAAGGTTACTTAGCCGTTATACATATTAACATAACACCATACAAAGAGAACAAACATTAGTAAATAATTAGTAATGAGGATCCTTGATCCTAATATAATCTGGAACACATATAAGGATAATTGATCCTGAAGTCACGTAAGGATAACATATCCTCAGCACAAAATATCTTTGCCCTAGCAATTGCCCCCAAAATGGCGGTTGTGAGTAGATTACAAATGGCATTTTGAATTCAAATCGCCTAAAAAAGTAGATTAAATGTGAGATGTTAGATATAATGATCATACATCTATATAACATATTGATATATTATCTCCCGCCTATAAATGCGACCATCTTGATCCTTTTATAATCATTCTTCAGCGAAAATAAGGTATCGTTTCTACTTTCCTTCTTTCATAAAATTTTTTGATTATGTCTACTGTTTCTGTATCTTCTTCTTTTGAGCAATCGGAATCAAATGATCTTCGTTCTCAATACTTATATAATTGTTAGGCCACGATTTTTATACTGAGGATCCTTTATCCTTGACTGTCTTATGGATAGTTTATCCTTGAAATATATATCAGGATATAAAGGATCGACGATCCTCAGTATTGTTTGTTTACTAATAATTGCGTTTAGTATGGTGATGTGTTAGACAGGTATATCGACTTCAAGACGAACTTGCATCAATTATCCTCATGGGACATCCTGTAGCTGGAACATGGACAAACTCTCTAGAAGATTGACGTTTAAATAACAACAACGGTATCTAGACCTGGTCTACCGCTTTATTCGCTAGTGAGTGGCTATCAGTACGTGGTCAAAGAGCACATTGGTGAAGAATGGAAGACTAGCGGATTTATAGGATGAAGTCGTTAAGTTTGTTAATTAATTTTCCTTATATATTTGAGTATGATCGATAGGAATAGACACATGTACTTACACACACACTAGAGCAGAAGCAATTATTCTCTATATACACTAGCTTTCATTGTAATCTCGATCATATACTCCACAAATATTTGTAATCACCTTTTGTTCATTAATATACTCGACGGTGATAGTTTTCACCGTCCGGGGGTTTTTTGTGCCGGAGACCACGATAACCATATACTCATCGACCAAAGGTTACCTTGTTGATCATTGACTAAAGTACTTCGACCAAAGATTATCCTATTAATCTTCGACCGGAACTATTTTACCAACGATTGCCTCGATAAGTTTTGACCGAAGTAAGACTATCGTGATTAAGGGATTTTTCCTTCGTGATCAAACCATTGTGTTCACTGATATCACGCTTATACATTTGTTATTATCGAATTAGCACCTTACCTCACATAACAGATTTGGATACTTGATCCTTAGCTGATTTTTGTCCAAAATAATTTGGCGCCCACCGTGGGGCAATTGGTGCTATAACTCATATTATTCTCACCAACCTTCACTTTTCATACCCATATCACTTTCAATAGCCACTCAATCCACCTCTGCATCATCAACTATGCCATCTTCGGTTTCTCTCTCCTCAAGGACCTTGCCGCCGATGCCTTCGCCAATCACGGGGGCACCAAAGGCTGCTACTTCTGGGAGCAAGACGCAAATACCAGTCTTCCAGAGCTCGAGAACAACCGCTGCTACTTCGGCGGTAAACTCTAACAATGACGTTTCCTTTATGTTTTCGCAGGTAAAAGCATATATGGAGCAGCAACACAAGACTAACCAGAGGATCCTTTGTGAGATAGAAGATCTCAGGAAGAATAAGAGGCCAGCAGAAGATCTCACTCCCCTGGTGCCCAGGATGCAGGATTTCACCAGTTCAGGATCCATGGCTCAGCTTTCACAAGGATCTTCACTCTTTCAGTCAGGATCATATATCCTTCAACAAAGGTCCATGGGTCAACCGGTTCAAGGATCCTCAATGTTTCAGCCAGGATCCTCTATCCTGCAACCAGGGTCCATGGGCCAGCAAACTCAAGGATCCTCAGTCTTTCAGCCAGGATCATTCATCCTTCAACAAGGATCCATGGGTCCTCAGGTTCAAGGATACTCGGATTTCCTGCAAGGACCATCTAGCTTCAACCATGGGTCAATAGGTAAACCAATGCAGAGTTCCTCGATGTTCCAAAGGGGATCAGGGGTGCTTCCTCCAGGGTCCTCCGGGATTCCTTATCAAGGATCCCTCTTTCAGGATCAGGGATCCTTTGGATCCCAACATCAACGATCTTCCGAAGTCCATGATGGGGACATAATCCCCATGCAAACCATAGCTTCTGGAGGACCCACTCCGATTGCTGACTCCTCTTATCCCAGATACTCTTCTGGAATACCAAACTCAACCCAACAGAGAGGTAACTGGTACGATCCTATATCTTTAGATACTAACCATGTTTCCATGCAGGATTCAGGTATCAACCAGGCCATGGCCAAAGAGTTACAGAAGCTAAATGATATGATATCCAGTGTCTCAGGAGTAATACGTCCAATTCCTAAGATACCGGAGGGAAGTCACAAATTATCCAGATTCGCTCCGCCCATATGTGATGCTGAAATCCCGAAGCGGTTCCAAACTCCCAACATGAAGACGTATGGCGGAAATACCGATCCGGAGGATCATGTTGCACAGTATAGGGAGAGGATGGAAATTAATCCCGTTCCTGAAAGACTCAAGGAGGCTTGCCTTTGTAAAGGATTTGGAGCCACACTAACAGGAGCTTCACTAAAATGGCTGCTAAGTCTCCCTCCTTTCACGGTTACATCTTTCTCTCATTTAGTTAATTTATTTAACACTCAATTTTCCTGTAGTCGAAAATTTGAGAGGTTAACCAGTGATTTATATCGTGTTGTTCAACCTAGTGATGAATCCCTTAGGTATTTCGTTACCAGGTTTGGCAAGGAAGCTCTAGAAATCCCAAACCTTGATATGACTACTGTTGTTGAAGCATTAAAGATGGGAATTCAAAAGAGCTCCCCCTTTTATGATGATTTAGTGATGACTCCATGCAGGACATTAGATGAAGTCAGAAACAGGGCATTAAGATACATCCGGTTAGAGGAAGATAAGAAGATTCAGGATCGTCTAGTGGGACAAACAAAACAAGAAACTCCTGAAAAGAATAAAGGATCCTGGAATAGGAACAGCAACTCAAAGCCATACGCCAAGTTCAACAATCAAAACGTACGGGCAGTTGAAGAAGGAGATGATGATGAAGACTATCCTTGCATCTCCGACTATTGTTTCTCTGTGGATACTCATGGCCTGATCTGTGCCATGAAGGATCTGGGAGAAAAAGCAAGGTGGCCTCGAAAGAATGAGAAGGTTGTGGGCTTCAAGGACAAGTCTAAGTGGTGTGCCTTCCACGAAGATTTTGGCCACGCGACAGACGAGTGCATCGACTTAAGGAAGGAGATTGGATACCTCCTAAGCAAGGGTCACTTTAAAGAAATCTTGGGAAGGAAGAAATCCAAGATCCAAGATCCTGAAGACCTTCCACAAAAAGCAACACCACCACCACCAGATGCTCATGTGATTAACTTTGTCTCCAGAGACTACGAACTGTTTAGAGATTCTTGTACCATAGAAGAAAGTCCCATAGAAGAATTCGAGTTGGATAATGAGAGAAGACCACTCATTCCCACCACTCGAGTAACTGATCAGAGAATCTTTTTCAATTCAAGGATCCCGGATCCTCAACAGGACAAGCTGTGTGTGTAAACAATCAATTTCATCTCCGGAGGTTCAGACATCTGTGGAACTTCTTTCTCTGCAGCAAAAAGATTCGCCAAGGAGATCAAGATGGATAACGGGGATCATCCGATAGTGTCAACCACATTAACAACAGATAAGAGAATCTTCTTCGACGAAGAAGACAAGTTGAACATTCAGGATCCTCATCATGACGGTTTGATTATTACTTTATTTATCTCTAACCATTATGTACGCAGGATCCTAGTGGACGATGGCAGCTCAGTCAACATTATCCAACATGATGTACTCAAGAAGATGAACATCCCCGATTCAGAAATCATTCCTAGAACATCGGTGCTAGTCGGTTTCAGTGGTGAAACCAAGAAAACATTGGGGGACATCAACCTCCCAATTTATATTGAAGGGTTAAACTCATATCAAAAATTTTGTGTAATAGATAACCTTTTCTGTTGTAATGTTATTTTAGGTAGGCCTTGGCTCCATGGGATGAAAGCTGTAGCTTCAACTTATCACCAACGCATCAAGTTACCTACTCCTTGGGGAGTTGTGAAGATAGTGGGTGACCAAGCGGATCAATGAAGCCAATAGCCAAACCAACTATAGCATAGCAACTACAGCAACATCATAGGGACGTGCTGGAAGCTCGGGAGAAAGACCTTAAAGAAGTATCATTGGACCCCGAAAATCCAGAAATAAAGGTGTTCCTATGATCCAATATCCCCAATAAGATCGAGGAGGATATAATATCCTTCTTAGGGGGAAGAAGATATACTTTTGCCTTCAAACACTCAGACATGACAGGTATTTCAAAAGAGGTAATCACTCATAAACTCGGCCTTTATTTAACTATGAAACCCGTCCATCAGAAGCGAAGGAAATTTGCTCCTGAGAGAAACAAGATCATACAAGAAGAAGTTGAAAAACTTCTTAAGGCCGGTATGATCAGAGAGGTTCAATATCCTCGATGGCTAGCTAATGTGGTCGTTGTTTCAAAAAAGAATGGAAAGTGGAGGGTGTGTGTCGATTTTATGGACTTAAACAAGGCATGCCCCAAGGATCCTTTCCCATTACCACATATAGATGCCATGGTGGACGCGACGGCTGGACATGAAATGCTCACCTTTATGGATGCTTCCTCTGGATTTCAATAAATTCAAATGGAACCATCTGATCAAGAGGATACAACATTCATGACTCCAACTGGCATATATTGTTATACTGCCATGCCGTTTGGACTAAGAAATGCAGGGGCGACGTACCAAAGACTAGTCAACATGATGTTCAAGGACCAATTGGGAGAGACTATGGAGGTATACATAGATGATATGGTGGTAAAGTCGAAGAAAGCAGAGGATCACCTCAGAGACCTTGAGAAAGCATTCAATATCCTTGATCACTATAACATGAAACTAAATCCATCCAAATGCCACTTTGGCGTTAAGGCTGGAAAGTTTCTGGGATACATGGTCACAAAGAGGGGAATTGAAGCAAGCCCGGAACAGATCGAAGCCATCATCAATCTCAAGTCTCCTACAAATGTCAAAGATGTCCAGAGACTCACCGGAAGAATAGCGGCTTTGAATAGATGCATTTCAAGATCCTCTGAGAAATGTAAAGACTTCTATGATATCCTAAGAAAGAACAAGAAATTTGAGTGGACTAAAAGACATGAGGCTGCACTCAAGGCTTTGAAGGATTACTTATCCTCAGCACCAGCCTTGATGAAGCCTATAGATGGAGAACCCTTGTTTCTATATCTCGCAGTGTCAGGCAATGCAATAAGTGCCGTCTTGGTAAAGGACCACGATAGTGAACAACACCCTGTGTATTATGTAAGTAAGAGTCTTTTAGATGCAGAATCCAAGTACTCCCATTTAGAGAAATTAATTCTTGCACTTATTATGGCTTCAACTAAACCAAGACATTATTTTGAAACTCACCCTATTATTTTGAGAACTAACTATCCTGTAAAGAGTGTTCTTAGAAAACCAGAGTTATCAGGTAGAATGGCTAAGTGGGCTGTAAAGTTAAGTGCATATGATATCCAATACGGGCCGAGAACAACAATCAAGTCTCAAGCACTAGCGGACTTTGTGGGTGATTTCACTAGTGATCTACAAAGAGAAGCTGACTTGGAAGTCCAACAACTGGAAAAGACCAAGGATCCTTGGATACTCTTCACATATGGAGCGTCCAACGTGAAGGAACAAGATTGGGGATCCTACTGAAATCGCCATAGGGGGACATATTACCCCAATCCATAGCTTGTGAGTTCCAAGCAACAAACAATGAAGCAGAGTACGAGGCTTTAATCGCAGGTTTGCAATTAGAAAAAAGCATGAGGATCAGGTATCTTCAAGTTTATGTAGATTCTTTATTGATAACTAACCACTTTAACGTCTCGTATGCTGTTAAAGGTGAGAAACTAATGAAATATTTAGATGTTGTGAATGAATTGTCGAAATTTTTCGAAGTATTTAGTATTACACAGGTACTGAGGGAAGGCAACGCTGGGGCAGATGCCTTAGAAAACTTAGCCTCATCTTTGAAGATTCATGAAGATTTGAAAATCCCAATAATCCACATTCTCTCGCCAACAATAGGAGAACAGGAAGTTGGAGACGTAACAAATGATAAGGAAATCGTACTCTGGGATCCTTCATCCTCAAATAACAAAGGATCATGGATCCATCCTATCAAGAACTATATTCAGACTGGAGAAATTCCAGCCACAGAAAATCCCAAGTCCTTCAAACTCAAGGTATCCCAATATATTTTATTAGATAATATGGAGTATAGAAAATCTCTTGTAGGTCCATATCTGAGATGCATCGAAGATCCTGAGATCCAAGAAGTACTCAAGGATTTTCACGAAGGAGATTGCGGCAATCACACAAGTGGAAGAGCATTATTTTCCAGTATACTTAGAACTGGATACTTCTGGCCAACAATGAAGAAGGATGCAGTAGAGTATTCAAAAAAGTGTGATGCTTGTCAAAGACACGCGAACATCCTTCATCAACCAGCGGAGCCTCTATATCCTATATCCTCCTCATGGACTTTCATGAAATAGGGTATGGATATTGTAGGCAAACTGCCAAAAGCACCAGGTGGAAAAGTCTTCATGCTTGCTATGACTGACTACTTCTCCAAATGGATTGAGGCAGAAGCATTTGTACAAGTCCGAGAAAGGGAAGTAATATCTTTTATTAAATGAAATATTATAACTAGATTTGGTATTCCCGCTGAAATTATTTGTGACAATGGTTCCCAGTTTATCGGGAAGAGAACCACTAACTTTTGTGACAGTTGGGGCATCAAAATGATTACTTCAACTCCGGTTCATCCACAAGCCAATGGCCAAGCAGAGTCTAGCAACAAGATCATCATCAACAATCTAAAGAAAAAGCTAGGATCCAAGAAGGGAAAATGGGCTGAAGAACTTCCTTATGTTTTTTGGGCAGACAGAACTACACTAAAAAATGCAACAGGCCAGACATCCTTCTCTTTGGTGTTTAGATCAGAAGCAGTATTCCAACAGAAATGGTGGTTCCTACTGCGAGAACCAACATCCGTGATCCTGGAGTCAATAAAGAAGTCCTTCTTGAAGACTTGGATACTATAGAAGAACTCAGGGATCTAGCAAAAATCAGAATGGCATCTTATCAACAAAGGTTAGCTAGGACATATAACATAAATATCAGAATCAGAAGATTTCAAGAAGGAGATCTAGTTTTAAGGAAAGCCTTTCAAAACACAACAAATCCGGCTGATGGGAAGCTAGCGCCCAAATGGGAAGGACCTTATCAAATTGAGTCAGAGGCAGGAAAGGGGGCATATAATTTGCTCACAATGGAAGGCAACAGGTTATCGATAGCATGGAATGCCATCCACCTCAAGAAATAGTTTTTCTGATCAGGATCCACTATCCTGAGAGTATATATTATCCAAAAAAGGAACTAGGATCCTTAAATCGGTAACATCTTTCTGATCAGTTATTCTTTTTGAATTATTACTGTTAATTTAAGGATAATGTATTCTTAACACTATATCTTTTCCAAGTTTTGAATAACCATGCAGGATTACAATAATTCAGTTGATGTTCAAGAGGTTGGCCACCTCTCCTTTACGTTTGAGGTACTATCTTATTTCCCTTGGCCTAGCCCACGATTGGATATGACCCCCGATGGTCATATCCCCTACTGTTTAAAGGTTTTCACCTTTCTCACGATCGCCAGTTTCGCATGCTATCCGACGTATAGTTCGGGGCAGCGGGACCAGTACACGCTTAATGGCTGACAATTTCGTTGTCTCCGGCTATATGGAGGATCCTACGAATTATGGTAGACGTACCATACCTCCGGTTTATAACGTTTTCACGTTATCTCACGTTTGGGCTAAATCCTGGTTTGGGCGAGTCCCCAGTTTACATCCGAATCTTTGGGCCAGTCCCCAGTTTGGGCTTGTCCCCAGTTTGTTGGGCTTGTCCCCAGGTTATTTTATGGGCTTGTCCCCAGTTTATTTTATGGGCTTGTCCCCAGTTGCACGGGCTTGTCCCCATATTACACGGGCTTGTCCCTAGTTGCACGGGCTTGTCCCCAGTTTATTTATTGCGCTTGTCCCCAGTTTAATGGGTTCGATCCCAATTGATAATATGAATTCTTTGCAGCGGATTTTCTAAGTTTTTTCTGAAGATCAAGAAACTAAGGATCCCGGATCCTAATGCTACTCTTGTAAGGATCATTAAGAGTTCGATACTCCTAGTAACTTAGGTCTATCTAGACCTTCTGGTATGTTCTCTATTAGTTAACTTATGTGTATTATTTGTTGCAATTATTTTGGGAATTTCAGTTTGAGAAGCTATTCTCTTAAAGTAATTTGCTTACTAAAATCTTTAGCCATTTTAAGGATACGTTATCCTAAAACTTGCCCTGCAAGGAAATTCTCTTTTATAAATGTTATCAACTATTAAGAATGTTTTATCCTAAGATTTACGATTTAAAGATATTCTATTCTAAACGATTTTTAAAGATCTTTTATCCCAGAAATCTTTTACTCAAAATTATTTGTCAAACTATTAACAACGCCAAACTTATATTTAACAAGTTTTTGAAAATAAATGACAAGTAAATAGTCAAAAGATTTATATATTAATTAAAATAAGCCCCAAGGACTTATCCAAAATCCTTAACCCGGACTTCACCATACGAAAAGATGGACCATCCATCCGGGTTAAGTGAAAGTTACTAATAGTTCATAAAGTGCAGGGAAATTAAAAACAGGGGCAACAAAGGCTTCATCCCCACAAATTGAGGATCCCTCCACCTTTGTCACCCCCACAGATTGTGTTAAGGATCATGGATCCTTTACCCTAAATAACTATTTTTTATTACAGACCATAGAAATTGTTCATAAAAACATCAACACCAAATAAAAAAGTGGGCTCGGGCCTTGTCTTTAATATCCTTCATCGCCCACTTAAGCTGCATCTTCAACCGCAGCATCACCTTCCCCCTTGCCAGCTTCAACCGCCTCCTTAACGCCACTGGTCCCAGCCTCGGTGTTCTCAACCATCTCTTCATCATCCTCACCACCAAGGTCATCAAGAGCAGTCTTCCATTTCTCCACTTCCCAGGCCGACTTGTCAAAAGCAGGATCACCGGCTTCCTGCGCCATCTTGATCCGCGCCTGGAATACCGACCTGGCAGCCCACACCTTGGCTTCATTAGTCGCCTACTCCACTGCCTCTTGACGTTGGGATTCGGCTGAGGATATCTGATCCTCAAATTGATTCTTGAGTTGGATCATAGCTTTATCCTTAGCAACCGCAGCTTTCCCTAACCCGGACATTTTCTCGCTCATCTGGAGGATAGTCTTTTCGTAATGGTCCCTCATATCAATCACAGCCTACCAATAAATTTCGTATCAAAATTGGGACAATACTGGATCCTAAATCACTAAAGGGGAAAATACGGTACACTTACAGAGCAGACAATGTCACAGTGAGTCTCGGGATCAAAGGATTTTTTCCTCTTGGAATCTGCGGATTTAGCCCTGGTAGTGGCGGTCTTGGGCTCGGAGCTTATGCCAGCCTTTGAAGCCTCCTTCTTGACAACAGGAGAAGTAACCATACAATGATGTTGTCAATGGAGAACTTAAGAGCGGACTTTCCAGATTTCTTGGTGCATGTAGAGGAGAAATCAACAGATAAGTATTCTATTTTATTTTATTTACTTTAAAATGATTAACTTACTTGACATGTTTGAACTTGAGGAGATGTTACAAAAACCTTCAACAAACCGAGCTTGAAAGGTCCTAACTTCGGTATCCAGTGCTAGGAACCGTTTTGCCTTTTCTTCTGTTCTAGGTAGCTTGCTCAATGAAGCGAAGTTTTCAACTGCAGACGACAAAAAAGAATAAGTCTTAAAACTGAAGAATAAAGGATCCTGCTATTCCTTAAGGATCCATGATCCTACCCTTCGTAACCCACGTTGAAGGAAGATCAGTCCCCCTGGTAGCGAGTCGCGTTTAACGAAGAAAAATTGATTCCTCCACACGGAATCATTTAGCGTGGCTTTGGAGATCGGATGGGGCTGTCGGGGCTTGGATTTGAAGATAAAACTGGCAGAACCGAAAGTAGTAAGGGTTTACAGATATGACAACTCCGGAAGGCCAAAATTGATTTTTTTCCTCCTTGTTGATTCTTTCGATAGTGCTAAGAACCCTCCAGATCATCGGCATGGCTTGTATGTAAGATATGCCGGTAGAATCAAAAAAACTTTGGGTAAAAGGCGGAAAGGGGTATTTATAGCCGATAAGAAAGGGAGTTGCCGGAAAGCAGACCCAAACCTTGGAGTAAATATCGCATCTAATGCTGGATTCGTAGGGTCGGAACAGGGTTTCAGGAGGAAATAATGTATGAAAACTGTCGACCCCGGGATCCGTGAGCTTACAAATTTTGGAAGATGGGTTGGATAGGAGACCTTGAGGTTCCATTTTGACTAGTTCGGAACCGCCGGATGAATGTTCAGAAGGTTTAGAAGGGGCCGGAGAAGAAGAAGAAGCGGCGGACATGATTAAAGAAAATAAGATACAGAGGTTAGAAGAATACCTGATGCGTCGGATGAAGGTGTATATAATCCAAGATATAGGGCGGCATATATAGACGGTTATAATTAACCTTGGGGGCTAAATGGTAAATTTTCTGGCAAAACCGTCCCATCATTCAGTTTTTGCAGGATTTTGAATTTCAAAATGACAGCTGTGCTCCACTGTCACCCGCCATTTTGGGGCAATTGTTAGGCTGCGATTTTTATACTGAGGATCCTTTATCCTTGACTGTCTTAAGGATAGTTTATCCTTGAAATATATATCAGGATATAAAGGATCGACGATCCTCGGTATTGTTTGTTTACTAATAATTGCGTTTAGTATGGTGATGTGTTAGACATGTATATCGACTTCAAGACGAACTTGCATCAATTATCCTCATGGGACATCCTGTAGCTGGAACATGGATCTAGGATCCTAATTCAACATAGCTGATTATAGACGAACTCTCTAGAAGATTGACGTTTAAATAACAACAACGGTATCTAGATCTGGTCTACCGCTTTATCCTCTAGTGAGTGGCTATCAGCACGTGGTCAAAGAGCACGTTGGTGAAGAATGGAAGACTAGCGGATTTATAGGATGAAGTCGTTAAGTTTGTTAGTTAATTTTTCCTTATATATTTGAGTATGATCGATAGGAATAGACACATGTAATTACACACACACACTAGAGCAGAAGTAATTATTCTCTCTATACACTAGCTTTCATTGTAATCTCGATCATATACTCCAAAAATATTTGTAATCACCTTTTGTTCATTAATAAACTCGACGGTGATAGTTTTCACCGTCCGGGTGTTTTTTGTGCCGGAGACCACGATAACCATATACTCATCGACCAAAGGTTACCTTGTTGATTATTGACTAAAGTACTTCGACCAAAGATTATCATATTAATCTTTGACCGGAGCTATTTTACCAACGATTGCCTCGATAAGTTGACCGAAGTAAGACTATCGTGATTAAGGGCTTTTTCTCTCATGATCAAACCATTGTGTTCACTGATATCACGCTTATACATTTGTCATTATTGAATTAGCACCTTACCTCACATAACAGATTTGGATACTTGTTCCTTAGCTGATTTTTGTCCAAAACAATTTTTATTCCAAAATCTGGGTGTGTTTCCCGGCGCATCCCTTCTTAATCGGCTATTCATACCCTTTTCCGGCATTCAGCCAGAACTTCTTTACTTTAACTAGTATAAGTTATATCCAAGCGATGCCGATGCTCTAGAGGGTGTTGCATACTGTGGAAAGAATTATCGAGGAAGAAGACATTGAGTTTGGTCTGTCGGAGTTGGCGTACCTTTATACCTTAGTTACTCACGGATCCTCCAGCTTCATTTTGAAATCAAAGCCTCATCAGCCAGCCCCTATCAATAAGGCCACCAACAACGGCTCATTTTGGAAAAAAATCAGTTCTTTTTTGTTAAAAGGGACTCCATTCTTGGTGGGGTTGATCTACCCCTAAGATGGATTGGGAAGGGTTGGATCCTAGATCCTCTGACAAGTCGGTGAGGATAACTTATCCTTCTTTTAATGAATTTTGCTTTCTTTCTTTTCTAGTGGATAACTTCGCTTTGCTTGCTGATCTCCCTGGAGTAGAAGAAAGGGTGAAAAAGTTCCTTGCATTGGATCCTAAGATTAGAACGTTCCAATACAAGGCCACTGAAGCTATTCAAGAATCTTTTTCAGAGTCATTAAGCGAAATTTCAAGTAAGATTTATTAATATTTTATAATAAAGAAAAATAATATGAAACTTATCTTTATAATTTGTTCTGTAGGTGCTCAAAAGTCCAGCTAATCAGCTTCTCAGTTCTCCCTAAAGGATATAGATTGTCTAATTATGAAGTAGGAAACTTCCAAGACCACTCCTGTTCATGAGCCACGTCCAGTAACTACCTGTGTCAAATCTGGAGCCTCTATAAGGAAGAAGACTGCTGAGCCTGAAGATCCCTTTGAAGATGGGAAGTTTCTCATCACCACTGTAAGGATCCTTTACCCTGTCTGTCTCTTGCTGTGGATCCAAGATCCTCTTGAACTTATTTCACTATTTCATATATGCCATGGATCCTGCAAAGAGCTATCATGACAAGATTGTCAAAGACCTGGAAGACACTATCTCAGGGATGAGGGGCTATGGCCGCTGCCAAGGATAAGACCATCTCCTAGCTTACCAAGGAGAAGAAGCATGTTGAGGATCATGCATCCTTAGTTGAGGCCCAGTTGCAAGAAGAGGTGACTCGTGCTACCAATGAGTCCAAAATTTGGGCTGCTAAGTTTGTGCTTCAGGCGAGAATCAAGATTGTGACCGAGGCTACTGATGTGATGCGTTTGAGTGCTTAAAAAGTATAAGGGGATTGGATTTTTAGCTTTCGCACAAGATCATGTTTTAAATTTATAAAAGTGATTTCTACTAAGACAAAACACACATAAATAGGAAAGTTTACTGTTAGTGCACGGAAATTTGACACTGTGGATACGTTATCCTGACATATTTTGTGGATCAGTTATCCTTAGCATATGTTCTAGATCCTGTTAGGATCAAGGATCCTCAGTACTTAACACTTACTAATGATTGTTCTCTTTGTTATATTAATATAAATGCAGGTACAACGGCTAGTGACCAAGTCCAAACGCATAATATCACAATTAAAGTCATTAAAGAACATGGTTAATGCATGAAACGACTACAATGAAGGAATGACTTGATTAGAGGCTAAAAAATAGGAGATTGAGTTATTATCTTTTATGTATATATTGAGACTATGATCAGTTAGGAAAGAACAGAACACGTTCACTATCAATACTCAGAGCAAGGTAGAACAGGACACACACACATAGCTTTCGTTGTAATACTGATCATAGCTTCTTACCCTTGTAACATCATTTTTTTGATTAATATATAGGTGATAGACAATTGCCATCACCCGGGGTTTTTGTGCCGACGATCCGACCAAGATCAAGGGCTTTTCCTCGCAACAAATCCTTGTGTTCATACATATTTCGTTTACTTATTCACCATTATCATTCATGCACTAAACCTCACTTTACAAATTTGGTTACATTATACTTGATTGATTTTTGACCAAAACAATTTGGCGCCCACCGTGGGGCAATTGGCGCTATAATCCATATTATTTCCTATCAATTCTCAACCTTATTACCAATACTACTATCAATGGCCTCTCAACAATCTTCTGCTTCATCCACCATGCCTTCTTCAGTTTCTCATGCACCAAGAACCTTACCGTTGATGCCTCCTCTGATAGCAGCAGATCCAAGGACCACCGTGGCTGGAAACAAGGCACAAATTCCAGTCTTCCAGAGCTCAAATACCATTGCTGCCACTTCGATGGTAAACTCTAACAATGATGTTTCTGCTATGTTTTCGCAGGTTAAGGTGTACATGAAGCAGCAGAACAAGACCAGCCAGAAGATCCTACGTTAGATAGAAGATCTCAAGAAGAACAAGAGGCCATTGGAGGATCAGACTCCTTTGGTGCCTAGGATGCTGGATTTCACCACTCCAGGATCCTTGGCTCAACTCGTTCCTACAGTTAGGATCATCTATCCTTCAACAGGGATCCAAGGGCCAGCAAACTCAAGGATCCTCGTTCCTTCAGCCAATATCATCTATCCTTCAACAGGGGTCCATGGGTCAACAACCTCAAGGATCCTCTTTCCTACAACATGGATCGTCCATCCTTCAACCAGGATCCTCTGGATTGTATCATCAAGGACCTTCAACTCCCAACCTCAAGGATCCTTCTGGCAGAATCAGGGATCCTCGGGGATTCAACATCAAAGGTCTTCAGAAGTCCATGAAGGAGATATCATCCCCATGCAGACCATTACCTCTGGTGGACCAACACCCGTGGCAGATGCTTTTTATCTAGGCTATTCTTCTGGGATGCCAACATTCGTTCAACAAAGAGGATACAAGTATCAACCAGGCTATGAGTAAGGAACTTCAGAAGCTTAAGGATATGGTATCCAACGTGCCAGGAGTGGTTTGTCCAATCCCTGAAATACTAGAAGGGAGCCACAAGCTGTCCAGATTTTCTCAACCAATATGTGATGCAGAGATCCCAAAATGCTATAAAACCTCCAACATAAAGGTGTATAATGGGACCACTGATCCAGAAGAGCACGTGGCTCGGTGTAGGGAAAGGATGGAGATCAATCCAATTCGTGAAAGACTAAAGGAAGCTTGTCTATGCAAGGGTTTCAAATCCACACTAACGGGATCTGCACTTAAATGGCTGCTAAGTCTTCCTCCCTATTCTGTTACTTCTTTTTCACATTTAGTTAACTTGTTCAACAGCCAGTTTTCTTGTAGTAGGAAATTTGAAAAGTTAACTAGTGATTTGTATAGAGTAGTCCAGCCTTATGATGAATCCCTTAGGGATTTTGTTACAAGGTTTGGTAGGGAGGCCCCAGAGATCCCTAATATTGATATGGTTGCGGTTGTTGAAGCATTCAAGATGGGACTAAAATGGGGCTCCCCATTTTATGACGATCTTGTGATGACTCCATGCAGGATGTTAGATGAAGTAAGAAACAAGGCACTCAAGTTTATAAGGCTAAAGGATGATAAGAAGGTTCAAGAACGGTTAGGAGCTCCAAAAAAACAAGAGTCACCTAACCAGAAACAAGGATACTCATTCAGGAACAACAACTCGAATACTTATTACAAATTCAACAATCAAAATGTCCGAGCAGTTGAAGAGGAAGATGATGATAATGAAGATTATCCAAGTATTTCCGAGTATTACTTCTCTGTTGATACTCATGGTTTGATTTGTGCCATTAAGGAACTTGGAGAGAAAGCAAGGTGGCCTTGAAAAAATGAGAAAACAACATCCTTCAAAGACAAGTCCAAGTGGTGTGCATTCCATGAAGACTTTGGCCATCAGACCAATGATTGTATTGGTTTAAGTACGGAAATTGGATGCCTCCTAAGCAAGGACCATTTCAAGGAGCTCTTGGGAAGAAAAAATTCAAGGATCCAGGATCCTGAAGATGTCCCACAGAAAGCAACTCCGCCCCCACCAGATGCACAAGTCATCAATTTCATATCCGGAGGCTCGGATATATGTGGAACTTCCTTCTCCTCGGCCAAAAGGCATGCTAAAGAAACAAAGTTGGAGAATGGGGAGCGACCTGTCATATACACTACCGTGACAACTGTTAAGAGAATCTTCTTTGATGAAGAGGATAAAACAAGCATCCTGGATCCTCATCACGATGGTTTGATTGTAACTTTATTTATTGCTAGCCATTATGTATGTAGGATCCTAGTCGATGGTGGAAGTTCAGTCAACATTAACACGATGTACTCCAAAAGATGAATATCCCAGACTCGGAAATCATCCCCAAACATCCGTGCTAGTTGGCTTCGGTGGCGAAACAAAGAAAAAAATGGGGGACATCAAACTCCCTATATACATTGATGTAAGTCCCGAATCTGGATCACTACAACTATGATATCAATACAACAAGTATAGGTGCGGAATACCTATACTGGGTGATTCAAGAACACGGATTGACAAAGTAAAATAACACAGAGTTGCTTCAAAACACACGTATATTGATAAATACGCTGGGTGCTTAAGCACTTACAATACTTGATGACAATTAATAGGAATGAACAACCACATCCTATACATGACAACGTCTATATATAGAGACACCACCAACCTAGCCGGCCCAAACTAACAAAGGCCCACCGAGAACACATAGATGTTCTCGGCTCACATACAAACTCAAAACCAAGCCCAAACAAAGTTAAACTACATACAAAGTAAGCTCAAACCACATAAACTGGGCCCAACAATCTTCCCCTTGGTTTGTAGCTTTATCTTTAATCGTGCTCCATGTAGTCTATATCTGCATCCTTCAATGCTCTAGCCTAAAATTTGTTGTTGATGATGGACGCGACCATGCTCGTGTATTCTTTGGCAGCTGTTTCAAAAAGTGGATCAGCTGTAATCTGAAACATGCTGAGAGTCTTGATGTCATTTTCTCCAAATTTCAACAAATCCTTAGGGTCAACAAACCGGTATTGACCTTTCCCCTTTTGTAGCTTGATAATGACCGTGGCAGTGAAAGAGTAATAGAACCAGAATCTCATGTTCTCCAACGTGCCATCGGGAATGGCGTCTGGTATGGGAATGTAAGTAGCTTTCTTTGTGGGAGGCCACATTACATTCACCATTTTTTTTCCTTTCCTCGGATCTTGAACACCCTTCACTTTCTTCAAGGGATTTCAATCTGAGCTAAAACCGGCTCAGCCTCCATCTCAAAAAATCGTCCGAATTTTACTAGAGCATGTAATCCCCGATAAACCACTTTTGCTCCTTTCCTCGACTGCTTCATCAACCCAAAGGAGTTGGGTCCCATAGACTTCATTTCCAAGGTCTCAACAGATTTAACCAGGTCGGTGTAGTGAGAATCAAAAATCATCTGCAAGAACCTTGGGTAGATCAGGAACATCTCCTTCTTCTTTGCCCTTAGGTTACTCATCATTTCATTGAAAACGAATTTGGAATAATTGTAATTCCAATCCATGATCAGAGCAGCAATGGCAGACATTTGGGTGTGGCTGATCTCATCTGATCCTCCCTTTCTTCCCGAGATACATGTAAAGAACGTGTGCAATAGGTATCTCCAGTATGGGTGAAACAGCTTCTTGATTGCTGGTGGATAGGTACCTTCATAACCCATTCTTGTAAGAACTTCAGTAACTTCAGCAGCAGAGTACTCTTGTTGATCCCCAAACAAGAGCACCTCTCTGATGGTGGACTCAGTAACAACGACTGGCTTCTTCTGTACTTTGGAATCGATTGACATAACTCCATCTGGCCCTTGTGGATTAATCTTTGCGTTGTTCCAAAAATCGGTAACCATCTTCTTGCAAATGACAGGGTTCTCCTGAAGAGCATGAGAGATCCTGCACGTATTGAGTCCGATTATCATCGACTTGAATTCCTTGTAAGCCATTGGTGGAGCATACAAGTGGCCAGCTATGTTATGAGTATCAACAAACTTTAACGGGTTATGGTCAACCATATCTGCACCAAACGCATCAAGTTAGATAATAAGTAAATTAACTTGATAGTAGTTAACAATTTGTCCATAATTAGTAAAGAAATTGAGTTATTAAACTGAGACAGGCCCAAATAAAACTCATGTGACAGCCCAAAAGACATTAAATTGGCCCAAATTCACAACATTGTGTAGGTTTGGGCCCAGTCAGTGAGAATTAGGCCTAGCAGGAGAGATCTCGGTCAAAAGGAGGGGTTCTCGGTCAACGACTGAGATTTCAGTCAACAAAGTCAAGGAAATTAACCGAGAACTGAGTTCTCGGTCAAATTACCGAGAACGAGAGTTTTCTGTCAATGTAAGGTGCTCTCGGTCAACGAAGGTCAACCGAGGACCCTTGACAGCTGGTGACAGAAAACTCTTGGGTTTCCGCATTGGGAAACGTGCAGTCATCTTCAACCACCGAGATCTCTACAAAAACCTCCATTAAACCTGCAATTAAGTTTATGATATTCAACCGAAAACACTCCATAATTGCCCTAAAAGGGCTCTAGAACAGTCATTGATGTGTATGGTAGCTTTCCATGATGCATAAAAGTTAAAGTGATATAAACTAAATTTGCTAAACTTAATTTGGAGAGTCATTTTGAAGACATGTGCATGTCTCCAGATACATCTCTCCGAATGATAGGCAGAAATGCAATTACCCAGTCATACACGAGCCCGTTAGTGTCTTGATCACCAAAAATGTTGTACTGTCAAGCTATTATTATTGAAGCAAAAAAAAAAAAAATTGTGATTGCGTTTATTTCTTGCTATTAAAGCTATTAAAGTTATTTCATAATCAAGGCTTAAAGGGTCAAACTAAAACTACAGAGATGGGGGCACACAAGTAAGTCATGTCATGTCTCGAATGAAAGGCTTGTCAGTTTACTGACACTAAGTCCAATGTTCAACCTTAAAAACTAAGCCTGTTTTTATATAAAATCTTTTGATCAAACACTAGGGGGTTGGATTCAATTTGGGGTGATCTGGGGAAAGCCAAATACGCTTTGAGAAGAGATAGGAGGCATCACAGGTCCATGAGTGATGTCAATCTAAGCTTTATGCCGAACTGAACCTTAATCATATCACTGATGCAATGAAAATCATGCTAAGTATGTTATACCTGCTATCAACCTGTCTCTTATGTCATAATAACGCTGAACATGAATCCTTGTGACAGCCTCTTAAGCGATATGATTCCATGTTCGGATCTTTTCATAAAAGGGCGGCGTTTTTACTAAGAACTGAAATTTGATCCCGACTTAATAAATTCAAGGGAGTTTTGTTTATTCAAATGTAGAATTTTTGTTATTTTTGTTCTTGTTTAATTTTTTTTTTGTCTTGCTCATATCAGTTATATTTCTTTCTCGAAACTACTCTCCTCTAAACGTTTGTGAAAATTCATTTCAAATTTGGTCTCTGAAATCTTTTGGGCCTCCTGTTGCTCGGACGCTTTCTTGGGCCCTGAACTGGTTTGAGCCCATCCAAGTGTTCTCGGCCCGACTTGGGTATAATATAAGTGGTATCAAAGCCTATTTTATTTTCACTCTCATTATTTTCACATTACCAAAAACCTTTTTCTCTCAAGTGCCTTAGCCGAAAACCGAATTATCGTTACTAATCATCTACTAGCGTTTGCTTGTTTGATTCACAGGTAATATGAGATCTAGGTGTTCAATGAGGGTTGCCTGATGATGCCATGGATTGATGGTTCGCTAAAATTGAGAGTTGATTCATGAGTTATTAGGGGTTTTGATGAACATCTTAGGGAAATTATGGAGTGTTTTCGGTTGAATATCATAAACTTAATTGCAGGTTTAATGGAGGTTTTTGTAGAGATCTCGGTGGTTGAAGATGACTGCACGTTTCCCAATGCGGAAACCCAAGAGTTTTCTGTCCCCAGCTGTCAAGGGTCCTCGGTTGACTTTCGTTGACCGAGAACACCTTACATTGACTAGAAAACTCTTGTTCTCGGTAATTTGACTGAGAACGTTGACCGAGAACTCAGTTCTTGGTTAATTTCCTTGACTTTGTTGACCGAAATCTCCGTCGTTGACCGAGAACCCCTCCTTTTGATTATTTGGCATGTTCCAGTTATTTCTACCCATTCTCTTGGTAAACTTCTTTGCACGGAAAACTGCCATGGCAATTTGCCACGAGATGTCCATTTCTTCAACATCATCGGGATGAATTTGATCTAGTTCAACAGTAACCACCGGTTGAACCAAGTCTCCGGCCAGAAAAGCATGATAAAAATTCATAAATCCGCCATTAAAGCAATATTCTCTTGAGTTTCTTTGGTATGGTGGGAATCTGGCTAAAATTCTGACTAGGAATAGTTTTACTAGAGTCATTTGAGGACTGGCCAGACTTGGTGAAAAATGCTGGGGCTGGTTTAGGCGAATTTGAAGATGATGATTGACCTAGGGTGGATAAGAACATTTGAAAGTTTCCTTGAGGTGGTTGTTGAGTAGACTTGAATAATGAGAAGCTATCTTGAGACATAAGAGCACTGTTGGAAGCAATGTTGTATCCAACAGCACTGTAAGAACTAGCATGATTTATTGCCCGTTGTTTATCATCCATATCACAGGTTTAATAGTGGCTATCATTTTAGTCATGCCCATTCTGTTGAGATCCTTTGTCTTTTTGATAACCACAACGTGCATGTCCCAACTTTTCGGCAGAGAACTGACCAACTTATTGTTTATTTCCGAGGTTTGCAGATAAATTCATACAGTTCTCATTTCAGTCACAAGAGATATGAATTTTTTAAGTTGATATTCAACTTTAGCAAAGTCATCATCATCATATTGAACAACCGGTTTCACAAGAACCTCATCAGAACCATCCTTTTGATAGGTGATCCTTTGAGGTCCCCTTACAATACTTTTCCAAACTTTTGAATCTTTCATCTTGGCATAGTATTCAAAACGAAATTTCCATTCACTAAACCCCTCATGGGACAACAAGTGGGGTCTACGAGTAGCAGTGCCCATGATGAAATCAAGTTCTTGATGAAGTGACGAGTTGGTGGAATTGCTACCATTGGTTAACTGGACCATTTTAAAACTGATTGAATATTGTACTTAGGTCCAATTAAATTTAAGTCCAGTAAGGTGGTCCAAGTCTAAGAATAACAGGCCCAAAGCAACAGACTGGGCCGAGACTGCGTTGAAACAATTGACCGAGAATACTGAGGTTGACCGAGTGTTGACCGAAAACTCTGATCGTTGACCAACCTTGACCGAGAACCACCAATCTTTGACCTAGAACCCAAGAATTGATCAATAACTGACCAAGAACCACTCTTGGCCGAGAACTACTCTTGACCGAAAACAACCAGTGGCCAAAAACAAAGTGTGACAGAGATCAAAGACAACCGAGATCTCAATTTCTTCGCCGAGAACTCTGTTTTCAAGCCGAGAACACCGAGGAAAGGTTTGACCAGTGGATTTTGGCAACAATTTAATCCCTATTTTAGTGGGATTCAAACTGTTTCCAAAGATAAGTCAATCTTTGGCCATAATATCGCCTATTCTTCTTCTCCGATCACACACTCACCGGAAAAACAAAAAGATCACCGTATAAGCTATTCTCGAATCTTTGATATCACAATAACGAGCCTGAATAAGGTCTAAGGCTCTGATACCAATTGTAAGTCCCGAATCTGGATCACTACAATTATGATATCAATACAACAAGTATAGGTGCGGAATACCTATACTCGGTGATTCAAGAACATGGATTGACAAAAGTAAAATAACACGGAGTTGCTTCAAAACACACGTATATTGATAAATACGTCGGGTGCTTAAGCACTTACAATACTTGATGACAATTACTAGGAACGAACAACCACAACCTATACATGATAACGTCTATACATAGAGACACCACCAACCTAGCCGACACAAACTAACAAAGGCCCACCGAGAACACATAGATGTTCTCGGTTCACATACAAACCCAAAACCCAAGCCCAAACAAAGTTAAACTACATACAAACTAAGCTCAAACCACATAAACTGGGCCCAACAATTGAAGGATTAAACTCTTACAAAAAATTTTGTGTTATCGATAATATGTCTTGTTGCAACGTTATTCTTGGCAGGCCATGGTTACATGGAATGAAGGCTGTAGCTTCTACTTATCACCAATGTATCAAACTACCAACTTCTTTGGGAGTAGTAAGGATAGATGGTGACCAAGTGGAAGCTAAGAATTATTATTCTTCGTCCATGAAGCCGACAACAAAACAAACTATAGCATAGCAATTATAGCAACACCCTAGGAACGTGTTGGAGGCTCGAGAACAGGACCTGAAAGAAGTATCCTTGGATCTTGAGGATCCAGACGTGAAAGTTTTCCTAGGATCCATTATCCCTAATGAGATTGAAGAGGATATAGTATCCTTCCTCACGCGAAGAAAATCCACATTTGCCTTCAAGCACTCAGACATGACCGGTATTTCAAAAGAGGTAATAACTCATAAGTTAGGCCTTGATACTTCTGTTAAACCCGTCCATCAGAAGTGAAGGAAATTCGCTCCTGAGAGAAACGCGATCATACAATAAGAAGTTGAAAAACTTCTTAAGGCCGGTATGATCAGAGAGGTTAAGTATCCTCGATGGTTGGCTAATGTGGTTGTTGTTTCAAAAAAGAATGGAAAGTAGAGAGTGTGTGTCGATTTCACCGATTTAAACAAGGCATGCCCCAAGGATCCTTTCCCATTACCACATATAGACTCCATGGTGGATGCAACAACAGGACATGAGATGCTAACTTTTATGTATGCTTCATCTGGATTTCAACAAATTTAGATGGAACCATCTGATTAAGAAGACACAACATTCATGACTCCTACTGGAATATATTGCTATATTTCCATGCCATTTGGACTAAGAAATGTAGGTGCAACTTATCAACGCTTAGTCAACATGATGTTCAAAGACCAGCTAGGGAAGACCATGGAAGTCTATATAGACGACATGGTGGTCAAATCCAAGAAGGCTGAGGATCATCTTAAAGACTTGGAAGAAGCCTTCAATATCCTTGATCAATATAACATGAAACTCAATCCATCTAAATGCCATTTTGGTGTTAAGGCGGGAAAGTTCTTTAGTTATATGGTCACTAAGAGAGGTATAGAGGCTAGTCTAGAACAAATACAAGCCATTATCAACCTGAGATGCCCCGTAAATGCAAAGGATGTACAGAGGTTGACTGGAAGAATTGCAACCTTGAATAGGTTCATCTCTCGATCTTCAGAGAAGTGTAAGGATTTTTATGATATCCTTAGAAAGAATAAGAAGTTCGAGTGGACGAAAAAACATGAAGCTGCACTCAAAGCCTTGAAGGATTACTTATCCTCAGCACCAGCATTAATGAATCCGATATACGGAGAACCCTTATACTTGTACCTAGCTGTCTCAGGAAATGCAGTAAGTGTTGTCCTTGTGAAGGATCATGAAGGTGAACAACATCCCGTTTATTATGTAAGTAAAAGTCTTCTAGATGCTGAAGCCAGGTATTCTCTTTTAGAAAAAACTAATTCTTGCACTTATTATGGCTTCTACTAAATAAAGGCATTACTTTGAGACTCATACTATTATTTTGAGAACTAATTATCCTGTTAAGAATGTTCTTAGAAAACCAAAATTGTCAGGATGAATGGCCAAGTGGTCTGTGAAGCCGAGTGCATATGATATTCAGTATGAGCCTAGCCCAGAACAGCCATCAAGTCACAAACGCTAGCAGACTTTGTGGCTGATTTCAGTAGTGACATGCAAAAGGAATGTTGAAGCCCGTTGACTCGTATAAACAACAGTAACTACTAACAGATCCCAGATCTGTGTTTATACTATTAATACGATTAAGGATCTAGCTCATAATTAACTTTGATTCAGTGTTACGTATGTGTATATATTATCAATATATTATCTGTATAATATTAGGTGAAGCTTGAGAGAGAATTTGGACAACCATTCGTTAATTAAACTCCCAAAACTTCTTTTAAATTGTGAACAGGAGTTCACTATATATAGAAGGTGATCTGGTTCGCTAACATCCCCTAGCGAACTATCCTTTAACTTAGCGAACTAGTTATTAAATAAACTAATTATTACATTAATAAATAACAAAAACGTTAACGATAAATACAAAGACTCTAGACGCAAAACCGTGCACTAACAGACACCCCCTCGTCTTGAGCTCTTTGTCTTTAACTTATTTGAAGCGCTTTGACTGCCAGTCTCTGCAACTATGAATTCCATGTTCATGACACACACGAACGACTCGTTGGAATTGCATAGCCAGATCGTAATCTTCTTGGCGCTCGAACAAATCTGCTTCCTGAAGAGCACGTCATTGTCGGTCTCTGATAAGTTAACCAACCACATTGGGTCGATTATCTTGATAAACTTAGTCTTCAGACCTCTTCCCAAAACAATGACGGCCTCGCTGGTGTGGTTGTCATAATACCAGCGGTTGAAAGACAGATAAATATCTGGAGGCAATGTCTTCACGGGAACCTGATTCATAGTCTTGGGCGGCTTTACTTTCAAAACAAGTTTCCTCCAGCCCGTCCTCGGATCAATCTCATCAATACGTTTTCGTCTTGGGACCTGGGGCTTAAAGAACTTGAAGCCGTGATTGACCTCAAAGAGAAAATGCCGATGAAACATATTAGCATGCTGGTGACCCCCACGATTTATAAACGGACGTCTCGCGAGGGTTCGTACATCCCAACGCGGTAGAGTTAAACGTCTCTTATAAACTCATAATACTGGACACCCTTCTCCCATTTGATTATACATACCTTAAGGTCCGAATCATAAGCCCATGAAACAATGTCACCGTGTACCTTTGAAACGGTCTTGAAGGTGGTCACTTGATTAGCTTTAACCCAAGCTGCAGCTGAGTCTTTGCATTCTTGGTCAACAATCCGATGTGCCTGGATAATCTTACCAGCAGCTTTAAACCTGAACTAGCTTTTAATCTCATCAACAGTCGGATCATAAGGCTTAGCAGTATACAAGCCTTTTCATTTGGACTTCACTTCAAGACAATCCTCAGCTTCTTTAATTACTTCTTCATGAAATACCGGTGCACCTTGATCAATGTTTGCATGTTGATACAAGTCCGGGTACTCCTCAGCAGTCACATCCTCCATCTCTACATCCTCATCCTCATAAACAAAATCCGTATTTATCTGAATCGACGCATCAACTTCCAAACCCTCTAACTCATCTCTATTCACCACACTCTTAACCACCCCTGATCCATCAACAAATATCACTGTGTTAGCTGCAATCATTTCAATTGGCTTGGCAGCTGTTGGATCTTGATAAATAATAATTTGTTTGCTCGAATCATCACCGCCACTAACACCAGCACCAGAGGATGAACCATGCGATTGTTTAGGCTCACCTCTTGCACCAGATTCGTCAGGATCATCGTCGTCATTCTTGAGTTTCTTGAGGGCATCTTCTTTACAAGTTAATTGTAAAATCAACTCTTCTTGTTCCTTTAATTTCACCCCCTGAGACTCAACAATCGTACGTAACGACTTAGTCTCCTTCTGACAGAAAGAAATATAACGAATCACTTCCTGATTCGTTACATTAAATTAGCGAATCAAGATATGATTCGTGGCGTGATTCGTTAAATATGCATAACGAAGGGATGATTCGTTACAGAGTGCGGAAGCGAATTAGGTGAGCGAACCAAAAGTTAGTTCGCTAAAGAATCACCTAGTTCGTTATCCATAAATAACGAATTAGCTTTTAACAAATTAAAATCTTTATTTAATTTTAAATTTAAATAATTAAATGAATTAAATAATTAAATAAAATAAATAAATTAGGTTATCGAGAATCTTTTTATCCCGACAACCAAATACCTTTAAAACGTTTCATTTTTCCGAAACATAACTTAAATTAATATGTACAAAGAAAATTGAAAATATTTTTGGTATTTTGAAAAAATAAAGAATGTATTTACAAAAGAATATACGAACAATTAAAAATAGACAATCTTTTTGTGTTTTCATTAATTTTTCAAAAACAGAACATATTTTTGTATTATTTTTTTTTGTTGAGTTTGAGCAGAGAATCATATTAACCAAAATGCCCTTCCATCACAGTTTTATATTTCAGCGATATTATGACTGGCGATAAGTCGGTCATTGATATTGTTATCCACATAAATCTAATAACACACATTCAAGTATTTTTGTGATATGATTAATTTGTTCAATTAAAGCACAGAATATCAGAAACTATCAACCTCTAATCTTGGTTCAAGCTTAATTTGATTTTTGCCAAATCACCCCAACTTGACTTAAACCATTATATTATTGATCAAAATTTTTGATACCAATTTTGAAATTTTGAGCAATGCATCAAGTTTCCTTTACTGTGAGTGAGTATGCACGAGTCCATCTGTCGGCTTACATACATTGTATCCCCTGGGGTCCGTTTCTTAATGGTATTAAGACGCGCGCAAGGGAGGAACAATTGTATGACTAACAGCGGATTTTGATCAAGTCAGTAATTTAAATTGTACGAAGTACAGCGGTGATCAAGTTTAATGACTTTGGGTTTGCTTCTTGAAAGCGAGTGAAATATTCATGCTTATGAATACCCAGATGATTAAGCCGCATAAAGACTCACAGTGTTCAGAATCTTAACGCTTGTTATTTGCTTTATTTTATTTTTGGGTGATCAACAAATATAAGGCTTGAGTATGACTGGTTATTATATTTCTGCCATCGTCACCGAGACTTTTGCTAGAGACTAACACCCCTTTCAATTTGACGTTCCTTTATGTTTATATCACATACTTTACTCTACTGGGTTGTTTTAAGACCTACCAATGCACCAATGCAATTAAGCACACAATCTTTTAAGCTTACTTTTTGCTGGATTTGGGGTCAAGATAATCAATGTACTATCATGTTCTCCTTTTGCTTCAAAAACTCAAAATTTTGAGGAGCATAAAATAAAGAAAAAATAAATTTAATCGCCCCAGTTAACTTAAGTTTATAAATAAATGGCTAACTATCAATTCACAAGTGAATAATAGGACCAAGACATGCAAGCATGCTTCACAAACTTAAATAACCGACATAATTTTCAGCGAGAAAATAATCTGAAAACGCCTGAAAAAACTTCTTGGTTTTTCTCTATACAAACTTAAAAACACATTATTTTTGTCTTTTTCAATTTTCTTATAAACAAAATAAAGTTCACAATCTTTTTGGATTTTTTTTCTGTACAAACATAAATCACATTCTTTTTGGTTTTTCAAAATTTTAAAATGTTTTTGGTTTTTCTAAATATTTAAAAGAAAAACATTAAAGAACATAAATCACAATATTTTTGAATTTTGAAAATTTTAATGTTTTTAGATTTTATCTATACAAACGAAAAACACACTCTTTTTGTATTTTCTAGATTTTCTCCCCCTAAAACTAAAATAAATTTTAAAAGAAAAATATGACAGAAAATAAAGATAGTCATCCTTGTTTAAGGATATCAGCGAGGGTCTTCAATCCGTTTAAATCAAGCAAAAATTTAAAACGCGTTTTGTCAAAAGCTTTAGTAAACAGATTGGCTTTCTGAAAGTCAGTATGTACTTTCTCAAGGTCAATTAACTTCTTCTCAAAGCAATCCCGTATAAAGTGATATCGAATTTCGATATGTTTTGTTTTCGAATGTTGTACGGGATTCTTTGTGATAGAAATTGCAGCAGAATTATCAATCAGGATAGGAGTAGTAAGAAACTTCAAACCGTAGTCGCGAAGATGTGGTTGTATCCACAAAACCTGGGAACAGCAACTCGAGGCTGCAACATACTCAGCTTCGGCGGTTGAAGTGGAGACCGTTGTCTG
Source organism: Bidens hawaiensis (assembly GCF_021521415.1). Taxonomy (NCBI): domain Eukaryota; kingdom Viridiplantae; phylum Streptophyta; class Magnoliopsida; order Asterales; family Asteraceae; genus Bidens; species Bidens hawaiensis. Next base: position 912,190 of record NW_027491371.1, on the reverse strand, counting down.
CTTATTACAGTGCCAGGAAACAAGCCGGTTTCCTAAAAATTGACATCCTGCAGTCGTTGATTTGAAGTTGATCTTGCAACCTCCATAGTCCGAGTCTGAATAGGCAGTAAGATCAAAAGTATCATCCTTGGGGTACCACAACCCGATGTCTGGATTTCCCCTCAAATACTGAAGAATTGTCTTGACTGCAGCTAGGTGAGTCACTCGTGGACTTGCCTGATACCTAGCACAAAGACAAACAGCAAACATAATATCAGGGCGAGAAGCCGTTAAATACATTAAAGAATCGATCATGGCACGATAGAGGGTAGGATCAACGGAGTCCTCTAATTCATCCGGTGATAAATTGTGCCCTACTGGAAGAGGAGTAGAAGGGATTTTTCCGGCGGAAATCTTGAATCGGCTCAAGACGTCGTTCACATACTTAGTCTGATGAATAAAAATTCCGTGAGCAGACTGGTGAACCTGCAACCCTAAAAAGAAATTCATCACTCCCATCGAGCTCATCTCAAACTTTGTTTGCATGGACTTTTCGAACTCCTTACACAATGTTTCGTTTGTAGACCCAAAAATAATATCGTCGACATAAATCTGGACTAGGAGAAGATCGTCACCAACAGTTTTATGAAATAAAGTGCAGTCGACAGTCCCTCGTTTGAAGCCATTATCAGTCAGATGGTCGGAGAGGGTGCCATACCAAGCTCTCGGGGCTTGATGTAGACCATACAGGGCCTTGTTTAATCGGTAAACACGGTCCGGATAATCAGGATCTTCAAAACCAGGAGGCTGTAAAACAAACACTTGTTCGTGTAATTCACCATTGTGAAAAGCACTTTTAACATCCATTTGATAGACCTTGATATTCTTATAAGCTGCATATGCCAGGAAATTCGAATCGACTCTAATCTTGCAACTGGAGCATATACCTCTGTGTAATCAATACCCTCTTGCTGATGAAAACCTTGCACCATTAAACGTGCCTTGTTTCTCACAATTACCCCACGATCATCCTTCTTACACTTATATACCCACTTAGTCGGAATTGCCTTCTTGACTCTAGCAGGTTTATCAATAAGATCCCAAACACCCAAACGTGCAAATTGCTGTAATTTTTCTTGCATAGCTTCTACCCAAGAAGGATCTTCAAGTGCCTTACAAGCTGTCGTTGGCTCAACTTGAGATAGAAAGCAAGAGAATTTAGCAAGATTTACAATTCCCGAAGAATGTAAGTTAGTGTAAGCACACAATATGTTATTATCACTTGACGAAGCAACTTGATGACGTGTACGAACGCCCACATCAAGTTCTCCAATGATGTTTTCCTGTGGATGATATCCATGAATCCGAAAAGTGGGATTCTCAGGAACAACAACATTATCAAATAAGTTAGTGTAATGTTCACCTAATTCGAGAGATGAAACATTATCACTGTCAAGGTCAATAACTTGATCTTCAGCTTGATCATCATCAGAAGAAGTAGAAACATTATCAATAACAACTGGAGAAACAACTTGAGGTTCTTTAGTTGGAGCATCTGGTTGAGATTCAACATCATTAGAACTTGAAAATCTTGGAATGGTCAAATGATCTTCAAAGTATGCTCGAACCAGATCTTCGTCGATGTGTTCAGTCGAAGGAGTAAATGAATTAAATAAACTATCGTAGTCAAACATCCAGTCTGGACCTTTCCCTTGAGGAGGAGTTGTGTACTTTTGACAGTCCACATGGTACCATTCTTCAACACAACCAGATGTGAAATTAAAAACCCTTTTCTTTGGAGATGCATATCCCAAGAAATACCCTTCGATAGCTTTTTCTTCAAATTTACCCGAATCCTTCTTCACATTGTACACGGACACCCAAATGGTTCTAGGTACTTTAAATTAGGTTTTCTATTATTTAAGGTTTTCTATTATTTAAGAGCTAGTAGCTTGTCTTCTTGAGTTGTTTCACAGTTAGAACTCGATTAAGCGTATAACAAGCTGTATTCACTGCCTCATCCCAGAAGTGGACAGGAAGCTTAGAATCAGCGAGCATTGTGCGTGCAGCTTCAATCAGAGTTCTATTTTTTCGTTCAGCAACACCGTTTTGTTGAGGTACATAAGGTGCACTATATCCTCGGTGAATTCCCTTTTGAATACAAAAGAAATCCAATATAGTGTTTTTGAATTCAGTACCATTATCACTTCGGATTCTCCTCACCTTTTGTTTATACAGTGTTTCGATCTTAGTAATAAGGTTTTGTACCAAAACCGGTGTTTGATCCTTCGAACTCATAAATAGCACCCAAGAGTATCTTGAATAATCATCAGTCACTACAAGACAATACCAATTCCCAAAAATACTCGCACGATTCACAGGACCAAACAAATCCATATGAAGTCGTTCAAGAGGAGTATCAATGGAATTCAATAACTTAGAGGGATGTGTCTTCTTCTTCTGCTTGCCCTTTTTGCATGCAACGCAGTGATCGGATAACTTAAAATTCTTTAACGAGACACCCTCAACTAAGTCATTTGCCATTAAATAATTCATCTTTTTGACATGTATGTGACCCATTCTACGATGCCATAGAATCGAGTCTTTCTCGGTTGCTTTCGAGACAAAACACGTTTCGATCGATGTGGATACCTTAGAACTCATATTTAAGACATAAATATCATTTGATCGTGGTGATAGCATGACAACCATGTCCTCGGGAATAACATAACCCGGTTTCAAGATAAGACATTCTTTGTTAGTAAATATCGTAGTGTACTTTTTATCACAAATCTGCGATACACTTAATAAGTTATGAACAACTTTATCACAATAATTTACTTTCTCAAATATAATCTTCCCATTCGACACTTCACCTTCTTGTGTGATCATACCCCAGAATTCCCAGCAAATGCCACATAACCCCCTTGAATATTTCTCACATTTGATAAGAGGTTGAGATTTCCAGTAATATGGCGAGAACATCCGCTGTCCATAATCCAGTTTTCATCACAAATGGTCTTGGATGAACCCTACACACAAACAAAAGTGATTAGTTCAAAAAGGCAGCCCAGGCCTCGGTCTTGGGCACCTTTTGGTTTTCTTGGGAAAAATTAACTTTACTTGCATTCATTTGTTGTTCAACAACTTGTGAATAAGTTGCAGGTTTCTTTGACTTTCGTCTTAGATACGCTGCCTGAACCACATTTGAATTTTCTTTCTTACACAAAGGAGCAGTTGGAACAAACTTGGGTTTAACTTGACCATGAGTCTCATTAACATGAACCACCTTACGAGGATTCACATTAGAGAACATAATATGAGTATCATCAGCATACGACACAGGTCGTTTCAAAATCTCCTTTACCACAGGAATCGGTTTGGAATGGTCCTTGTTAAAAGGATGAAGATTCTGCTGATACTTCTGACTACAATCCCTCACAACATGACCAAGTTGACCGCATAAGAAACAACTTCGCATGTCTACACGATGTTGTTGCGAGGTATTTGGAATGAATGACTCAGAAGTTTGTTGATGACTCACATTTTTAGTCATGCTCTTAGCAAACTCATCAGATAATTCAGATTTCTTCTTTAAGTAAAAATCTAAATTAGACAGTTTGAAAAACTTTTCAAGGTGTCAGTTCCTGTTGACTTAACAAATTTAACTTGGTTAGCTTGTTTTAAAACTTGTTTTGCTCTTGTCGTTGGATCTGATGAAACTGATGTTTTCGCTTGAGCATATTGACGTTCAAGTTCACGAACTTTGGAAGTTTCATTGTAAAACACACTTTCAATTAGTTCAGGTTTAATGATACTAATTGGAATGTCTTTTTCAGTGAACATTGTGTCCATTCCCTTTAACTTAAAAACTCTAGCAGCAGATGGCTTAGAACTAGAAGGATTAATGAAACGCATTAAATCCTCATCAGAAATTTTCGGTTTTTCCGACTTCTTTGCCTTCATAGAGTTCACTTTCATTGAATTTTCCTTTTTCTCTTGAGGTTTGTGTGAACCATACACTGCTTCCTCAAATTCATGAGGCTCGCACAGAATATGATTAGAACTAGGAATGTTCTTATTCTTGTGTATAATCTCAGGTTCAAACACATCCTCGATAATGACCTCGTCAACGTGTTCAACAAACACCTTTTTGCTTTGAACATGAGATTTTTGAGGAGCAACTTGGGTTTTAACATTTTCAGATTTAACAGATTTAACATTTTCTGAAATCACAGGTTCTTTCAAAATTACCTCTTCTTCCTTTTTAGCAAAAGGATTTATTTTATAATCATTATGAAATGGTGGAGGAATTTCTACAAAACCTATACCTTTCTTAGAGTCCTTTTGTTTTCCAGAAACTTCGATAATTTCATTCAACAAAAACGAAGAATTTCGAAATTTACCCAACTTGTTCTTCAACTCAAGAACCTCATTCTCAAGCTCAGTTATCTTAGAACGATGTTTCAATATTTCTTGAAACTTTTGGTCATTAATGGTCATTTTCACAGATAATTCGTCTTTGAGATCATGGTTACTTGTCGACAATGCTTCAATCTTTTCTCGAGATCTCATTTGAGATTCAAGAGATTGTCGATAAGTATATTTCAGAGAAGCAATTTCTTGTATAAGACTATCATTTTGGTTTTTCAAAGCTTCTAACTTAGATTTGTTAGATTCACAGTCAACACATGATGCTTTAACAGATGAAGTAACAGAAATAGAATTACTAACCTCGTTAATCTTGGCCATGCAAGCAAACATTGATTCGGAAGGCTTGTCGCAAGAGTCGTCAGAATCAGATCCAGAATCATTATCGGAAGACATCTCACTAGCAGTTGCATCTTGACAATCATTGTGTAATCCAAACATAGCCAAATTTTCTTGAACATCATTGCATAGTAACCGTTGTTACCAGTCGGTTCAATCTGCTAACATTGCTTGTGTTGTAGAGAAGATAGTTTCTTTTCAGCATCACTTCCTTGTGGTGTAGAAGCATTTTGACTTTGACCACGAGGACCTGTGTATTCTTTCCTTGGTTTGTCACATTCCTTCGCGAAATGCCCAAATTCTTGACAATTATAACACTTTACTTTTAATTTGTCAAAACCCAACTTCTTGTTTAAAGCTGGAAGATCTTTTCCAGTTCTCTGCATGAATCTTTTAACTTTACGAACGATCATAGCCATGTTCCATTTTAAATCCATGATTTCTAGATCATCTGGATCTATCTGATCATAGTCCTCATCTGTTAAATCACTTGTGGCAATCTTACTACTCACTAAGTTTTCATATGAAGACATAAAAGCTGTCAGAAAAGCAAAGTTTTGCTCAGCTTCCTTCATATTAACACTAGGTGGTGTAGCAAATGGATTTGTATTAGTTGAACTTCCAGAACCACCCGAATTACCAGCATAGTAGAAACAAACTTTTGGATCATTAAACATAGTTGATTCTTGTTCACTTGCAGCATGAGTAAGAAAAGCAGTGATTGGAGAGATCGTTGAACTAAGAGGCATACTTCCACCATAGAAAGCTGGATCTTGATTTTCTTTGGTGGATTTTTGACACTTAAGATCGTATTCTCTAGCTTTGATCTTTTGTAGAAATTCAAGTGCCGTCAAGTCTTCATTCACAAAATAGTCATTCTCTTTCAAAACCATTAGAAATGTTGAGTAAGAACTTGGAAGCACACTTTTAATAGTGTCAATTTTATCCATTTCAGAAATTTCCATTTTCATCTTGTCTATTTCAGCAATTAAATGACTAAATCTTGTAGTCATCTCTTAAACTGTTTCTCCCTTCAATAGATTAAAGTTTCGAAACTGAAACTTGAGCATCACTTTCTTACTCTCAGCTGTGTTTCCCATGCTTCTCATACGCAGATGTTGAAATAAAGACGCACATCTCTTGATACTACCAACTTGATAAAAGATATTTTCTGGTAATGCCATAGTCAGAGTAGAATAGGCTTTTATCTCGATTTCTAAAGATTTCTTCTCTTCTTGTGAGTATTGAGAAACAGCTTTAGGAGTATACCCAATAGTATCATTACCAATCATTGGTGCAACATAAACTTCATCAAGACAATATGAGCAGTCAGGATGAACAGATCCCAAATGAGCACGAAACCGAGGTTCCCACTTGGCAAAGTCACTGAACTTCATCAATCTTGGACATTTAGAATGCGAACCTATCTCGGTATCAAGTTGCAACATCTGTTGCATCAACAAGTTTTGAGACGCTAATGCATACATACCGGCCATCTTTGAAAAGTTTCAAAAATTTAAAGGGTGTAACAAATAAAATTTAACAATCTGTGAACAGTTATAGCGAACTGTGAACAGTTATAGCGAACTGTGAACGGTGTTTAACGAATCAACTCTTAACAAGGTTAAGATTGACCAAATGGCTAAACAGATAACGAATGAGATGAAGGTTTAGCGAATCACAAGTCAACTTAACGAATTGACCAAACGAATCACAAAGGATTAGTTTAGCGAATCACAAAGGATTAGTTTAGCGAATCAGATGATAATCAGTAACGAATCGCCAAAATAAACTTAGCGAATCACTAAGGAATGCTTAGCGAATCAGCTACAGTGGATTAGCGAATCAACTATAACGAATCAGGTTGTTACAACCGTTTGTAACAAACTCTGACACCTTATGCCACGTGGCAAAGGTTGTTAGGACACAAATCCCAAGTTGGACGCGTGTCACACGAATTGGTTAATCTAGATAACGAACTAGATAACACGAAACAATAACTCACACGAACTGGCTAACGAACAAGGTAACGAAGTAACAAATTTGATAACGAATCACGAATAATCACGAATAAACATATAGCGAATCACCAGGAAGATGATAGCGAAATACGTTCATCTTCAAATATTCAAATATTCAAAGTGAATTTCCAGAAAATTATGAACATCAACCCAGAAACCCAGAATTGTTAAATCCGTAATACGACTTCGTTATTCAACCAAATCGCACAATCGACCTACCAATATCCTCGTAAACCAATTCCGAATCCAGTACACTAAACCTCGTAACTGATTAACACCCTAAACCAATTCAATTACACCAAAAACTATCCCCTGTTTCGGACTTAAACCGAATCCAAAACCAATCCACACAGATTCAATTCAAACCTCAATTCCACCTCACAAATCCTTACCAATACCTTAATCAACCCAAATCCAGTCCAAATTGTTCATAATTCAAACAATTTAACCATAAATCGATTCAAAAACGCTTAAACAGAAAAATTAATAATAACGATAACAATATCAACACCAAATCAAGTGCATGAGCACCAACAGCTCTGATACCACTTGTTGAAGCCCGTTGACTCGTATAAATAACAGTAATTACTAACAGATCCCAGATCTGTGTTTATACTATTAATACGATTAAGGATCTAGCTCATAATTAACTTTGATTCTGTGTTACGTATGTGTATATATTATCAATATATTATCTGTATATTATTAGGTGAAGCTTGAGAGAGAATTTGGACAACCATTCGTTAATTAAACTCCCAAAACTTCTTTTAAATTGTGAAAAAGAGTTCACTATATATAGAAGGTGATCTGGTTCGCTAACATCCCCTAGCGAGCCAGCCTCTCCTTCGTTACATACATTAACATAGCGAAACACCCCCTGATTCGTTAACATCCCCTAACGAATCAGGAGGGAATACATTAACAGTCTAGTTCGCTAACATCCCCTAGCGAACTAGCCTTTAACTTAGCGAACTAGTTATTAAATAAACTAATTATTACATTAATAAATAAACAAAAACGTTAACGATTAATACAAAGACTCTAGATGCAAATCTGTGCACTAACAAGGAAGCTGACTTGGACGTTCAACAATTAGAAGAAACCAAGGATCCTTGGATCCTCTTCACTGATGGAGCTTCCAACGTGAGAGGTACATGATTAGGTATCCTACTGAATTTGCCATAGGGGGATATAATACCACAGTCTATAGCCTGTGAGTTTCAACCCACAAACATGAAGCAGAGTATGAAGCTTTAATCGCAGGTTTGCAACTAACTAAACACATGAGGATCAGGTATCTTCAGGTGTATGTAGATTCACTATTAATAACTAACCACTTTAATGGCTCATATGCTGTTAAGAATGAAAAACTATTCAAATATCTAGATATTGTGAAAGAACTGTCAAGTTCTTTGACTCTTTTAGTATTATACAGGTACCAAGGGAAGAAAATGTTGGGGCAGATGCCTTGGCAAATCTAGCTTCGTCCTTGAAGATCCCGGAAGCTACCAAAATTCAAATCATCCATATACTCTCACCAGCACTAAGAGAACAAGAAGTTATGGAGATAACAACTAACAAAGAGATTGTACTTTGGGATCCATTATCCTCAAATAATCAAGGATCCTAGATCATCCCGATCAAGAAATTCATTCAAAATGGAGAGATTCCCACCACAGAAAATCCCAAATCCTTCAAACTTAAGGTATCACAATACATTTTATTACATGATATTATGTGTAGGAAATCTCTTGTAGGTCCATACTTGAGGTGTATCAAAGATCCTGAAATTCAAGAGGTTCTCAAAGACTTACACGAAGGAGATTGTGGTAATCACACATGAGGTAGAGAGATGCCATGGAGTACTAAAAAAAGTGTGATACTTCTGTCCAACCATGAAGAGAGACGCCATGGAGTACTTAAAAAAGTGTGATGCTTGTCAAAGACATGGTAACATTTTGCACCAACCGGCAGAACATATGTATCCTATATCCTCATCACGGCCTTTCATGAAGTGGGGCATGGATATTGTGGGTATTCTACCTAAAGCGCCAGGAGGAAATGTGTTCATGCTTGCCATGACTGATTACTTCTCAAAGTGGATAGAAGCAGAAGCTTTTGTTCAAGTCCGCGAAGAAGAGGTGATATCCTTCATTAAAAGAAACATTATTACTAGATTTGGTATTCCTTCAGAAATTATTTGTGACAATGGTTCCCAATTATCCGGAAAAGAACTACTAACTTTTGTGACAGTTGGGGCATCAAGATGATTACCTCCACACCAGTTCATACTCAAGCTAATGGCCAGGCAGAGTCAAGTAACAAGATCATCATCAACAATTTGAAGAAAAAGTTGGAATCCAAGAAGGGTAAATGGGCTGAAGAGCTACCTTACGTTCTTTGGGCTGACAAGACAACACCCAAGAATGTAACAAGTCAAACACCTTTCTCATTGGTGTTTGGCTCAGAAGTTGTAATCCCTATGGAGATGATAGTTCCTACTGCCAGAACAAGCATCTGTGATCCTCAAGCCAACAATGAAATCCTTCTCCAAGATCCGGATACTGTTGATGAGCTCAAAGACCTAGCTAAGATCAGATGGCAGCGTATCAACAAAGGGTAGCTGGGACATACAACAAGAGTATCAGGATTTGAAGATTCCAAGAAGAAGATTTAGTCTTGAAAAAAGCCTTCCAGAATACAACTAACCATGTAGTTGGAAAACTAGCACCTAAGTGGGAAGGCCCCTACATGATCGAGTCAAAAGCAGGAAAATGGGCATATCATTTACTTACCATGGAAGGTGACAGACTCCCAAGGGCATGGAATTTCATCCATCTCAAGAAGTACTTTTTCTAGTCAGGATCAAGTATTATCAGAGGATCAAATATCCTCATAAGGATCAAGGAATCTGAAATTGGTAATATCTATCTAATCATTCATTCATTTCAGATTCTTCTTAATTTAAGGATAATGTATTCTTAACGTTTGTCTTTTCCAAGTTTTAAATAACAATGCAGGATTCTAGTAAGAGGTTTAATGACTAAGAGGTTGGCCACCTCTCCCTCACACTTAAGGTACATTGCTATTTCCTTTGCATAGCCCACGATTAAGGTGTGATCCCCGATGATCACATCTTCCAAGGTTTAAAGGTTTTCACCTTTCTTATAAATTAGAGTTTCTACACTCTCGCATGAAGCGCACGCTATCCAACGTATAGTCCGGGGCAACGGGACCAGTACACGCTTAGTGGCTGACAATTTCATTGTCTTCGGCTATATGGAGGATCCTACGATTTATGGTAGACGTACCATACCACCGGTTTATAACATTTTCATGTTATCTCAAGACAAAGGTTTCTAACATTTTCATGTTAGCTAAGGTTTTGACGTTTCACGTCACTCACATTTGGGCTGAATCCCGGTTTGGGTGAGTCCCCAGTTGACATCCGTATCTTTGGGCCAGTCCCCAGTTTGGGCTTGTACACAGTTCACGGGCTTGTCCCTAGTTACACAGGCTTATCCCCATTAGCACGGGCTTGTCCGAGTTTATTTGGGCTTGTCCCCAGTTTATTGGGTTTAATCCCAGTTAATATCATAAGTTATTTGCATCAGGTATCCTAAGTTCAATTATAAGGACTGATGCCCTTGATATCCGTGATCTTCCATCCAATCGCCTTCTTATGATTTTTAAAAATCTTAAGAAGTACGTCTTTTTCTTCTTTAGAAAGGTGAGATAAAATAATTATTGTGAGTTAAGAGTCTTTTTCTAAAAAGGCGTATTCGAGATGGTTCGGGAGTTCTTTTAACTCCAAGGATGGTGGTTCTTCGATTGGTGGTTTTGATTTTTCATTACAGTCGGTGATCTCACATACTACTTCTGATGTTTCTTGATTGTTGCTAATAGTATCGAGATTTTCATTTTCTAAATTGGGTTTGGTGATAGTTTCGGTTAAGACTTGTGTTTCTAGTGTGTTACTGATTGAGGAATCTCGCACATAGCAACTCACGATAGAATCGATGATGTCAGCACAATATAATGTGTCATCGTGATGTGGCGGATGCTGCATAGATTTTCCTATGACAAATGTGATTGCCTTGTCATTGACCGACCCTAAGAGTGAGTTTTCCGGTGCAAACATCAATAATTGCCTTCGTAGTGGCTAAAAAGGGTCTTCCTAAAATATATGGAACACTTTTTTCTTCCTCCATGTCTAGAATTACAAAATCCACTTGGAAAACAAAATTGTCAATTTTGACAAGCATGTTTTCAACAATGCCTCGAGGATATTTGACGATCGGTCAGCTAACTGAATGCTCATGCGGGCGGGCTTTGGTTCTCCTATCCCTATCATTTTTGGCGGCGTCTTACTTTGGAGGACAGTTGAGCATTCTTCACACATGGTGACATGCAAGAGCTCCTCCAGCTTCCTCTTGTTGGTCAGCATATCTTCAAGATACTTTGCATATTTTGGCATTTTATTAATGTCTTCGACGAAAGGGATGTTGATGTGGAGTTGTTTGAAGAGTTCTAAAAACTTCCCTTACTGAGCTTCCAATTTCTTCTGTTTCAGCTGTCTAGGATGTGGAATAGGTGGAACATACATTCAGAATGGTTCCTTAGGTTGTACAGTGCCTATTGGGATCAGTCTCTCCTGTGTTTTATCAGAAACATCCTTTTCCATAATGGTTTTGAAGTTGGTGAGGCAACATTGGTTGTGCCACTTATCACATAACAGCGTTGGTTGTTGCATTCGAGTTTGTTATTGTGTTGCTTGAAAGAGTGTTGGGTGGTATTTCAGACAATTGTCTGGCAATCTGTCCGATTTTGAGTTTCTAGATTCTGCAATGATGCTTGTTGGCTTTTTAGGTCAGCTTCATGCTTTATCAATACTCCGCTGATATCAACGGCTCTTAAGTCGGCCTTCTTTTCTGCTTCATTTGTCTCGGTCATGATTTGGCTCAATCAATCAATCAATCAATCATACCCAGTGAAGTCCCACCAATAGCATAGCTATATGTAGGGTCTGGGGAGGGTGGGATGTAGGCACACCGTACCTCTATCCACATGGATAAAGAGGTGGCTTCCAAAGAGACCCTCAGCTCTAAAATACATGTATGAAGCAATACAAAGGAAATCAAAGTTCAATAGTAATAATAATAATAATAATAATTGTAAGTCCCGAATCTGGATCACTACAATATGATATCAACCAGACGAGTATTGGTGCGGAATACCAACACTAGGTGATTCAAGAACACAAAGAAGAACTAGTAAATAACACAAGGTTGCTTCAAAACACACGTATATTATTGAATACGTCAGGTGCTTAAGCACTTACAAAACAATCAAAAAACAAACTGGAAGTGAACCACCTTTTTCCTATACAAGATGTAAACTATATATAGGATAACCAAACACCTAGGCCGGCCCAAACAACAACTAGCCCACCGAGAACACATAAGTGTTCTCGGTTTACATGTGCACCCAAAATCCAAGCCCAACTAAATATAAACAAGCTCAAACCACAAAACTAGGCCCAACAATAATAGTAATAGTAATAATGATGATGATAATAATAGTAATAACAATAATAATAATATTAATACTATTTATGTAGCGAGAATATTATTATGGTGTGTGCCTAAAATAACCCACTAAGATCTACACCAACACATCAAGGTTGGTGTAAAGTAATAATGATGAAGAGAATATTATTTATGTAGAGAAAATATGATTTGGCTATACATTTCTTCAATTTTTGAATAGTTCGAATTATGATGGCTGCTGGAACTTTGTTTTTGAAATTGAGGTTTAGGTTGGAAGGATTGATTCATCGGCCTTTTTTCAAATCCATGTAGGGTTTGAGTGTACCTCCATCTTTCCAACTGAAATTCGGGTGGTTTCTCCATCCTGGATTATAGTTGTTGCTGAAACCGTTGTTTTGACGAGCGATGAAGTCAACTTCTTCTATGGCCATAAGGACTTGTTTGCAGTCACTTGTCTTATGTGTTTCTCCACAGGTGTCATAGGTGATCTTGGTTTTTGATAGTTCGTCTTGAAGTTGTTAGAATTTTTTAGAGAGTGCTTCAAGCTGTGCGGTGACAAGAGTGTTGGAATCGACGTGGAGCATTCCTTTATGTGTTGGTGTAGATCTTGGTGGGTTATAAGCAAAACTCTTCTGTGTTTCCTTCTCCATGATTTCAAATGCTTCTTTAGGTGATTTGGATCCCAGGTCCTCACCGGCGACTTGGTCGATAGCCTGTTTGTTTTGACTGGATTGTGCGTCAAAGAAAGTTTGTACTTGTAACCATACGCTCAGTCTATGATGTGGGCGTCTTCTCAGAAGACTTTTGTATCTCTCCCATGCTGCGTGTAATGACTCATCATCATCGGTTCGGAATCCGGTAATGCTGGCTCGATATTTGGCAGTTTTATCCGGCGGAAAATATTTAAGGAAGAACTGTTGAACAATCTGGTCCCATTTGGTGATGGAACCAAAAGGAAGAGATTCTATCAATTCTAAGGCTTGCCCCTTAGAGAGAGGAATATTTTGAGTTTGATATGATCTTCTGAATAGTTTTGAATTTTAAAGGTTCCGCATATTCGTAAGAATCGAGATAAATGAGAAAGAGGGCCTTCGTCAAAGAGACCGTGAAATTGAACTGAATTTTCCACCATATGAATGGTGCTTGATTTGATTTCGTAATTTTCGGTGATTTTGGGTGGAGCCACTCCATTGCCATAGCCTTCGAGGGTTGGATTGTCATATTGGCTCATGTTTGGTTCATTGTTTTGTGCTTCCATCATTTCTTCTGTTTGATTTTCTCTTGATTTCTTTGCGTCTACTTATTCTCCTTTGATTGTTTCATTTCTTTCTGTTGCCATTTTGCGTATTCTTTGGCGAAAGAGTCGTTCAGGTTCATAATTTGGAGAAACAAAGCTCAGGTCCGAATGTAGAGGACATACATGGGATCATCTTGAATAAGTTATCAAGGTATTCTTGTTATCATTTCTAGTCTCCAATAACATGAGTGAATCATGAATGATTGTCAATTATCAACCTTGATTTGTTGAGTTGAAGCGATAAAAACATTTTTCATCAAAGGATAATTGCAAATTAACTATGTACTTTCCTAAACTAAATCACATATTTAATACAATCATCAAGTAAAACAAAGCTTCTTCATAGAAATTAGATGGTAAATGGAGTTTTAGCTCATGATGAGCATGGTTATGAACATTAAAAGAGATGAAGATAACAAACACATGATCAAACTAGAATAATCTAACCAAATGTGGATGAATTTTCCTTCTTCAATGGTGATGGATGATAATGATGATGGATGATGGCGATGATAACCTCCAAGCCTTCAAAATCTACACAAGACTTCAATATAAGTGTAAAGTGGGTGTTTTTATAAGAGAAACCCGTATAGAACTCTATTCAAGCACACTTGATGAATGCAACATACACCACTATTTATAGGCCATCTGGAGGATCAGGTATGACCCCGTGCTCCATGAGGCACGCCCCCCGTGTCCATCTGTCCACTCGCATTTAATGCTCTGTCAGATCGTACATGATGCCTCACCACATGGGGCGTGCTTCATGAGGCAAGGCCCCGTGTTTTGGGTGTCTATTATATTTTCTTTTTTGTCTTATCTGAAATATGACCACGACCCCATGTTCCCTGAGGCACGGCCCCGTGTCCAGCTGTCCAGTATTTTGTCTTTTCTCGCATATTTTTGTTTTTTACTTTTACAGAAAAGCATGGGGCGTGTTTCATGAAGTATGGGGGCATGTTTGTTGTTTTCTTGAGTTTTCTTTGATTTTACTTTGTCTTTTCATTCGTTTCTTCATTTGAGGCATGGATTCACTTGAAAATACATTTTAACATGATAAGTAGCTATTTGAACTATAATATTTGATAGAAGTTGCAGTTTTTAGAGATTATTTGATGCTAAAAGATGAATATTTTTATATACATCAACTATGGACCCTTCGTTTGACAAATCAGCATGGGATCTGGCTAAGTGGAAGCAGGCTCTGGTAGCTCTTGGAGGTGGCGAGGATGAAGCTGCTGAGAGTACTGAGACGGCGGAGATGACCGAGGCAGGAAAGGATGTGGCAACAGAGGATGAGGCTGCAAAGGTGGGCAATGAAGGATAAAGAGACAAGGCATGGGCCTACTTTTTTATTTGCTTATGTTTTTGAATGTTTGGTGGTTTGTAACAAGACAATAGATAATTAGGGCGAAGGATCTATGTTCCTTAGACAATTATAGGGGGTAGCAAAGGTGGATAGATCCTCTTTTTTCGGGGATGAAGCCTTTGATGCCCCTTCGTTTATCTTTCCCTCACTTTATGAACTGTTAGTAACACATGTTTAACCCGGGTGGATGGTCCATCTTTATATGGTGAAATCCGGGTTAAATATTTTGGTAAGTTTAGGTGATTTTAATAATAACTTTATTCTTTTGACTATTTGTTGTTTGTTCATTATGAAAGCATAGTTGTTATGGTTTAGCTTTATGAAATGTTTTAAAGATAAACTATCCTTTCGAAAATAGTTTAAGGATCTTGGATATATATTAATTTCTAAAGATATAATCTGAATAAATCTAACTTGATAAGTAAAGATCATTCCATAAGGTCTGATTAGACCTAAGTTACTACAAATGTTTCCATGATACTTGTAGATAGACTTAGGATACCTGGTACACATATCTTAGGATTTTAAGTCAAATAATCATATGGACTGGGGTTAAACCCAAGAAACTGATGGAAAGCCCAACAAAACTAGGGACAAGACCCAACAAACTGGGGACACACCCAACAAACAATGGACGCGCCCAAAGATATGCATGTTAAACTTAAAGAAACTGGGGACAAGCCCAATAAACTGGGGAAAAGCCCAAACTGGGGTCTGGCCTAAAGATACGGATGTTAAACTGGGGTCTTGCCCAAATCGGGATCAAGCCCAAACGTAAGTGACGTGAAAACGCCAAATACTTAGCTAACATGAAAATGTTAGAAATCTTGGACCTAGCTAACATGAAAATATTAGAAACCTTGTGTATGGTACGTCTACCATTAATTCGCAGGATCCTCCAAATAGCTGAAAGCAATGAATTGTCAGCCATTAAGCGTGTACTAGTCCGTTTTCCCCAAACCATAATTTGGATAGCGTGCGCTACAGGAGAAAGTGTCAAAACTCTAATTCGCAAGAAATGTGAAACCCTTTAAACCTTAGAATGTATAATCACGGGGATTATACCTTAAACGTGGGAGATAGGTGGCCAACCTCATAACCGTTGAATTCCTTATTTAAATCTGAAGTGTCTGCATGAACTTAAAGCTTGGCAAAATAAATATTAAGAATATTGTTTCCTTTGGTTAGTAATAAAAATTTGGAATGAATAAATGATAAGATAAGATTTTACCAACTTTAGGATCCTTAATCTTGATTATATGAAGTATTTCTTAAGATGGATGGCATTCCAGGCTCTTGGTAGTCGGTCACCTTCCATGCTAAGTAGGTGGTATGCCCATTTTCCTGTTGCTGATTCAATCAAGTCGGACCCTTCCCACTTAGGTGCTAACTTTCCATCTGTAGGATTAGTTGTATTTTGGAAAGCGTTCCTTAGAACCAAATCTCCTTCTTGAAATCTTCGAATCCTGATGTTCTTGTTGTATGCCCCAGTCATCCTTTGTTGATGCGCAACCATTCTGACCTTTGCTAAATCTCTAAGCTCATCAACATTGTCTAGATCTTTGATAAGACTTTCGATGTTCGCCTGGGGATCACGGATGCTTGTTTTAACATTAGGAACCACCATTTTTGTAAGAATTATAGCTTCTGATCCAAACACCAATGAGAAGGATGTTTGACATGTTGCATTCTTGGGTGTTTTTCTATTAGCCCAAAGAACATAAGGAAGTTCCTCAGCCCACTTGCCTTTCTTGGATCCTAGTTTCTTCTTCAAGTTGTTGGCGATAATTTTGTTGCCTGACTCTGCTTGACCATTGGCTTGAGGATGAAATGGTGTACACGTGATCATCTTGATGCCCCAACTTTCACAAAAGTTAGCAGTTCTTTTACCAATAAACTGGGATCCATTATCACAAACAATTTCAGAAGGGATGCCAAATATAGTTATAATATTTCTTTTAATGAAGAATATAACTTCCCTTTCACGAAGTTGAACAAATGTTTCAACTTCAATCCATTTTGAGAAGTAATCTGTCATAGAAATCATGAAGACCTTTTCACCTTGTGCCTTGGGTAGCTTGCCTACAATATCCATTCCCCATTTCATGAAAGGCCATAAAGAAGAGATATGATACATAGGTTCTGCTGGTTGATGTAGAATGTTGCCTTTTCTTTGACAAACATCACACTTCCTTGAATACTCCATAGCATCCTTCTTCATTGTTGGCCAGAAGTAACCTTTTCTTAAGTATCCTTGAGAAAAGTGCTCTGCCCCTTGTATGGTTACCACAATCACCTTCGTGGAAGTCTTTAAGCACTTCTTGTATTTCTGGCTCTTCAATGCATCTCAAGTAGGGACCTGCAAGAGATTTTCTGTATACAGTATCCCGTAAAATAATAAATTGTGATACCTTAACTCTGAAAGCTTTGGGATTTTCCCCTTTAGGGATTTCTCCTTCTTGGAGGAATTTTCTTGATTGGAAGGATCCAGGATCCTAGTTCTGGAGAGGATTAAGGATCCTTAAGTTCTTTTAACAATCCGTTGTTATCTCCATTGCTTCCCGTTCCCCAATTGCTGGAGAAAGTATGTGAATAATAGGTATCTTTATGTCATCTGGGATCTTCAGAGATGATGCTAAGTTTGCTAAGGCATTTTCCCCAACGTTTTCCTCTCTTGGTACCTAAATAATACTAAACATTTCGAAGGATTTTGCTAACTCCTTCACAATTTCTAAATATTTGATCATATTTCCACCTTTTACAGTGTAAGATCCGTTAAAATGGTTAGTTATTAGTAAAGAGCCTATATAAACCTGAAGATACATGATCCTCATTTGTTTAGCTAGAAGTAAACATGTGACACTCGTCAATTTCAGGTTAACTCTGTTAACTCAAACTCCGTCAATTCAAACTTAAGATCACTGGATCTATAACGCACATCTCATTACATTTAAACTAAGGCTTTAAATGATGCTTGACAATTACTACATGTGTAGTCTTTCGGGATTTAACCGAAACGCAAACGAGTTGACGCAAACCATTGGTGAATAAACGAAAAATATGAAAACAATAATTATGTGATAATTATGTGTTAGACTTATGTGTTATGTGATAACATGGTATAAAACGCTAACTCAAGATGCAAACAAGTTAATTTAAGCTAGAAAAGTAATATTTAAAAGTTGAGGGATCTATGTGTAACATGTTATTATTTAATAATAATAATAAACCCTAATCTCTTTCTCTCCCTCACATCCGATCAGCAGCCCCCCCTCCCCTCTCTTTGCGATCGTCAGCCACACACACACACATATCACACCCGTTTTGATCTCATTCTTCATAATCAGAGCATCCTACACTCGTTTCTAAGCATCCCTCACGTTTCTCTTGGTTGTTTCTGCGTTTTTAAGGTATAAACATGAAACCCTAACTATTGAATATCATGTATTAAGTGTTTTATGATTGATTATTGCTAGAGGATGATTGATTATTGTGTTAGTGATTGATATTGATGATCATATGTGGTTTTAAACGGTGAAAGATCTTTGAATCATTGATTGTTTGTAAACCCTAGAGGGTTACTACTGATTTTCTATGATTAATTATGTGTATTGCATGTTTTGAGTTATGTCGTATGCTTAGGATGCATGTTAGATGATTGTTTATGCTTGCTGTGTTTTGACAGCAGTGATTGTTAAACTTGAACGATGTGTAACTTGTTGAATATATAAGCAAACTGAGCTAATTATGAGTCTACAAGGTATTACTCTGAGTCTAGTTTTCAGAAAGTCCAACCACGCCTAATTTGGAGGTGTTTTGGTTACTCAAACGATTTAAATATGATTAAAGGTCAAAACTGGTACTGGACAGATTGTAAGTTATGTTTAGACAACTGTAACTAATTGTTAATTTGGAAATTGGCTGAGGTTGTCAACACTACCGGGTACTATAATGAGTCTAGTTTCTATAAAGTCTAAGTTTGTAATTTTTGGACGAGTAAAAGTTAATCTTTATGATTTTACAAAACTGAAGTGCAAATCTGAGTTGTGAGACCTGCAGTTAGGTTGTTTTGTAAATATCATATCTCATAAACTACAAGACCAAATGGGTTTGTTCCACTTCTGGAAGTTAACTTGTTGAGTTAAGAACCTAACCCAATTGGTCTTGCATTAATTAGATTTTTCCCTTAACGAGAATAACAAATAACATTCTGTTGCGCATGAATTTGACTGTTGTGAGTTGCTGTAATGTTTTGATCATTGTGAGAAACCTATGAAGAATAAAAATACAATAAAATATGTTTTGGAAACCTAACTTATGTATGTTTTGGTGACGATTTTTGGTTAATTAATTGAGATGCTATGACCTGTTGAATAGAGTAATCTTTCAAGTAGAATTCTGTCTTGATGAAACTAGCTGCTAACTTTGTGAAAATACATGAAACGTGCTAATTGCTAGATAATTGTTATGTTTTGACCAAATTGCCCTTGCGGGGAATAATTGCTAGTAATGTACACCATTAACACTTGACACGTAGATAGTTGTTCACACACGTAACGTATCACTAATGTGCTTGTTGAGACACACACGATTCACAAAAGAAACACAAAACGTATCTTGTGCATAGGTATTATGTGCCGAGTCTAGAGACTCGATAATAGTTCCGACACTTAGAAAATCTCCTTGTTGTTTTAGAACGCCAGGGAGAGTTTTCTGTGACGCGCATCACTTGGGTGACTTGTTTTTGGAATTCTTCGCAAACAGTGAGTTTCACGCTTCCCCTTTTTAACTCTTTTAAACGCTTTTCACTTGGGGGAGAATACATACTCCGAAACGCTTTTAGATTTTGTTATGAAATTATATATCACTTGTAAAGGCTAAGTGGCAAACGAAATAATTGAAGTCCTTCACACATCGAACCGTTTAGTATTGTAAAATAGCGAGTCATTGTTGAGTAGTACAACTGGGTTTGACAAACCCCACCCAACGCTAAGCTCGACTAGAGGTCGAGTGGGTGTAATCTTGGCTAAACACATTACCATGGTCGGGATAGACCTGGTGGCAAGGCACATGATAAACAGTCAGCTTCGGTGTCGAACACTTAGTAGTACTTGTTGTATAGGCTAGCTACCTATCGATATATAATTGATTTAACACTATCTGGTAACGCAAAACGCTAAACGCTTTATTTTATATAAACATGTGAACTCACCAACCTCGTGTTGACACTTTTAGTATGTTATTCTCAGGTAGCCGAGGCGGGCGCGCGGTATAGGATCATGCATTAATTTGAACGTTACTGTTTATGCAAACTTGTTTTAAACTACTGTTATTGGGTTTTAAGTCGTCCTGCGTGATGCAATGCTTGGCTTATGATTTTACGCTTCCGCACTTATTTACACTTAAACGTTTTCGTGGTTTGTAAGCTTATTTATGGTTTGATTATAACTAATGATTCCGATCCTGTTAGTTCACACCCTCTGACGGTATAACTCCGTTAGTGGATTTGAGGGTGTGACAAAACATGCATGACTATTAGGGCACATATGTTTTGTGCCGAGGATATGTTATCCTTATATGACTTCTGGATCAATTATCCTTAATATGTGTTCCAGATTGTATCAGGATCAAGGATCCTCAGTACTTATTGTTCACTAACGGTTGTTTTCTTTGAATGGTGTTATGTTATTCACGTATAACGACTAACGGACCTTGTTTGCCTATTATTTCGCAGTCTATGGGAAGTGGACGTGGTCAAAAGGAATGCAATGTACTCATTGGAAGAGTGGCGGATTAATAGGGATTTTAGTTTGTTATCTTGTGTATTTATTCGAGTTATGATCAATTTAGGAAACACACAACACACTCGTTAGATAATTCACAGAGATTACATTAGCTATATTCACTTGTACTTAGCTCCATTGTATCCACTTATCATAAGCTCCACCTTTTTAATATCTTTTTTGATTAATATAGTGGTTATAGACGATTTGTCATCACCCGGGGTTTTTGTGCCGAGGATCATAATCCGAACAAGGGCTTTTCCTCGTAACAAATCTCTGTGTTCGTCCTTATTTTTGCTACATATTCATCATTATTATGCAAGCGCTCTACCTTACAAAACCGATTTGGTTACATTATCCTTAAAACTGATTTTTTACCAAAACAATGACCATGTCTGATTCACCATGGGGTGTGTTGAGTCTGCTTTTACCGTTTATCTACGTTTTTATTCGTATTTCAGCTTGTTTTATTTCTTAGGACTATATTTACCTATATATAGAAATTATAAACATTAGTGGTTATTTATTCTAATATAATTGCTGAAATTACGCTTATTTGAATATTTTTAGTGCTGAAAAGATATATAAATTCTTATACATCACCCACCATTATTCCATTGATGCCTGATATTCATATGAAGCCTCCTTCCTTAAATCCCCTGCCATAAAGCCCCGATGTGGTGTTTGTGGTTTTAAAACCCCTCTTTAAAGCCCACATCATGAAGTCTCGTTGTTTTCTTTGCCAAACTCATCAAGTTCTACTACCCGATTCCCACTGCCGAACCATTTGCAACGAGGTACCGAAAATACTCGATTATACAAGCCGACTGACGCCCCAATCACCTTTACGCTAACAAGATTAAGATACAATCACCTTTTAGGTTTCGTAAAAAGTTGTAATCACTTTAGTTATTTTCCATTTTTTATCATTCAATATTTTTATCCCACCTCAATTTAATAATTATATTTTTTTAAAGTCTTCAGTAAAAATTCTAAATATTTTAATTTAGTTTTGTCTATAAGGATTTTCTGAATATATACGTTTTTTAACTTATCAAACAACATTTTATTTATATTTTTCTCTTTTACTATTTATAATTTAACTTGATGCATATCTAAAATTTATGTATCTATATCTTTTGTTAAAATTACAAGTCTTTCTGACCTGTATATCAATTATCATACATTTTAACTCTCTATTCTACAAAAGAATTTTGAGAGGCACAAATATAAAAAAAGACTATTACTTGTTTAATATATGTAAAAGCATATTTAATTATTACTTAGTTATTATTTTATATGTAAAAGAAAAGGTAAATGAGATGGTAAGTCTCTCTTCACAACCAGAGTTGTAAATGTGTTGATCTGTCACACCCCAACCTAACGCGGCGATGGCATGTGAACTGATTGTTCACAGCTCACAAGGAACTATCATGCAATTGTAAGGTGACAAGTTTAATTAATTATTTTAAATTAAACAATTTACAAATCAGTACATCAATTCATAGAATATTAAAAAACTCATCTAATAATCATGAATAAGTTTTATATCCTAAAAGGAATCTCTACATGTTTTTCATTTTGCTAAACAATCCAACCTGATAACCTGTAAATGCCTACAAAATATATATTTTTGTCAACACGAGGTTGAGTGAGAAAATCACCAGTTTTAGAATATAATATATATATATATATATATATATATATATATATAATAACATCTAAATAAAGAGCAAAGCTGTTATATGTGAGTATAAACAATCAAACCATAGCATGTAATATTCTAAACAGATAATTATGAGCGGGTAAACCGTTTCCATGTGAATCGGGTGTTGGCTACTGTTTTGGACAAAAATCTGCTAAGGATAATGTATCCAAATCTGTAATGTGAGGTTTAGTGCTAAAATGATAACAATGATTATATGAACGAAATAGAGATGAACACCGTGATTTGATCACAAGGGAAAAAGCCCTTAATTACGATAATCTTACTTCGGTCAAAACTTAACAAGGCAATCTTTGATAAAATGATTTCGGTCAAGGATTAACAAGATAATCTTTGGTCGAATCACTTTGGTCAAGGATCAACGAGGTAACCTTTGGTCGGATAGTACGTGATTATAGTAACCTCCGGCACAAAAAAACCCCCGGACGGTGAAAACTATCACCGTCAACTATATTAATAATAAAAGGTGGTTACAAGTGTTGTGGAGATTAGATCGATGTTACAAGAATCGCTAATGTGTACAGAGAGTGTTTGGTTATGCTCTGAGTGTGTGTGTATATAGTGATGAATGAATCTCCTAATCGATCATAATCTCAGTATATAAAGAAAATAATTAATAACTAACTGACAAACAGGTCCTAAAAATTCGCAATTCCTCCACTATCCACTCCATATCTTTGACCACGTGCATAAAGGAGTCTTGTAGCGAAAGTTTAGGCAGACTTGGTCCTTGGAGCCGTTAATGTTGATAAATATCAACATTCATATGAGAAACAACCGTCAACAGCACCAAATACCGAGGATCCATGATCCTGACATAGCTCTGGAACTCTTCAGAAGGATAATTGATCCAGACACGTCTTCAAGAATAACATATCCTCAGTACTCAGTTATTTGTGACACAACAAGAAGTCCTATAAATCCGCCACTTCTCCCACTAAACGTGTTACAGCCATTTGACCACGTGTTTGACAAGTCCAATAGCGGTATATCCGGTGGAATAAGTCTTGGCGCCGTTATACTTATTAAATAACAACCTACACACAAGAAACAATTGTTAATGATACCAAGTACTGAGGACCACTGATCCTGACAGGATCTGTCTAAGGATAACTGATCCAAGAACATATGTCAGGATAACATATCCACAGTGTCAAATTTCCGTGCCCTAACAGTTACCATAATTGGGTTGTCGGTAAAACCATTGTCATGCGATTAGACACCAGCCACTATGATATGATGTTATAATATAGATAAATAATGGACCTCTCCGAATGCGATAAATAAACACATAAACATATTACAAAATAGCAACTAGTCATTTAATTGATACACAACACAAATATTAACAGTTTGCATTTTGAGAATATAATAAAATGTAAACTTGATAATAGATATGCATAAGTCCCAAAAACATTTGAAAATGGTAAAATATGGGAGTGATTAGTCACCTGATTAGAAGAACAATACACAAGTGAGGATGTGAGCAGTTAAACCCCTTCTAGATTCACCGAAAAGGATACTAGTTAAATAAAATAATATTATGCGTTAATAAGAAATGATACGACACGAATAATGAATTTAGGATTCTGATGGGATTTGAGTTATGTTTGTGATTAGAATGATTATTGATTGATCGATGTATTTCTAATGTTATTATTATTGCAAAAACCAATATTATTGTTATTAGTTGTTGTACGAACGATTACTTTTATAAATTACAAAATATCATCAATATATACTATTTTGGTCAAAAATCTAACAAGGATTATGTAACCAAATTCGTATGGTGAGTTTAGTGCTTAGTTGATAATTACATTAATGAATTGGTTGCAAACACAAACACGAGGATTTGTTACGAGAAAAAGCCCTTGATCTTTAGAGGATCGCCGACATAAAAACCCCGGGTGATGACAATTGTCTATCACCTCTTTATTAATAAAAAAATCGGGTTACAAAGGTGGAGATTATGATCAGTATTACAATATTTCTAAGTGTGAGTGTTGTGCTAGAAAGAGTTCTCAAAGATGCTTAAGTGTGTGAGAGTACAAGCGTGTAACCTAGCTGATCAATAATCTCGTTTATAAAGAAAATAAAAGCTAACTAAATTTCCTATAAATCCGCCATTGTTCCACTAGCTCCATCAACGTCTTTTGACCATGTGTTAGAAGCGTATAGTAGCGAGAAATAAGGTAGACTTCGTTATAGAGCCGTTATACCTATTGAGTACAACACCAATCAAACACAATCGTTAGTAGATAAGTAATACCGAGGATCCTTGATCCTGCGTAACCTGGAATATATCTCAAGGATAAATGATCCAAAATTCACTCAAGGATAGACAATCCTCAGCATAAATTCTATGCCCTAACAATTGCCCCAAAATGGCGGGTGTTTATGTAATACAGCTGTCATTTTGGATTTTGAAATCCCTGCAAAAGATAAACGATTAGACGTGTGTCAGAGGCAGTTATTATCAGTAAACTCATGGTTATTCTCCGACTATATATGTGATCATCTTTAACCCTTTTATAATCACATAATCCAACATCCATTCAGGTATCCTTCTTTCTTTTCTTTTCATTTTCTTTTTCTCAATCATGTCTACTGTTTCTGTCTCCTCTTCTTCTTCCGGCCACTCAGAACCCGATGAACTCCATCCGCAAGGTATCCTCGAGACCCCGTCCTTTGAGATATATAAGTTCACAGATCCAGAGATTGACAACATTCGACCACTCTTTCCGGCCAACACGATTTTTCGACCCTTTGATTCCACAACTCGCAGCGACTGTGTGTCGAAGAACTGGGTTTTTTTTCTAGCCCAACCGTTTCTAATAGGCTTCGGATACCCATTTCTTGATTTTACCCAAAGCTTTTTCACCTTGACTGGAATTAGTTACATCCAGGCCATGCCCATGTTATGGAGGGTTCTTCATGTTGTAGAAAGGATAATTGAGGAAGAAGGCGTAGACTTTGGCTTGTCGGAACTAGCGTGCCTGTACACCTTGGTTACTCACGGTTCCAAGTGCTTTGTTTTTAAATCGAAACCTCGTCAAGTGATTTCCATCTCCAAGGTTACCCAGAATGATACACTCTAGAAGAACCAATTTTTTTTCGTAAAAAGGGATTCAATCCCAGGTGGATCTGATCTACCCAAAAGGTGGATATGGAAGGATACTTGATCCTTTTACTAATACTTTATTTTTCTTGTATAGTTGATAACTTTGCCTTGTTAGCTGATCTTCCTAGAGTTGAAGAAAAGGTCAAGAAATTCCTTGCACTGGATCCTAAGATCAGAACATTTCAAGCCAAGTTCGTAGAAGCTTTTCAGGAATCAAACTCATAGTCAAACATGTCAAGTAAGTATCTTTATAATCAAGTTTAATATATACTAAAAAATGATTGAAAACGTATATGTGAATCCTTGTTTATAGGGGCCCAGAAGTCTGGCAATCTGCATCCAAGTTCTCCCTCGAAGTCATTGACTGCATGTTCATCAAAAAAGAGATTCCGAAGTCCACTCCAATGCACGAGCCACTTCCAGTCACGACCCGAGCCAAGTCAGGAGCCAAAAGGAAGAAAAGCTCGGAACTCGAGTGTTTTGGATAAAAATATGCTAAGGATAATGTATCCAAATTAGTAAAAGTGAGGCATATGCTATGTTAATAACAATGGGTGTATGAATGAAAATGGTATGAACAACGTGATTTGTTGCGAGGAAAAACCCCTTGATCTTGTTCAGATCAAAGGAAAAAAACCCCGGGTGATGACAACTCGTCGATCACCAATTTATTAATCAAAAAAGGTTACAAGGGTTTGGAGATTACGATCGATATTACAACGAATGCTAAAGTGTAGAGAGAATTATGAGCTCTGCTCTAGTGTGTGTGAGAATACAAGTGTGTTCTAATCGATCGTTATCTCGATGTTTATAAAGGAAAATACAATTAACAATAATCCCTATCTATCCGCCACTCTTCCATAACTCCTCCAACGTTCATTGACCACGTGCTAGGAGCTTCCAGTAGCGAACTTTAAGGTAGACCAAGTCATAAAGTCGTCATACCTGGCTAACACATCCCCATTCAAATACAATCATTAGTAAATAAATAATACCGAGGATCCTTGATCCTTTATAACTTGAAACTTATCTCAAGGATAATCTATCCACAAGACAGTCAAGAATAATGGATCCTCAGCATAAAATTCATGCCCTAACAATTGCCCCCAAAATGGCGGATGATAGTGGAACATAACTGTCATTTTGAAATTCAAATCCCTGCAAATACGAAACGATTAGACATGTGTCAGGCAGTTATTATCACTAAATTCATAAATACACGCCACCTATATATGCGATGATTATAACCATCTTATAACCACACATCCAGCCGCAATTCAGGTATCCTTCTTCCTTCTTCTATTATTTTTCTTCTTCGTCCATGTCTACTGCTTCTGTATCTTCTTCATTTTCCGACCACAGCGACCCCGATGAACTTTACTCGCAAGGTATCCTAGAAGCCCCATCTTTCGAGATCTGTAAGTTCACAGATCCGGAGATAGACAATATCCGACCACTTTTCCCGGCCATCACCGTTTTTTGACCTTTTGACTCCTAAACCCATAGTGACTGCATATCAAACAATTGGGTTTGTTTTCCAGCCCAACCGTTCTTAATAGGCTTCAAATATCCCTTTCCTGATTTCACCCAAAGATTCTTCACCTTGACGGGAATCAGTTACGTCCAAACCATGCCGATGTTATGGAGAGTCCTTCATACCATAGAGAGGATAATTGAAGAAGAGGATGTCGAGTTCGGCTTGTCGAAGTTAGCGTACCTATACAACCTATTTACCCACGCTCCAAATGCTTTGTTTTAAATCGAAACCTCGCCAAGTGATCCCTATCTCCAAGGTTACTCTGAATGGTACCCTCTGGAGGAATCACTTTTTCTTTGTCAAAAGTGATTCCATTCCGGGTGGACCCCTCTTCCTAAAAGGTGGATCTAGAAGGGTAGGATCTAGGATCCTTAGGTTTCAACAATAGGATACTTGATTCTTCCATTAATACTTTTCTTTTCTTATCTTATGCAGTTGAAAACTTTGATTTACTGTCCGAGCTTCCTGGAGTCGAAGAGAGAGTCAAGAAATTCTTGTCACTAGATCCTACAATCAGAACCTTTCAAGCTAAATTTATCTAAGCCTTTCAGGAGTCAAACTCAGAGTCAAACATGTCAAGTAAGGATAAAAAATTTTATATTGATAAAAATAATTGAAAACTTATCTTCGAATTACTGTTTACAGGTGCTCAGAAGTCATGAAAATCTACATCCAAGTTTTCTCTCGAAGACATTGACTGCATGTTCACCAAGAAGGAGACCCCCGAAATCAACTCCAGTGTCTGAGCCTCGTCCAATCACAACCCGAGCCAAGTCAGGAGCAAAGAGGAAGAAGAGCTCCGAACCAGAGAACCCCTTCGAGACCGAGAAACAGCTTCTCGAGATGCTCTCGACCGTAAGGATCCTTTATCCGTTCAATCTTTATTGTTCAAGTATTCTTCTAAGCTTGATGGTTTTCTTCTATAGGCTGTTAATTCTGCTCGAAGCCATCATGAAAAGATTGTTGGAGAATATGAGGAAACTCTTGTTGCGATGAAGTCCATGGCTGCTACTAAAGATAAGGCTCTCTCCAAAATGACCAAGGAGAAGAAACAGGCGGAGGATCACGCATCCACACTCGCGGTCCAAATGCAGGATGAAATCAACCGAGCTACCAATGAGGAAAAGATCTAGGAAGCTAGATCGGTTCTCCAGGCTATGATCAAGCTGGTAACCGAGGCTAATGACCCATCTTTTGACAAATCCTCATGGGACATCAAGCAGTGGAAGCAAGCCTTGTCTGACTTGGGTGGAGGTGAGGACGAAGAGGAAGGTGAGATGGGTGATGCGAGCGGAGCAGGTGTGAGTGGAGTGAAGGATGCAGAGGAGGCTGAAGAAGGAAAGGAAGCAACCGCGGAGGGTGAAGCAGCCGCGTAAACGGGCGATGAAGGATATAGAAGACAAGGCCCGAGCCCGTTTTCTTTATTTTGTTTAATGATGTTTTTATGAACAATGGTTATGGTTTATAATAGACAGTAGTAACTAGGGTAAAGGATCCATGATCCTTATGATAATTTGTGGGGGTAGCAAAGGTGGATGGATCCTCTGTTTGTGGGGATGAAACCTTTAGTGCCCCTGTTCTTTATTTTCCTACACTTATGAACAATTAGTACTACTTACTTAACCCGGGTGGATGGTCCATCTTTTGCATGGTGAAATCCGGGTTAAGAACTTTTAACTATCTGTTTGTTATTTGTTACTTTGAAATATCGTTTGATATAGTTTTAGCCTTATTTAAAATTTCAAAGATCATTCTTGGTTGAAAGAAGTTTTCAGGAAAAAATATTTTAAAAAAAACTTCAGGATAGAATATCCTTAAATATTGGTACAAACTTTCAGAATCGAATATCCTTAAAGGGATAATCCAAAAACGTAAAACCCTTATAATAATAATAGCTAAACTAGTACAAAGTTATAAGTAGGAATTGTACCACAAGGTCTAAGTAGACCTTCAAAATCTTCTATGATCCTTGTAGAAGTAATTTAAGGATTTTGAATCCATAAGACTAAATCCTCGTAATGAACTTAGAAAATCTGTTGCAAACAACTTATAATGTTAACTGGGGTCAAACCCATTAAGCTGGGGACAAGCCCAAATAATAAACTGGGGACAAGCCCGTGCAACTGGGGACAAGCATGTGAACTGGGGACAAGCCCAAACTGGGGACTGGCCCAAAGATACGGATGTCAACTGGGGACTCGCCCAAACCGGGATTTAGCCCAAACGTAAGATAACATGAAAATGTTATAAACCGGTGGTATGGTACGTCTACCATAAATCGTAGGATCCTCAATATAGCCGAAGACGACGAAATTGTCAGCCACTAAACGTGTACTGGTCCCGCTGTCCCGGACTATACGTTGGATGGCGTGCGCTACAGGCGAGAGTGTAGAAACTCTAATTCATAAGAAAGGTGAAAACCTTTAAACCTTAGGGGATATGACCATCGGGGGTCATACCCAATCGTGGGCTAGGCCAAGGGAAGTAGTAAAGTACCTTATATGTAAAGGAGAGGTGGCCAACCTCTTGATCATTGAATACCTTACTAATATCCTGCATTGTTGTTTAAAACTGGGAAGAAACAAATCATTAAGAATATATTATCCTTGAATTAATAATAAGAAATTGAAAAGAATAAGTGATCAGATAGATATTACCAATTTTAGGGATCCTAGATCCTCTAAGGATAATGGATCCTCAAAAGATACTTGATCCTGATCAGAAGAAGTACTTCTTGAGGTGGATAGCATTCCATGCTCTTGGTAACCTGTTTCCTTCCATAGTGAGCAAATGATATACTCCCTTCCCTGCTTCCGACTCGATCAAATAAGGACCTTTCCTTAAAACTAAATCTCCTTCTTGAAATCTTCTGATCCTTATGTTTTTGTTGTATTCCCCAGCTACCCTTTGTTGATATGCTTCCATTCGGATCTTGGCTAGGTCTCTGAGTTCTTCAACAATATCCACGTCTTCAAGAAGGATTTCTTGATTGGCCTCAGGATCACGGATGCTTGTTCTGGCTGTAGGAACCACCATTTCTGTAGGGATTACTGCTTCTGATCCAAACACCAATGAGGAGGGTGTTTGGCATGTTGCATTCTTGGGTGTTGTCCTGTCATCCCAAAGAACATAAGGTATCTCTTCGGCCCACTTTCCTTTCTTGGATCCTAGCTTCTTCTTTAAGTTGTTCATGATTATCTTGTTGCTAGACTCTGCTTGACCATTAGCTTAAGGATGTATTAGAGTAGAGGTAATCATCTTGATGCCCCAGCTATCACAAAACTTAGTGGTTCTTTTCCCGATAAACTGGGAACCATTGTCACAAATAATATCTGAAGGGATACCAAATCTAGTAATAATATTTCTTTTATTGAAAGATATCATCTCTTTTTCGCGTACTTGAACAAAAGCTTCTGCTTTTATCCACTTTGAAAAGTAACCAGTCATTGCAAGCATGAATACTTTTCCTCCTGGCGCCTTAGGTAGTTTACCCACAATATCCATGACCCACTTCATGAAAGGCCATGATGAGGATATAGGATACATAGGTTCCGCTGGTTGATGTAGGATATTTGCAAGCATCACATTTCTTTGAATACTCCATTGCATCCTTCTTCATTGTCAGCCAGAAGTATCCAGTTCTCAGTATCCTGGAAAACAGAGCTCTACCTCCAGTGTGATTACCACAATCACCTTCGTGAAAGTCTTTGAGCACCTCTTGGATTTCAGGATCCTCGATGCACCTCAAATATGGACCTGCAAGAGATTTCCTATACAACATATCATGTAATAAAATGTATTGTGATACCTTGAGTTTAAAAGATTTAGGATTCTCCGTAGTTGGGATCTCTCCAGTTTGAATGTACTTCTTGATTAGGAGGATCCATGATCCTCGATTATTCGAGGATAACGGATCCCAAAGTTCAATTTCTTTGTCATTCGTTATCTCCCCAACTTCTTGTTCTCTTATTGTTGGTGAGAGAACATGAATGATTGGGATCTTCATGTCTTCTGGGATCTTCAAAGATGAGGCTAAAATTGCCAAGGCATCTACCCCAGTATTCTCTTCCCTTGGTACCTGTACAATGCTAAATAATTCGAAGGATTTTGCTAATTCCTTCACAACATCTAGATATTTGATTAGTTTTTCTCCTTTAACAGCATATGAGCCATTAAAGTGGTTAGCAATCAATAATGAATCTATATATACTTGAAGATACTTGATCCTCATGTATTTAGCTAATTGCAAACCTGCAATCAGTGCTTCATACTCTGCCTCATTGTTCGTTGCTTGAAACTCACAGGCTATAGACTGGGGTAATATGTCCCCCTATGGCGATTTCAGTAGGATACCTAATCATGTTCCTCTTACATTGGAAGCTCCATCTGTAAAGGGGATCCAAGGATCCTTGGTTTCTTCTAGTTGCTGAACTTCTAGATCAGCTTCCTTTTGCATATCACTGCCGAAATCAACCACAAAGTCTGCTAGTGCTTGTGACTTGATGGCTGTCCTGGGCTCTTACTGAATATCATAGGCATTTAGTTTCACAGCCCACCTGGGCATTCTACCTGATAATTCTGGCTTTCTAAGAACATTCTTAACAGGATAGTTAGTTCTCAATATAATAGTATGAGTCTCAAAATAATGTCTTAATTTAGTAGAAGCCATAATAAGTGCAAGAATTAATTTTTCTAAGTGAGAATACCTGGCTTCTGCATCTAAAAGACTCTTACTTACATAGTAAACTGGATGTTGTTCACCTTCATGATCCTTCACAAGGACATCACTTACAACATTTCCTGAAACAGCTAGGTACAGATATAAGGATTCTCCATCCACATGCTACATCAAAGCTGGAGCTGAGGATAAGTAATTCTTCAAGGCTTTGAGTGCAGCCTCATGTTTCTCGGTCCATTCGAACTTCTTATTTTTCCTAAGAATGTCGTAGAAATCTTTGCACTTCTCGGAGGATCTGGAAATGAATATGTTGAGAGCAGCTATTCTTTCTGTCAGCCTTTGGACAATATTTTTAATTTTGGCGGCTAAAATTAGATGGTTAAAAGAAAAAAAAGACGGCTAAGTGAAGCTTTAGCCTACAAGATGAGTTGGAGCCGGCTAAGAAGGAATATATGAAGCTGGCTATGTGAATAGACACATATACAAAACCGGTTAAAAGTCAAGGATGCTGGCTAAATAACTAGAGATGTAGGCTAAGTTTAGCCGTCTTTGACATGTGTCGAAATTTTATAGGCTAAACGTGGTTCCCGAGTAATTTTCATAGAATTCCTTGTCCATAAAGTGGCGGCTAAGGCTTAGCTGGCTTCGCTAACGTGTCACTTGTTTATTGGCCAAAAACTCAATGATTGGAGATATATATGCTAAAATAAACATGTCTAGTTTGGAAATTTTTGGGTCAAACATGTTTATATATGTAATTTCCCCCTTTTTTTAACTACGGAATGAATGAGTTATAACATGAAATATATTCATATTTTTTTTTTAAAATCGAGTCGGCCCCGCACCAAAATTTTCAGTTCAGTTTCATATATTATCCGAGTCAAGTCAAGCTAGTTTGGTTTTAAATCGAGTCGAGATTTCTCTGACTTGACTCATGTAACAACTCGGGTTTTTCGATTAATTTTTTATCTCTAATACCCGACTCGCTTTCGTTTTCGGGTAATTTTTATCAATAAAATATCGCGTCTATCGAGTTATTGTTATTTTATTATTATTTGTTGTTGAGACCCGTATCAATAAAAATCAACAGATCTTAGATCCGAATCTATATTATCAATACGTTTATAGATCTAGCTCATAATTAACCTTGATTTAATGTTATATATGTGTAATAACGTTAATGTGAAGCTTGAGAGAGAGAGTAAATACTTTAAAACTTTTCTGAATAAATGTTATATCTCTCTCAAAACTCCTTTTACAAGTGAACAGTTGTTCACTATATATAGAAGGCGACCTGGTTCGCTAACATCCCCTAGCAAACCAGCTTCCCCTTCGTTACATAATTTAACATAATGAACCGCCCCCTGATTTGTTAACATCCCCTAACGAATCAGAAGGGAATACATTATACTGTCTTAGTTCGCTAACATCCCTAGCGACCTAGACTTAACCTTAACGAACTAGTTAAATATAAACATTAATTGATATATAAACATTAACGATAAATACAAAGACTCCAGACGCAAAACCGTGCACTAACAGACACCCCCTCGTCTTGAGCTCTTTGTCTTTAACTTATTTGAAGCGCTTGGACTGCCAGTCTCTGCAACTATGAATTCCATGTTCGTGACACACACGAACGACTCGTTGGAATTGCATAGCCAGGTCGTAATCTTCTTGGCGTTCAAACAAAATCTGCTTCCTGTATAGCACATCGTTGTCTGTCTCTGATAAATTAACCAACCACATCGGGTCGATTATCTTGATGAGCTCGGTCTGCAGTTCTCGACCACGAACAATAACGGCCTCTCCAGTACGATTGTCATAGTACCAATGGTTGAAAGACAGATAAATATCTTGAGGCATTGTCTTCACAGGAACCTTTTTCATTGTCTTTGGCGGCTTCACTTTCAAGACAAGTTTCTTCCAGCCGGTCCTTGGATCAATCTCGTCAATGCGCTTACGTCTTGGGACCTGGGGCTTGAAGAATTTGAAGCCATGATTGACCTCGAACAGTAAGTGTTGATGAAACCACTCAGCCGTTCGGTGATTCCCACGATTGATAAATGGACGTCTTGCGAGGGTACGTACATCCCAATGCGGTAGAGTTAAAACATCCATTATCCTCTCGTAATACTGGACACCCTTTTCCCACTTGACTATACATACCTTAAGGTCTGAATCATAGAGCCAGGAGACAATATCACCATGCACCTTAGAAACAGTCTTGAAGGTAGTCACCTGATTCGCCTCAATCCAAGCAGCAGCAGTATCTTTTCTTTCTTGATCTACATACCGATAAGCACTTATAATCTTACCCACTTTCTGACGTTTGAACCATCTTTCAATGTCATCATCAGTAACTTATTTGAGTGAAGGAACTGTTCACTGTACAACCTTCTCTAGTTCATCCTCAGTCTCTTTAATTTCATCTTTATGAAATGCTGGAGCACCTTGATCAACGTTTGCGTGTTGATACAAGTCCGGGTACTCTTCAGCTGTCACATCCTCCATCTCAATCTCCTCGTTCTCATAAATAAAATTCGTATCCATAAATACCGGATCAACTTCCATTTCTTCTTCATTGATCACTTCGACATCGGGCTCAGTCTCTAAAGCAGTCAGCTGATCGTCATTCAGCCCAAGCAGAATCGAAATCTGCTCCCGTGTCAAAGATCTAACCACAAACTCACCGACCTCTATCTCATCTTTGTTCACCACACTTCTAACCACCCCTGATCCATCAATAAATATCACCGTGTTAGCCTCAATCATTTCAATTGGCTTGGCAGCTGTTGAATCTTGATAAATAATTATCTGAGGATGAACCATGCGATTGTTTAGGCTCACCTCCTGCATCAGATTCGTCAGGATCATCATCGTTATTTTTGAGTTTCTTGAGGGCATCTTCTTTACAAGTTAATTGTAAAATTAACTCTTCTTGTTCTTTTAATTTCACCCCCTGAGACTCAACAATCGTACGCAAGGATTTAGTCTCTTTCTGACAGAAAGAAATATAACTCATCATTTTTCATTGATTCTCCATAAGTCGTTCTAGAGTTTGGCGATCAGCTTCCATTTGATTTTCATATAAATGTAGTAGATTTAGCAACATTTCAGTTTGACGACCTGGTGGCAAGTTGTATACGGATGGATGAACAGGTTGAACAGGTCCTTGAGGTCGAGTAATCCTTATAAAAGATACATCACTAGGCGGAGGTGGAGGAAGAGTAGTTGTTGGCAGAGGAGGAGGTCTCATTGATGTGGTGGAAGATACTGTAGAGAACACGGCAGGAGGCCTCGGTATCTCGGTCAACGCCATTTGAGGAATAAGACCGAGCCTCTCATGTGACACCATCGTCGTTGTCAAGGTGAGCATCGGAGTGCTAGTAGTTAGCGGCACCGCCGAGCTTTGAGTAGTTGATTGACGTGGTGGTGGAGTTCTATTAATTACCCCAGCCCCAGCAGACACACGGGGCTTCTTTGATGGTTCACCAGTAGCTACAGCTTTCCCCTTTCGTTTTCTTTTTAGCTGAGCTTTCATGGTGGCAGCTAGAGCAGCATCGACTGCATCTTGTTGATCTTTAAGAGCTCGTTCACCAGCTCCACCATCACCATCATTATCATCATTGTCACCATCATCATCCCCACCATCATTGTTCCCACCTTCTCCCCCTTCACGCTCGGAGTCCGAATCATCATAGATCCAGCGCTCATTAGGAGGACATACATAATCCGGATTGATTATATGACCAATCATCCGTTTATCCTGTGGCTTGTCTTTTCGATAGATTAACATACGATGCATCGTTTCAGCTTTCATATGTTCCATATCAAGAACATCGTTCACCAACGATCAATCAATAACTAAATTAGAATCAAATCCTGAATGATTAGCTGTAAAAAGCGAGGATACATCAAGAACTTCTTCGACGGTAGAGTTTGCTGAACTTGCTCTTTCAGATGATCAAAGATAAGTTCTGAGTAGTTGAATGGCTTGTTCAGGATTAGTGCAACAAACGCCGATTGTAAACTTAGTCTACATTCATCAAAACCACCGCGACGTCCACTCATACAATGTAGTAAAACATGTAGCAGATACTTGTATGGTGGACACAACCCATTCTTGTTCAACATAGACCTACGAATATCACCCCCATAATTTAATCGTGTGAATAAACCCCGAACCAATGTCCTGTCAAATTCACTCGGGTAATCATCATTATCGTTAAATTGAAGTACCCGACGAATGACCTCAACATCAATTGTAATAGGGATCTGATTAATTGTAGCTCGAACCCAATTATTTTCCTCAACAAATTCTGTCGTGTTCCAAAACTGTCTGATTATACTAAGATACACTTTAGGTTTAGCAGTGATTGCATAGTATATCTTTGAACGGCATAAGAAAGTCAACATAGCTCCGAACGTTCTCAAATCAGTCACGTCTTGATCAACATAAGCACAAATGTTGTGCTTCTTATCAAACGGTAATAAAATCATTTCAGCTTGTTGATCTTGTTGTTGTGGTTGTCCTTGAGGAGGTTGTTCCTGTGGCGGTTGAGTTTGTTGTTCTTGATCAGCCATGTTTTACTGTATAAATAAAACCGAATATGAGAATAGATATTAGGATATATATAATCAAAAATATATGGAATTAAGTTATTTACATAAAATAGACGATTTAAATCCTATATATATATTATAAAAAAAATTTAATTTTTTTTTAAATGTCATTCGTTAAGAATCACACTGATTCGTTTTACCAAGATAACGAATCAGGCGATTCGCTATCAAGTAAATATCTTAACGAACTAAACCTATCGAATCACTAATTAATTTTAACGAACTAAACTCTAGTTCGTTATATTTTAAGCGAATCAAACTTTGATTCGTGTAACATCTTATTCGCTTAGCTAGTTCGTGTAAAATCTTAACGAATTGGACACGAAACAGTTCCAATTCACTAAGACTAACGAATGGTCATAAATAAGACTTGTTCTTTGACTATACAAAGTCAAAGTCAAAATTAGAATGAACAACAATAGTCAACATGGTAAACCCAGATACAATTGGACCATAACTATCATTGAAGCATCAGGATAATCAGCTCGTTGAGCTCGGAATCACACTAGTAAGCTTAGGTGGATGAGATTGAGACTCAATACCTAGATGTACGAAGGATTAAACGAACCAACAGTAAACACCAATAACACGAAACAATAATTAACCCGGCAAACAACAATCAAATTAAGATTTAAGTCCACCAAGGGTATCGGAAAGTGATTCCAATCATAATGACATCAAAATCATACAATTATGAACATAAATTATACACAAATGAGTTTCAAAAGTTCAAAACCCTTAAACCCCTAAAATTTCATAATTCAGCAGTCAACACATGGCCATATTTGACGAAAATGATATCGCCAAGAACAGTTATACCTTAGAAACTCAAATAGATCTTTGAAGTATCCAAACGAAAAGGTCAAAATTTCAGAGAGAATTTGAATCGGTTTCTTAAAGATGAAGAAAGAAGGCGAACAGTGGAATACTATTTGTTTTCTTGTCTTATATATCAGTGCACAAAACCCTAGGTACACTTGTACGAATCAGACGATTCGTGTAATTTAAAGTTAACGAATTAGCCTATTCGCTAACTCATTCGTTACCTTATGTTGGCGAATCGCTACGTGATTCGTTAGATTAAAGGTAGCGAATCAAGACATGATTCGTGTCATGATTCGTTAAATTAAAGGTAGCGAATCAAGACATGATTCGTGTCATGATTCGTTAAATATGTATAACGAAGGGATGATTCGTTACAGAGTGCGGAAGCGAATTAGGTTAGCGAACCAGAAGCTAGTTCGCTATGAATCACCTAGTTCGTTATCCATACATAACGAATTGTATTTTAGCGAATTAAACTCATTTATTTAATTTTAAATTAAATAATAAATTGAATAAATTGAATAAATTAAAGAATTAAATAAATAAATAAATTAAATTATCGAGAAATCCTTTTATCCCGACAACCAGATACGATAAAAAATGTTTCAGATTTCCGAAACATAACTTAAAAATTTATTTAAGTATTTTGTATAAAGAAGACGAAAATATTTTTGGTATTTTGTAAAAATTTAAAGAATTAAAGAATGTATTTACAGAAGAATATACAAACCTTTAAAATAGACCATTTTTTTGTGTTTTTCAATGATTTTATCAAAAGCATTACATATTTTTGTATTTTTGTTGAGTTTGAGCAGAGAATCATATTGACCAAATTGCCCTTCCATCACAGTTTTATATTTCAGCGATATTATGACTGGCGATAAGTCGGTCATTGGTATTGTTGTCCACATAAATATAATAACACACATTCAAGTATTTTTGTGATATGATTAAATAGTTCAATTAATGCACAGAATATCAGAAACTATCGGCCTCTAATCACGGTTCTAGCTTAATTTGATTTTTGCCAAATCACCCCAACTTGACTTAAACCATTATATTGTTGATCAAAATTTTGATACCAATTGTAGAAATTTTGAGCAATGCATCAAGTTTCCTTTACTGTGAGTGAGTATGCACGAGTCCATCTGTCGGCTTACATACATTGTATCCCCTGGGGTCCGTTTCTTAATGGTATTAAGACGCACGCAAGGGAGGAACAATTGTATGACTAACAGCGGATTTTGATCAAGTCAGTAATTTAAATTGTACGAAGTACAGCGGTGATCAAGTTTAATGACTTTGGGTTTGCTCTAGAAGGCGAGTGAAATATTCATGCTTATGAATACCCAGATGGTTAAGCCGCATAAAGACTCACAGTGTCCAGAATCTTAATGCTTGTTATTTGCTTTATTTTGTTTTTGGGTGATCAACAAATATAAGGCTTGAGTATGACTGGTTATTACTTATGCCATCCTCACCAAGACTTTTGCTAGAGACTAACACCCCTTTCAATTTGGTGTTTCTTTATGTTTATATCACATACTTTACTCTACTGGGTTGTTTTAAGACCTACCAATGCACCAATGCAATTAAACAGACAGTCTTTTAAGCTTACTTTTTGCTAAATTTGGGATCAAGATAATCAATGTACTATCATGTTCTCTTTTTTCTTCAAAAACTCAAAATTTTGAGGAGCATAAAATAAAGAAAAGATAAATTTAATCGCCCCAGTTAACTTAAGTTAATAAATAAATGGCTAACCATCAATTCACGAGTGAATCATAGGACCAAGACATGCATGCATGCTTCACAAACTTAAATAACCGACGTAAATTTTCAGCGAGAAAATAATCTAAAAACGTCTGCAAAAATCCTTTTGGTTTTTCTGTGTACAAACTTTAAAAACACAATATTTTTGTCTTTTTCAATTTTCTTATAAACAAAATAAACTTCACAATCTTTTTGGATTTTCGGATTTTTCTGTACAAAACATAAATCACATTCTTTTTGGTTTTTCAAAAAAATTTTTTTTAAAATGTTTTTGGTTTTTTTTAAATATTTAAAAGAAAAAAAAAATTTAAGAACAGAAATCACACTATTTTTGAATTTTGAAAATTTTTAATGTTTTTGGATTTTATCTATACAAACGAAAACACATTTTCACCCCCTAAAACCAAAATACAATTTAAAAGAAAGAAATGACAGAAAATAAAGATAGTCATCCTTGTTTAAGGATATCAGCGAGAGTCTTCAATCCATTTAAACCAAGCAAAAAATTAAAACGTGTTTTATCAAACGCTTTGGTAAATAGATCGGCATTTTGAAAATCAGTATGTGCTTTATCAAGATCGATTAATTTCTTTTCATAGCAATCCCGTATAAAATGATATCGAATTTCGATATGTTTTGTTTTAGAATGTTGTACGGGATTCTTGGTGATACTAATAGCAGCAGAATTATCAATCAAAATAGGAGTAGTAAGAAACTTCAAACCGTAGTCGCGAAGATGTTGTATCCACAAAACCTGGGAACAGCAACTCGAGGCTGCAACATATTCAGCTTCGGCGGTTGAAGTGGAGACCGTTGTCTGCTTCTTACACTGCCAGGAAACAAGCCGGTTTCCTAAAAATTGACATCCTGCAGTCGTTGATTTGAAGTTGATCTTGCATCCTCCATAATCTGAGTCTTAGTAGGCAGTAAGAACGAAAGTATCATCCTTGGGGTACCACAACCCGATGTCTGGATTTCCCCTCAAATACTGAAGAATTCTCTTATCTGCAGCTAGGTGAGTCACTCGTGGACTTGTTTGATACCTAGCACAAAGACAAACAGCAAACATAATATCAGGGCGAGAAGCCGATAAATACATTAAAGAACCGATCATGGCACGAAATAGGGTAGGATCAACGGAATCCTCCAATTCATCCGGTGATAAATTGTGCCCTACTGGAAGAAGAGTAGAAGGGATTTTTCCGGCAGAAATCTTGAATCGGCTCAAGACGTCGTTCACATATTTGGTCCAGTGAATAAAAATTCCATGAGCAGACTGGTGAACCTGCAACCCTAAAAAGAAATTCATCTCTCCCATCGAGCTCATCTCGAACTTTGTTTGCATGGACTTCTCGAACTCCTTACACAATGTGTCGTTTGTAGACCCAAAAATAATATCGTCAACATAAATCTGGACTAGAAGAAGATCGTCACCAACAGTTTTATGAAATAAAGTGCAGTCAACAGTTCCTCGTTTGAAGCCATTATCAGTCAGATGGTCGGCGAGCGTGCCATGCCAAGCTCTCGGGGCTTGATGTAGACCATACAGGGCCTTGTTTAATCGGTAAACACGGTCTGGATAATCAGGATCTTCAAAACTAGGTGGTTGTTGGACAAACACTTCCTCGTGTAATTCACCATTGAGAAAAGCACTTTTAACATCCATTTGATAGACCTTGATATTCTTATAAGCTGCATAAGCCAGGAAGATTCGAATCAACTCTAATCTTGCAACTGGAGCATATACCTCTGTGTAATCAATACCCTCTTGCTGATGAAAACCCTGCACCACTAGACGTGCTTTGTTTCTGACAATCACCCCTCGATCGTCCTTCTTACACTTAAATACCCACTTAGTCGGAATGGCTTTCTTAACTCTAGCAGGTTTGTCTATTAAATCCCAAACACCCAATCTTGCAAATTGCTGTAATTTCTCTTGCATAGCTTCTACCCAAGAAGGATCTTCAAGTGCCTTACGAGCTGTAGTTGGCTCAACTTGAGATAGAAAGCAATTGAATTTAGAAACATTCACGATTCCCGAAGAATGTAACTTAGTGTAAGCACATAATATGTTATTGTCATTTGACGAAGCAACTTGATGACGTGTACGAACGCCCACATCAAGTTCTCCAATGATATTTTCCTGTGGATGATATCCATGAATCCGAAGAGTAGGATTCTTAGGAATAATAACATTATCAAATAAGTTAGTGTAATGTTCACCCAACTCGGGAGACGAAACATTATCACTGTCAAGATCAATAACTTGAATTTCAGCTTGATCATCATCAGAAGAAGTAGAAACATTATCAATAGCAACTGGAGAAACAACTTGAGATTCTTCAGTTGGAGCATCTGGTTGAGCTTCAACTTCATTAGAACTTGAAAATCTTGGAATTGCCAAATGATCTTCAAAGTATGCCCGAACCAGATCTTCATCGATGTGTTCAGTCGAAGGCGTAAAAGAATTAAATAAACTATCGTAGTCAAACATCCAGTCTGGACCTTTCCCTTGAAGAGGAGTTGTGTACTTTTGACAGTCCACATGGTACCATCCTTCAACACAGCCAGATGTGAAGTTAAAAACCCTTTTCTTTGGAGATGCATATCCCAAGAAATACCCTTCGATAGATTTTTTTTCAAATTTACCCGAATCCTTCTTCAATATTGTACACGGACACCCAAATGGTTCCAGGTACTTTAAATTAGGTTTTCTATTATATAAGATCTCGTAGCTTGTCTTCTTGAGTCGTTTCACTGTTAGAACTCGATTAAGCGTATAACAAGATGTATTCACTGCCTCATTCCAAAATTGAACATGAAGCTTTGAATCAACGATCATTATACGTGCAGCTTCAATCAGAGTTCTATTTTTCCTTTCAGCAACACCATTTTGTTGAGGTACATAAGGTGCACTATATTCTCGGTGAATACCCTTTTGAATACAAAAGAAATCCAATATAGTGTTTTTGAATTCAGTACCATTATCACTTCGGATTCTCCTCACCTTTTGTTTGTACAGTGATTCGATCTTAGTAATAAGGTTTTGTACCAAAACCGGTGTTTGATCTTTTGAACTCATAAATAACACCTATGAATATCTTGAATAATCATCTGTCACTACAAGACAATACCAGTCTCCAGAAATACTCGCACGATTCACTGGACCAAACAAATCCATATGAAGTCATTCAAGAGGAGTATCAATGGAATTCAATAACTTAGAGGGATGTGTCTTCTTCTTCTGCTTGCCCTTTTTGCATGCAACGCAGTGATCAGATAACTTAAAATTCTTTAACGAGACACCCTCAACTAAGTCATTTTCCATTAAATAATTCATCTTTCTGACATGTATGTGACCCATTCTACGATGCCATAGAATCGAGTCTTTCTCGGTTGCTTTAGAGACAAAACATGTTTCGATCGATGTTGATATCTTAGAATTCATATTTAAGACATAAATATCATTTGATCGTGGTGATCGCATGACAACCATGTCCTCGGGAATAACATAACCCGGTTTCAAGATAAGACACTCTTTGTCAGTAAATATCGTAGGGTACTTTTTATCACAAATCTGCGATACACTCAATAAATTATGATCAACCTTGTCACAATAATTCACTTTCTCAAACGTAATGTGACCATTTGAAACTTCACCCTCGTGTGTGATCATGCCCCCAGAATTCCCAGCAAACGCTACATAACCTCCTTGAATATTTCTTACGTTGGTTAATAGGTTGAGATTCCCAGTGATATGACGAGAACATCCGCTATCCATGATCCAGTTTTCACCAGAAATGGTCTTGGATGAACCCTACACACAAAT
Source organism: Bidens hawaiensis (assembly GCF_021521415.1). NCBI lineage: Eukaryota > Viridiplantae > Streptophyta > Magnoliopsida > Asterales > Asteraceae > Bidens > Bidens hawaiensis. The sequence continues at coordinate 869,307 of NW_027491371.1, read as the reverse complement.
GAAAGTGATTAGTTCAAAAAGGCAGCCCAGGCCTCAGTCTTGGGCACCTTTTGGTTTTCTCTTTGATCATTAACTTTAACAGTTTTCAACTGTTGTTCAGCCACTTGTGAATAAGTTACCGGCTTCCTAGACTTTCGTCTTAAATAAGCTGCCTGAACAATGTTTGAATTCTTGTTTTGACATATAGGTTCAGTTGGAATGAATTTTGGTTTCACTTGACCGTGTGTCTCATTGATATGAAGAACCTTCCGAGGATTCACATCAGAGAACAAAATATGAGTATCATCAGCATACGACACAGGTCGTTTCAGAATCTCTTTGACCAATGGAATTGGCTTAGATTTGTCCTTGATAAAAGGATGAAGATTCTGATAGTTCTGTTGACTACAATTCCTCACAACATGACCTTGTTGACCGCATAAAAAACAAGTTCGCATGTCTACACGATGATGTTTAGAAGTAATTGGAATAAATGATGCCGATGATTGATGATGACTCACATTTTTAGTCATGCTCTTAGTAAACTCATCAGATAAGTCAGATTTCTTCTTTAAATAAAAATCTAAATTAGAACAGTTCGAAAAGCTTTTTAGTGTATCTGTTCCAGTTGACTTCACAAAATTAATCTTCTTAGCTTGTTTTAAAAATTGTTTTGCCTTAGTCAATGGATCAGATTGAACTGAAGTTTTTGTTTGAGCATACACACGTTCAAGTTCATGAATTTTTGAAGTTTCATTGACAAAAACACTCTCAATTAGTTCAGGTTTATGATACTGATTGGAATGTCTTTTTCAGTGAACATTGTGTCCATTCCCTTTAACTTAAAAACTCTAGCCGAAGAAGACTTAGAACTCGGAGGATTAATGAAACGCATTAAGTCCTCGTCAGAGATCTTTGGTTTAACTGACTTCTTTGTCCTCACTGGTTTAGTTTTCACAGTTTCTTCCTTGTTCGTTTGAGACTTGAATGAACCATACACAGCTTCCTCAAACTCTTGAGGTTCGCAAAGTATATGATTAGAACTAGGAATATTCTTATTCTTGTGTATTATCTCAGGTTCAAACACATCTTCAATAATCACTTTATCAATGTTTTCAACAAAGACCTTTTTACTTTCCACATGAGGTTTCTAAGGAGCAACTTGGGGTTTGACAATTTCAGGTTTAACCATTTTAGGTTTTTCAGAAATCACAGATTCCTTTTGAATCAAATCTTCTTCTTTTCTTGCAAAAGGATTAATTTTATAATCATTAAGAAAAGGTGTTGGAATTTCAACAAAACCAATACCTTTCTTGGAATCTTTTTGTTTCCCAGATACTTCAATAATTTCATTCAACAGAAACGATGAATTTCTAAATTTCCCCAATTTGTTTTTCAACTCAAGAACTTCATTCTCAAGCTCAGTTATCTTAGAACGATGTTTAAAAATTTCCTGAAACTTTTGTTCATTAATGGTCATCTTCACAGATAACTCGGCTTTGAGATCGTGATTACTTGTCGACAATGCTTCAATCTTTTCTCGAGATCTCCTTTGAGATTCAAGAGATTGTCGATAAGTATCCTTAAGAGAAGCAATTTCTCTTATAAGATTATCATTTTGATTTTTCAATGCTTCTAACTTAGATTTGTTAGATTCACATTCAACACATGATACTTTAACACATGAAGTAGTAGAAATAGAATTACTAACCTCATTGATCTTGGCCATGCAAGCAAACATTGATTCAGAAGGCTCGTCGCAAGAGTAGTCAGAATCAGATTCAGTATCATTATCGGAAGACATCTCACTACCAGTAGCTTCTTGACAATCTTCATGTAACCCAAGCATAGCCAAATTTGCTTGAACATCATTGCATAGTAGCCGTTGTGACCAATCAGTTCCGTCTGCTAACATTGCTTGTGTTGTAGAAGAAGATGGTTTCTTTTCAGCATCACTTCCTCGTGGTAAAGAAGCATTTTGACTTTGACCACGAGGTCCAGTGTATTCTTTCCTTGGTTTGTCACATTCCTTCGCGAAATGCCCAAATTCTTGACAATTATAACACTTTACTTCTAATTTGTCAAAACCCAACTTCTTGTATAAAGCTATTAGATCTTTTCCAGTTCTCTGCATGAATCTTTTAACTTTACGAACGATCATAGCCATGTTCCATTTTAAATCCATGATTTCTAGATCATCTGGATCTATCTGATCATAGTCCTCATCTGTTAAATCACTTGTGGCAATCTTACTACTCACTAAGTTTTCATATGAAGACATAAAATCCCTATTTTCGGACTTAAACCAAAACCAAAACCAAAACCAAAACACACAAATCCAATCCAAATCTCAATTCGTCCAATCCAAACCTCTACAATACCTTAACCAACATGAATTCAATCCAATTGTCCATAATTCAACCAAAATAAACACAAATTGATTCAATATCAAATAAAACCAAAAACTAACAAAGACGAAATAATTAACACACCAAATCAAGTGTACTGAGCACCAACAGCTCTGATACCACTTGTTGAGACCTGTATCAATAACAATCAACAGATCTTAGATCCGAATCTATACTATCAATACGTTTATAGATCTAGCTCATAATTAACCTTGATTTAATGTTATGTATGTGTAATAACGTTAATGTGAAGCTTGAGAGAGAGAGTAAATACTTTAAAACTTTTCTCAATAAATGTTATATCTCTCTCAAAACTCCTTTTACAAGTGAACAGTTGTTCACTATATATAGAAAGCGACCTGGTTCGCTAACATCCCCTAGCGAACCAGCTTCCCCTTCGTTACATAATTTAACATAACGAACCGCCCCCTGATTCGTTAACATCCCCTAACGAATCAGGAGGGAATACATTATACTGTCTTAGTTCGCTAACATCCCTAGCGAACTAGACTTAACCTTAACGAACTAGTTAAATATAAACATTAATTGATATATAAACATTAACGATAAATACAAAGACTCCAGACGCAAAACCGTGCACTAACATTTGTTTATTATATTTATTTAATATATATAAGTAACTTTCATTTATATGCAATTTATACCCTCAACCTTACTTTAATCCCTTTTTGTACCCACATTTGAACTTCAAGGACCAAAATGTAAAATTTATAAAATATCATATCAGAATTCGTTTACCTAAAACCCGTAAACCGTATTTAAATCTTAAACCCTAACTCGATTATTTACTTGATCCTAAATTCTCGTTATAACTTTGGATTTGATCTCGCAAGATCGTTATTTCGTGTTTTACGAACTATACCAAGACATTTAATTTGGAAAACGAGATCAAGAAGATACGAATTGATATATTATCAAACCCGCCATTACTAAATCAATATTATACCATCTAAAATTGATCATAATACAATTAAACGCTCATGCACCTTCCTATCATCATGGAGAAGCATAGCCGTGGCTCAACTGCTTTAATCAACATCGTCGAGTACCTTATCCAGTTCAAGAACTAGCGGCGAAGCAAGTTTTTGCCGTTCACAATTAATCTATCACTGTTTCTAGTCATTTATATATATGTAACATGTTAGCTGTTAAGCCATTATCGATAACCCTAACCTTAATTGAACAAACTTTTAATGGATTAATCAATTGTTGATTCTAGGGTTTACAATCATATTTGAGTTTTAACCAGTTTACTATTTAAATATTTGTTCTCATACGTTTACCAACTGACACCCAAGCTCAGCTGGTTTAGGGTGTGTGTGTTCAATTACTGAGCCGACCAAGGGCGCATGTTCAAGTCCCGGCCAGCCTAGTTTTGGCTATTTTATTTTTGGTTAATTGTTTTAAGGATTTAAAATGATTTATAGATCATTTATAATTAATATTAAATATAAAATAAACATTATTCTATTAAACCAACATCTTCGAGTTTGCGTTTCTTGTCAATTAATCCTGTTACAAGTTTTCGTATATGAATATGTATTAAAGGGGATGGTTCAGGAGAGAAATCATTTTAGAGTGAGAAGTGGGAGAAATTAATCTTAGCCATTGATCTATTTAATCTATGGTCTATAAGTAAAATGACATTCTTGTAATTAATGAGGTTTCCAATTCAATGGTTTTGAATACAGAAGGTTATTTTCGTACATTTCTGTTTATCTACATTTAATGGTTTTCAATCTAACATTAAACTTCCCATAATTTTTGCATTAATTTTCTATCGAGATCATAAACTAAAAAAACTCTTTAATAAGTTTATGACAAAATAAAATTTTGTATGCGCTATATTCTTACTAATAATATGTTCATGTAGTATTTGTATGTTTATATATATATATGCTTTATTTATTTTATTTTTATTATAGTGTATGTAGTTATATGGTTGTGTGTAGGTAAGCATGTATAAATACATTTTATGTTATGCATTGTACCATTTATGTAGGATTTATGTTATATGTGTAGGTATACCTGTATATTTGCAAATATGTACCGTCGGTGCCATTTGTGTATTTACTACGTTTATGGTACCAAACTTTTTTGTGTAGGAATGTGATATATGTGTATGTTATATTATTTAGGAGTACAAGTATGAGATGTTTACTGTGTAGGATTGTGTTTATATGTGTGTAGGATTATATTTATATGTGTAGGATATAATGCGTAGCTTATGTGACATTTGTGTAGCTTTTCGATTACGTAGTATTATTGTTATGGATTTTTTTGTTGGCTTTTGTGTACATTAATGTGAAATACATAAGTATTCATGTATAGGGTTTATCATGTAGAATTTATTGTATAGCAAATTTTCCATAAGCTTGTGTGTGTAAAATATGTCTAAGTGTTTCTTTAACACTTTATATGTGATAATTAAATATTAGACATCTTTAGTAATGAAAAATTTAAATAAGTTTGATAAGTATATTTTGTTTGCAATTATCTAACTTTCTCTGATTGATGATTACTCACCAAATTACAGAACTCATTTGTTTTACTAATATACCCTTTGAATAAAATAAATGATATAAGAAAAAAATAAATTGTGATCGGTTGGATTTATTTCACACTTTTCGCATTAATTTGACTTCTCGCCTGAACTTAAACATATATATAAATATATATTAATATAATATATATACATATATATGTATGTGTGTGTGTATTATAAGTATATATTATTGTTAGGACTGATATTTTCTCTACTGAGGATATATTATCCTTGAAGATATGTCTGGATCAGTTATCCTACCGAAGAGCTCCAGAACCATGTCAAAGATCAAGGATCCTCAGAGGTTAATATAATTAACAATTGTTTCATGTGTGTAGGTTATTGTTCAACAGAAGTAACGGTTATATGACTTGGTCCACCTTAAATTTCGCTACTGGAAGCTACCAGCACGTGGTCAATGAACGTTGGAAGAGTAGTGGAATAGTGGCGGATAGATAGGACTTATTGTTGTATTTATTTTCTTTATAAACATCGAGATGTGATCGATTAGATACATCACTTGTATTCACACACTCTTAGACCAGAACTCACTATTCTCTCTATACACGTTAGCTACTATTGTAACATCGATCTAATCTCCACAACCATTGTAACCCTTTTCTGATATTAATAAATTGGTGATCGAAGAGTTGTCATCACCTGGGGTTTTTTTCTTTTGATCTGAACAAGATCAAAGGGTTTTTCCTCGCAACAAATCTCGGTGTTCATTCCATTTTCATTCATATAATCGTTGTTATTAGCATAGCACTATACCTCACTTTTACGGATTTGGATACCTTATCCTTAGCAGATTTATATCCAAAACAATTTGGCGCCCACCGTGGGGCAATTGGTGCTATAATCCATATTACTCTTATCAATTTTCGATTTTTTTCATACCCATATCACAATCAATGGCCTCTCAATCAACCCCTGCTTCATCAACCATGCCGACATCAGCTTCTCTCTCATCGAGGACTTTGCCATCGATGCCTCCGCCAATCACGGGATCACAACGGCCTGCTGCTACTGGAAGCAAGACGCAACTACCAGTATTCCAGAGCTCGAAAACCGCTGCTGTTGCGCCGATGATTAATACTAATAGTGATGTTTCATCTATGTTTTCGCAGGTTAAAGTATACATGGAGCAGCAGAACAAAACCAACTAGAGGATCCTTCGTGAGATAGAAGATCTTAAGAAGACTAAGAGGCCAGCAGAGGATCGCACTCCCCTGATGCCCAGAATGTTGGATTTCACCAGTCCGGGATCCATGGCTTAGTTCACACAAGGATCATCTATCCTTCAACTGGGGTCCATGGGTCAACAGGCTCAAGGATCCTCGTTGTTTCAGCCAGGATCATCTATCCTTCAACAGGGGTCCATGGGTCAACAGACTCAAGGATTCTCATTGGTTCAGCCAGGATCATCTATCCTTCAACAAGGGTCCCTGGGTCAGCAAACTCAAGGATCCTCACACTTCCAACAAGGATCACCCATCCTTAAACCAGGATCCTCTGGGTTATATAACCTAGGATCCTATAATTCCCAACCTCAAGGATCCTCAGGAGTCTAACATCAACGATCCTCCGAGGTCCATGAAGGAGATATAATCCCCATGCAAACCATAGCTTCTGGAGGACCAACTCCTATCGAAGACTCCTCTCATCCCAGCCACTCATCCAGGATGCCAACCTTCGCCCAACAAAGAGGTAACTTGTATGATCCTATATCCTTTGATGCTAACTATGGTCCTATGAAGGATGCAGGTATCAACCAAGCTATAGCCAAGGAGCTACAAGAGCTCAATTATATGATATACAGTGTTCTCGGGGTGATACGACCAATCCCCAAGATACCCGAGGGAAGCCACAAGTTATCCAGATTTGCTCCACCTATTTGTGATGCCGAAATCCCGAAGCGATTCCAAACCCCCAACATGAAGACTTACGACGGGACCACTGATCCTGAAGAACATGTGGCACAATACAGAGAAAGGATGGAGATCAATCCCATCCCCGAGAGATTCAAGGAAGCTTGCTTGTGCAAAGGCTTTGGATCCATACTGACAGGATCAGCATTAAAATGGCTGCTAAGTCTTCATCCCGTTTCAGTTGCTTCTTTTCCTGTAGCAGGAAATTTGAGAAGTTAACTAGTGATCTATACTGAGTTATCCAACCTAGTGATGAATCCCTTAGGGATTTTAAGGTGCAGGGAAGCTCTGGAAATCCCTAATCTTGACATGACTACTGCTGTTGAAGCTTTCAAGATGGGACTTCAGAGGGGCTCCCCCTTTTATGATGTTCTTGTGATGACTCCTTGCAGGTCTTTAGATGAAGTAAGGAATAGAGCACTAAGGTTTATACGGCTGGAAGATGACAAAAGGATCCAAGAAAGATTGGGGGCTCAAACAAAATAGGAATCCCCTGACAAGAATAAAGGATCCTCGTATAGGAACAACAACTCAAAGTCGTACAACAAATTCAACAATCAGAACGTGCGAGCAGTCGAAGAAGGAGATGATGATGAAGACTATCCCTGCATCTCCGAGTATTATTTCTCCGTAGATAACCATGGCTTGATTTGTGCCATGAAGGATCTAGGGGAGAAAGCAAGGTGGCCCCGAAAGAATGAGAAGACAACCTCCTTCAAAGACAAGTCTAAGTGGTGTGTCTTCCACGAAGATTTTGGCCACATGATAGACGAGTGCATTGGCTTAAGGAGGGAAATTGGATACCTCCTGAGCAAGGGCCACTTTAAAGAGCTCTTGGGAAGGAAGAAATTCAAGATCCAGGATCCTGAAGATCTTCCACAAAAAGCAACACCACCACCACCAGATGCTCATGTGATCAACTTTGTCTCCAGAGAATACGAAATATTTTAAACTTCTTGTCCTATAGAAGAGAAACCCGCAGAAGTATTCAAGTTGGACGATGAATGAAGACCGCTCATCCCCACTACTCGAATAACTGATAATAGAATCTTCTTCGATTCGAATATCCAGTATCCTTACTAGGATGAACTGGAAGTGTGAATGGTCAATTTCATCTCTGGAGGTTCAGACATATGCGGAACTTCCTTCTCCGCAGCAAAAAGGCTCGCCAAAGAGATCAAGTTTGATAACGGAGACCGACCAATAGTATCTACCACCTTAACGATAGACAAAATGATCTTCTTCGATGAGGAAGACAAGCTAAACATCCAGGATCCTCACCATGACGGTTTGATCATTACTTTATTTATCGCTAACCATTATGTACGCAGGATCCTAGTTGACGGTGGGAGCTCGGTCAACATCATCCAGCATGATATCCTCAAGAAGATGAACATACCGGATTCGGAGATCATCCCTAGAATGTCAGTGCTAGTCGGTTTCAGTGGAGAAACCAAGAAGACATTGGGGGACATCAACCTCCCAATTTATATTGAAGGTTTAAATTCATATCAAAAAATTTGTGTTATTGATAACCTTTCTTGTTGCAATGTTATTCTAGGTAGGCCATGGCTGCATGGAATGAAGGCGGTGGCCTCAACTTACCACCAATTCATCAAACTACATACTCCATGGGGAGTTGTGAAAATAGTTGGTGATCAGGCGGAGGCTAAGAACTATTATTCTTTATCAATGAAGCCAACAGCCAACAAACTATAGCATAGCAACCACAACAACATCCTAGGGACGTAGTGGAAGCTCGGGAGAAAGACATTAAAGAAATATCCTTGGACCCCGAGGATCCAGATGTAAAGGTGTTCCTAGGATCCAATATCCCCAACGAGATCGAGGAGGATTTGGTATCCTTCTTAGGGCGAAGAAAATCTACCTTTGCCTTTATACATTCAGACATGACAGGTATTTCAAAGGAGGTAATCACTCATAAGTTAGGCCTCGATTTATCTATTAAACCTGTCCATCATAAGCGAAGAAAATTCGCTTCTGAGAGTGTTGGTACATGTATGTCAGTAGTTCATAGTCTAGCATTTGTAATCGAGTCTGTAATGTAATTATGTTTTGTTTATGTTTGTTTTGTAATGCGCGAAGTTGTCAACAAGTTCGCTATGGCGAACTTGTTGAATCAGCGAAGTTATGGACAACTTCGCCTGTGGCGAAGTTGTCGTGTTTATATACTGTTTCAGACGAAACAGTTTGAAGTTGCTCATTTAGGGTTTTCGTTTCAGTTTTCAGTAACCGAGTTACGTGTCATAGTCTGTAACAGTGACCTCGGGTCACGTGTTTGTTATCTATATAACGTGGTTGGTTTATTGCTTGTGTGTTCGATCTCTACATACTCTACACTCGTATCTACCTACGCAGGGATTCCGCACCTGCGTTGTTAGAGACATCCCGTGTACGATCCGTCCAGGAACCTACAATTGGTATCAGAGCCAATCGGCTCGATTGTGAGGTTCGGGATTTCACGCGGGTGTAGAAAACGTCTCGTTTGACCTATTCGCGGGACGTGTTTTTGTTGGGATTGAGTTTTGCTAGTACTTGACAGTCATTTTCAAGCCTTTGCATTGATCGGGAGCTGCTGGATTGACGAAAACAGATCTGAACAAACTTCCCTGTTCATCGGGCGAAGTTACCGTTCATCGGGCGAAGTTACCATTCTTCAGGCGAAGTTGCCGTCGCTGGAATTAGGGTTTTTGGCGAAGATATAAGGATTAGCGAAGTTAACTACAACTTCGCTCACTTCATAAGTTCGCCTTAGCGAAGTTATCCGCAACTTCGCTTCAAACCCAAGTTCGCTCAACTCATAAGTTCGCCAGAGCTAAGCGAAGTTATTCGTAACTTCGCCCAAATCAAGCGAATTTAAGATCTCAGCGAAGTTCTCTTTCAGCGAAGTTAACCTTCAAGCGAAGTTATTCTTAACTTCGCCAACTGAGCTGTTTTAATATTTTTTTTGTTTTCCAGGTTTTTCAGGTTTTTGCAAGGATGTCGTCGATCAATATCTCCGACTTGGTCAAGATGGAAGTAGAAGCGGGGTCTGCCACTAAGGCCCCGAGGCTGATGAAGGGAACTGACTTCGTGGCATGGAAGGACAGATTCATCCAATACATCAAATACCAGGATGCCAAAATGTGGGTGTGCATCCAGGATGGATATATCCCTCCAACTGCGCAATACGAAGGTCGCGATGTGGTTAAGAAGTACAGCAAAATGGAGGACGAAGAGAAGAAAATGTACGAGGCCGAAAGCAAGGCCCATGCTGCGATAACAATGGCACTTCCTCAAGAGGTTCTCCATACGTTCCGAAAGTACACTTCTGCGAGAGAGCTTTGGGATGCTCTTGAAAATAGATTCGAGGGGAATGTGGGTATACGTGCATCAAAGATCAAACTCTTAAAAACCCAGTTCTCCGTCTTCAAATTTTTGAAGAACGAATCACTGGATGATATTATCACCAGATACTATCATCTAATGACAGAGCTCAGCAATTATTCAATTGCTTACCGAGAAGAAGAGATCGTTGAAAAGCTTCTCGATGCTCTCCCACCGAAGTGGGAAATGTACATCGTCCTTATGAGGGAAGACAGAGACTTTCCAAATTGTGATCTTGAAACGGCAGTAAACAAGCTCAGAACTTATGAGCTTAATATGGTTCGAAAGGAAACACCAACAGATCAGATACAAGACCCTGGTATGTATGGTGCTAAGGTTAACTCAGGCTCAAGTTCAAGGCCTGAATCTGCTGCTTTTTACTCGAAAGGGGAGTCGGGCTCTGACTCGTCTCATGAAGGAAAAGTTTCTGTAAACACGAATGGTGATGTATGTTTCGTTGCTGGAGGATCTAGTACTTCAAAGCCTCAAGCATCCACAAGTAGTTTTTCTGCAAATGCATCTAGAACAGCAGGGTCCACAATCTTCCCCTGGATGTAGTTTTCATAGGAAGCAATAAATGATGCATAGACTGCAAACTGCTCTTCAGCAGATTTTACACTCATAGGCATCTTGGAATAACTATTGCTAGATGCATTTGCAGTTTGCAGTCTATGCATCATTTATTGCTTCCTATGAAAACTACATCCAGGGGAAGATTGTGGACCCTGCTGTTCTAGATGAGGATTATGACCAGATCGATGCTGATGATCTGGAGGAGATGGATTTGCAATGGCAAATGGCCATGATAGTGAGGAGAGTCAAGCGTTTCATGAATAAGACGGGGAGAAAGTTTGTTGGTGGTCGGCCCGGGTTCGACAAGTCCAAAGTAAGGTGCTATAATTGTCAACAGTACGGGCACTTTGCCAAGGAATGCAGAAATGAGAGGGTTGAACGAGGACAAGGTCGACCTACACAACACTCAGGAGTTAACAGAGAGATAAATGCCATGTTGACCAGAGAGGCAGGAGAGTACAACTGGAATCAACGCTCAAGTGGTTCTGGTGAGCAAGCAAACATGGCTGAGTCTGAAGCTGAAAAATGTAAGAAGATTGAAGAAATTGAGAAAGCAAATGAAGAAGAAACCGCTTTCATGGCAAATGACAAAGATAATCGCTCCGAGGTAAGTCCTAAAACTATTTGTACTAGTTGTGAGAATTTGTCTGAGCAACTTAAAACAATAACTGATCAGTATGTCCATTTAGATGCTGACTTTAAAACTATTAAAGAAGATCACCATTTTACGAAAGCAAGAGAAACGAGTTATAAAATTAAAATAAAAGCATGTGAAAAAGACGTTCAAAGCTTAAAAATTAAACTTGCTGAGAAAATTGAAATAATTGATCTTAGTTATGAAGTTTTGGAGGAAAAAACTAAAGTGATTGCTGATCGAGATAAACAGATTGCTGACCACCAGGTAAAGGTGGTGGAACTGAACCGCAAACTTGAGCAGTTCAGAAATTCCTCGGCCATCCTTGATCACCTCGTGAGTGATCCAGGTACCTCTGCAAAGAGGGGAGGAATCGGATATAATGAAGTTCCACCACCCTTTAACCACAACTATACTTATAATCCGAGTGTTCAGAAATCTGTCGATTTCGAAGTTCCTCAGACAACTCCAATCAAGATTACAAGTGTAAAACCAAGTGTTAGCTGTGGAGAAACAAGTTCGAAAGTTTCTAATGTGAATATTTCTGTTTTGAGTCCAGTCTCATCGGATTCGGATAAGTTGTCCGAATCTGATCAGACAAAAGAGAAGGTAGGGTTACCCACCGATGGAGATACAAATAAAGTTTCTAAAAAGAGTTCTCCACTCAATCCGTACGTCCCACCTTATGTGAGACGAACGGCTGGTAACACTACCTCTACATCCAAACCAACATTTGACAAGAAATTGGAGAGTCGGTGTTGCTTTAGATGTAATAAGTTAGGGCATTTAGTTGCAGATTGCCCTCTGGAGCCGAGATTAAGAGGTATGAAGCCAAATAAAACTGAGTATAAGCGTCATTTTGTTACTGCTAAAAATGAAAACTTTAAAAAATTCCAAAATGTAACGAATTCAAGTTTTCATAAAAACCAACCTCAGTTTTACAACCAAACCTCAAGATATAGCACCTTCAATTCTCAAAGGTTTGGAAGGCATTACACACAATCTGCAGGGAGATTCCCTAACAGGACTTACAGAAATTATCCTGATGCTAACTTAAGAAAGCCAGGGTACGGGACGTATCGATCCAAGACCAATTGGTCTTGGGTCCCAAGATTCTAACTCTTTGTTTTATTGTGCAGGAACAGTTGAACAGGGCTGCAAACAATCTTTGGATTGTTGATAGCGGCTGTTCCAGGCACATGACAGGCAACAAACACTTGTTGCAAGACTTAAAACCTGTTCAGGGAGCTAGAGTTAGTTTTGCTGGTGAAAGCGGAGGAAGGATTACCGGTAGAGGAACTGTGTCGAATGGGAGAATGACACTTGAAAACGTAAATTTTGTGGAGGAATTAAAGCACAATCTGCTGAGTGTGTCGCAGATCTGTGATAAAGAATACACTGTCCATTTCACTAAGAATGAAGCGATTGTATTGAAGCCTGGTTTTCATATACCAGAAGAAGGGATAGTAATGAAAGCTCCACGTGAAACGAATACATATGTGATGGATATGAGGTCTACTGAAATGGCCACCGGAGAATCCTGTTTAATGACGAAGGCAAGCGAATCAGAATCAGAATTATGGCACAGGAGAATGGGACATATTCATCTTCGTAAGATGAACTTCATTGTCAAAAATGGGCTTGTGATGGGCGTTCCCTTAAAGAGTTTTAACTTTGAAGATAAATGCATAGCGTGCAAGAAGGGAAAACAACACAAGAAAAGCCATCTCACCAAGACAATCAACTCAATTGCTGGTACTCTAGAACTACTTCATATGGATCTCTTCGGTCCGGTGAATGTACAAAGTCTAGGTGGTACTTCTTACTGCTTGGTGATAACTGATGATTACTCGCGATACTCGTGGGTATATTTTCTGAAAACGAAAGACGAGACGACTCAGATGGTGAAGAATCTGATTACAAAAGTCGAGAACGTCATGAGTAAATCAGTTAAATTCATCAGAAGCGACAATGGGACAGAGTTCAAGAACTTTGAGATGGAAATCTTTTGTCTTCAGAAGGGTATTGAGCATCAATACAGCGCTCCGTATACTCCACAACAGAACGGAGTAGCTGAAAGGAAGAACCGAACGTTGATTGAAGGAGCCAGAACTATGCTGGCAGACTCAAAGCTTCCTGTGATGTTCTGGGCTGAAGCAGTTGCTACAGCCTGCTATGTTCTGAATCGGGTGTTAACCGTTAAGAGACTTGGAAAAACTTGTTACGAGCTTATGCACGGAAGGAAGCCCAACTTGTGCGGTCTTGAACCTTTTGGGTCTCCTTGTTCGATTTTGAAGACTAACTCGAAATTTGGTGAAGTGGCCGATGAGGGAATCCTAGTCGGTTATGTTGTTGGGACTCCCAACAGACGGGTCTTCAATACGTCGACTTGCAAGGTGGAGGTGGTTTGTAACACCGACATTACTAGTTACCAACCGCCAAAACCAAGCAATGGACCTGCTGAGCTGTTTGACTATGTTAAACTTTTTAAGTCGTTTAACGTACCTAATTTGGAAATTTCTGAAGAAGACGAAAGAGCTGTGACGAAGATGATACTTGATGAGGAAGAGAATATATTGCAACATCAGATTTTTGAGAAATCTCAACCTTCCACATCAAACACGATCGATACCCCTGCGGCCTCAACTGAAGATGAATTTATTAATCCTTTTCACTCTCAGCCAGAAACAACCATAGATGAGATCTCTTCGAACTTGGAAGACAATTTACATGTCAGTGCTGTACCGACCACGAGAATTCACAAAGATCACCCATTGGAGAACGTTATAGGTGATGTGTCCTCGAGTGTACAAACCAGAAGTAGCCTGAATGAGCACACCTGTGTTTATACAAGCATAAAAGAAACGGGTATAATAAATGAATGTTTGTACTCCTGCTTTATAAGCCAAATTGAACCAAAGAATTATCAAATGGCTTTAAAGGACAGCTCGTGGGTCGAAGCCATGCAAGAAGAGTTGGCTCAGTTCGAGAAAATGGAAGTTTGGACCTTGGTTGAAAAACCAAAGAATGTGCATGCTATAGGCACGAAATGGGTGTTCAAGTGCAAGAGAGATGATAAGGGGATTATCGTGAGAAATAAGGCGAGGCTGGTTGTTAAAGGTTTTAATCAGCAAGAGGGTATTGATTACAATGAGGTGTTCGCTCCTGTTGCCCGGTTAGAAGCGATTAGATTGTTTTTGGCGTTTGCTGCATCTAAAAAGATGAAGGTGTTTCAGTTGGATGTGAAGAGCGCGTTTCTTAACGGGAAAGTTGATGAGGTTGTGTTTGTTGAGCAACCTCCGGGTTTTCCTGACCCAGACTTTCCGGATCACGTATACAGGTTGAGCAAGGCGTTATATGGGTTACATCAGGCACCTCGTGCCTGGTATTCAACGTTATCGGACTACTTGCTGGAAAATGGTTTTGAAAGGGGATTGATTGACAGTACGCTGTTTGTGAAGAGAGAAGGATGTGACTTCTTACTGGTTCAAGTCTACGTGGATGATATCATTTTTGCTGCATCAAGAGTATCCATGTGTCAGGATTTTGAGGCTGTCATGAAGAAACGATTCGAGATGAGTGCTATGGGTGAACTAACCTTCTTTCTAGGATTGCAGGTTGATCAGAAGAAGGATGGGATGTTCATTCATCAAACAAAGTATGTTCATGATGTGCTGAAGAGATTCAAGATGGAGGACAGTTCTCCATATGACACCCCAATCTGCGTCAATCACAAATTGGGCGCTGAATCAGATGGTGACGCAGATGTGGACCCTACTCTGTATCGGGCGATAATAGGTTCATTAATGTATTTAACTGCTTCTAGGCCCGATATAATGTTTTCTGTTTGTCTTTGTGCTCGTTTTCAGGCAAACCCAAAGGAATCTCACATGAAAGGTGTGAAGAGGATTTTGCGGTATCTTAAGGGCAAGCCGAAACTAGGGTTGTGGTACCCAAAGGGGGGAGACGTTGAACTGGTGGCGTATACAGATTCTGATTATGGTGGCTGTAATCAGAGTCGGAAGTCAACAACAGGAGGCTGTCAGTTTCTTGGAGGAAGATTAGTTTCCTGGCAGTGCAAGAAACAGACATCAGTTGCAATTTCAACATGCGAAGCTGAATACATGGCAGCATCCAACTGCTGCTCTCAGGTTTTGTGGATTCAGCAACAATTGCGCGACTATGGTCTGAATTTCTTACTTACTCCTATTTTAATTGATAACACTGCCGCCATCTCAGTAATTAACAATCCCGTGAAGCACAGTAAAACTAAGCATATTGACATTCGTCATCACTTCATACGGGATTGTGCTGAGAAGAAACTGATCAAGATCGAAAAAGTTGATACACTTGAAAATTTTGCTGACTTGTTTACAAAAGCGTTTGATAAATCCAGATTTCAAAACCTAATTGAGCTAAACGGGATGATCAATCCCGAGTAACCATGTCTTTGATTTAAAAAAAAAAAAAAAAAAAAAAAAAAAAAAACATGGGTCATTTTTGCTTAAAATTAGTCGGTTACCTCAGTTTGATGGACATATCCTAGGATATGTTTTGGTCCTCGTTTCAACTTAGAGAATGAGGATAGCCATTAACCGGAAGACTGAAAGTGACCGGTGCAGCTATGACGTGTGTTCTTTCAGTTGCTGAAAATTAGTCGGTCATACTTAGTAAGAAGGACACATACTTGTATGTGGTCGGTCCAGTTGATCCATTGGATCTTCAGGATAGCCGTTTACCTGACGACTTTGACGTGATTGGGGCGATTGAATTTAAAGTTTTTTTTAAGGGAAATGAAATTAATTTTCAAGTCTGTTACTTCGTATGAAGTTCTATGCTGTGTTTAACAGAAAATTGATCCAACCTTGGAAAATGATATATATACTGATCGTGTGTGCTTAACTAGTGAAGTTATTAGGCTTAAAAGGCTTTAGAACAGTCATTGTATGTCGTGGTAATTTTTATGGTGCGTAAAAGTGTATGTGATACTAACTTAAACTACTCGAATTTACGTGGAAACTCCTTAAGAGTTTTGAATGTCTTCACACATATCTTTCCGAATGATAGGCAGAAAAGCGACTACCCAGTCATACACGAGCCCCTGAGTGATCTGATTCCCGTGAAGAAAGCATTTCAAGACACTGCAGTGATCCAGATTCGGGACTTGCAGTAGTTTAATACTCCGAAGTCAATAAGAATGTTTGGTTAAAAAAAAAAAAAAAAAAAAAAAAAAAAAAAAAAAAAAAAAACATGTATATTTTTAGTACTTATGAGACATAGTAACAATCAAGACTTCTCATGTCTGGAGTAAGAAGAGAACGGGAAGCAGTCAACGAGTATATACAAGTTAATCAGACACTATGGGTCGAAGTCAATTCGGGGTGACTTGGGTATAGCCAAATACGCTTTGAGAATAGATAGAAGACACCATTATCTCTGAGATGTTGCCAACTTAAATTTTGAGCTTAACTGAACCTTAATCCGTATCACAGAAACGATGAAAACCATTTAAGTTATTTACATGCTTACAACCTGTTTCTCTATGTCATAATACAGCCAAACACGGATCTAAGTGACAGTCACATCGTTAGTATGATTCCTGTTAGGATCTTTTCTAAAACGTAGTGGTCCCTGACTAGACTGAAATTTGATCCCTTATTTCGTTAAAATTTTTCTAAAATTTTTTTTTTTTTAGTTTTTGTAGTTATATTATTTTATTGTTGGTTACTGGGTCTTGATCATATTTGTTTAACTCTTTTTGGTAATTTCTAAGGTTAAATTCAGGATTATTCAAACTTAAAGGGCTGATTTTGAAAATTACGGGCGAAGTTGTTGAATTCAGCGAAGTTGTGCTTAACTTCGCCTTGGCGAAGTTAAGCGTAACTTCGCCTGAACCAACTCTGCCCTATATAAGGGATTGTAAACAGTAAACTGTATACTTTTTCTCGATTTACCGGCGAACTTGTTCTCAAAACCAATACATCCGGATCTTGTTATTCACTTTCGATTTCGATCTTGTGTTCCTTGTTTCTACTATACTAGTGGTATGTGTCGTCAATAACATCCTATCTTTCTCGTTATAGTTTTACCCGGTTCGAGACCTCGGGTCGTCGAACCTTAGAAACCAAGTTTTCCGACCTCACGTTACGTGTTCATGGACGACCTTTTCGTCCTAACACCATTGAAATATGTTGGACTTCATTGTTGGATCGTTAAATCGGTCCGAAACATCGGATAAACCTTGTTTGAATCTGAACAGTCGCCGTTTCAGATTCAGGCGAAGTTAAGGTTTACGCGAAGTTATTCTCAACTTCGCCAGTGGCTTAAGTTCGCCTTCAGCGAAGTTATCCACAACTTCGCTTGAAGCTTAATTTCGCCTATGGCGAAGTTATCCATAACTTCGCCTTGAACATAACTTCGCCTATTTCAAATTTTTTATAAGTTTATAGACGAACTTACAGATGAAGCGAAGTTGTTCCCAACTTCGCCTCAACTTTAAATTCACCTGTACATCACAATTTCGCATATGGTTCACAGCGAACTTGTGAGATGATTATATGGTCTCTAACTTGATTTGTTTTGTGCAGATATGGCTGCTGTTGGAGGTGCTGGAGGTGATGATGGTGATGAGCAACGACAATTCTTCCCAGCTCATAACCAATACATCACTTTGGATCCAGACGCACGAGGCGTTGAAGACTATAGGGAGATTATCACATTTCTCCAACGATCACGAGTTTTTCACGCGATCACTAATACACTACCCATATCTCTGCCCAACATTCAAGATTTCTGGCAGACGGTGTATTATGATTGCAGACCTGAGCCTCCAGTGATGCGAGCAACTGTCAATGGTCAAGACATACAGTTTTCCTCGGAAGACATACGGTTGGCTCTGCAGTTCGGTGATGAAACGAGAGACGACCCAACGGAATTCGTAGCTCCTTTCCGTGACGGAGCTTACTTAAGGATGGGTTATTCGGGTCCGATGGGGGACTCGCAGAGGAGGAAAGGCTTTCTGCTTGATCAATGGCGCTTTTTGATGCATGTGTTGATAGTATGCATGTCCGGCAGAAAGGCAGGAACAGATGGGATGGGTGCGACGATGCAATCGGCTATGATTGCGCTGACTTACAACCGCAGATATTCGTTTAGTCAGCTAATCTTTTACGAGATTGATCGTCAGAGACGGGCGACGGCGCGCGAGCGTTTTATTATGTATCCTCGGTTCCTACAAATGATTATCAATCATGTCGCTCCGTCTGTACCGCAAAGACGCCCTATCAGATACGTTGAGTGCGTAACAAAACGTATCTTTGCTCAGTGCAGAACGTCGAGCACTCGAAGCAACCCTGAGCGGCGTCCCAGGCATACTCCACTTTTCGGGTATCTCATTAACCCGGAGTATGTTCCTGCAGGAGGGGACGAGTTCAGGGATCCGCAACCACATCAGGCGGCAGCACCTCATGCTGTATCAGCTGCGCCTGTTGTATCTTCTGCTGCTGTGCCAGCTACTATATCTCAGGCTGTGTCCACTGCTGAAAACGTTGATCTAGATGCTGCTTTTAGTGGACATGGTTTGTTTGATATGGATGTCTCGGGTCCTCAGTTTATGGATGTTACCAGAGCAGCTACTTCGGTAGCTGACTCTGATCTAGACGAGACGTTTGCTGAGGCAAGAAGGCTTATGGTGTCTCGTGAACGGACTACGGGAAAGAGGCTGAGAACTGTGGGGGAGGATGAGGATGAAGTGGATGAAGAGGAGGCAGTACAGATTGTGCTAAGACGCTCAAGAAGAGAACAGAGAGGGATAGGTTCGGGAGCTGGAGAATCTTCAAGACTAGTACGTTTTGCTCCACCTGCCTTATCTGGTATGTCTCTTATTCCTACTACTGCACAAGTTTCAGCGATCGAGACGTCGGCACCAACAATTGTGTCCCTACCACCTCAACCGCTTAATCCACCGGTGGTAGTTGCACGGTTTGTGGAGTCGACAATCACCTCTACTGCAGGGTTACCAAGTGTACCACCTGCGGTCACTTCTGCTGATGTTCCACCAACTCCATTGCCTACTTCAGATACCGAGAGGATTCTTTCGCTAGAGCGGATTGTTGCTGAACAGTCAAAGACTATTGACCGCCTAGTGGAATCCAATCGACTACAAGCTGCCCTCCTGGTAGAACATGGACGAATAATAGATGCCTTCAAGGATTACTTGGCATCTCAGGGGGAGAAGTCGTGTAGGGGCGATGAGTTGAGAACGAAAAGACGAGAAGATCATGACGATGATCCCAATGCACCTTCAGGTGCAGGTGATGAGCTGCCAAGAACCTCTCAGGCTCTTGGAGCTTCCACAACTGAGGGGGAGTCTACAAATGCAGCTGGTGATGATGTTGTAGTTGTGGATGACGACGCTGATGTTGAAGACGTTATTGATGCGTTGAAGGAGTTGGATGAGGAGGAGGACGATGAGTTGATGGATGATGATGACGTGTTGCCTATTGATGAGATTGAGAGGATTGGAGAACAGATTAATGTGGAAGATGTGTTAGAAGAAGGTGAGATTGTAGATGAGTCAGTGGAACATGAGATTCCAGCTGTTGAGAGATCAGAATTGGGGGATGAGAGTGTGATAGAAGATACAGTATGGGAGGAGCAGCCGAACTGGAAAGAAGGCTGTGCTCAGTGGTTTGTTAAAACCAAGAAGCCTGCAGTGCCAACGATGTTCAGAAAGACTTATAATATAAAGGGCTATGCAGAGTCAAAGAAAGGAATCATATGCTGGTTGTACGACAAAGAGCTGAAACTATTTGTGATCAAACGGTACGACGGCATTCAGTACTTTAAGAGATTGTTGAGATCTCTGAATTCCTTACCAGAATGTGAGGTGAGAGATTTAGCGAGATTGGGGCTGATCAATAGAAGTAATGATGATATGGCAAGAATCATTGGGAAGATCGTCTGGAAAGAAGCCATTAAAGACAAAAAGTTTGAACTCCTAAAGCCTCAAAAAGGAAAGTTGATAGAAGACAAAGATCGTGGAATGAGGGCTGACGGCAAACCTTGGATGGTAATGAAGTATAAACCAGTCCGTCATTTGAAAGAAGTACCGATGAAAGTTATGCCCAAGAACGTCCTAAAAGATTTAAAATGGTGGTACGTGGATTGTGAGACAGCTGAGGCGGTAATGGAAGATGAGGATGAACAAGAAGTACTTTGGGTGTACGACCCGATGCATCTTGTTAATCTATCGAAGGATGATTTGAAAGTGCTCAACGAGAAGAAGATCTTCTACATTCCTGCTTGGAAGGATCAAGCTAGGAAATATCAAAGGGTAGTGTCGGTATGTGTGAGAGAAGGGGCGCACGCGTAGAGGTAAAGATTACAAGACTCAAGATTTGAAGATCAAGATATGAAGCTACTGCCAAGGGGGAGTCTGTTGGTACATGTATGTCAGTAGTTCATAGTCTAGCATTTGTAATCGAGTCTGTAATGTAATTATGTTTTGTTTATGTTTGTTTTGTAATGCGCGAAGTTGTCAACAAGTTCGCTATGGCGAACTTGTTGAATCAGCGAAGTTATGGACAACTTCGCCTGTGGCGAAGTTGTCGTGTTTATATACTGTTTCAGACGAAACAGTTTGAGGTTGCTCGTTTAGGGTTTTCGTTTCAGTTTTCAGTAACCGAGTTACGTGTCATAGTCTGTAACAGTGACCTCGGGTCACGTGTTTGTTATCTATATAACGTGGTTGGTTTATTGCTTGTGTGTTCGATCTCTACATACTCTACACTCGTATCTACCTACGCAGGGATTCCGCACCTGCATTGTTAGAGACATCCCGTGTACGATCCGTCCAGGAACCTACAGAGAGGAACAAGATAATACAAGAAATTGAAAAACTTCTTAAGGCCAATATGATCAAAGAGGTTCAATATCCTCGATGGCTGGCTAATGTGGTTGTTGTTTCAAAAAAGAATGGAAATTGGAGGGTATGTGTCGATTTAACAGATTTAAACAAGGCATGCCCCAAGGATCCTTTCCCATTACCACATATAGACTCCATGGTGGATGCAGGGGCAGGACATGAAATGCTTACCTTTATGGATGCTTCCTCTGGATTTCAACAAAGTCAGATGGAACCATCTGATCAAGAGGATATAGCCTTCATGACTCCTATCGGTATATACTGTTATATTGCTATGCCATTTGGACTAAGAAATGCAGGGGCAACATACCAAAGACTAGTCAACATGATGTTCAAGGATCAGTTGGGCAAGACTATGGAAGTATATATAGACGACATGGTGGTAAAATCAAGGAAAGCTGAGGATCACCTTAGAGACCTTGAAGAAGCATTCAATATCCTCAACCAATATAACATGAAACTGAATCCGTCAAAATGTCATTTTGGTGTTAAGGCTGGAAAGTTTCTAGGATATATGGTGACCAAAAGAGGGATAGAAGCAAGCCCCGAGCAGATTGAAGAAATTATTAACCTGAAGTCGCCTGCAAATGCCAAGGATGTCCAAAGGCTCACGGGAAGAATAACAGCTCTCAACAGGTTCAACTCAAGATCCTCCGAGAAGTGCAAAGATTTCTATGACATTCTTAGAAAGAATAAGAAGTTTGAGTGGACAGAAAAGCATGAGGTTGCGCTCAAAGCCTTGAAGGATTACTTATCCTCAGCTCCAGCTCTAATGAAGCCTGTGGATGGAGAATCCTTATATCTGTACCTAGTTGTTTCAGGAAATGTTGTAAGTGTCGTCCTTGTGAAGGATCATGAAGGTGAACAACATCCCGTTTATTATGTTAGTAAAAGTCTTCTAGATGCAGAATCCAGGTATTCTCATTTAGAAAAGTTAATTCTTGCACTTATTATGGCTTTTACTAAATTGAGACATTACTTTGAAACTCATGTTATTATTTTGAGAACTAATTATCCTGTTAAGAATGTCCTTAGAAAGCCAAAGTTGTCAGGTAGAATGGCCAAGTGGGCTGTGAAACTGAGTGCATATGATATTCAGTACGAGCCAAGAACAGCCATCAAATCACAAGCACTCGCAGACTTTGTAGCTGATTTCAGTAACGACATGCAGAAAGAAGCTGACTTGGAGGTCCAACAACTAGAAGAGACTAAGGATCCTTGGATACTCTTCACAGATGGCGCTTCCAACGTAAGAAGAACATGATTAGGGATCCTACTGAAATCGCCACAGGGGTACATATTACCCCAGTCTATAGCCTGTGAGTTCCAAGCAATGAACAACGAGGCAGAGTATGAAGCTTTGATCGCAGGTTTGCAATTAGCTAAGTGCATGAGGATCAGGTATCTTCAAGTATATATAGACTCATTATTGATTGCTAATCACTTTAACGGCTTATATGCTGTTAAAGGAGAAAAACTAATCAAATATCTAGATGTTGTGAAGGAATTAGCAAAATCCTTCGAATTGTTTAGCATTATACAGGTACCAAGGGAAGAAAATGTTGTGGCAGATGCTCTAGCAAATTTAGCCTCATCTCTGAAAATTCCATAAGACACAAAGATCCCAATCATTCATGTTCTCTCACCAGCAATAGGAGAACAAGAAGTGGGGGAGATAACAAATGACAAAGAAATTGTACTTTGGGATCCGTTATCCTCGAATAATCAAGAATCATGGATCCTCCCAATCAAGAAGTACATTCAAACTGGAGAGATTCCAACCACTGAGAATCCCAAATCCTTCAAACTCATGGTATCACAATACATTTTATTAGATGATATGCTATACAGGAAATCTCTTGCATGTCCATACTTGAGGTGCATCAGGATCCTGATATCCAAGAGGTGCTCAAAGATTTTCACAAAGGTGATTGTGGTAATCACACCGGAGGTAGAGCCCTATTTTCTAGGATTCTAAGAACAGAATACTTCTGGCCAACAATGAAGAGAGATGCAATGGAATATTCAAAGAAATGTGATTCTTGTCAAAGACATGCAAACATCCTTCACCAACCAGCAGAACCTATGTATCCTATATTCTCTTCATGGCCTTTCATGAAATGGGGTATGGATATTGTAGGCAAACTACCTAAGGCACCAGGAGGAAAAGTATTCATGCTTGCAATGACGGATTAATTTTCAAAATGGATAGAAGCAGAAGCTTTTGTTCAAGTACGCGAAAAAGAGGTGATATCTTTCATTAAAAGAAATATTATTACTAGATTTGATAATGGTTCCCATTTTATCGGGAAAAGAACCACTAACTTTTGTGACAGCTGGGGCATCAAGATGATAACCTCTACTCCAGTGCATCCTCAAGCTAATGGTCAAGCAGAGTGTAGCAACAAATCATCATCAACAATTTAAAGAAGAAGCTAGGATCCAAGAATGGAAAGTGGGCCAAGGTTAATATGTTCTTTGGGCCGACAGGACAACACCCAAAAATGCAACATGCCAAACACCCTTTTCATTGGTATTTGGATCAGAAGCAGTAATCCCTACAGAGATGGTGGTTCCTACAACAAGAACAAGCATCTGTGATCCTAAGTCCAATGAAGAAATCCTTCTTGAAGACTTGGATACTGTTGAAGAACTTAGAGACCCAGCCAAGATCCGAATGGCAGCTTATCAACAAAGGGTAGCTGGGGCACACAACAAAAATATAAGGATCAGAAGATTTCAAGAAGGAGATTTAGTTTTGAGAAAATCCTTCCAAAACATAACCAATATGGCTGATGGGAAGTTAGCAACCAAATGGGAAGGTCCTAATCAGATCGAGTAGGAGGCAGGAAAGGGGGCATATCATTTGCTCACGATGGAAGGAAATAGGTTACCAAGAGCATGGAATGCTATCCACCTCAAGGAGTACTTTTTCTGATCAAGATCTTGCATCCTGTGAGGATATATTATCCTTAGAGGATCTAGGATCCCCAAAATTTGTAAAATCAATCCTATCCTTTATCCTTTTCAGTTTCTTAATTTTCAATTTATAGATAATATATTCTTAAACGATTTGTTCTTCCCAAGTTTCAATGCAGGATATTAATAAGATGTGTAATAACCAAGAGGTTGGCCACCTCTCCTATACATTGAAGGTACTATACTATTTCCCTTGGCCTAGTCCACGATTGGATATGATCCCCGATGGTCATATCTCCTAAGGTTTAAAGGTTTTCATCTTTCTTATAAGTTAGAGTTTCTACACTCTCGCCTGGAGCGCACGCTATCCAACGTATAGTCCGGGGCAGCGGGACCAGTACACATTTAGTGGCTGACAATTTCGTTGTCTTCGGTTATATGGAGGATCCTACATTTTATGGTAGACGTACCATACCACCGGTTTATAACGTTTTCACGTTATCTTACGTTTGGGCTAAATCCCGATTTGGGCGAGTTCCCAGTTAACATCCAGTTTTGGGCTTATCCCCAGTTTTGGGCTTGTCCCCTGTTTTTGGGCTTGTCCCCAGTTTTTGGGCTTGTCCCCATATTTTGGGCTTGTCCTAGTTTTTGGGCTTGTCCCCAGTTCACGGGTTTGTCCCCAGTACACGGGCTTGTCCCCAGTTGCACGGGCTTGTCACCAGTTTATTATTTGGTCTTATCCCCAACTTAATGGGTTTGATCCCAGTTAACAATATAAGTTGTTTGCAACAGACTTTCGAAGTTCATCACGAAGACAAAGTTCTATGGATTCAAAATCCTAAGGTTATTTCTTCAAGGATCATTGAAGGTTCAATACTTATGGTAACTTAGGTCTACCTAGACCTTCTGGTATGGTTTCTATTAACGAATTTACGTTGTCTTAGTTGCAATAATTTTAAACGTTTTAATTTTAAGGGTTATCCCTTTAAGGATATTCTATTATAAAAACTTTTATCAATTTTTAAGGATACTCTATCTTATAGTTTGTTCTGTAAGAATATTATATCCTAAATATTTTTCGTAGGGATATTTTATCTTAAAATTTTTACTCATGATTATTTCTCAAAACTTTCAACAAAGCTAAAGATATATCAAACAAAGTTTTGAAATAACAAATAACAAATAGATAGTTAAAAGTTTTATATTATTAAGCATAAGTCACTTGGACTTACCAAAATCTTTAACCCGAATTTCACCATACAAAAGATGGACCATCCACCTGGGTTAAACAGGTGTTACTAATTGTTCTTAAGTGCAGGAAAATAAAAGTCAGAGGCACCAAAGGTTTCATCCCCACAAACAGAGGATCCATCCACCTTCGGTACCCCTGAGAATTGTCTTGAGGATCAGTGATCCTTAAACCCTACTTACTATTGTTTATTACAAACCAAATTATCCTTAAAAAAAATCAACACAAATAAAAAAAGTGGGCTCGGGCCTTGTCTTTTATATCCTTCATCGCCCACTTAAGCTGCATCTTCACCCTCTGCAGCACCTTCTCCATCACCGGCTTCAGCCACCTCCTTGACACCACTAGTCCCAGCCTCGTTTTCCTCAGCCATCTCCTCATCATCTTCGCCACCAAGAGCCTCCAGGGCAGTATTCCACTTTTTCACGTCCCAGGTCATCTTATAAGAAGAAGGATCACCGGCCTCCTTTGCCATCTTAATTCGTGCTTGGAACACCGACCTAGAGGCCCACATCTTAGCCTCGTCTGTATCCTGCTTCACCGCCTCTTGGTGTTGGGTTTCCGCTAAGGATAGCTGATCCTCCAACTGTTTTTTATCCTTGGAGAGTTGGATCATGGTTTTGTCCTTGGCAACCACGGCTTTCCCAAGCCTTGACAGCTTCTCACTCATATGGCCGATGACCTTTTTGTAGTGCTCTTTGAAAGCATTCATAGCCTGTATACAACCGTGTAATCAGGGTTAGAAGGATATTGGATCCTAAAATTCAAAATATCAGGATACAGGATACATACAGAGAGGACTGTGTCATAATGGGTTTCGGGATCGGAGGACCTCGTTCTTTTAGAAGCAGCGGACTTAGCTCTGGTTGTTGCAGTCTTAGGCTCGGAACTGGTTGCTTCCTTCAAAGCTTCTTTCTTGATGTCCGGGGAGGTGACCATACAATTAATGTCTTCTAAGGAGAACTTGCTAGCTGATTTCTGGGATTTCTTGGCGCCTACAAAAGATAGGTTAACAGATGAGTATTCTAACTAATTTTATTTACCTAAAAATTACTATAATAGACTTACTTGACATACTGGAACCCGAGGAGATTTCATAGAAAGCTTCAACGAAACAGGATTGAAAGGTTCTAACCTCGGTATCCAGTGCAAGAAACCGTTTTGTTTTCTCTTCTGTACCAGGTAACTTGCCCAAAGAAGCAAAGTTTTCCACTTCAAACAAAAAGAAGATTCAGAGTTAAAGTTAAAGCATCAAGGATCCTACTATTTTTTAAGGATCCAGGATCCTACCCTTTATAACCCACTTTGAAGGAATGTCAATCCCTCCAGGTATGGAGTCATGTTTTACAAAGAAAAACTGATTCCTCCACAAGGAATCATTTAATGTGACTTTCAAGATCGGGTGGGGTTGTCGAGGCTTGGATTTCAAGATGAATCGGGCAGAACCACGGGTAGTAAGGGTGTATAAATGTGAAAGCTCTGGAAGACCGAAGTCGATCTTTTGTTCCTTGATGATTCTTTCTATCGTGCTGAGAACTCGCCACACCATAGGCATAGCCTGAATATAGGATATGCCCGTGGAATCAAAAAAACTTTGGGTAAAGGCAGAGAATGGATAGCGATAACCGATCAAGAAAGGACAAGCCGGCATACAGACCCAGATCTGAGAGTAAACGTCGCATCGGATTCCGGCATCGTATGGACGGAACTCCGTTCCCGACGGAAACAAGGCTCGATGTTCGTCTACTTCGGCGTCTGTTAGTTTTCAGATTTCGATATAAGGGTTTGCTATCAGGTTTTGTGGTCGCATTTCAGACAATCCAGACTCGTCGGACGCTTGGTCGGAATGGTGTGAAAGGGAAGAGGAGGACGAAACAGTAGACATTATTACAGAGACAAAGATAATAAGAGAAGAAAGAGATGGATACCTGATGCGTCGCTTGGATATGTGATTAAAAGAAAGATATATGGCGGATTATATAGGCGGTTATGATTATCTCAGGGGCCAAATGGTAAATATATTTGGCAAACCGTCCCATCATCCAGTTTTCATAGAAGTTTTGAATTTCAAAATGACAGTTGTTTTCCACTATCACCCACCATTTTGGGGGCAATTGTTAGGACTGATATTTTCTCTGCTGAGGATATATTATCCTTGAAGATATGTCTGGATCAGTTATCCTCCCGAAGAGCTCCAGAACCATGTCAAAGATCAAGGATCCTCATAGGTTAATATAATTAACAATTGTTTCATGTGTGTAGGTTATTGTTCAACAGAAGTAATGGTTATACAACTTGGTCCACCTTAAATTTCGCTACTGGAAGCTACCAGCACGTGGTCAATGAATGTTGGAAGAGTAGTGGAATAGTGGCGGATAGATAGGACTTATTGTTGTATTTATTTTCTTTATAAACATCGAGATGTGATCGATTAGATACATCACTTGTATTCACACACTCTTAGACCAGAACTCACTATTCTCTCTATACACGTTAGCTACTATTGTAACATCGATCTAATCTCCACAACCATTGTTACCCTTTTTTTATATTAATAAATTGGTGATCGAAGAGTTGTCATCACCTGGGGATTTTTTCTTTTGATCTGAACAAGATCAAAGGGTTTTTCCTCACAACAAATCTCGGTGTTCACTCCATTTTCATTCATATAATCGTTGTTATTTGCATAGCACTATACCTCACTTTTACGGATTTGGATACCTTATCCTTAGCATATTTTTATCCATAACAATTAATAATAAACCTTATTTTATTAAAACCCAACACTTTTAATTCACGTTTCCTCGTCGTTGAATTTATTTACAAACTCGTCATGTGTGTGTATATATATATATTATATGTATTATATCTAAATGAAAATAACAAACATATTTTAAAACGAGTTAGATATATTTTTGTCATTACACTCCGTTAACGACTCAAATGCAAATTTATTTAGATATTATTATTAAAATTATTTTTATTTAAAAACGTTTGTGTTATAATTATTAATTTAAAGTGTTCATATTTTTATATATATATCGTATTAACTCAAATATTATATCTCAATTTATATTTAATCAAATCAATTTATTTAATTTGTATATTTATTTATTTAAATATTATTTTTATAAGTATATTTGATTTAAAGTGATTTATTTAAATTGTTTAATTATTTATTCTATCAAGTATATGTTAGGGCATAGAATTTATACTGAGGATTCTCTATCCTTGAGTGAATTCTGGATCATTTATCCTTGAGATATATTCCAGGTTACGCAAGATCAAGGATCCTCAGTGTTACTTATCTACTAATGATTGTGTTTGAGTGGTGTTGTAATCAATAGGTATAACGGCTCTATGACTAAGTCCACCTTTTTTGTCGCTACTGGACGCTTCTAGCACGTGGTCAAAAGACGTTGAAGGAGCTAGTGGAAGAGTGGCGGATTTATAGGAAATTTAGTTAGCTTTTATTTTCTTTATAAACGAGATTATGGATTAGCTAGGTTACACACTTGTACTCTCGCACACTCTAGCATCTCTGAGAACTCTCTCTAGCACAACACTCACACTTAGAAATATTGTAATACTAATCATAATCTCCACCTTTGTAACCCGATTTTTTTATTAATAAAGAGGTGATAGACAATTGTCATCACCCGGGGTTTTTATGCCGGCGATCCTCTAAAGATCAAGGGCTTTTCCTCATAACAAATCCTTATGTTTGTGTTTGCAACCGATTCATCACCGTAATTGTCAACTTGGCACTAAACCTCACCAAACGAATTTGGTTACATAATCCTTGTTAGATTTTTGACCAAAACAATTTGGCGCCCACCGTGGGGCAATTGGTTCTATAATCCAAAAAATACCCTATCAATATTCAACCTTTCATACCCATATCACAATCAATGGCCTCTCAACAATCTTCTTCTTCATCAACCATGCCTTCATCAGTTTCACTTCCACCAAGATCTTCACTACCAATGCCTCCTCCACTTGTGGGAGCACCAAGGTCTACTGCTGCTGGAAACAAGACGCAACAACCAGTCTTCCAGAGCTTGAAAACCACTGTTGCCACCTCGATGGTTAATTCTAACAATGATGTTTCTGCTATGTTTTTGCAGGTTAAAGCATACATGGAGCAGCAAAACAAGACTAACCAGAGGATCCTTCGGAAGATAGAAGACCTCAAGGGGACTAAGAGGCCTGCGGAGGATGAAACTCCACTAATGCCTAGGATGCTGGATTTTACCACTCCGGGATCCTTGGCTCAACTTACATAAGGATCATCTATCCTTCAACCGGGATCCATGAGTCAGCAAACTCAGGGATCCTCAGTTTTCCAACAAGGATCATCCATCCTTAATCCAGGGTCCATCAACAGATTCAAGGATCCTCAACCTTTCAGCAATGATCGTCTATCATTCAGTCAGGTCGATGGGTCAGCAGGCTCAAGGATCCTCGATCTTCCAACAAGGATCATCAATCCTTCAACCAGGATCCTCTGGGTTGTGTCACCAAGGATCCTATGACTTCCAGCCTCAAGGATCCTTCTACCAGAATCAAGGATCCTTAGGAGTTCAACATCAACGATACTCCGAAGTCCATGAAGGAGATATAATCCCCATGCAAACCATTGCCTCTGGTTGACCAACTCCTATAGCAGACGCTTCTTACCTCAGCTATTCTTCTGGGATGCCAACATTCACACAACAAAGAGGTAACACTTATAATCCTATATCCTTAGATGCTAATCTTAGTTCTATGCAGGGTGCATGTATCAACCAAGCTATGGCTAACGAACTGCAGAAGCTTAAGGATATGATATCCAGCGTACCAGGGGTGGTCCGACCGATCCCTGAAGTACCAGAAGGAAGCCATAAGTTGTCTAGATTTGCTCCATGTTAGTGCACGGTTTTGCGTCTTAAGTCTTTGTAATTGTCGTTAACGTATTTGTTTTATATTTAATGTAATAATTAGTTTTATTATTGTCTAGTTTGTTATGTGTAAGGTCTAGTTCGCTAGGGGATGTTAGCAAACTAAGATTTAAGATTATTCCCTCCTGATTTATTAGGGGATGTTAACGAATCAGGGGGTGTTTCGTCTTATTAATGTATGTAACGAAGTAGCGTCTGGTTCGCTAGGGGATGTTAGC
The DNA here is from genome assembly GCF_021521415.1 of Bidens hawaiensis. Taxonomy (NCBI): domain Eukaryota; kingdom Viridiplantae; phylum Streptophyta; class Magnoliopsida; order Asterales; family Asteraceae; genus Bidens; species Bidens hawaiensis. The sequence continues at coordinate 838,578 of NW_027491371.1, read as the reverse complement.
GAACCAGACCTATCTTTTATATATAATGAACACTGTTCACATTTAATTAAAAAGTTTTGAGATCTAATTAACGAAACTCTGTCCATATTCTCTTTCATTCTTCATCCTAATGTTATACAATTACTATTTTATACATACTGATAATACATACATATATACAACACTGAATCAAAGTTAATTATGAGCTATATCTATAGTTAAGGTATTAATCTATTATAAACAGATCTGAGATCTGTTAATTGTTATTGGATTGATACGAATCGGGTTCCAACAAGTGGTATCAGAGTCGTTGGGGCTCAATTTCACTTTGTTTGGTGTTTATTTAGAATTTTAGATTGCGATTGTTCTGTTTTAACGAATTTGAATCAAATTAAAGTTAATTGAATTAATTATGGTTGGTTTGGATTGAGTTTGAGTTGATATGAGTATTGGTAAAGGATTGTGTGTTGGAATTGAAGTTTGGATTGTTTTTGAGTGAATTTGGTATCGGTTTTGGTTTAAGGCCGAAATAGGGGTGTATTTTGGTATAATCGAGTTGGTTATCGGAGGAAATTGATTACGAGGTTAGATGTATTGAATTCGCGATCGTATTACGAGTGTGTTGGTTGGTTACTTGTGTTATTTGGTTTAGTATCGAGTTTGTATTACAAATTTTAAGTTTCTGGATTTCTGGGTTGGTGTTTATCATTTCCAGATTTCTGGAAATTCTTGTTGAAGATTTGAAGATTCAAAGATGAACATGAATCGCTATGTTGATTCGCTATCATGTTTATATTGATTCGTTTATTAAGTTCGTCAATTCGTTATTCATTTCAAGTGATTCGCCAGCCAGTTCGCTATAATAGTTGATTCGTGTGATCTAATTTGTTATTTGGGGATAGCTGATTCGTGTGAAACGTGTCCACTTTGGGATTTGTGCCATAACAACCTTTGCAACGTGGCATAAGGTGTCAGAGTTTGTTACAAACGGTTGTAACAACCTGATTCGTTATAGTTGATTCGCTAATCAATTGTAGCTGGTTCGTTATCTATTTCGCTAAGTTTTCCTTAGTGATTCACTACTGAATACTTTCTAATTCGTTAAGTTTTTCTTATCAGTTCGTTAGTCAATTCGTTAGTTTAACTTTCTGATCGTTGACCTTCTGATTCGTTAGATTGATTCGTTAAACTCAATTGTGATTCGTTATCTGATTCGTTATCTGATTAATCTTAACTTCGTTAAGATTTGATTCGTTAATCTACTGTTCACAGTTCGCTACAACTGTTTACAGTTCGTTAAAATTCTCATTCGTTAATCTTATTCGTTGGTTGATTCGTTACACCTTCAAATTTAAAAATAAAAAAAGGTGAAATAAAATGGCCGGTATGTATGCATTAGCTTCTCAAAATATGTTGATGCAACAAATGTTGCAACTTGATACCGAGATAGGTTCACATTCGAAATGTCAAAGATTGATGAAGTTCAGTGACTTTGCCAAATGGGAACCTCGGTTCGTACTCATCTAGGATCAGTTCATCCTAATTGTTCATATTGCTTAGATGAATTTTATATTGTTCCTATGATTGGAGATGAGACTATCAGATTTAGACCTAAAGCTATATCTCAATACTCTCAAGAAGAGAAGAAAGCACTAGAGATAGAGACGAAAGCATATTCTACTCTAACTATGGCTTTACCTGAAAATATATTTCATCAAGTGGGTAGTATTAAGATATGTGCTTCTCTATTTCAACATATCAGAATGAGAAGTATGGGAAATACGGCTGAAAGCAAAAAGGTGATGCTTAAGTTTCAATTCAGAAACTTTAACTTACTTAAAGGTGAAACGGTTGAAGAGATGACTACGAGATTCAATCACTTGATTGCAGAAATGGATAAAATGAAAATGGAAATTTATGAGATTGACAAGATTGATACTATTAAGAGTGCATTACCAAGTTCGTACTCTACCTTTCTAATGGTATTAAAAGAAAACAGCTACTTCAATGAAGACTTGACTGCAAGTGAGTTTTTACAAAAGATTGAAGCTCGTGAGTATGATCTCAAGTGTCAAAAATCATCAAAGGAAAGTCAAGATCCTGCTTTTTATGGGGGTAGCATGCCTTTAAGTTCAACAATTTCACCGATCACTGCTTTTCTGACACGGAACGCAAAAGAGAATAAAACAACTATTTATAGTGATCCTAGAGCATGTTTTTATATTGCTGGTAATTATGGATCACCAAATGTTTCTTCTGGTACAAGAAGTTCGTCTTTAGCAAATCAATACTCATCACCTCCAAATGTCAATATGAAAGAAACTGAACAAAACTTTGCCTTTCTATCAGCTTTCATGCGTCTTATGAAAATCTGGTTAGTAGCAAAATTGCCACTAGTGATTTAACTGATGAAGACTATGATCAGATTGACCCAGACGACTTAGAAATCATGGATTTAAATGGGAACATGACAATGATTGTTCGAAAGGTAAAAAGATTTATGCAAAGAACTGGAAAAGATCTTCCCGCTTAAAACAAGAAGTTGGGATTTGACAAGTTGAAGGTGAAATGATATAATTGTCAAGAATTCGGTCATTTTGCAAAAGAATGTGACAAACCGAAAAAGGAATATAATGGTCCTCGTGGTCAAAGTTCAAACTCTTCAACACCACGAGGTAATGATACTGAGAAGAAACCATCAAGTTCCGGGTCACAAGCGATGTTAGTCAATGGAGATGATTGGTCACAACGATTACTATGCAACGATAATCAAGCTAATTTGGCTTTGTTCGGGTTGACTCAAGATTTCCATGGAAGTGAGGTGTCTTCTGATAATGACTCTGGATCGGATTCTGATGATTCCTGTGACAAGCCTACAACAGTCTTTGCATGCATGGCTAAGATAAACGAGGTTAGTCATTCTATTTCTACTACCTCATCTGTTAAAGTAGATTGTGCTGATTGTGAATCTAACAAATCTAAGTTAGAATCTTTAAAGAATCACAATGACAATTTAGTGAGAGAAATTGCGTCTCTAAAGGATACTTATCGTCAATCTCTCGAATCTCAAATGAGATCCCGTTAAAAGATTGAAGCATTGTCGACAAGTAATCATGATCTCAAAGCTGAGTTATCTGTGAAAATGACAATTAATGATCAAAATTTAGAAATTTTGAAACATCGTTCAAAGATAACCGATCTTGAGAATGAGGTTCTTGAGTTAAAGAACAAATTGGGTAAATTTCAAAATTCATATTTTCTGTTGAATGAAATTGAGAATGAGGTTCTTGAGTTAAAGAACAAAGAAAGGTATAGGTTTTGTTGAAATTCCACCACCATTTCACAATGATTATAAAATTAATCCTTTTGCTCCAACTGAGGAGGATGTTATTCGTAAAGAGCCTATGATTTCAGAAAATTCTAAACATAGTAAGTCTGAAACTGTTAAAACCCAATCTGTTTCTCAGAAACCTCATGTTCAAAGCAACAAAGTTTTTGTTGAAAATGTTGACAAAGTTATCATTGAGGATGTGTTTGAACCGGAAATTATACACAAGAACAAGAACATTCCAAGTTCTAATCACATACTGTGTGAACCTCATGAATTTGAGGAGGCTGTGTATGGTTCGCACACAACTAAGATGAAACAAGATGTTTTTGTCAAACCAGTGAAGGCTAAGAAATCAGAAAAACCCAAAATTTCTGATGAGGATTTGTTGCGTTTCATAAATCCTAATGCATCTAAGCCATCATCTGCTCGTGTGTTTAAGTTAAAGGGGATGGACACAATGTTCACTGAGAAAGACATTCCAATAAGTATCATTAAACCTGAACTGATTGAGAGTGTGTTTCACAATGAAACTACCAAGGTTCGTGAACTTGAACGTCAATATGCTCAAGCGAAAACATCATTTCCATCTGACCCATTGACTAAAGCAAAACAGGTTTTAAAACAAGCTAAGAAAATTAATTTTGTGAAGTCAACTGGGACAGATACATTGAAAAGTTTTTTGAACTGTTCTAATTTATATTTTTACTTGAAAAAGAAATCTGAATCATCTGATGAGTTTGCTAAGAGCATGACCAAAAATGTAAGTCATCATCAAACTTCTGAGTTATTCGTTCCAACTACCTCTCAACATCATCGTGTAGACATGCGAAGCTGTTTTCTTTGCGGTCAGCAGGGTCATGTAGTGAGGAATTGTAGTCAGAAGAGCTATCAGAATCTTCATTCTTTTATCAAGGATCATTCCAAACCAGTTCCTTTGGTAAAGGAGATTCTGAAACGACTTGTTTCGTATGCTGATGATACTCATATTATGTTTTCGAACATACATCCTCGAAAAGTTGTTCATGTGAATGAAACTCATGGTTCCGTTAAACCTAAGTTTATTTCTACTGAACCATTATGCAAAAATGTTAATTCAAATGTGGTTCAAGCTGCATATCTAAGATGAAAGTCAAAGAAACCAGTAACTTATTCTCAAGTTGATGAACAAAAATTGAATGCAACTAAAGTTAACTTTTCTCAAGGAAACCATAAGGTGCCCAAGACCGAGGCCGGGGCTGCCTTTTTGAACTAATCATTTTCTTTTGTGTGTAGGGTTCATCCAAAACCATTTCTGGTGAAAACTGGATCATGGACAGTGGATGTTCTCGTCATATTACTGGAAATCTCAACCTCTTATCAAACGTGAGAAATATTCAACGGGGTTATGTGGCGTTGGCCGGGAATTCTGGGGGTATGATTACACAGGAAGGTGATGTTTCAAATGGGAGGATTACTTTTGAAAAGGTTAACTACTGTGATAAAGTGGACCATAATTTATTGAGTGTGTCGCAAATCTGTGATAAGAAATACACGACTGTATTTGCAGATAAAGAGTGTCTGATTTTAAAACCTGGTTACGTAATTCCTGAGGACATGGTTGTCATGCGATCGCCTTGATCAAATGATATTTATGTCTTAAATATGAAAACTAAAGTATCTACATCGATCGAAACGTGTTTTGTCTCGAAAGCAATGGAGAAAGACTCAGTGCTTTAGCATCGAAGAATGGGTCACATACATGTTCGAAAGATGAATTATTTAATGGCAAACGATCTGGTAGAGGGGGTGTCATTAAAGAATTTTAAGTTATCCGTTCACTGTGTTGCTTGCAAGAAAGGCAAACAGAAGAAGAAATTGCACCCATCTAAGTTATTAAATTCCATTGATACTCCACTTGAACGTCTTCATATGGATTTATTCGGTCCAGTGAATCGTACGAGTATTTCCGGAGACTGGTACTGCCTAGTTGTTACAGATGATTATTCACGATATTCATGGGTTCTATTTATGAGTTCAAAAGATCAAACACAGGGTCTTGTTCAAAATCTAATCACTAAGATCGAATCACTTTACAAACTGAAAGTGAGGAGAATTCGAAGTGACAATGGTACTGAATTTAAAAATACTGTATTGGATTTCTTTTGTATCCAAAAGGGAATTTATCGAGAATACAGTACCCCATATGTACCACAACAGAACGGTGAAGCTGAAAGGAAGAATAGAACGTTGATTGAAGCTGCTAGAATGATGCTTGCTGATTCAAAGCTTCCTGTCCAGTTTTGGAATGAGGCGGTGAATACGGCCTGTTATACACTCAATCGAGTTCTAACTGTTAAACGACTCAAGAAGACCAGTTATGAATTATTGAATAATCGTAAACCTAATTTAATGTACTTGGAACCATTTGGGTGTCCGTGTACTATATTGAAAAAGGATGTTGGAAAGCTTGATGAAAAATCCATTGAGGGTTATTTCTTGGGGTATGCGTCTCCTAAGAAAAGAGTGTTTAACTTTACGTCTGGTTGTGTTGAATAGTGGTACCATGTTGACTGTCAAAAGTACACTACTCCTCCACAAGGGAAAGGTCCCGACTGGATGTTTGACTATGATGGCTTATTTAATTCATTCACTCCATCAACTGATCATCCAGATGAAGATTTAGTTCGTGCTTATTTTGAAGAACATTTGGAAATTCCAAGGTTCGCAAGTTCAAATGATGTTGAAGCTCCAATTGCTGATCCAATTGAAGAACCTGATAATGAGTCTCCTGTTCATTATGATAATGCTTCTACTTCATCTGATGATAATGCAATTGTAGATCAAGTTATTGAACTTGATAGTGATGTTTCATCTCCTGAATTGGGTGAACAATACACTAATTTATTTGAAAATGTTGTTGTTTCTGAAAATCCTACTCTCAGGATTGATAATTACCATCCACAAGAAAATATTATTGGTGATCTTGATGTAGGGGTTCAGACACGACATCAAGTTGCTTCTTCAATTGACAATAATGCTCTATGTGCTTATGCTGACTTACACTCATATGAAATTGCAACTGTTGCTAAATTCACTTGCTTTTTATCCCAAGTTGAGCCTTCAACTCCTTGTGTGGCTCTGCAAGATCCATCTTGGGTAGAAGCCATGTAAGAAGAATTACAGCAATTTGCACGTTTAGGTGTTTGGGATCTTATTGACAAACCTGCTAGGGTTAAGAAAGCAATTCAGACTAAGTGGGTATATAAGTGTAAGAAAGATGATCGTGGGGTAATTGTGAGAAACAAAGCACGTTTAGTGGTACAAGGTTTTCATCAGCAAGAGGGTATTGATTACACTGAAGTGTATGCTCCAGTTGCAAGATTAGAGTCGATTTGAATCTTCCTGGCATATGCTGCTTACAAGAATATCAAGGTGTATCAAATGGATGTTAAGAGTGCTTTTCTCAACGGTGAACTTCATGAGGAAGTGTTTGTTTTACAGCCTCCTGGCTTTGAGTATCCTGATTATCCTGACCATGTTTACCGATTAAACAAGGCATTATATGGTCTACATCAAGCCCCGAGATCTTGGTATGGCACGCTCGCCGGCCATCTGACGGATAACGGCTTCAAACGTGGAACTGTTGACTGCACTTTATTTTATAAAAATATTGGTGATGATCTTCTGCTCGTTCAGATTTATGTTGATGACATAATCTTTGGGTCTACAAACGACAAGTTGTGTAAGGAGTTCGAGAAGTCTATGCAAACCAAGTTCGAGATGAGCTCGATGGGAGAGATGAATTTCTTTTTAGGGTTGCAGGTTCATCAGTCTGGCAAAGGAATCTTCATTCATCAGACAAAATATGTGAACGACGTCTTGAGCCGATTCAAGATTACTGCCGGAAAAATCCCTTCCACTCCTCTTCCCGTGGGTCACAATTTATCACCGGATGAATTGGAGGATACCGTTGATCCGACCCTCTATCGTGCTATGATTGGTTCTTTAATGTATTTAACTGCTTCTCGACCTGACGTAATGTTTGCTGTTTGTTTATGTGCTAGGTACCAAGCTAATCCCCGAGTGACTCACTGGGCAGCGGTCAAGCGCATTCTTCAATATCTAAGGGGAAATCCTGACATCGGGTTATGGTACCCCAAAGATGATAAGTTCGATCTTACCGCCTACTCAGATTCATATTATGGAGGATGCAAGATCAATTTTAAGTCTACTACAGCGGGATGTCAATTCTTACTACTCCAATCTTGATTGATAACTCTGCTGCTATTAGTATCACCAAGAATCCCGTACAACATTGTAAAATGAAACATATCGAAATTCGATATCATTTTATACGGGATTGTTATGAAAAGAAATTAATTGATCTTGAAAAAGTGCACACTGATTTTCAAAAATCCGATCTATTTGCCAAAGCGTTTGATAAAACATGTTTTCATTTTTTGCTTGGTTTAAATGGATTGAAGACCCTTGCTGAGATCCTAAAGTTAGGATGATTATCTTTATTTTTAGTTTTGTTCTAGTTTACTATTTTTATTTTTAGTTTTTGAATTTCTAGAAAATACAAAAATATTGTGCTTTTTTTTGTATAGATAAAACCCAAAAACATTAGAAAACTTTGAAAAATCAAAAATATTATGTTCTTTCTTGTTCTATTATTTGAAAACCCAAACACATTTAAAAATTTGAAAATACCAAAAAGATTATGATTTCAGTTTGTACAGATAAATTCTGAAAAAGGCAAAAAGAATGTGAATTTTCTTGTTTTGTAAAGAATAATCCGAAGAAGACAAAAAGATTGTGTTTTTAGCTTGTAAAGATAAAAACCAAAAAGATTCTTGCTTATGTTCACTAAAAATTATATCATTTGCTTCTATTTTGAAGGACATATACTTGTATATGTTTGGTCCTGATAATTTCTTGTAAATCTTCGGGTTAGCCATATACCTGACAAATGGATAGTACTTGGGGCGTTCGTTAAGCTTTCTACTTTATTTTAGCTGAAAATTTAGTCAGTTATTTAAGTTTGTGAAGCTGCATGTTTTGTCCTATTCTCTACTTGTAGATGGATAGGATAGCCATTAATTTATAAACTTAAATTAAATGGGGCAATTTAAATCATTTTGTTTAATGCTCCCCAAAATTTTGAGTTTTTGAAGAAAAAAGGGAAAATGATAGTACATTGATTATTTGACCCCAAATCCAAAAAGAAATAAACTTAAAAGACTGTGTGCTTAATCATTGGTGCATTGATAGGTCTTAAACAAGCTGTTAGAGTAAAGTAAGTGATATAAACTTAAAGAAAAGCCAAATTGAAAGAGGTGTTAGTCTCTAGCAAAAATCTCGGTGAAGACGGCAGAAATGTAATAACCGGTCATACTCAAGCCTTATAGTTGTTGACCACCCAAAAATATGATAAAGCAAATCACAAGCATTAGGATTCTGGACACTGTGAGTCTTTATGCGGCTTAATCATCTGGGTATTCATAAGCATGAATATTTCACTCGCTTTCTAGAGCAAACCCAAAGTCATTAAACTTGATCACTACTGTACTTTGTACAATCTAAATTACTGACTTGATCAAAATCCGCTGTTAGTCATACAATTGTTCCTCCCTTGCGTGCGTCTCAATACCAATAAGAAACGGACCCCAAGGGATACAATGTATGTAAGCCGACAGATGAACTCGTGCATACTCACTCACAGTAAAGGAAACTTGATGCATTGCTCAAAATTTCACAATTGGTATCAAAAATTTTGATCAACACTATAATGGTTTAAGTCAAGTTGGGGTGATTTGGCAATAATCAAATTAAGCTTTAACCGAGATTAGGGGCTGATAGTTTCTGATATTTTGTGCGCTAATTGAACCATAAATCATATCACAAAAACGCTCGAAGTTTGTTATAAGATTTAAGTGGACAACAACATCAATGACCGACTTAACGCCAGTAGTAATATCGCTGATATATAAAACTGTGATGGACAGGCATTTTGGTCAATATGATTCTCTGCTCAAACTCAACAAAAATACAAAAATATGTACTGCTTTTGATAAATCATTGAAAAACACAAAAAGATTGTCCAATTTTTATGTTCGGATGCTTCTTTGTAGATACATTCTTTAATTTTTACAAAATATCAAAAATATTTTACTCTTCTTACTTTATATATTATTTAATATTTTAATTTTTGTTTCGTAAGAGTGAAACGGTCTTTAAAGTATTCAATTATCGGGATAAAAAGGTTCTCGATAATTTATTTAAGTTAAATATTTTATTTATTTAATTAATTCATTATTTAATTCATTTATTTATTTATGTTAAAATTAATAAAATGTTTAATTCGTTAAGTATGGATAACGAACTAGGTGATTCTTTAGCGAACTAATTTTCAGTTCGCTCACCTAATTCGCTTCCGCACTCTGTAACGAATCATCTCTACTTCGTTATACATATTTAACGAATCAAACAAGTCATGTCTTGTTCGCTACTCTAAGGCAACGAATTGGAATAGCGAATTACCTAATTTTTTTTTAATAATTCAAACGAATCGCATGATTCGTACAAAGAGTACCTTGGGTGGCGTGTCAGGCTATATAAGACAAGAAACATAAACAGTTCTTCACTGTTCGTCTTCTTCCTTCACCCTAAAGTAATCTTTTTCAAATTTTTCTCTGAAATTCGACTTTCAAATTTCGACATTTCAAGAAGATCATTGTGTTTCTAAGGTATAGATGATCACAGCGATGTGATTTTCGTCAAAAATGACTGTGTATTAATTGACTAATTATTGACTTTTGTGGTCTAAGGGTTTTCCGAGTTCATAAACCCTGATTTATTTAAGATATATTGGGTTAATGTAGGTTATTTATGATTCAATGTGATCGGAATGCGATTCTGATACCCTTGGTAGACTTTAATCAAAGATTGATTCTAGTTTGCCGGGTTGATTGTGTTTACATGGTTTCGGGGTTCTTGTTTAATCTGGTTAACCTAAGTCTTTCTGGGTTTTGAGTCTCAATCTCAAAACCATGAGCTTAATAATGTGTTTCCGAGTTCAATACGCTTAATGTTTTGATTATTCGACGATAGTTATGGACTAAATGAAGCTTGATTCGCGTTGTTGACTATCGGTGTTCATCTTAATTTTGACTTTGACTATGCGGGTCAAAGATTAAGTCTAATTTATTGACCATTCATTATCTTTAGCGAATTGGAACTGCTTTGTGTCCAATTCATTAAGGAAATACACGAACGAGCTCAACAAATCAGTTTCTTAACGAATCAAATTTGGATTCGCCAAATCTGTCACGAACTAGACTTCAGTTCGTTAAACTTGTATAGTTGATTCGCTGTGTCTCTTTCGTTAACTTATTTACCTGATAGCGAATCGCTTGATTCGTTACTGGATGGTAACGAATCAGAGTGATATTTAAATGAATGGCATTCCTTTTTAATTAACATTTAACTTAAATAAAGTATTTCAACCGTCTAAACGCGTAAATAAATTGAATACACCATGTATAAATAACTATTGGTGCTAAATGTTATTACGTCTTCACATTCCTTATATTCGTTCATATTTATACAGTTAAAAAGCCTGATCAAGTAAATCAAGATCCACGGTTGCCGATCAAGGGCAACAAGATCAACCACCACAAGGGCAACCACCTCAAGCACAACAAGAAGCTGTCGTTTTATTACCTTCTGACAAAAAGCACAACATATGTGCTTATGTTGACTCAGATGTTGCTGATATTGCTACATTTGGAGATATGTTGTCTTTTCTAAGATGGTCAGTGATACATTATGCCATTACTGCTCGACCTAAAGTGTATCTGAGTTTTATCAGGCAGTTTTGGGCTACTACTGAGTTTGTGGAGATGGAAAATCATATTCGAGCAACGATTAATCAAACTCCCATTATAATTGATGTTGAAGTAATTCGGCGTGTGCTTCGGTTTAATGATAATGATAACAACCCGAGTGAATTCGACAAGCAACTGGTCAAGGGTTTGTTTACACGTGTGCGTTATGGTGTGAATTCGACAAGCAACTGGTCAAGGGTTTGTTTACACGTGTGCGTTATGGTGGAGATAGTGATAAATCTATGTTGAACAAGAATGGTTTATGTCCACCATACAAGTATCTTCTCCATGTTCTCCTTCATTGTATGAGTGGTCGTCGTGGCGGTTTTGACGAATGTCGACTCAGTTTGCAATCAGCCATTGTAGCGTTAATTTGAACAAGCCATTTAACTTCTCTGAGCTCGTCTTTGATCATTTGAAAGAACAAGTTCAGCAGACAATTCAGTCGAAGAAATTCTTAATGTATCCTCGATTCTTGCAGTTGATTATTCAAGATTTGATAACTAATTTAGCTATTGATCAGACCTTGGTGAATGATGTGCTCCCTATGTAACATATGACAGCCGATACCGTTCGTCGAATGTCGCTTTATAGAAAAGGGAGGCCAGCAGATAAACGAATGATTGGTCATATCATTAATCCTAACTATGTTTCTCCTCCTGATGAACGTTGGATCCACGACGACTCGGATTCCGAACGTGAAGGGGGAGAAGGTGGGAACGATGATGATAGGAATGATAATGGTAATGATGGTGATGGTGGAGCTGGTAATACTGCCTTTCAAGAGCAACAAGAGGCAGTAAATGCTGCGTTAGCTGCCACCATTGCAGCTCAATAGGAACGTAAGAGAAAAGGGAAAGCGGTGGCAACTGAAGAGCCATCGAAGAAAAGACGTGTTTCAGCATGGGCTGGGGTAATTATTGGTGTTCCGCCACCACGTCAATCAACGCCTCAACGCTCGGTAGTGTCGCCTACTACTAGCACTCCGATGCTTACATTGACAACGACGTTGGTGTCCCATGAAAGGCTTGGTTTAATCCCTCAAATTGCATTATCTGAGATACCAAGGCCTCCTGCTACATTATCTACTGTCCCTTCAACACCATCAATGAGGCCTCCTCCTCCTTGTCCTCCTACTCCTCCTCCTCCCAGTGATGTCTCTTTTATAAGAATCACTCGGCCTCAGGGACCGATTCAACCTGTTCATCCATCACTATACAACTTGCCACCAAACCGTCAGACTGAGATGCTGTTGAATCATCTACACCTTTATGAAAATCAAATGGCAGCTAACCGTCAGAATCAAGAACGTCTTTTGGAGAATCAACGACGGATGATGAGTTATATCTCATTTTGTCAGAAGGAGACTAAAGCGTTGCGAGTGATTGTTGAGTCTCAGGGGGTGAAAATGAAAGAACAAGAAGAGTTTATCTTACAGTTGTCTTGCAAAGAAGATGCCCTAAAGAAACTCAAAGATGATAATCAAGATCCTAATGAGTCTGGTACAGGAGGTGAGCCTAAACAATCGCACGGCTCATCTTCCGGTGCTGGTACTAGTGGTGGTGAAGACTCGGGAAAACAGATTATTATATATCAAGATCCAACTGCCGCTAAGCCAATTGAGATGATTGCAGCCAACACTGTGATATTTTTAGATGGTTCGGGGGTGGTTAGAAGTGTGGTGAACAGAGATGAGTTAGAGGTTGGTGAGTTTGTCGATAGATCTCTGACACGGGAGCAGATTTCTATACTGCTTGGGTTGAATGACGATCAGTTGACTGCTTTAGAGACTGAGCCTGATGTCAAAGTGGTGAATGAGGAAGGTATATCGGATGATCCGTCAATTCAGATGAATACGGACTTTATTTATGAAGATGAGGATGTTGAGATGGAAGATGTAACTGCTGAGGAGTATCCTGACTTGTTTCAACATACAAACGTTGATCAAGGTGCTCCTGTGTTCGATGAGGAAATGTTCAAAATTGTTGAGGATGAATTGGAAAAGGTGTTGAAGTGTAAGCGGACAGTTCTTTCACTTGAAGTCATAACTGATGATGATATTACAAGATGGTTCAAACGCCAGAAAGTGGGTAAAATTATCAGTGCGTATCGATATGTTGATCAAGAACGGAAAGACACTGCTGCTGCACGGGTTAAAGAAAACCAAATGACCTCCTTCAAGACTGTTTCCAAGGTACATGGTGATATTGTCTCATGGCTTTATGATCCTGAGCTTAAAGTATGTATAATTAAGTGGGAGAAAGGGATCCAGTACTACGAAACGATAAAGGATGTTCTTACTTTACCGCCATGGGATGTCCGTACCCTCGCGAGACGTCCATTTATCAATCGTGGGGGTTACCGAACAGCTGAGTGGTTTCATCAACACTTACTGTTCGAGGTCAATCATGGCTTCAAGTTCTTCAAGCCCCAGGTCAGACGCAAACGCGTTGATGAGATTGATCCAAGGATTGGCTGGAGGAAACTTGTCCTTAAGGTAAAGCCGCCAAAGACGATGAAGCGGGTTCCTGTGAAGACGATTCCCCAACAGATGCATCTCACGTTCAACCGCTGGTACTATGACAATCGTACTGGCGAGGCCGTCATTGTCCTTGGTAAAGGACTGAAGACTAAGCTCATCAAGATAATCGACCCGATGTGGTTGATTAATTTATCTGAGACCAACAATGACGTGCTCCACCGGAAATAGATTCTGATCGAGCACAATGAAGACTACGACCTGGCTACGCAATTCCAGCGCGTTGTGCGTGTATGTCATGAAAATGGAATTCATAGTTGCAGAGACTGGCAGTCCAAGCGCTTCAAGTAATTTAAAGACAAAGAGCTCAAGACGAGAGGATGTCTGTTAGTGCACGGTTTTGCGTCTTGAGTCTTTGTAATTGTCGTTAATGTATTTTTTTATACTTAATGTAATAACTAGTTTAATTATTGTCAAGTTCGTTATGTGTAAGGTCTAGTTCACTAGGGGATGTTAACGAACTAAGATTTAAGCTTATTCCCTCCTGATTCGTTAGGGGATGTTAACGAATCAGGGGGTGTTTCGTCTTATTAATGTATGTAACGAAGTAGCGTCTGGTTCGCTAGGGGATGTTAGCGAACCAGACCTATCTTCTATATATAGTGAACACTGTTCACGTTTAATTAAAAAGTTTTGAGATCTAATTAACGAAACTCTGTCCAGATTCTCTCTCAATCTTCATCCTAATGTTATACAATTACTATTATATACATACTGATAATACATACATATATACAACACTGAATCAAAGTTAATTATGAGCTAGATCTATAGTTAAGGTATTAATCTATTATAAACAGATCTGAGATCTGTTAATTGTTATTGGATTGATATGAATCGGGTTCCAACACTCACCTATTTGTGATGCTGAAATCCCAAAACGATTTCAGACCCCCAACATGAAGGTGTATGATGGAACAACTGATCCCAAAGAGCATGTGGCTTAATATAGGGAGAGGATGGAGATCAATCCAATTCTTGAAAGACTCAAGGAGGCTTGTCTATGCAAGGGTTTCGGATCCCCACTAACAGGATCTGCATCAAATGGCTGCTAAGTCTTCCTCCCTTTTCTGTTACTTCTTTTTCGCATTTAGTTAACTTGTTCAACAGCCAATTTTCCTGTAGTAGGAAATTTGAAAAGTTAACTAGTGACTTATATAGAGTTGTCCACCTTATGATGAATCCCTTAGGGATTTTGTTACGAGGTTTGACAGGGAGGCCCTAGAAATCCCTATCTTGATATGGCTACGGCTGTGGAAGCTTTCAAGATGGGACTAAATAGGGGCTCCCCTTTTTATGACGATCTTGTGATGACTCCTTGCAGGACTTTAAATGAACTAAGGAACAGGGCACTAAGATTTATACGGTTGGAGGATGAAAAGAGGATCCAAGAATGGTTAGGGGCCCAAATAAAGCAAGAATCTCCTGACAAGAAACAAGGATCCTCATTCAAGAACAACAACTCGAAGCCTTACTCCAAATTCAATAATCAAATTGTCCGAGCAGTCGAAGAAGGAGATGATGATGAAGATTACCCAAGCATTTCCGAATATTGCTTCTCTATGGATACTCATGGTTTAATTTGTGCCATGAAGGATCTTGGAGAGAAAGCAAGATGGCCTCGGAAAAACGAGAAAACGACGTCCTTCAAAGACAAGTCCAAATGGTGTGCATTCCATGAGGATTTCGGCCATCAGACTGATGATTGTATTGGTTTAAGGAGGGATATTGGATACCTCCTAAGCAAGGGCCAGTTCAAGGAGCTTTTGGGAAGAAAGAAGTCCAGGATATAGGATCCTTAAGAGGTCCCACAAAAAGCAACTCCTCCCCCATCAGAAACACAAGTAATCAACTTCATCTCCGGTGGCTCAGATATATGCGGTACTTCTTTCTCCTCGCGAAAAAGACATGCCAAAGAAACCAAGTTGGAGAACGGAGAACGACCAGTAATATCCACTACTTTGACGATTGACAAAAGAATCTTCTTTGATGAAGAAGATAAGACAAGCATCCAGGATCCTCACCACATCGGTTTGATTGTAACTTTATTTATTTCTAACCATTACGTGCGCAGGATCCTAGTCGATGGTGGAAGCTCGGTCAACATCATCCAACATGATGTACTGTAGAAAATGAATATCCCAGAATCGGAAATCATCCCGAGAACGTCGGTGCTAGTTGGTTTCAATGGTGAAACCAAGAAAACAATGAGGGACATCAAACTCCCAATATACATCGAAGGGTTAAATCTTACCAAAAATTATGTGTTATTGACAATCTGTCTTGTTGCAGTGTTATTCTTGGCAACCTTGGCTACATGGGATGAAGGATGTAGCCTTTACTTACCATCAGTGCATCAAACTACCAACTCCTTGGGGAGTAGTAAGGATAGATGGTGACCAAGTGGAAGCCAATAATTATTATTCTTCGTCCATGAAGCCGACATCTAAACAGACGATAGCATAGCAACCACAACAGCGTCCAAGGAACGCGCTGGAGGCTCGAGAGCGAGATACAAAAGAAGTATCCTTGGATACCAAGGATCCAGACGTGAAAGTTTTCCTAGGATCCAGTATCTCTAATGAGATCGAGGAGGATATAGTATCCTTCCTAAAGCGACGAAAATCCACATTTGCCTTTAGACATTCAGATATGACAGGTATTTTGAAGGAGGTAATTACTCATAAATTGGGTCTTGATCATTCTATTAAACTCGTCCATCAGAAGAGAATGAAATTCGCTCCTGAGAGGAACGCGATCATACAAGAAGAAGTTGAAAAACTTCTTAAGGTCGGTATGATCAGAGAGGTTAAGTATCCACGATGGTTGGCTAATGTAGTTGTTGTTTCTAAAAAGAATGGAAAGTGGAGGGTGTGTGTCGATTTCACTGATTTAAACAAGACATGCCCCAAGGATCCTTTCCCGTTACCACATATAGACTCCATGGTGGATGCAACGGCAGGACATGAGATGCTTACCTTTATGGATGCTTCCTCTGGATTTCAACAAATTCAGATGGAACTATTTGATCAGGAGGATACAACATTCATGACTCCTACCGGCATATACTATTATATTGCTATGCCGTTCGGACTAAGAAATGCAGGGGCAACATATCAAATATTGGTCAACATGATGTTCAAGGGTCAATTAGGCAAAACCATGAAAGTTTACATATATGACATGGTAGTGAAGTCTAAGAGGTCTGAGGATCACCTCATAGATCTTGACGAAGCATTCAATATCCTGGATCAGTACAATATGAAGTTGAACCCGTCAAAATGCCATTTTGGTGTTAAGGTTGGGAAGTTTCTAGGATACATGGTGACCAAAAGGGAAATAGAAGCGAGCCCCGAGCGGATAGAAGCCATCATTAATTTAAAGTATCCTGTGAATGCTAAAGATGTCCAAAGACTAACGGGAAGAATAGCTTCTCTCAACAGATTCATTTCCAGATCCTCAGAGAAGTGCAAAGACATCTATGATATCTTGAAGAAAAATAAAAAGTTTGAATGGACTCAAAGGCTTGAGGATGCACTAAAGGCTCTTAAGGATTATCTATCCTCAACGCCTGCTTTGATGAAGCCAATAGATGGTGAGCCGCTGTCCCTGTACTTAGATGTGTCAGGTAATGTAGTTAGTGTTGTTCTGGCCAAGGATCATGAAGGAAAACAACACCCGGTATATTATGTAAGTAAAAGCCTCTTAGATGTAGAGGTCAGGTATTCTCACCTTGAAAAATTAATTCTTGCTTTGATTATGGCCTCAACCAAGTTGAGACACTATTTTGAAACACATGCTATTATTTTAAGAACTAATTATCCTGTTCAGAATGTGCTTAGAAAACCAGAATTTTCAGGAAGGATGGCCAAATGGGTTGTAAAGCTGAGTACATATGATATTCAGTATGAGCCCAGAACAGCCATTAAGTCACAAGAGCTTGCAGACTTTGTGGCTGATTTCAATAGTGACATGCAAGAGGAAGCTAATTTGGAAGTTCAGCAACTGGAAGAAACCAAGGATCCTTGGATCCTATTTACTGATGGAGCATCCAACGTAAGAGGAACATGATTGGGTATCCTACTAAAATCGCGACAGGGGGACATAATACCCCGGTCCATTGCATGTGCATTCCAAGCCACCAACAATGAGGCATAATACGAAGCACTTATCGCAGGTTTACTTTTAGCCAAACAGATGAGGATCAGGTATCTTCAAGTTTATATAACTCTTTACTTATAACTAACTACTTCAACGGTTCTTATACCGTAAAAGGTGAGAATATTGTCAAATATTTAGAAATTGTGAAGGAATTAGTAAAATCCTTCGATTTGTTTAGTATCATACATGTACCAAGAGAAGAAAATGTTGGAGTAGATGCCTTAGCAAACTTAGCATCTTCATTAAAGATCCCGGATGATGTAAAGATACCTATCATTCATATATTGTCTCCGAAAATTGGAGAACAGAAAGCTGTGGAGGTAACAGTGGATTGCACAGAAGAACTTAAGGATTTTTCATCCTCTCCAAAAGCAGGATCTTTGATCCTTCCAATCAAGAAATTCCTCCAAGATGGAGAAATCCCTACGGGGGGAAACCCTAAAGCTTTCAGGTTGAAGGTATCACAATTCATTATTTTACAAGATATTTTATATAGAAAATCTCTTGTAGGTCCCTATTTGAGATGCATCGAGGATCCTGAAATACAAGAGGTACTCCAAAACTTCCACGAAGGCGATTGCGGCAATCAGACAGGCGGAAGAGCATTATTCTCTAGGATACTTAGGACTGGATACTTCTGGCCAACAATGAAGAAGGATGTAATGGAGTATTCAAAGAAGTGTGATGAGTTTCAAAGGCATGGAAACATCCAACACCAACCAGCAAAACCTATGTATCCTATATCCTCATCATGGCCTTTCATGAAGTGGGGCATGGATATCGTGGGTAATCTACCTAAAGCGCCAGGAGGAAAAGTATTCATACTTGCAATGACTGATTACTTTTCAAAGTGGATAGAAGCAGAAGCATTTGTTCAAATCTGCGAAAAAGAGGTGATATATTTCATTAAAATAAATATTATTACTAGATTTGGTATCCCTTCAGAAATTACTTGTGACAATGCTTCCCAGTTTATCGGGAAAAGAAACACTAACTTTTGTGACAGTTGGGGCATCAAGATGATTACCTTCACATCGGTTCATCCTCAAGCTAATGGCCAAGCAGAATCAAGTAACAAGATTATCATCAACAACTTGAAGAAGAAACTAGGATCCAAGAAAGGCAAGTGGGCCGAAGAGCTACCTTATGTTTTTTGGGCTGACATGACAACACCCAAGAATGCAACAGGTCAAACACATTTCTCATTGGTGTTTGGCTAGAGGCTGTAATCCTTACAGAGATGGTGGTCCCTACTGCTAGAACAAGCATCCGTGATCCTGAGGTTAATAATAAAATCCTTCTCGAAGACCTAGATACTGTTGAAGAGCTTAGATACCTAGCCAAAATCAGAATGGAAACATATCAACAAAGGGTAGTTGGGGCATACAACAAGAGTATAAGGATTAGAAGATTTCAAGAAGGAGATCTGGTCTTGAGGAAATCCTTCCAAAATACAACCAATCCGGCAGATGGAAAGCTAGCACCTAAGTGGAAAGTGTTTTGGATAAAAATCAGCTAAGGATCAAGTATCCAAATCTGTAAAGTGAGGTATAGTGCTAATACGATAAAAGTGAATATGTAATCGAAATATTTATGAACACAATGATTTGATCACGAGGGAAAAAGCCCTTGAATACGATAATCTTACTTCGGTCAAAAACTAGAAAGATAATCTTGAGTCGAATCACTTCGGTCAAAGATTAACGAGGTAATCTTTGGTCGGATAGTACGTGATTATAGTAATCTCCGACACAAAAAACCCCCGGGTGATGACAAATCGTCTATCACCACTTTATTAATCAAAAATTGGGTTACAATGGTGGAGATTATGATCAGTTATACAATATTTTCTATGTGTTGTGTATTGCTGGCCTAGCTAGTTCTCGGATGATTATGAACGTGCACTTACATAGGTAGTGTGCCTTAACTGATCATAACTCAATTAAAATAGGAAAAGAATAAGAAATATCCCTAATTTTATCCTAGAATCAAGCATTTCCATAATTAGAGCTGTTTCCTTCATTATCTACGCGTTTTCTTAATTTGATGGCGAGATTATAGCTTTGACTTGGTCATTAGCCGTTATACCTGCCAAAAATACCAAGATAACAAAGGAAAATCGTTAATAAATGATAAGTACTGAGGATCATTGATCCTAACAGGATCTGCAACATATTCTAAGGATAATTGATCCATATTATATGCCAGGATAACATATCCACAGTGTCAAATTTTCATGCACAAACAGAAAGGTCCTTATCTGATCGAGTCGGAGGCAGGAAAGGGGGCATATCATTTGCTCACTATGGAAGGAAACAAGTTACCAAGAGCATGAAATGCTATCCATCTCAAGAAGTACTTTTTCTGATCAGGATCAAGGATCCACAAATTGGTAATATCTATCTGATCACTTATCCCTTTCAGATTCTTATTGATTTAAGGATAATATAATCTTAACGTTTGTTTTTTCCAAGCTTTAAGTAACAATGCAGATTTCTATAAAGGGTTCAATGACTAAGAGGTTGGCCACCTCTCCCTCACACTTAAGGTACACTACTGTTTCCTTTGGCCTAGCCCACGGTGAAGGTATGACCCCCGATGGTCATATCTTCCAAGGTTTAAAGGTTTTCACCTTTCTTATAAATTAGAGTTTCTACACTCTCGCATGGAGCGCACAGTATCCAACGTATAGTCCGGGGCAGCATGACCAGTACACGTTTAATGGCTGACAATTTCGTTGTCTTCAGCTATATGGAGGATCTTACGATTTATGGTAGACGTACCATACCTCCGGTTTATAACATTTTCATGTTATCTCAACACAAAGGTTTCTAGCATTTTCATGCTAGCTAAGGTTTTGGCGTTTTCACATCACTTACGTTTGGGCTAAATCCCGGTTTGTGAGAGTCCCCAGTTTAACATCCGTTCCCCGGGTTATTTGGGCTTGTCCCCAGCTTATTTGGGCTTGTCCCCAGTTTGTTGGGCTTGTCCCCAGATTATTGGGCTTGTCCCCAGTTATTTGGGTTTGTCCCCAGTTTGATGGGTTTAATCCCGATTAATATCATAAGTTGTTTGCATCAGGTATCCTAAGTTCAAATTGCAAGGATCACAGAAGGATCAATACCTAAGGGTTCGAGATCCTTAACTCATTTTTGCAGAAGAATCAACACACATGGTAACCTAGGTCTAATTAGATCTTATGGTATGAATTCTACTTGTTGATTTACATTACTTGATTTAAATCTTTATAAGTTCTTTTATGAAAGGATCCAGGATCCTTAATCTGATTCAACAAGGATATTATGTTCTTAAAACTTTTTACTTAAGAATATTTCTTAAAACTTTCAATAAAGCTAAGACTATATTAAACTTACTTTGAGAATTACAAATAACAACACATAAATAGTCAAAAGATTTAAATTATTATTATGTCACTTGGACTTACCCAAAAACCTTAACCCGGATTTCACCATTCGAAAGATGGACCATCCACCCGGGTTAAGTAAGTCATACTAACTGTTTAAAGAGTGCAAGAAAATAAAGACAGTGGCATCAAAGGCTTCATCCCCACAAACAGAGGATCCATCCACCTTTGCTACCCCTGGAAATTGTCTTAAGGATCAGGGATCCTTCATCCTAGTTACTATTATCCATTACAGACCATTATCAAACATCCTTCAAAACATAACCAAACAAAATTAAAAACAACGGGCTCTGGCCTTGTCTTTAATATCCTTCATCGCCCGCCTAAGCAGCTTCTTCACCAGTTGCTGCCGCTTCCTTCCCCTCGTCCATCTCACTCACATCCTTCAATCCGCTCGCTCCAGCTCTGGTTCCATCAACTGATTCAGCATCCTCTTCATCCTCGCCTTCGCCTAAATCTGCCAAAGATTGTTCCACTGTGCTATGTCCCACGAGGATCTGTAAAAAGTCGGATCGTTAGCTTCACTTACCAATTTGATCTTGGCATGACAAACTGATTTGGCCGCCCAGATCTTTGCC
The DNA here is from genome assembly GCF_021521415.1 of Bidens hawaiensis. Taxonomy (NCBI): domain Eukaryota; kingdom Viridiplantae; phylum Streptophyta; class Magnoliopsida; order Asterales; family Asteraceae; genus Bidens; species Bidens hawaiensis. The sequence goes on along the minus strand of NW_027491371.1, from coordinate 816,698 downwards.
ATGTTGGTAGCACGGGTTATCTCGTCCTGCATCTGAACAACAATTGTGGATGCATGATCCTCGGCTTGCTTCTTCTCCTTGGTAATCATGGCGAGTGCTTTATCTTTCGCGGAGGCTATCGACCTCATCCCAGCAAGATTCTCCTCGTAATCTCCAAAAACTTGTAACCTTTTTTGATTAATGGTGATCGACGAGTTGTCATCACCCGGGGTTTTTTTTCCTTTGATCTGAACAAGATCAAGGGGTTTTTCCTCGCAATAAATCACGTTGTTCATACCATTTTCATTCATACACCCGTTGTTATTAGCATAGCACTATACCTCACTTTAACGGATTTGGATACATTATCCTTAGCATATTTTTATCCAAAACAATTTGGCGCCCACCGTGGGGCGATTGGTGCTATAATCCAGATTATTTCCTATCAATTTTCAACTTTTCATACCCATATCACCACCAATGGCCTCTCAATCAACCTCTGCTTCATCAACCATGCCATCCTCGGTTCCTCTCTCATCAAGGACTTTGCCACCGATCCCTCCGCCAATCACGGGAGCACCAAGGGCTGCTGCTCCTGGAAACAAGACGCAACTTCCAGTCTTCCAGAGCTCGAAAACCACTGCTACCACCTCGGTGGTTAATACTAACAATGATGTTTCATCTATGTTTTCGCAGGTTAAAGCATACATGGAGCAGCATAACAAGACTAATAGAGGATCCTTCGGAAGATTGAAGATCTCAAGAAGACTAAGAGGCCAGCAGAGGATCACACTCCTTTGATACCTAGGATGCTGGATTTCACCACTCCAGGTTCCTTGGCTTAGTCCACACAAGGATCATCTATCCTTCAACAGGGTTCCATAACATACTCAAGGATCCTCTTATCTCCAACAAGGATCATCTATCCTCCAACAGGGATCCGTGGGTCTACAAACTCAAGGATCCTTGATCTTCAGCCAAGAGCGTCTATCCTAGATCCAAGGTCCGTGGGTCAGCCAATTCAAGGATCCTCGATCTTTCAGCAAGGATCCTCTATGTTCCAGAGAGAATCATCGATCCTTCAACCAGGATCCTCTGGGATATATCACCAAGGATCTATAATTCCCAGCCTCATGGATCCTTCTACCAGAATCAAGGATCCTTAGGAGTTCAACATCAACGATCCTCCGAAGTCCATGAAGGAGATATAATCCTCATGCAGACCATAGCCTCTGGAGGACTAACTCCTGTAGTGGACGCTTCTTACCTCAGTTACTCATCCGGAATGCCATCCTTCACACAGCAAGGAGGTAACATGCATGATCCTATATACTTAAATGCTAATCGTGGTTCCATGCAGGATATAGGTATCAACTAAGATATGGCTAAAGAACTACAAAAGCTTAAGGGTATGATATCCAGCGTACCAGGGGTGGTCCGACCGATTCCTGAAATTCCAGAGGGTAGCCACAAGTTATCCAGATTCGCTCCACCTATCTGTGACGCTGAGATCCCTAAAAGATTTCAGACTCCCAGCATGAAGACTTATGATGGGACCATTGATCCTGAAGAGCACGTCGCTCAATATAGGGAGAGGATGGAGATTAATCCAATTCCTGAAAGGCTCAAGGAGGCTTGCCTCTGCAAAGGTTTCGAATCCACACTGAAAGGATCCGCGCTCAAATGGCTGCTAAGTCTTCCTCCTTTTTCTGTTACTTCATTTTCTCATTTAGTTAACTTGTTCAACAGTCAATTTTCCTGTATTAGGAAATTTGAGAAGTTAACTAGTGACCTATACCGAGTTATCCAACCTAGTGATGAATCCCTTAGTGATTTTGTTACAAAGTTTGGCAGGAAAGCTCTGGAAATCCCCAATCTTGAGATGCCTACTGCTGTTGAAGCATTCAAGATTGGAATTCAGAAGGGCTCCCCTTTTTATGATGATCTTGTGATTACTCCATGCAGGACCTTAGATGAAGTCATGAACAGGGCGCTAAGATTCATACGGCTGGAAGACGACAAGAGGATCCAAGAACGATTAGGATCTTAAACAAAGCAAAAAATCCCCTGACAAGAATAAAGGATCCTCATACAGAAACAACAACTCGAAGTCGTACTCCAAGTTAGCTGTTGAAGAAGGAGATGATGATGAAGATTACCCCAGCATCTCAGAATATTGCTTCTCCGTAGATACCCATGGCTTGATTTGTACCATGAAGGATCTAGGGGAGAAGGCAAGGTGGCCCCGAAAGAACGAGAAGTTAACCACCTTCAGAGACAAATCCAAATGGTGTGCTTTCCATGAATATTTTGGCCACATGACGGATGATTGCATCGGTTTGAGGAGGGAAATTGGATACCTCCTAAGTAAGGGCCATTTCAAGGAACTTTTGGGAAGAAAAAAGTCCAAGATCCAGGATCCTGAATACCTTCCACAGAAAGCAACACCACCACCACCAGATGCACACGTGATCAACTTCATCTCTAGAGGCTCAGACATATTTCAAAATTCCTCTCCTACAACAAAGATCCTCGTCAAGGAGACCGAATTTAATAATGGGGAAGGACCGATAATTCCCACTACTTCAATAACCGACAGGAGGATCTTCTTTGATCAAGAAAATAATTCGAGCATCCATGATCCTCACCATGACGGACCTGATGTCCGTATGATCAACTTCATCTCCGGAAGATCAGACATATGCACACGTCCTTCTCTGCAGCTAAGAGGCTTGCAAAGGAAATCAAAGTGGACAACGGGGACCGACCAGTTATATCCACCACCTTGACGACTGACAAAAGGATCTTCTTCGATGAAGAAGATAAATTAAACATTCAGGATCCTCACCATGACGGTTTGATTGTTACTTTATTTATAGCTAACCATTATGTATGCAGGATCCTAGTCGACGGTGGAAGCTCGGTCAATATCATCCAACATGACGTTCTTCAAAAGATGAACATACCAAACTCGGAGATCATCCCGAGGATATCGGTGCTAGTTGGTTTCAGTGGAGAAACCAAGAAGACATTGGGGGACATTAACCTCCCAATATACATCGAATGGTTAAATTCTTATCAAAAAATTTGTGTTATTGATAACCTTTCTTGTTGCAATGTTATTTTAGGCGGGCCTTGGTTACATGAGATGAAGGCGGTGGCTTCTACTTACCATCAATGCATTAAACTCCCTACCCCTTGGGGAGTAGTAAGGATAGATGGTGATCAGGTGAAGGCCAAGAACTACTACTCTTCATTAATGAAGCCGACAGCCAAGCAAACTATAACATAGCAACCACAGCAACATCCTAGGGACGTACTGGAAGCTCGAGAGAAAGACATTAAAGAAGTATCCTTGGATCCCGAGGATCTAGATGTAAAGGTGTTCCTAGGATCCGGTATCACTAGTGAGATCGAGGAGGATGTGATATCCTTCTTGAAGCGTAGAAAATCTACATTTGCCTTCAAACATTCAGACATGACAGGGGCAACATATCAAAGACTGGTGAATATGATGTTCAAGAATCAGTTGGGCAAAATTATGAAGGTCTACATAGATGATATGGTGGTGAAGTCAAAGAGAGCTGAGGATCACCTCAGAGATCTTTAATTTATTTAATGACTTGGTTTAGGTTTACCAACAAAACCGAAATCACCAAAGGCGAACCCCCAACCAACCGCTGATGAAGACTATCGAGAACAACCTCCATCATTTAGCATCATCATCAGTGTGTATTTATTAGCTGTTGTTTACATATATAGATATTGATATTGTTAATCCAACTAATTCATCCAATTTCGTAGGGATTGAGATTATTCAACCATTTGTCTTCATCTCTTTGTGTTAAAATTTGTAAATTTTAGATGGATTTGCTACATTTGTAAGCGGTCAAAATGTTATTACATTTGCACAAATTTTCTTCTAGCCTTTGCTTCAAATGCTAATATGCTATTATTAATCTATTATAGTTGTTTAGGTTTATTAATTGAATTTTTTTAAAGGTTGCTTGCAGATGATTTTTGTGGTTCCTCTCTATCTTTGTGCAGATGATTATTAAAGCCAAACAAGCTCCTCTCGGTCTCTGGCTCATAATCGCGGTTAGTTTCCATTATGATGTTTATATTGTAATTCTAATGCAGTTACTTCATATCTACTAAGAAGATTTACTAAATAGGAGATTAAAAAGGTTTCCAAGTTTGTGAAAACAAATACTCTACCGAGTTTTGCTTGCATACATAATCCTGAATTGAAGGTTAATCAAGCTGTTCAAACCGCTTTTATCTTCTATTATATCCACTTTGAAAGGAAGTGCTCTTGGTTGATGTGGAAATTTTATTAGCCAATCGTTGAATATAGTTTTTGTTTTGTAATTCTTTTAATAATTTGTCGTATGTTTGACATTTCATCTTGTGTTGATACTTAATTATTTTTTGGCAAGATCAACACATTCTCCAGCCCTAGAAACATCATTTGAGTACCATTTGAAGGTGTTGATAATTGCAATCACTTGGTGATCATTTAGAAATAAGATTTTTGGTCTACACCATTTATTAATTTTGTGTAAACTATAAATAAGTTAAAGTCGAGTTGTTTTCTTGGTTTTAGTTGATAACAAAACTAGCACCAAACAAAGAAATTGATTTATTTAAAAAGTTAAAACCAAACCGTTGATTTCTATAGGCTTTGGCCACCCTTCAGTTATTTTGGTTCCGTGACCTCTGATTATGCTTGTAAGCAACCAGTTTTAGTGTGTGTTTGTATTTATAATTGATTGCAGCTGAGTTTTTGCTGGTCTGTTTGCAGCCCAAATTAACAAGTATTTGAGGTTTGTATGTATTTTATATTTGCATCCCATTTTGCTTATAGTTAGTTCTTTGTAAACCTGTTTGGAACCGACCCACTAGCATACTGTCCTAGGAGAAACAACTGCTGAAATGGCGAAAAGGTTGGATGACGGTATTTTCGTAATCATGCACCTTTTTTTATGTTTGTTTGTTTCCTTTCAACTTGTTGTGTTGAAAAAATTATTTCGTACCACACTCTTTCAAGGGTATAAAATATGAAGAATTTACTTTCTTTTGATTATGTTTTGTAGTTCTTCATATTTTTGTTGATGGCCCACCATTTACCCTACAGAGGTTATATGAGGTGATTATGCTAATATTATTTGTGGAGATAATTTGATACCACTTCCTAAACTGCAGGCTACCTTTTAAATGACATGAATTCATGTGCATGTATGATTAGATTTTCAATTTTTATATGTATTCTTAAAATGTACAGGTCATACTAGATGCACCAAACTTGTATTTAAATCTCTCAATGCTTGTCATGGCCTTCAAAAAGGTAACTTTTATCTACACATTGTTATTTGTGACCTTTATAAGCCTTGAAATCGAGAGTAATTAACCTGTTGTACAGAATTTGTCCATTACATCAACCTTGATCCAACTCTACTGAGTCACAACTGCAATATCATATTGTCATGGAAATGGAGCCCCACCTGTGGAAGTGACATCAGATAGGGATGAAATTATGACCGACCGAATATTCCGTTTGACAAGTTTCTCGACAGGAGCAACCTCCTGACTGCAAAAGAACCTCAAGCGATTGCAGACGATGTGTTTTCGTTATTTGGAAGCGAAGAAGTTGACAAAGTCGAGCTTCTATACACGAAATTCGTTATCGGATCCCGTAATTCACACATTATTCACACTGTCCCCAAAAGGAGAGATTTTGACTTTAATGGGGTATGTGTTGATGTTGCTGAAGATGAGTTCTGTAGGTTGACCACAAAAGAGGGTAAATTGACCGCTGAACGTGATGTGGTTAGAACTGAAACGATTGATTTTTCGCCATTTTGCGATTTGAGCAACACCCGGTTCAGATTGGATGCTTTGTTACCATTGTATTTAAAAAGTCGATTAATAAGGGCCTTGCAGGAGTCGTTATCGAGTGAACTTGTTGCATGAATGACTGCAATGGGAATGCGACTGAGTTGAAGAACTTGTCACAGGTTTATAATCGCCAACGTCAAGCGAAGATTACCGAAGAGATTTTGGAGATTGTGGCTGGTGTTGATGCATTAGATAATGATCATGTTTGGTATAGTTGTTAATTGATTGGATCATTTTGTGTTAGAAATGTTATGATGATGAATGTGTAAAAAACTGAGAAACCATCGTTATCAAGTCCCATGACAATGTGTATTACTATTACTGTTTTTTTTATTCTCAAACCATCAAATGTAATTGTTAAGAGGTAAAAGCTAATTCGTGTATTGTTTTTAGAGATCATACACTAAGTGCAGGTTATGTGAAGCCATTGTGTGATTTAGTATGTTAAAGTTTCATCATTTTGTAGTCGATGTAGTATATGGTGGTGATTTGTGTTGGGTCAAGATTTGGTTAGACTGACGCATATCAAAATACCACAACATGATCAAGACAAGAGAGAAATAATCTAGAATAGTCGAAGTAATATACAAGATGGAATTTGTGGTTTGTTGGAGCATGTAATACTGAAATCCCTATGGATTTCGATTGGGAAGGGCTAGCAATATAGAAATCATGTTGATTTATGTTTGGGCTTAGTTGGGCTTGGTCATTGGGCCTCTTATAAATACTAACTAAATAAAGCATGTTTTATTTGATAATTAGGTCAGATGAAATAGACCTCTCTCATACTTTCATAGTCACCATCAAGAGAGCAATACCAATTTGTTTAATCTCATGTACTATAACAAACCACAAAATAAATAAAAGGAAAAAGTAAGGAAATGAAAGAAGAAAATTTCATCCCACATTGGTGGAGGAAAGAAAATGGGTGACTTCCACCATAGTATAAATAGGAGTGTAAGTATCTTGTCCCACATCGCTAGATTATAAAACTAGTGAGCTCTTTATAAGAAACGAAATTTATATGTTAATGTTCTTATAAGACATATCACACCCAGTGGTCCTAGCGGAGCCCTGAATGCGCACGGGCTCGGGCGAAGTGCGATGGGCGCTTTGATGGCGCACTTTGCATTTGAATTAAGATTTAAAAAAAAATAAATAAAAAAAATATCCTTCCATCGCGATACGCGGCGGGTTTAGACTACCCATCGCGTACCGCGACGTGGAAGTTACGCGGATGACACGTTGCATGCCACGTGGCATGCCACGTAGCATGCCTAGGGCTGACTCAGCGAAGCTATAAGATTCTTCGCGATACGCGACGCCCTTTGCCCATGGCCATCGCGTACCTCGACGGGGTCCAAAATCTGCTATAAATAGGAAGTGAACGGGACATTCAAAATTTTCTCAAAACTTCTTTTCTCTATGAACTCACACACACATATAAGTATTTTATAAGTATAGTACCCAAGTTATCGTAGCGATACCCTATCCGATCGAAAGAAATATACACGAATCCAAAAGCTCTGCCTGCTAAGGTATGACATTGTGTCATCATGTAAAGTTTCTACTCCCTTGATTATCGTTATGATTATTGGTTTTATACTAATCTAGATATACTACATTGTGTTTATTCTAGGTGCTTAATACCAAGAGGCATTCTTTAATTATAAACTTGCAATGTGAGACATTCGAGTTTTTATACAACTCACATTTGCGTGAGACAACTATTTTTCCGACACTTTCATGGTGATTTCAAAACCTACAAAACCCATGATAGATTGTCTAAATATTTTCAAAAGTATTTACAAAGTATTTAAAATACATTACAGTGATTAAGTCTCTGTAGACTTACGGGATAGTTACTACTGGTATTGTGGGGTTTTGTATACAAGGCTTGCCTACTGGGCTATTACACGTTACTTATTGGACAAGTGTTAGCCAATAAGTAATATGACCACAGTCATAGATACGGTCGAGTGACAAGTACCTTTCGGTAATTTGTAAGCAGGCAAGTGTAAAAACATCTTAATGCTGTAACTGTAAAATGTGTCATTTACAAATGAATCTACTCACCAGTATTTCTTGCTGATCAAATATTTTAAACATGTTTCAGGTGACTTGTTAGAGACAAAGGAATGATGCTTGCGGGTTTCCAGCTTAAATAAGTGGCTTGTCACCAGAATAAAGAAACGTGTTTTGTAAATTAGGGTTTAACCCTATAAAACTATGTTTGTATTAAAAAGGGATTAGATTCACGGTTTATCATAATAATAATCATGGTGTTTTTATAACTCTAGTTGTTTTTCCTAACTACGGTTCTGATGAAACTTTCCACTGCAAAATAATTTAATAAACACCAATACCACCAATCAATGTTCACGGCTCCCTTCCTGGGATATAGGGGTCGGGGGCTGTGACAGCTGAAGTGGTATCAGAGCCACTTGTTTAAGCAATATGGATATTCTAATAATACCTAATCTTAAAAATTAATGTTAGGAAATACATGCATTAACTTATGTGTTAACCATAAAAAATAAGATTTTAAACCACACGTGAAAATAATTATTACTTTCTTTTGGAGTTCGTTGTTTTATTGTTTTTAATTTAACAGCATGAGTGAGCTAGTTGATGCTATTGAACACATATCCGTTAATTCCACGGATATAGAAGAAGGAGAATGTAGTCAACAACAACCTGAACCCATGATCTTTCAAGCCCAACCTGTAGAAAAACCAAAGCCTAAAAGAAGAAGAAGGCTCAAAGACTGGCAATGAGGATTGAGAAGAAATAAGAAAGGAAAAACCACAATCAAACAACCAACTCAACCACAACCCGAACAACCAACTCAACCACAACATGAACAACCAACTCAACCACAACCAATAGAACCACCACCAACTTTACCACCACCCATGTTAACAATACCAATGGAGGAGCGACTAGGCAGATGCCTAGATGAATGTGAAATTTTTCAACCAATATTCAACGATATGGGTGCAGCAAGTTCCAGCAACCCTAATATGCCATCCCAGGACCCAAATAATACACTGCTCCCTGATGATATTATCAGCCAAGCTCAAATGGAAGAATGGTGGATGTATGATTGGCAATATCAAACAATGATGTCAAATCCTTATGCACCATTCCAGGCTGAAACCGCAAACTACCCCACCATGACACCGGAGATGACGACAGAGCTCCGTCACTATGGGAATGAATTGGTGGATACCGCCAATAGACTGAGGGATGTTGGGGAGACCCTACGCTGGAAGTACTATGACCGAGAGCCTTATTTATAAAGCTATATATATAATATTTATATGTTCATTATCGTAATTTCTTTGAAAAAAAAAGAGTGTATGTATGTAAGAAAGGTGTGTAGTGACGCATATATATAGTGTGTAGATGTAAAAATAGTGATGTATATATATATATATATATATAAAGAGTAAATGTCGCAAAGATCGACGATTTTGACATATTTTATGCCTATGTGTTATTAATATCTTGCGTGCCTTATTATTTGATTACGATATTAATAATTCCTTTCTCATATGTAATTCAGATGTCGAATGAGCACAATCACGAAAATGAGCATAATCACGAAAATGAGCACAATCGTGAACATAAGAACAATCGCGAAAAAGAGCATAATCATGAAATTCATAATCAAGAAACTCATCTAAATATGAATGCCATTGAAAATATGATAGCTCAGAAAATCATTGAAGCAATTCCTTTAATTGCTGATGCCATTAAGCAACCCGTGTCTATAATTAGGCATAATACAGAAAGTAATAAACGAAAATCTAACACTGAGGCTAGTAATAGTGTGAATGGAGGAAATAGTAAACCATTACCCAAAAAGTCAAAAGTTCACGGGTGTACTTACAAGGATTTCTTGGCTTGTAAACCAACTGAATTCTCTGGAAAAGAAGGACCTATTTCAGCACTACGCTGGTTAGAAAAGACAGAAGCTATTATAAGAATTAGTAAATGTGCTGAAGAAGATAAAATATTATATGCTTCTAATCTCTTCATTAATGAAGCAATGGAATGGTAGAACGCTGTCCTCCAGTCAAAAGGAAGTCACATAGTTTATACTATGATCTGAGAAGAGTCTAAAGAAATAGTAGAAAGGAAATTTTGTCCTCCTCATGAAAGAGAAAAGATTGCTACTATGTTCTTAAACCACAAGATGGAAGGTGTTAAGTGTCGTGAGTATACGACAAAATTCTTCGAATATGCAAGAATGGTACCGGCTTTGGCTTCACCAGAGTCAGTACTAATTTCTCGTTATATTTGGGGATTAGTAAGTGACATCCGCGATCTGGTAAAGTCAGCTAGACCTCAGACTATTGAAGAAACAGTTGAGCTAGCAAATACCCTGACAGACGGATTAGTCCGAACTCAGGAAGAAAACAAAAAGAAAGATCTAGCCCAGAAGATTACCCAAGAATTCCGGAAGAAATGAACAGGGCAATCTTATGCTCATCCTTTCTATAAAACTTGCGGAAAAAGGCATTCAGGGAGATGCGCTTTTAAGAAAACTAAGTATTGCAACTATTGCAAATGGCTGGACATACGGATGAAGAATGTAGAAGAAAGCAAAGTCGTGTCTGCTACAACTGCGGAGAACCTGGCCACATCCGTCCAAAATGTCCAAAGCTGATAAAGGTGCCTGACAACAAAGCAAAGAACACAGATGGATCTAAGAAGAATGCACGAGCTTTTCAGCTTACTGCACAAGAAGCAGCAATGATTCCGGACGTCATTGCGGGTACGTTTCTTGTTAATAACGTTTACGCTAAAGTATTGTTTGATTCCGGAGCAAACCAAAGTTTTATAAACACGAAGTTTTGCCAAGCCTTAAATCAACCATTAACCAAACTCCATCAAGTCTGCACGGTAGAGACGGCAGATGGAAATTCCATTCATATTCATGAAGTACTCCAAGAAGAAAACATAAACTTACTAGGCCACCAGTTTAAAGCAAATTTACTCCCAATGAATCTGGCTAGATTCGATGTTATATTAGGAATGGATTGGCTAGCAGCCAATAATGCTCGAATCCTATGTAATACAAATTATGTTGAAATCCGCTTGCCAACAGGAGAAATTATTACAATTCAAGGAGATAAGATGCTCAAGCCTAGAAAGTTTATATCGGTAATGAAAGCAGCAAGCTATCTAAGGAAGCAAGGCGTAGTATATATGATTTCTGTAATCATTAGCGCCAAAGGAAAAGAGCTAAAAGATATTCCGATAGTATCGGAATATCCTGATGTTTTTCCATAAGATTTACCTGGGCAACCGCCTGATCATGAAGTTGAATTTAGAATCCATATAATACCAGGAATAGCACCAGTTGCTAAAGCACCATACCGATTAGTACCAACAGAGATGTTATAATTAAAGAAGCAATTAGATGAATTGCTAGAAAAAGGTTTTATACGACCTAGCTCATCACCCTGGGGAGCACCAGTACTGTTTGTCAAAAAGAAAGATGGTTGGATGCGTACGTGTATCGATTATAGAGAATTAAATAAAGTCACGATTAAGAATCAGTATCCCTTACTGAGAATTGATGATTTATTTGATCAACTCCAAAGAGCTCAATATTTTTCTAAAATCGATTTACGCTTATACCATCAATTAAAAGTGCAAGAAGAAGATGTTCCTAAAACAGCTTTTAGGACAAGATATGGTCATTATGAGTTTACAGTCATACCATTTGGTTTAACCAATGCACCAGCTGCATTTATGGATATGATGAACCGAATATGTAAACCATATTTGGATAAATTTGTAATCGTCTTTATAGACGATATACTTATTTATTCCAAAACCAATGAAGATCATGTTAAACATCTTCATACACTTTTGACACTATTGAGAAAAGAGAAGCTTGACGCTAAATTTTCAAAGTGTGAATTCTGGTTACAAGAACTACAGTTTCTAGGACACTTGATTAACCATGAAGGTATTCACGTGGACCCTTCCAAAATAGAAGCTATTACTAATTGGGAAATACCTAAAACTCCTACAAAAATTAGAAGTTTCTTGGGATTAGGGGGATATTATAAACACTTCATTCAAAATTTTTCCCGAATAGCAGTTTCGTTAACTAAGTTAACGTGCAAGAATGTCAAGTTTGAATGGGGACCTAAGCAAGAAGAAGCTTTTATAACTTTGAAGCAAAAGTTAACAAATGCCCCAATACTTGCGCTACCAGAAGGAACTGAAGATTTCACAGTTTGTTGTGATGCTTCTAAATCAGGACTGGGATGCGTACTAATGCAACGTGAGAAAGTTATTGCTTATGCATCTAGACAATTAAAGAAGCATGAAGAGAATTATACAACACATGACTTAGAATTGGGAGCAATAATTTTCGCCCTAAAGATCTGGAGACGCTATTTATATGGTAGTAAGTTTACCGTATTTACAGATCATAAAAGCGTAAAATATATCTTTGGGCAAAAGGAGCTTAACATGAGGCAAAGACGTTGGATGGAAATTCTCAGCGACTATGATTGTGAAATCCTATACCGTGAAGGTAAGACAAATATAGTAGCCGATGCATTAAGCAGAAAAGAGCATGAGAAACCTAAAAGAGTGCGAGCTCTAAGGTTAGAACTTCAAATCAATTTAATTGATGAAGTAAAGAATGCTCAGAAACATAGAAGAAAATAATATTGCTGATGAGAAAAGAAATGGTACTATTGATCTACTTATCAAAGGAAATGATGAAATTCTCCGGATGGGGAACAGGATTTGGATACCAATCATATGAGGATTACGAGAAAAGATTCTCGAATAATCCCATAACTCCAAATACACAATGCATCCTGGAAGAGATAAAATGTATCAAGATTTGAAGAAAATCTATTGGTGGATAGGAATGAAAAAGGACATAACTAGTTATGTTTCAAAATTCTTAACTTGTTCACAAGTTAAAGCAGAACATCAAAAGCCATCGGGATTACTTCAACAATTGGAAATGCCAGAATGGAAATGGGAATTATTAACAATGGATTTTGTTACCAAATTACCTACCACAAGAAGAGGTAATGACACAATCTGGGTGATTGTGGATAGATTAACAAAATCATCCCATTTTATACCAATGAAGGAAACTTTCAAAATGGAACAATTAGCCAAGTTGTATGTAGACAAAGTTGTCTCATTACATGGAGTTCCATTATCCATTGTATCTGATCGGGATAGTCGTTTTACTTCTCATTTTTGGAAAAGTTTCCAAATAGCTATGGGAACAAAATTAAACTTGAGCACAGCATACCATCCACAGACTGATGGTCAAAGTGAAAGGACCATACAAACATTGGAAGACATGCTAAGAGCATGTGTAATAGATTTTAGTGGAAATTGGGATGACCATTTACCACTAATAGAATTCTCCTATAATAACAGTTATCATACAAGCATTAACGCTGCCCCATTTGAAGCCCTTTTATGGATGAAGGTGTAGAACACCGGTGTGTTGGGCAGAAATAGGAGGAAAACAATTATATGGTCCTGAAATTATACAAGAGAGCACTGATAAGATAAATCAAGTCAAGGAGAGATTAAAGACCGCACGAGATCGTCAGAAAAGTTATGCGGATCATCGACGCAAACCATTGGAATTTCAAGTTGGAGACAAAGTGCTACTGAAGTATCTCCATGGAAAGGAGTAAACCGATTCGGTAAAAGAGGAAAGTTAAGTCCAAGATTTGTTGGACCATTTCAAATTCTCAAACGAATTGGACCAGTAGACTATCAGCTAGAAATGTCAGGTATACATGATGTATTTCATGTAAGTAACTTAAGGAAATGTTTAGCTGATAAATCACTTGAAGTATCCCTTCAAGATATAAAGGTAAATGAAAAGCTGAAATTCATTGAGAAACCTTTGCAAATTGAAGATAGAAAGATCAAGAATCTCAAGCATAAAAGAATAGTTCTGGTCAAAGTGAAGTGGGATTCAAATTGTGAACCAGAATATACTTGGGAATTGGAATCCAACATGAAAAGAAAGTATCCACACTTATTCCAACCAAATCTCGAGGACAAGATTCAGAATAAGGAGGGGAGACTATAACAAACCACAAAATAAATAAAAGGAAAAAGTAAGGAAATGAAAGGAGAAAATTTCATCCCACATTGGTGGAGGAAAGAAAATGGGAGACTTCCACCATAGTATAAATAGGAGTGTAAGTATCTTGTCCCACATCGCTAGATTATAAAACTAGTGAGCTCTTTATAAGAAAGGAAATTTATATGTTAATGTTCTTATAAGACATATCACACCCAGCGGTCCTAGCGGAGGATGCGAAGCACCCGAACGCGCACGGTAGGGGTGCAAACGAGCCGAGCCGAGCCCGAGCTCGACTAGGCTCGAGCTCGGCTCGTTTAACTTACACAGAGCTCGAGCTCGGCTCGTTTCGAGCTCTATATTCAAAGCTCGAGCTCGGCTCGTGAATTGATTTTGAAGCTCGAGCTCGGCTCGTTCGCTATTTATCAATTATTTTTTTATATAATTATAATTATTTTATATATTTTTTATAATTATAATTTAATGTATAAAAGAATATATATTATTTAGTTATTTTTATTTATTTTTCATAACATTATATTAATTAATTAATAATTATTAAATATATGTTTTAAAAAATATATATAATTGGCAGGTTCGTTTAGGCTCGCGAGCCGTCTCGAGCTCGATAAGTAAAGCTCGGGCTCGGGCTCGTTTATTAAACGAGCTTAGTTTTAGGCTTGAGCTTGGGCTCAGGCTCGATAAAGCTCGGCTCGAACGAGCTTTTTAACGAGCCGATCTCGAGTAGCTCGCGAGCAGCTCGGCTCATTTGCACCCCTAGCGCACGGGCTCGGGTAAAGTGCGATGGGCGCAATGTGGCCCTTTGATGGCGCACTTTGCACGTCGCACGCTCGCATCGCCGCGAGCCGCATTAAGGGCCGCCTTAGTATTTTTTATTGGGAATTAAAATATTTTAAAAAATATATATATCCTTCCATCGCGATACGCGACGGGTTTAGACTACCCATCGCGTACCGCGACGTGGGAGTTACGAGGATGACACGTTGCATGCCATGTGGCGTGCAACGTAACATGCCTAGGGCTGACTCAGCGAAGCTATAAGATTCTTCGCGATACGCGACGCCCTTTGCCCATGGCCATCGCGTACCGCGACGGGGTCCAAAATCTACTATAAATAGAAAGTGAACACGACATTCAAAATTTGCTCAAAACTTCTTTTCTCTCTGAACTCACACACACATAAAAGTATTTTATAAGTATAATACCCAAGTTATCGCAGCGATACCCTATCCGATCGAAAGAAATATACATGAATCCAAAAGCTCTGCCTGCTAAGGTATGACATTGTGCCATCGTGTAAAGTTTCTACTCTCATGATTATCGTTATGATTATTGGTTTTATACTAATCTAGATATACTACATTGTGTTTATTCTAGGTGCTTAATACGAAGAGGCATTCTTTAATTATAAACTTGCAAGGTGAGACATTCGAGTTTTTATACAACTCACATTTGCGTGAGACAACTATTTTTTCGACACTGTCATGGTGATTTCAAAACCTACAAAACCCATGATAGATTGTCTAAATATTTTCAAAAGTATTTACAAAGTATTTAAAATACATTACAGTGATTAAGTCTCTGTAGACTTACGGGACGGTTACTACTGGTATTGTGGGGTTTTGTATACAAGGCTTGCCTACTGGGCTATTACACGTTACTTATTGGACAAGTGTTAGCCAATAAGTAATATGACCACAGTCATAGATACGGTCGAGTGACAAGTACCTTTCGGTAATTTGTAAGCATGCAGGTGTAAAAACATCTTAATGTTGTAACTGTAAAATGTGTCATTTACAAATGAATGCACTCACCAGTATTTCTTGCTGATCAAATATTTTAAACATGTTTCAGGTGACTTGTTAGAGACAAAGGAATGATGCCTACGGGCTTCCAGCTTAAATAAGTGGCTTGTCACCAGAATAAAGAAACGTGTTTTGTAAATTAGGGTTTAACCCTATAAAACTATGTTTGTATTAAAAAGGGATTAGATTCTCGGTTTATCATAATAATAATCATGGTGTTTTTATAACTCTAGTCGTTTTTCCTAACTACGGTTCTGATGAAACTTTCTGCTGCAAAATAATTTAATAAACACCGATACCACCAATCAATATTCACGGCTCCCCTCCCGGGATATAGGGGTCGGGGGCTGTGACATGTACCAGACAGTTTATTAATATAATGTGTGCGATTGGTTAGCTTTGTGGTCTTTGGCCATCTAGTATTGTTAGCATATTAGACGAGTTTTGTAAGCAACGTGCTTAAGCACCTGATATTATAAGAACGTGTGTTTTGAAGCATTTATTTGTGTTCTTTGTGTTCTTGTTATTTGTTCTTGAATCATCTTGTGTTGGATTTCCGCACCAACATCAATATTAGTTGATATCATACTGAAAGATCCTTCACGGGACTTACAATTGGTATCAGATCCTTAGACCTATTTAATAACGTTATTGTGATGTCAACGGATTCAAGATATAAAGGTTTGGTGGTTTTGTTGATTTCCGGCGAGTTCATAATCGGAGAAGAAGGAAACTGATGGTTTGGTCAAAAATCTCTTTTACTTGGAAAAAATTTGAATCCCATAAAATCAGGGATTTAGTTGTTACCAAAATAAGATCATAAAATGTGGTTGTGGGTGTTCTCGACTGGTTTTCCCAGTTTTCGGCCAAAACTAAGTGTTTTTGGCTATTAATCATCGTTTTCGGCCAAGTTAAATTGTTTTCGGCCAGAAAACTAGTGTTATCGGCCAACATTAAGGGTTTTCGGTCAAGTATAAGTGTTTTCGGCCATTTTTACCTGTTCTCGGTCAAAGTTGTGAGTTCTCGGTCAATGCTACCTTGTTCTCGGTCAAGCTTTGGGTTCTCGGTTAAAACATTAGGTTCTCGGTAAAAAAAAGTAATTTGGCGGGAATTTTTTTTTTTATTTTTAATTTTAATTTTTAATTTTAATTTTTTTTTTGTTTCAATGCATACGATTCTATTATCAAATAAATCGTCAAATACATAAACTGATTCACACAGAATATTATTCTCTCTAAATGGTGGCTATGAAAGTATTAGAGAGATCTCTGGTTCTGCTTAACAACTCCTAACCCTAAAATGATTAAACATGCTTTATATAGTTAGCATTTATAAGAGGCCCAATGACCAAGCCCAACTAAGCCCAAACAGAAATCAACATGATTTATGTATTGCTAACCCATGCAAACCGAAATCCCTACGGATTTCGGTATTACATGCTCCAAGCCGTAAATTCCATCTTGTCTAATACTTTGACTCTTCTAGATTATTTATCTTTTGTCTTGATCATGTCATGGTCTTTTGATATGCGTCAGTCTAACCAAATCGTGACCCAACAATCTCCCCCTTAGACTGATGCTTTCAAAACCTTCATAATCTTTACTTGAACATGATCAGCAACTTCAGCATTTGCATCTAATACTCTACCATCTCCCCTTGAACATGATCAGCAACTTCAGCATCTGCATCCAATACTCTACCATCTCCCCTTTATTGACAGCATCATCCAATTTAAATCTCAGATACTTCATATGCTTTCGTTGCAAGAAATCAGTCTTGAAAGAACAATCAACTTTGATAGAAAGATCAACCAAAATATATTGAAAACAATTAAATAAAACAAAATAAGACACACACACACACACATATATATATATATATATATATACTAATTTTTTTATTTTTCTGATTTTCTTGAAAAGACTTGAAATGAGATCATACCAGCTAAACCAACTATAACACAATAATCGATATCATATTTCATTAGTTGAAGACAAAATTTAAAATGATTTCTTAACACATTTGTTTCGACAAGAGTAATCAAGAAGTAAAAATAAAATAAATGAAATAAAATAAAACCAAAAACAACAAATAAAACAAATTTAATCACCCGATCTTCTTGTAATTTAGCTAATTAGGGGTCAAATTTCAGTTTTGATAAAAACGTCGACTGTATATGAAAAGATCCGAACATGGAATCATATTGTTTAAGGTGTTGTCACAAGGATTCATGTTCAGCGTTATTATGACATAAATAAACAGGTTGATAGCAGGTGTAACGAACTTAGCATGATTTTCATTGCATCAGTGATATGAATTAGGTTCGGTTCGGCATAAAGCTTAGATGGACATCACTCATTGACCTGTGATACCTCCTATCTCTTCTCAAAACGTATTTGGCTTTCCCCAGATCACCCCAATTTGACTCCAACCCCCTAGTGCTTAATCAAAAGATTTTTATGGATAAACAAACAAGAATTTAAGCTTTAAGGTTGAACGTTTGACTTACAAGCAGTCTAAGGGGGAGATTGTTGGGTCACGATTTGGTTAGACTGACGCATATCAAAAGACCATGACATGATCAAGACAAAAGAGAAATAATCTAGAAGAGTCAGTATTATACAAGATGGAATTTACGGCTTGGAGCATGTAATACCAAAATCCATAGGGATTTCGGTTTGCATGGGTTAGCAATACAGAAATCATGTTGATTTCTGTTTGGGCTTAGTTGGGCTTAGTCATTGGGCCTCTTGTAAATGCTAACTATATAAAGCATGTTTAATCATTTTAGGGTTAGGAGTTGTTAAGCAGAACTAGAGATCTCTCTAATACTTTCATAGCCACCATCCAGAGAGCATAATATTCTGTGTAAATCAGTTTATGTATTTGATGATTTATTTGATGATAGAATCATATGCATTGAAACCATATTACTTTTTGTTCATTATATTTATGTTGTTCTTCTATCTCGTTCTTGAATCATCACGGTGTTAGGACTCCGCACGAACATCGTGTCTGGGTTGATATCAAATTGTATGATCCAGATTCGGGACTTGCAATTGGTATCAAAGCCTTTTGAACCTTTCAAGGCGTTTGATATCAACGGATTCAAGTTTTTTACTTGTTTGGTGTTTTTGGTTGATTTTCCGGTGAGCAGTGTAATGGGGAAGATAGAGTCTTAATTTTGGTTATTGATTTGGTTTAGTTGGAAACATTTTAAATTCCTTGATTCACATGATTCATTTGATCTCTTATCAAAATTAGTAAACATAGTTCTCGGGAAATTCTGTTTGATTTCTGGGTAAATTCAGGTATTTCAGCCAAAATCTTAATTTGCTGAACAAGTAATCATCGTTCTCGGCCAAAAACAAGAGTTTTCGGCCAACATTAAGTGTTCTCTGCCAAGACTAAGGGTTCTCGGTCATCGTGGGTTCTCAGTCAACGCGTGTTTTCAGTCAAGAAGAGTTCTCGGTAAAACTAGTTTTCGGTCAGCAAGGGTTCTCGGTAAACAAGTGTTCTTGGTCAACCTGTGTTCTTGGTTGACTTGATTTATTTTCTGTTGACCTTACTGTTCTCGGTCAAATTTATTTGTTCTCGGTCTAAGTTAGTTCTCAGTCAAAGTTTCAGACAAGCTTTTGAGTTCTCGGTCTAAGTTGGCGGGAAAATTTTTCTTAAACGAAATTTTTCCTGAATACTCCTTATAAGTGAGACTTCATTCTTGAAAATTTTGCCCAAAATAATTTTTTTTGTGATTTTCGGTAAATTTTTTGGCGGGAAAATCAGAAAAAATTTTCTTGAACAAAATTTTTCCTAGACATTTCTATTGAGTGGGACATCTTTCTTGGGAATTTTGGCGATTATATTGTTGGTACATAAATGTCAGTAGTTCATAGTCTAGCGTTTGTAATCGAGTCTGTAATGTAATTATGTTTAAGTTTATGTTTATGTATGTAAGCGAAGTTGTCAACAAGTTCGCTTAGGCGAACTTGTTGAACAAGCGATGTTGTCGACAAGTTCGCCTAGGCGAACTTGTTCAACGAGCGAAGTTACTGACAACTTCGCCTGAGGCGAAGTTGTCGTGTATTTATATAGCCTACGGGTTTACGGTTTAGATGTTAGAGTTTTTGGTTTAGAACGAGAGAGGATGATCCCAATGCATCGAAAGATGCAGGTGGTGAGTTGCCAAGAACTACTATAGCTCTTGGGGCTTCCACAGCTGAGGGGGAGTCTGCATCTGGTGATGATGTGGTTGCTGTTGGTGATGATGTGGATGTGGTTGAAGATGTTGAGATTGTTGATGATATGATTGATGCGCTGAAAGAGATAGACGATATGTTAGAAGATGATGAGTTGATAAATGAAGATGATGTTCTGCCAATCGATGAGATCAAAAATATTGGTGCAGAAATTATGGTTGAGAATGTGATAGAAGAATGAGAGATTGTTGAAGAAAATGTTGAGCATGAGATCCCTGTGGTTGAACAGTCGACTATATGTGAAGATGCTGTGGTTGACAACACTGAGTGGGAAGATCAGCCAAACTGGAAGGAAGGCTGCGCTCAGTGGTTTGTAAAGACGAAGAAGCCAGCAGTACCGACGATGTTCAAAAAGTCGTATAATATAAAGGGATATGCAGAATCAAAGAAGGGAATCATATGCTGGTTGTACGATGAAGAGTTGAAACTATTTGTGATCAAACGTTACGACGGCATTCAGTACTTCAAGAAGATGTTAAGATCCCTGAATACCTTACCGGAGTGTGAGGTGAAAGACTTAGCAAGACTGGGGCTGATAAACAGAAGTGATGATAACATGGCGAGAGTAATTGGGAAAATTGTTTGGAAGGAGGCCATTAAAGATAAAAAGTTTGAACTTCTGAAGCCTCAGAAAGGGAAGTTAGTAGAAGACAAAGATAGAGGGATGAGGACAGAAGGCAAACCATGGATGGTTATGAAGTATAAACCAGTCCGTCATTTAAAAGAAGTGCCGATGAAGGTGATGCCCAAGAACGTCTTGAAAGACTTGAAGTGGTGGTACGTGGATTGTGAAACTGCTGAAGCGGTCATGGAGGATGAAGATGAGCAAGAGATCATGAGAGTGTATGATCCTATGCACTTAGTCAATCTGTCTCAAGCTGACTTGCAGGTACTACATGCTAAGAAGATTTTCTACATTCCTGCTTGGAAAGAGGAAGCTAAGAAGTACCAGAAGTTGGTTTCTGTATGTGTTAGACAGGGAGTGCGTGCTTGAAGAGATGAAGAGAGAAGACGAGAGATTACAAGACACAAGCTTTGAAGATCAAGATATGAAGCTACTGCCAAGGGGGAGTCTGTTGGTACATAAATGTCAGTAGTTCATAGTCTAGCGTTTGTAATCGAGTCTGTAATGTAATTATGTTTAAGTTTATGTTTATGTATGTAAGCGAAGTTGTCAACAAGTTCGCTTAGGCGAACTTGTTGAACAAGCGAAGTTGTAGACAAGTTCGCCTAGGCGAACTTGTTCAACGAGCGAAGTTACTGACAACTTCGCCTGAGGCGAAGTTGTCGTGTATTTATATAGCCTACGGGTTTACGGTTTAAGTGTTAGAGTTTTGGTTAATCACGTGTAATTCAGCAAGTCGATAGACGAGAGATAGAGTCTGTAATAGACGTGTTTCAAGTTATAATATATAACGTGTTCGTTTGTATCGCGTGTGATTGTTTTACGTATTCTACGCTCGTAACTACCTACGCAGGGATTCCGCACCTACGTAGATAGCGATATCCCGTGTAAGATCCGTCCAGGAACCTACAATTGGTAGGGTTTCGGCGAAGATATAAGGTTGAGCGAAGTTAACCACAACTTCGCCTACCTCATAAGTTCGCCTAAGCGAAGTTATCCTCAACTTCGCTTACCTCCTAAGTTCGCTTACCTTAAGCGAAGTTATTCTCAACTTCGCCAAGTCACGCGAATTTAAGGATTTTCCAGCGAAGTTAACACTTAAGCGAAGTTATCCTTAACTTCGCCTATTGTACTGTTTGGAAGAATTTTTGTTTTTTTCGGGTTTTTCTTGTTTTTGAGAAGATGTCGCCGATTAACATCTCAGAGTTAGTCAAAATGGAAGTTGAAGCGGGGTCGGCTACTAAGGCCCCAAGGTTGATGAAAGGAACCGACTTTGTGGCGTGGAAGGATAGGTTCATTCAGTATATTAAATACTAGGATGCAAAGATGTGGGTGTGCATCCAGGATGGATATATTCCACCGACAATGGAATACGAAGGTCGGGATGTGATAAAGAAGTACAGCAAGATGGAGGAAGAAGAGAAAAAAATGTATGAGGCCGAGAGCAAGGCCCATGCTGCAATTACTATGGCTCTTCCTCAAGAGATTCTCCATACATTCAGGAAGTACACTTCTGCACGAGAGCTTTGGGATGCTCTTGAGAATAGATTCGAAGGGAACGTGGGTATTCGTGCCTCGAAGATTAAGCTGTTAAAGACCCAGTTCTCTGTTTTCAAATATTTGAAGAACGAATCGCTCGATGATATTATCACCCGATATTATCATCTAATGACAGAGCTGAACAACTATTCTATTGCTTACAGAGAGGAGGAAATAGTTGAGAAGCTTCTCGATGCTCTCCCACCGAAGTGGGAAATGTACACTGTTCTAATGAGGGAAGACAAAGACTTTCCTAATTATGACTTGGAGACAGCAGTAAACAAGCTCAGAACCTTTGAGCTTAATATGGTTCGTAAAGAGACACCAACGGATCAGGTTCAAAACCCTGGTATGTATGGTGCCAAAGTTAACTCAGGCTCAAGTTCGAAGTCTGAATCTGCTGCTTACTACTCCAAAGGAGAGTTAAGTTCTAACTCTTCTCATGAAGGAAATGTGTCAGTAAACATGAACGGTGATGTTTGCTTTGTTGCTGGAGGATCAAGTGCTTCGAAACCTCAAGCATCCAAGAGTAGTTTCTCTCCCAGTGCTTCAAGCAATAACTAAACTAAGATGCCAATGAGTGTCAAATCTGCTGAAGAGCAGTTTGCACTCTATGCATCTTTTATTGCTTCTTACGAGAACTACATACAAGGGAAGATTGTGGACCCTGCTGCTTTGGAAGAAGACTATGACCAGATCGATCCTGATGATCTGGAGGAGATGGATCTGCAGTGGCAGATGGCGATGATAGTCAGAAGAGTGAAGCGTTTCATGAAGAAGACTGGCAGAAAGTTCGTAGGTGGAAAGCCAGGATTTGATAAGTCAAGGGTGAGGTGCTACAATTGTCAACAAAATGGACACTTTGCAAAGGAGTGCACTAATGCACGTGTAGAACGTAGTCAGGGGAGGACTACACAGCAAAGTGGAAATAACAATGGGAATAATGCCATGATGTCTGATGCTGGTGAATACAACTGGAACATGTTCTCTGGAGAACTCTTTGAGCAGGCACACATGGCGAAGGTTGCAGCTGAAGAATGTATGAAAGCCGCTGAAAATGAAAAAGCTTTCATGGCTAATGACCAGAACTCCGAGGTATGTACTAAACCTATCTGTACTAAATGTGAGAACTTGTCTGAACAGCTTGCTACAATTACTGATCAGTATGTTAAATTGGATGCCGAATTTAAAACCTTGAAAGAAGATCATCACTTCACGAAGACAAGAGAAAATAATTATAAAATAAAAATTAAAGCTTGTGAAAAAGACGTTAAAAGTTTAAAAACAAAAAGGGAAAGCAGCACAAGAAGTCCCATCTCACCAAGAAAGTAAACTCAATTGCCAGTACACTAGAGCTGCTTCACATGGATCTCTTCGGTCCTATGAATGTAAGAAGTCTAGGTGGTACAACTTATTGCTTGGTGATCACTGATGACTACTCACGATACTCGTGGGTATACTTCCTGAAATCAAAGGACGAAACGGCTCAAATGGTGAAGAATCTGATTACCAAAGTTGAGAACATTATGGATAAACGAGTGAAGTTCATCAGAAGTGACAATGGTTCCGAGTTTAAAAATTTTGAAATGGAGATCTTCTGTCTGTCAAGAGGGATTGAACACCAATTCAGCGCTCCGTATACTCCGCAACAGAATGGAGTGGCTGAAAGGAAGAATAGAACTTTAATTGAAGGAGCCAGAACTATGCTGGCTGATTCGAAGCTTCCGGTGGTGTTCTGGGCAGAAGCTGTTTCTACAGCTTGCTATGTACTGAATAGAGTTTTAACGGTAAAAAGACTTAATAAAACATGCTACGAGCTTATGCATGGGAGAAAGCCCAATTTGTGTGGACTTGAAGCTTTCGGGTCCCCGTGTTCAATTTTAAAGGCACATTCAAAGTTTGGTGAAGCAGCCGATGAAGGAATCTTAGTCGGCTATGAAGTTGGGACTCCCAACAGGCGTGTCTTTAATACAACGAACGGCAAGGTTGAGGTGGTATGTAACACCGACATTACGAGTTACAGATCGCCAAGACCGAGCATCGGACCTCCTGGGATTTTCGACTATGATAGGCCCTTCAAGTCTTTTAACATACCTGATTTGTTTTGTACAGAAGAAGAAGAACGTGTTGCTACGAAGATGATTCTAGATGAGGAGGAAAATTTGGCACATAGACAGCTATTTGATGATTGTCAACCTTCCTCATCAAATTCTATCGGTTCCCCTGCTGTCTCTCCTGAAGAAGAGTTTATCAATCCATTTCACTCTCAGCCAGAAACAACCATTGATGAGCTCTCTTCTAATTTAGAAGATAATTTGCATGTCGGTGCTGTTCCGACCACGAGAATTCACATAGATCACCCTTTGGAGAATGTTATAGGTGATGTGTCCTCCGGTGTACAAACCAGAAGTAGCTTGAATGAGCACACCTGTGTTTATACAAGCATTAAGGAAACGGGTATAATGAACGAATGTTTGTACTCATGCTTTATTAGCCAGATTGAACCGAAAAATTATCAAATGGCTCTTAAGGACAGCTCGTGGGTCGAGGCCATGCAAGAAGAGTTGGCTCAATTTAAGAAGATGGAAGTTTGGACTTTGGTTGAAAAACCAAGGAATGTGCATGCGATAGGCACAAAATGGGTGTTTAAGTGCAAGAGAGATGAAAAGGGGATTATTATAAGAAACAAGGCGAGGCTGGTCGTTAAAGGTTTTAATCAACAAGAGGGGATAGATTATAATGAAGTGTTCGCTCCGGTGGCCAGGTTGGAAGCGATAAGATTGTTTTTGGCGTTTGCTGCTTTTAAGAAGATGAAAGTGTTTCAGTTGGACGTGAAGAGTGCGTTCCTCAATGGGAAAGTTGATGAGGTTGTGTATGTTGAGCAACCTCCGGGTTTTCCTGACCCAGACTTTCCTGATCACGTGTACAAGTTGAGCAAGGCGCTGTATGGATTACATCAGGCACCTCGTGCTTGGTATTCAACGTTATCGGACTACTTGCTAGAGAATGGTTTTGAAAGGGGTTTGATTGACAGCACACTATTTGTGAAGAGAGATGGAAGTGACTTCCTGCTAGTTCAAGTCTACGTGGATGACATCATATTTGCTGCATCAAGAGTCTCCATGTGTCAGGAATTTGAGGCCGTCATGAAGAAAAGATTTGAGATGAGTGCTATGGGTGAACTAACGTTCTTTTTAGGATTGCAGGTTGATCAAAAGAAGGATGGGATGTTCATTCATCAAACAAAATATGTTCATGATGTCCTCAAGCGCTTCAGGATGGAGGATTCTTCTCCATTTGACACTCCAATTTGCGTCAACCACAAGTTGGGAGCTGAAATAGACGGTGACGCAGATGTGGACCCAACTCAGTATCGGGCTATAATAGGTTCTTTGATGTATTTGACTGCTTCTAGGCCTGATATAATGTTTGCTGTTTGTCTTTGTGCTCGTTTTCAGGCAAACCCAAAGGAATCTCACATGAAGGGTGTGAAGAGGATTCTGCGGTATCTCAAAGGCAAGCCGAAGCTAGGGTTGTGTTACCCGAAGGGAGGAGACGTGGAACTGGTTGCTTATACGGATTCTGATTATGGAGGGTGCAATCAGAGTCAGAAGTCGACAACAGGAGGATGTCAGTTTCTCGGTGGAAGATTAGTTTCCTGGCAGTGCAAGAAACAGACATCAGTAGCAATCTCTACGTGCGAAGCTGAATATATGGCAGCATCCAACTGCTGCTCTCAGGTTTTGTGGATTCAGCAACAATTGCGCGACTATGGTCTGAATTTCTTACTCACTCCTATTTTTATTGATAACACTGCTGCCATCTCAGTAATTAACAATCCTGTGAAACATAGTAAAACTAAACATATTGACATTCGTCATCATTTCATACGGGATTGTGCTGAGAAGAAACTGATTAAGGTCGAAAAGGTCGATACGCTAGAAAAATTTCGCTGATTTATTTACAAAAGCGTTTGATAAATCCAGATTTCAAAACCTAATTGAGCTGAACGGGATGATCAATCCCGAGTAACCATGTTTTTTGTGTTTATTTAAAAAAAAAAAAAAAAAAAAAAAAAAAAAAAAAAAAAAAACGTCACTATTGCTTAAAATTAGTCGGTTACCTCAGTTTGATGGACATATCCTCGGATATGTTTTGGTCCTCGTTTCTACTTGTAGAGAATGAGGGTCGCCATTAACCAGATGACTGAAAGTGATCGGGGCGGTTATGATGTGTTTTCTTTCTGTCGCTGAAAATTAGTCGGTCATACTTAGTTAGAAGGACACATACTTGTATGTGGTCGGTCCAGTTGATCCATTGGATCTTCAGGATTGCCGTTTACCTGAATACTTTGACGTGATCGGGGCGATTGAAGTCAAAATTTCTTGTGGGAAATGAAATTACTTTTCAAGTCTAATACTTCGTAAGAAGTTCATTTGCTATGTTTAACAGGAAATTGATCCAACCTTGGAAAATGATGTTTATTCTAATTTTGTGTGCTTAACTAGTGAAGTTCTTAAGCTTAAAAGGCATTAGAACAGTCATTGTATGTCAAGGTAAATTCTTAATGGTGTGTAAAAGTATATGTGATACAAACTAAATATACTTGATTTTACGTGGAAACTACTTAAGAGTTGCGTGTCTTCATGTATATCTTTCCGAATGATAGGCAGAAAAGTGATTACCCAGTCATACACGAGCCCGTAAGTGTTCTGATTCCCGTGAAGAAGGCGTTTCAAGACACTGCAGTGATCCAGATTCGGGACTTGCAGTTGTTTATTACTCTGAAGTCTATAAGTATGTTTGTTAAAAAAAAAAAAAAAAAATTAGTACTTATGAATTATTGTAACATTCGAGAGTTCAAGAAATCGAGACTTCTCAATCATGGAGTAAGAATGAGTACGGGAAGCAGACAAAGAATACTTACAAGTTAATCAGACACTATGGGTCGAAGTCAATTCGGGGTGACTTGGGGAAAGCCAAATACGCTTTGAGAATAGATAGGAGGCATCAAAATCTCTGAGTTGTTGCCCACTTATTTTTTTTGAGCTTAATTGAACTTAACTCGTATCACAGAAACGATGAAAACCACTTTAAGTTATTTACATGTGTACAACCTGTTTCTCTATGTCATAATACAGCTAAACACGGATCTATGTGACAGTCACGGAGTTAGTATGATTCCGTTAGGATCTTTTCTAAAACATGGTGGTCCCTGACTAGACTGAAATTTGATCCCTTATTCGTTAAAATTTTTATAAGTTTTTCTTAGTTTTGTAGTTGTATTATTTTTTAACTGGTTACTTAGAATTGATCATGTCGTTTATTTCTTAAAGGGAAGTTTTAAAGAGTTAATTCAAATTGTTCAAAATTATAAGGTTTGGTTATGAAAATATAGGCGAAGTTGTTGAATCAGGCGAACTTGTGGATAACTTCGCCTAGGCGAAGTTATCCGTAACTTCGCTTGACCAACTCTGACCCTATATAAGGATTTCATACAGTAAAATATTCATTATTTCAAAATATCAGCGAAGTTGTTCCGAGAAACCCGGCGAACTTAACTATTATCCGGCGAACTTGATTCGTTTCCGATTTCGATCCTTTTTCTCAGTTTCGTTCATAGATTCAAGGTGTGGCGATTAACCGTATATCCAAAGACAGTGATGCTTTTCATAGGTCGTTTTGAACGGTTTCGTGACCTCGGTCCGGTGACCTTTCAAAACCGAGATTTACAAACTTGTATTACGTGTTCATGGACGATCTTTTCATCTAACCATCCCTAATATCATGTGTTAGAGTCTCCTGGATCGTCAAACTTTGCCGAATCATCGGATTCCGGCTGTTAGAATCCTAACAGTCGCCTATTCTGATGCAGGCGAAGTTAGGGTTTAGGCGAAGTTATCCGCAACTTCGCCTGGGGCTTAATTTCGCCTGAGGCGAAGTTATCCGCAACTTCGCCTGAGACTTAATTTCGCCTAACCCTTATCTTCGCCTGAGGCGATGTTGTGATGAGGCGAAGTTATCACTAACTTCGCCCAGACCATTTTACTTAAAATTAATTAGACGAACTTAAAGATGAAGCGAAGTTGTTCCCAACTTCGCCTCACCTTTAACTTTGCCTTTACAGGTTTGATCACAACTTCGCTCCTGGTAATCAGGCGAACTTGTGTACAACTTAAACGTTTATCTAACTTGGTTCGTTTAGTGCAGATATGGCTGCTGTTGGAAGTGCAGGAGGTGCAGGTGATGACGGTGATGATCACAGACAATTCTTCCCAGCTCATAACCAGTTCATAACACTTGACCCAGATGCAAAGGGCGTGGAGGACTACAGGGATATAATTACTTTTCTCCTGCGCTCAAGGATATATCACGCAATAACAACTACCCTGCCTATTTCCCTACCGAATATTGAAGACTTTTGGCAGACGGTAGAGTACGATTGCCGGGTTGAGCCCCCGGTTATGCGAGCCACCGTAAACGGTCATGTTGTTCAGTTTTCTTCTGAACAAATACGGGTGGCGTTGCGGTTTGGTGAAGAGACGAGGGATGACCCAACGGAGTTTTTTGCGCCATTCCGTGATGGGGCGTTCCTCAGGATGGGGTATTCTGGTCCCTTAGGGGACACACAACGGAGGAAGGGATTCCTTTTAGATCAGTGGCGCTTCCTTATGCACGTCATGATCGTATGTATGTCAGGACGGAAGGCAGGCACTGATGGTATGGGTGTGACAATGCAGTCTGCTATGACTGCGTTGACTTATAATAAAAGATATTCTTTCAGCCAGATGATCTTTTACGAGATCGATAGGCAACGAAGGGCTGTGGCGCGTGAGCGGTTTACAATGTATCCACGATTCCTACAGATGATTTTCAATCATGTGGCTCCGACGCTGCCTCAACGACGCCCTATTCGATACGTGGAAAGTGTGACAAAACGTATCTTTGCACAGTGTCGCACTTCCAGCGCACGAAGCAAGCCTGAGCTGCGTCCCAGGCATACTCCGCTCTTTGGGTACCTTATAAACCCGGAGTATGTGCCTGCGGCAGGGGACGAGTTCAGAGACCCAAGACCACAACAGGCGGCAGCACCCCAGGCTGTATCAGCTGCGCCTGCTGTATCTGCTGCTGTGTCAGCTGCAGAGATTGACCTTGATGCCATGTTGGGAGGCCAAGGAATGTTTGATATGGACCGAGTTGATCCTCAAGAGAATATTCAAGTCTCGGGTCCACAGGCTGACTTTGATGATGTGATGGAAGAGGCTAGACGGATGATGGTAACGCATGAGAGAACAGTTGGGAAACAAAAGAGAACTGTTGACGACGACGACGAGGAAGATGATGAAGAAGAAGCTGTGCAGCTGGTGAGAAAGCGTTCACGAAGGGAAAGGACAGGTATGGGTGTAGGAGCTGGAGAGACTTCACGGTTGGTACGTTTTGCTCCACCTGCCCTGTCTGGTATGTCCATTGTTCCTACCTCTGTGCAGGTATCGAGTATAAGCGCTACGGTTGTTCCCGTAGTGGCTACATCGTCGGCTGACATTCCATCGATCACAGCCGTCCAGACGTCGACTCCAGCAATTGTGTCTCTACCACCTCAAACGCTTACTCCATCGGTGGTAGTAGCACGATTTGTCGAGTCCACGGTCACCACTACTGCAGGGTTATCGGGTACGGTACCACCTGCGGTCACGCCCACTTCAGACTCGGAACGAATAGCTTCACTAGAGCGGATTGTAGCTGAGCAGTCCAAGACTATTCAAAGCCTAGTGGAAGCAAATCAACTGCAGGCATCCCTCCTGGTTGAGCACGGGAAAGTTATAGATGCCTTGAAGGTGTTCTTGGCATCTCAGGGGGAGATGAGCTGTAGAGGATATGAGCTGAGGACCAAAAGAAGAGAAGACCGAGACGATGATCCCAATGCATCGAAAGATGCAGGTGGTGAGTTGCCAAGAACTACTATAGCTCTTGGGGCTTCCACAGCTGAGGGGGAGTCTGCATCTGGTGATGATGTGGTTGCTGTTGGTGATGATGTGGATGTGGTTGAAGATGTTGAGATTGTTGATGATATGATTGATGCGCTGAAAGAGATAGACGATATGTTAGAAGATGATGAGTTGATAAATGAAGATGATGTTCTGCCAATCGATGAGATCGAAAAGATTGGTGCAGAAATTGTGGTTGAGAATGTGATAGAAGAAGGAGAGATTGTTGAAGAAAATGTTGAGCATGAGATCCCTGTGGTTGAACAGTCGACTATATGTGAAGATGCTGTGGTTGACAACACTGAGTGGGAAGATCAGCCAAACTGGAAAGAAGGCTGCGCTCAGTGGTTTGTAAAGACGAAGAAGCCAGCAGTACCGACGATGTTCAAAAAGTCGTATAATATAAAGGGATATGCAGAATCAAAGAAGGGAATCATATGCTGGTTGTACGATGAAGAGTTGAAACTATTTGTGATCAAACGTTACGACGGCATTCAGTACTTCAAGAAGATGTTAAGATCCCTGAATACCTTACCGGAGTGTGAGGTGAAAGACTTAGCAAAACTGGGGCTGATAAACAGAAGTGATGATAACATGGCGAGAGTAATTGGGAAAATTGTTTGGAAGGAGGCCATTAAAGATAAAAACTTTGAACTTCTGAAGCCTCAGAAAGGGAAGTTAGTAGAAGACAAAGATAGAGGGATGAGGACAGAAGGCAAACCATGGATGGTTATGAAGTATAAACCAGTCCGTCATTTAAAAGAAGTGCCGATGAAGGTGATGCCCAAGAACGTCTTGAAAGACTTGAAGTGTGGTACGTGGATTGTGAAACTGCTGAAGCGGTCATGGAGGATGAAGATGAGCAATAGATCATGAGAGTGTATGATCCTATGCACTTAGTCAATCTGTCTCAAGCTGACTTGCAGGTACTACATGCTAAGAAGATTTTCTACATTCCTGCTTGGAAAGAGGAAGCTAAGAAGTACCAGAAGTTGGTTTCTGTATGTGTTAGACAGGGAGTGCATGCTTGAAGAGATGAAGAGAGAAGACGAGAGATTACAAGACACAAGCTTTGAAGATCAAGACATGAAGCTACTGCCAAGGGGGAGTCTGTTGGTACATAAATGTCAGTAGTTCATAGTCTAGCGTTTGTAATCGAGTCTGTAATGTAATTATGTTTAAGTTTATGTTTATGTATGTAAGCGAAGTTGTCAACAAGTTCGCTTAGGCGAACTTGTTGAACAAGCGAAGTTGTCGACAAGTTCGCCTAGGCGAACTTGTTCAACGAGCGAAGTTACTGACAACTTCGCCTGAGGCGAAGTTGTCGTGTATTTATATAGCCTACGGGTTTACGGTTTAGATGTTAGAGTTTTTGGTTTAGAACGAGAGAGGAGTCAGTTGTTGAGTTCAGTGAACGTGCCGAGAGTCTGTAATAGACGTGTTTCAAGTTATAATATATAACGTGTTCGTTTGTATCGCGTGTGATTGTTTTACGTATTCTACGCTCGTAACTACCTACGCAGGGATTCCGCACCTACGTAGATAGCGATATCCCGTGTAAGATCCGTCCGGGAACCTACATATATTTTTTCAAAAAACAATTGGCGGGAAAATCAGATTAATTCCTTTAATTACTCAATGGATTATCCATAACCCATTTCTATGTTTAGAAGTACTCTTAATCAGTCTGCTCCCTCACTAGTATTATTTCAGAGTTCGCCTTCAGAGGTAAGTTTTTAATCATGTTCTCAAGATTGCATTGATAAGATAATTTTGTATAAGCTTCAGAATGATAACTTGATAAGGGAAATGGAAAGGATAAAATCTGAGAACTTTAAACTTAAGAAAAATGAAAAAGCTTTTCTAGATAAAATAGAAGCACATAAAAAGGACTTCTCTAAGCTTAAATCAGATTTCAATATAAAATTTTGTCACCACCTAGATGCCAAACAGGAAATCGCTGAATTAACTGCTAAACTGGAAGCCTCCAAGTTAGAAATTTTGAATCTAACTAGTAAATTTGAAATGGCTGAACTAAACTTTAAAAAATTCGATGGTTCCAGTAAAGTAGTCAATTCAATGATTGAAAATCAATTATGGTGGAAAGAAAACGAAGGTGAGGGTATAGGATATAGTCAAGTACCCCCACCATACAATGACAACTATACTAGTATTCCTCTTACCAAAGAGCAGGAAGAAAATGTAAGACATGAAGTATGATAAACAGGTTCAATCTGAAATTGTTGGCACAGGATCCCTAGAGGAAATCAAGCCTGTTTTTAAATGTGTGAACAATTTTGATGCTTCTACTTCATGTGCAGATATAATAAATGATGTTGCTTCTGATAGTAAAGGGCTTCAGGCTAGTGAAAATGAATCTCCTTATTCTAACGTGTCATCAAACTCAGATGACACCACAACACAAAATTGTACTGATAATAATACACAGAGTTGTGGCAACAAAGGGAGGCACACAAGAAATCAGCACAACAAGGACAGACTCGTCCTCATAGATCCTCCGGATCTCCATGTGTTGATAAATCATTGGGTGCTATTTATATTAAGAGGCAAACATGTTACCACTATGGCACGCCAGGACATATATCCAGAAATTGTGTTCATCGTCTATATGTTCCCTATTACAAGCAAATCAGAATGCTACACCAAGGGGCAAGAAGAATTGAAAAACATTTCCTAAGAAGGAATTCTAACATGAGGCAAGTGCTTCCGTTGACATTAGAATAAGGATGAAGGCGTGTTTCGCCTGCGGGAACGGCGGGCATTTGGCAAAGGAGTGTCACTGACGTCCTGTTAATACACAAGTTCCTCAGGTAAAAGGTAATAGGTTTCAACCGAATCCAGTGGTTAACAAAATGCTTATTTTACAAAACCACGAGTATCTGTACAACGGGTCACAGATAGTCAAGGATTCAAAGTTAATATGACAGGTTTGCACTCAAATGATTTAGAAACTGTTAAAAGAAAAACAAATTTTCAGAAATCAAAGAGTGTTGAGAGTTCTAAGAATTCGAATTCGAATTGTTCCACTCCAAAGTATTTTCTTTCAAATTTCACTATACCAAGACATACTTGGAAACTTAAAACTCAGCAAACAGAATATGTATTAACAAATGTATCTGTTAAAGATGGGAAAGATATGAGTTGGCAAGAGGACACATATGTTTATGCTGAAGGGAACCCCAAGACATTTATGACTTGGTCCCGCTATGCGTGTAGGAACAACCACAAATTCATTGTTTATTAAATGGGTTGTTCCAGGCACATGGCAGGGCAAATACCCATTGTTTTAAATCTTTAAACCATAAAATGGATTATTTGTTGCTTGGATGGGATTTTGGGTGATAGAACGTTTTTAATCTACTCTCTAAGTATGTAGGAACAAACCAGGTAATACATTGCATATTAAAAGGTTTGTTCCAGTCATTCAACTTGCAAGGATGCGGAATCTCAAAACAAGCTTATTCTTAGGGGAGATTCTCACAAATGGGAAAATGATGTCTTGAAGATAAAAGGTAATCGTATCACTTTGGTATGAAAGATTCATCAATCAAAAATATTTTAAAAATTTTAATTTTTTTTAAAAAAATATATATACAAAAATATGTTCGCGTATAGTTTTTCAAGTATAGTGTTTTTTTTTAAATGAGAAAATGACTTAAACGTACATGAGAAATGATAGTACATCAGTTGGCTGACTATCACACTTCATCATATATTATTATTAAATACTACGTTTCAACGATTGAGTCTTTTGAGGTTAAATTTGTACATAAAAGTTTTCCCTTAGGTCAAAATTTTTGCACAAATTTAGGCGGAGAAAATTTAAAAAAATAAAATCATCAAAAAGAGTGTGCGTGTGTTAATGTAAAATTAAAGATTTTAAATATGTTTTTACACACTTTCGCTTAAAATTACGTCGGTTGCTTAAGTTTGAAGGACATATACTTGTATATGTTTGGTCATGTCATCTACTTGTAGACATACAGGATGGCCATTCACCTAAAAACTGAAAGCATCTGAGGCGATTGTGATGTGTTTTGTTTTAATTCTTTCGCTTAAAATTATGTCGATTATTCTAAGTTTGAGGGACATGTATTTACATATGTGTATGGTCCTGTTAACCACTTGTGGATATACGGGATAGCCATTCACCTGAGAACTAAGAGCTACCGGGGCGACTGAGTTTTAACTGTCTTCTGTAATTTTATGGGAAGTGATATGATTATTCAGTTAACAGCTTTTAGAAGCTTCAAAACATTTTCAAATGACAATTGATCCAACCTTTGGAAAGTGATAGATAAATTGTTTCTGTGTGTCTAACGGGTGAAGTTATTAAGCTTAAAAGGCTCTTGAACAGTCATTGATTTGTATGGTAGCTTTCCATGATGCGTAAAAGTTGAAGTGATATAAACTAAATTTGCTAAACTTACTGTGGATAGTCATTTTGAAGAAATGTGCATGTCTCCATATACATCTCTCCGAATGATAGGCAGAAAAGCAATTACCCAGTCATACATGAGCCCGTTAGTGTCTTGATCACCAAAAACATTGTGTTATTAAGTTAAAAAAATAATAATAATAAATAATAATAATAAAAAATTTATTATTATGTTATTAAAAAAATCGTATTTCAAAAGCTTAAAGGGTCAAACTAGAACTACAAGGGTGTGGCAATCAACTAAGTCCTAAACACTCTGAATGAAAGGCCTGTAAGTCTGGACGGCTTGTAAGTCCAACGTTCAACCTTAAAGCTTAAATGCTTGTTTGTTTATCTATAAAAATCTTTTGATCAAGCACTAGGGAGTTGGAGTCAAATTGGGGTGATCTAGGGAAAGCCAAATACGCTTTGAGAAGAGATAGGAGGCATCACAGGTCCATGAGTGATGTCCATCTAAGCTTTATGCCTAACTGAACCTAATTCATATCACTGATGCAAGGAAAATCATGCTAACTTCGTTATACCTGCTATCAACATGTTTCTTTATGTCATAATAACGCTGAACATGAATCCTTGTGACAGCACCTTAAACAATATGATTCCATGTTCGGATCTTTTCATATACAGCCGGTGTTTTTATCAAAACTGAAATTTGATCACTAATTAGCTAAATTACAAGAAGACCGGGTGATTAAATTTGTTTTATTTGTTGTTTTTGGTTTTATTTTATTTCATTTATTTTATTTTTACTTCTTGATTACTCTTGTCGAAACAAATGTGTTAAGAAATCATTTTAAAATTTGTCTTCAAGTAATGAAATATGATATCGGTTATTGTGTTATACTTGGTTTAGCTGGTATGATCTCATTTCAAGTCTTTTCAAGAAAATCAGAAAAATTAAAAATTAAAAAAAATGTCTGTCTTATTTTGTTTTATTTAATTGTTTTCAAAATATTTCGGTTGATCTTTCTATCAAAGCTAATTGTTCTTTCAAGACTGATTTGGCGGGAAAATTTTTCTTGAACAAAATTTTTCCTGGATACTCCTTATAAGTGAGACTTCATTCTTGAAAATTTTGGCAAAAATATATTTTTTGGTGATTTTCGGTGACATTTTTTGGCGGGAAAATCGGAAAAAATTTTCTTGCACGAAATTTTTCCTAGACACTTCTTTTGAGTGGGACATCTTTCTTGAGAATTTTGGCGATCATATTTTTTGAAAAAAAAAATTGGCGGGAAAATCAGAGTAATAACCCAATGGATTCTCCACAACCCTTCTCAATGTTTAGAAGTACTCATAATCAGTCTGCTCCCTCACCAGTAGTATTTCAGAGCATAAAGAGTTCGTTTACAGAGGTAGATTCAAATACATTAGCATATTCCAATATAGTAAGGGAGCTGGAAAGGGTCAAATGTGAAAACTACACTCTTAAGAAAAACGGCAAACTGTATAAAGAAAAGATAGATGCACAGCGTCAGGACATACGTAAACTTCAATCAGATTTCAGTATAAAAAGTTGTCACCACTTAGATGCTAAGAAGCGTATTGCTGAATTAATTGCCGAACTAGATGCATCTAAGAAAGAACTTGAAGAATTGACTGTTAAATTTGAAAATTCCGATTTCAACTTCAAGAAGTTTGATGTTTTAAGTGAGGTGGTTGAGAACATAATTAAGAGTCAACTAAAGTATAAAACTCAGAAGTGTGAGGGTTTAGGATATGAAAAGTCTTTTTATCATAACTATACGAGTATGCATGTAACTGAAGAGGAAGAGGCTAGGGAGGAGAACATGAGATATGGTAAACAGGTTCAATCTGAAACTATTGGATCAGGATCCCTAGTGGTAATCAAGCCTGGTCTTCAATGTGTTAACAATCTTGCTGCCTCTACTTCATGTGCTGAAAGTGTTGACATTGAGAACTGTGATACCCAGAATGACGATCTTGAAGAGGTTCTGTGTGAAACGTTTTACAAGGTTGAAGAAGGTCGAAAAGGGGCTAAGAAACCTAAAAAGGTTGACAGTTCACCAGGTGTTGCCGGTGTTAAAAGGCAAACGTGTTACCATTGTGGCATTCCGGGTCACATAGCTAGAAATTGTGTTCATCAGCTTTACATACCCTATTATATCGATCTAAGCCTACGAAATGGGTCTCACCTAAAACATCAATGGAAGGGAATTCCAGAGTTAAACCTCCTGATGGTGATTGGAACTTAGCAAAGAAAAATCAGAGACTGAAGGTGTGCTTCGCATATGGGAATGGTGGGCATCTGGCGAAAGAGTGTCTATACCGTACAATAAAAAGGAAGACTGTTCAGGTGAAGAGCACTCAAGGTTTCAAGGTTAACACGACATGTTTGCACTCAGATGATTTTAAACATGGTAAAGGGCAATTCAATTCTAAAAAAATCAAACAGTGCTAAGAGTGTTGAGAGTTCTATTTCAACAAGTTCAACTCTAAAGTCTGTTCTTTCGTGCTTTACTAAACCAAAACATATTTGGAAAGTCAAGACTCAACAAACCGAACCCGTAAAACCAGATATGTTCTTAGATGATGGTAAAGACTTGGAAAGAAGTCACATGTGTTGATGCTCAAGAGAATCCCAGGACACTCATGACTTGGGTCCGTATGTCCAACTGATCACTATGCGTGCAGTAACAACCACAAAATCAATGTTTATTAAATGGGTTGTTCCAAACACATGAATTTGTTGATCATGTCTGAGTAAAGATTCTGAAAGTTTTGAAAGCATCAGTCTAGGGGGGAGATTGTTGGGTCACAATTTGGTTAGACTGATGCATATCAAAAGACCACGACATGATCAAGACAAGAGAGAAATAATCTAGAAGATTCGAAGTAATATACAAGATGGAATTTATGGTTTGGAGCATCTATAGGGATTTCGGTTGGGAAGGGCTAGCAATATAGAAATCATGTTGATTTCTGTTTGGGCTTGGTCATTGGGCCTCTTGTAAATTCTAACTATATAAAGCATGTTTTATTTGATAATTAGGTCAGATGAACTAGACCTCTCTCATACTTTCATAGTCACCATCAAGAGAGCAATATCGATTTGTTTAATCTCATGTACCAGACGGTTTATTAATATAATCGTGTGCGGTTGGTTAGCTTTGTGGTCTTTGGCCATCTAGTATTGTTAGCATATCAGACGAGTTTTGTAAGCAACGTGCTTAAGCACCTGACGTTATAAGAACGTGTGTTTTGAAGCATTTCTTTGTGTTCTTTGTGTTCTTGTTATTTGTTATTGAATCATCTTGTGATGGATTTACACACCAACATCAAGATTAGTTGATATCATATTGAAAGATCCTTCACGGGACTTACAATTTGTGTATGAGATTTATTTTGTAGAAACGTTTGGTGAGATGGTAGTTTTTCATAAATACTTCTACATAAAATATGCAATAATAAAATTATGTCCATTTTTCATAATACTTATAAATAAACCTAAGATTGGGTTATCATATTATAAGAATTTTAGTTTCAACGTATTTAATTTTTAATATATGTGTTATCTTCACAAGTTGCAAATAGGAAACAAATTGACACATTTGATCTTGAGTTGATTCAGAAGCACGAAAATATATAAGATGATGCATGTAATCAGGTATTTATAGTAACAGAAAAAAAAAACAAGACTAATTGGAGTGCTTCAACACCATGTGACAAACGGCCTACTTTGATCGAACCAACAGCCCAACAGGTCCTATGGATACATGGGCGAAGCTTATTTAGGGACCCTCCTCGCCTTGTTTTGTTGCTCAGTATTGTAAATTTATATGTTTTCGTCTGAAACTTTTTATACATAGTGTAAATCTACCCGTTCTCATTTGAAAGTTTTGAACCCCCCCCCCCCCCGGTTTCTCGAGACTTCATCCAAGCTTCGTTGCTGGATATTTTGTGTAACAAATATGTCATCGCTAACACATAGGACCCCGCCGCAAAGCGCGGGCTCCTATGCTAGTTTCTACTTATCTGTAAAACACGTTTCTTACAATCAAGCAAAGGCATTCAACATCCCGGTCAACAACGTGCCAATTCCCACCACTAAAAACGACAACGTTAACAAACATATATTTGTTTTTAAAAATGAGGAAAAAATAGATCTTGTGTGATAAGAAAGTAAAAAACTTTGATAGGGTGAAGATAGTTGTATAGTTTAATAAGAATAGTTGGTGAAAAAATAAAATTTGGTAGATAAATGTATTTAGTTTTGACGGCTAAAACATGTCGGCTAGCAGAAAAAAAGTTGACGACTAAGAGAAAAAAGAAATTGAAGCCGACTAAATATTTATTGAGTAGGTAAAAGTGATTAATTTTAAGGACTAAATTTACACCGGCTAAGAGATAAAAAGATTTAGCCGGCTAAGCATTTAATAGATTAGGTAAGTTGGTAAACTATTTTAATTTAGGGGCTAAAATTAGACGAATAAAAGAAAAAATAAAGACGGCTAAGTGAAGTTTTAACCTACAAGCCGAGTTGGAGCCGGCTAAGAAGAAATATATGAAGCCGGCTA
The DNA here is from genome assembly GCF_021521415.1 of Bidens hawaiensis. Taxonomy (NCBI): domain Eukaryota; kingdom Viridiplantae; phylum Streptophyta; class Magnoliopsida; order Asterales; family Asteraceae; genus Bidens; species Bidens hawaiensis. The sequence continues at coordinate 777,492 of NW_027491371.1, read as the reverse complement.
AGTGAATAGACACATATCCCGAAGCCGTCTATGAGTCAAGGATGCCGGTTAAATAACCAGATATGTAGGCTAAGTATAGCCGTCTTTGACACGTGTTGAAATTTTATACCTGTTTATTAATCAAAAAACTTAATGATTTAAGAGAGATAGGCTAAATTAGATACGTGTAGTTTGGAAATTTTTTAGCTAAACTTATTTTATTTTGGTAATTAACCTTAAAAAAAACATAGGAGCTACGATGGTAGTTACTAGATTAGTGATAAGATAGCAACTAATAACAAATTTGATATTACATAAGATTCTATCGTTTAAGAATGGTTTTTGACCGTCGGTTTATTCAAAGTTCTATATCTTCTAATGGCTCGTTAGCATCCTTTTCATTTGGTATGTAATACCATGTGTGATGTATTTGATTTCTCAGCTGGAAGCGTGTGTACAACTAACGACATTTGACAAACACTACTACTACGTAAGGTTTAAAAAAATTAAAGCATGAGGAATAACTACTAACTAGATTTTTTAAGGGCCAAACATATCTAATACACAAAAAATAAATAAAGGAAAAATTGTTTTGGGAAATGGGAGGAAGGGTCACTCATAGGTATTACCCATGCATCGATCAATATTGTACTGTCACATCATTTCTACCATTAATTACCTACAAACCATAAAATTATTAACAACACCTACATACAGTACCCTATAACTTTTTTAATTCATTTTAATTCTTCAATGGTTTACAACAAAACAATTTATGTGGCAAACCGCAAACATTGCCATGGATTGAAGCAAGGCACCTTACCCACATGGGTGAAGTGGTGTTAACATGTGGTTTGAAAGTCATGCATCCTACCAATATGGGTGCCCCATCCTTTCTAATAATAGTTAAGGTTTCAATTCTATTTTTTTTTCACGGCCAACAAAGGAATGTTAATATTATTATTATCCCCGTATTAGAGGTTTTTTACATTATTCATTTATAATATGTATATACTTTTTGGATTTTAATCTTATTTATTGTACAAGAGTTAATAATATATTTAGTATTTGATGATGAAATGGTTTCACAGATAAATCAGATATTATAACCCGGTTTAAAAGCTATTTTGGTTTGGTGAGACACATGACCCGCTTATTTTTTTACTATAAATTTGTTTTTTAATTATAAATAACATATATATTTTTTAAATAAATTATATATTAATTTTTAGTATATCCCCATTTTATAATTTTCATATCAAATATTTGGTGAGATTAATTTTTGATTTAATGAGATGTTATAACTCGTTTAAAGAATATATGAGTTTGGTGAGACTCATACCCGTGAATTCGGGTCAAATGCATGAGAAGCCTTCATTTACAAATAATGCAATCTGGTGACTTGAGAGAATATTGAGAACAACCAAAGAGCTTTTAAAGGTTTCGTTTATATATTACTAGATTTATCTTACGTATTACAGGGGTTGTATTATATTATTTGTTTCTAATATAATATATATTTTTTGAATTTAATTTTATATATTGTAAGGGGGTTAATAATATACTTAAGATTTGATAATAAAAAGGTTTCACAAATAAATTAGATGTTATAACTCCGTTTAGAATCTATATAGTTTTGGTGAGACCCATGATTCGTTTATTTTTTTACTATAAAATTGTTCCTTAATTTTAAATAATGTATTTTAAAAAAATCAGATATTAGTTTTTAGTAGATCCCTATTTTATAAAATTTCCATATCAAATATTTGATGAGATATAATTTTTAATTTAATGAAGTATCTGGCTTCGGTGAGACACATACCCGTGAATTCATGTCAAATGCAAGCCTTCATTTACAAATAAAACAATTTGATGGCTTGAGAGAATGTAAAAAACAACTAGAAAGCTTTTAAAAGTTTTGTTTATAAATATTTAAGATTTAAGATTTATATTATAGATTAATAATGTTAAGGTTTTAAGGGAGGGGTTATTGTAAAAATATGAGTGTGTCTAAAAAGTGTAGGAAGCAATCTGAATGGTAGGATCTTGGTAATCAATGGCTTAGATTGAAAGTAGGAATTATAAAAGGAGTGTTTTATTTTAAAGACTAAAATTGATGTGTTAAAGAGTATTTTTGTCATACAATAATTGGAAACATGTAGATTGTCAAACTAATAAATTTGGAAGGTCCTATTTTTATGCAAATTATCTCTGAACTTCCACAATATGCTCAACCAATTAGTATATGTTAATTATGCAAACAAAATCACACGCCAAACAAGTTTATTCTATAAAATATTCCACCGTCAAACAAACGTCAAAACTATTCAAACACCAAAACGAAGATCAATTATCGGCGATAATCAACACGAATTCGGAGCAGAAAAAGGTAAGTTATTTTCAATTATACAATAATCGTTAACTTTCCATCGTGTTTTTGATAACAATAATCGATTAACGAACCGGCGAGTCTGATTGATTGTAATTGAATGTGCAGTAACATCAATAATGGAGAAGAAGTAGTCTACTTTGAAAGCTCGTTCCGCCATAAACAAGGTTCAAGGTGTGTTTTTGTAGTTAATTGATGTGTTCGTAAACCTCCAAAATCAAGGGCTTTTTTAGATTTTCAGCTTTACGTTTTTTTAGATTTTCAGTTCATTGATGGTGTGTTAGATTTTAAGCTTCAAGGTGTGTTTTTGTAGTTAATTGATGTGTTCGTAAACCCCCAGAATCAAGGGTTTTTTTAGATTTTCATCTTTACGGTTTTTTTAGATTTTCAGTTCATTGCCGGTGTGTTATTGTTCTTAAGTCTTTGATAGAGGTTGTGTGTTTTAAGGGTTGTTTTAAGTTGCAGTTGAAAGGTGTGTTTATTAATTGAATAATTGTTGTTACAAGGTGTTTTTTTGTGTGTTGTACGGGTTGTGATTAAGGTTGGTTTAAGGGTATACGTGATAGGTTGTTTGTGTATGGGGTCGGGTTAAATTAGTGTTAGTTTCTTGTAAATGGGGGTGTGTTTATTGACTGGTTAATTGATGTTTGAAGTTGTCAAATATGGTAGGTTATAATGTAGTTTGTTGGTTTGTCAAATTGTTTGTGAATATCTTTGTTGGGTTGTTATTAACAAAATCTGTGTCGGTTTGTTAGTTCGAAGAAGCCCGCGAATAGCATACAATACTACTGTTAGAGATGTCGGATCCGGTGTTGATGTCAAGAAACAGATTAACTTCAAAGGTATTAATGTTCCAAATATTTATATTTCTATTTGTATATAGTTAATGTTGTTGTTTCGTTGTAGAAAATGCAAACAATGAAGTGAAAGGAAGTTCATAGCGTCGGGCGACATTTGCGGTTGAAGAGTTTTTGAAATATAAGATAGATGTTAAAAATTAGTTGACTGAATTTAGACACATTATTTAGGAATGATTATTTTCAATAAGATGTGTTATGAATGAAAATAAATGCAGCTAGTGGAGTTAATTCGGATGACGACTTTGTAACACCACGTGATAAGATGTTGAAAACCGGAAAGTTGAAAGAAAAGAAGTTAAAATTTTACGAGTATATTGAGCAGAAGATTAAACCGAAGATGAAACATAGTCTGTTCAATGAGTATATAACTAATTTGACCGAGGAGCAAAAAAAAGTTGTAATTGGTTTGGGTTTGGGTTTCGGTAGTATTTTAGAAATGAACTGATGAATTTTTTTCTCACCATACTTAACGTATCAGACGTCAAAAATTAAAAATAACAACATGAAAAAATTATTATACCAACCAGAATGATTAAAAAATAAAAACGAAAAAAGGTGAGATACATATAAACGAAGAACATAACACACCATATAGAACGTATGGATTTTTAACCTACCAGAATGATTAAAAATAAAAGTGAAAAATATCAGATCAATATAAACGAAGAACATAACACACCGTATAGAACTTATGTATTTTTAACCTACCTTAATGTTTAAAAATAAAAACGAAATACATTAGATCAATATAAACGAAGAACAATGACACGCCATATAGAACGTAGTTGTTTTTTTACCTAATTGATGGTCATCATTGAAGGCCTCCATGTTGAATAATAGGTATTGATTAAGCAAATTAATGTATATGTAAAATAATACTGAAGATTAATAAAAGTATTTTGATTAAGAAAAACAAATAATACTGGAGATTAATTATAAACAGATTGTCTATTAAAAAGGAGAAAAATATGGATTAATATTAATTAATTATTTACATACCATAATAATCAAGAAAAGCAATATTACAATCATACCTTTTTTTGATCATCTTAATCTAAAGGCTATTATTTCTTCTTACACTTTTTAGAAAAAAGTTATTTCTTATTATAACATTGCTCAAGGTTTTAATTCTATTTTATTTACAAAATTAGTAAAATATACATAAAATTCGGTTTGCATAGTACATACATATAAACTAAATTAAATTAAAGATTGAAGTTGCCTTTAAATTCAAATTTGAATTATTTTTGAGTAACTAACACCTAGATAAATAGGTAAATGATAACGTGATAACTATTAAATATATAAATTATTTAAAACACAATCTCTGTTTAATTTGTAATCTAATTGTTTGGCTATAAATATCGGCCTAGATTATCATTAGGGTGAACCAATGGTTAGACAATTAACCATAAGCATATTATAGAGAGAACTGAAGGGTTTCAGGCTAGCTTGCGAGGTGATGTTTCGTGTTCCGGACTTAGCAACCAAGTTGTTATTTCCCGCTGATACGATTTGGTACAACCTCTACAACTGAAAAGGTACTCATATTCATCTTAACTTAACTATGTGTTAATAGTTTTCTTGTATTCGTGTATTGACTCCTGCAACGTGGAGATCCCCACGCACCTCCCCTTCTAGTTCTACCTCCTCGCAATATTACCTCACGGTAGCCACATAATCACGTAAGAGTAAAAACTCTTTATAGGATAATACACCATTTTTAGTTATATATGTAAATTATCTTGAACAGCAGTTCATAACAAAAAATTGAAATTATTTTGAATAAAAAAGAAAATACAAAGATGGTATTTGAAAAGTCATAACACGTAATAATAATAATAAAATATTTAACTGATCCTGGATACATTGTAAAAATAAATAAATAAATAAATATATAATTAAATATTATGCAACTAAAAATGCTTTTAACATAAAAAATGAACATAGGATTAAATTGCGTGATTATTTTGTAAGTTAATTTTTGTTGTGCGATAATTTTAGCATGTTGCTAATTTATTTATCACACGTATTACAGATTCAAATATGATCTACCATTATATATAAAAAAAATAGAAGATATTCTATTACTTAAGAGTTAAGTGTCATTCTTGTATATGTGGTTTGGCTAACTACGCAATTTTAATACCTATTATTTATTTTTGTGCAAATGAGTACCTCAGTTTCAAAAAACTTTCATTTTTAGTACTTTTTTCTAACTCCGTTTTTTTCGTTAAGTTAGGGATAATTTGTTAAACTTCGTTATTTTCTTTGTTTTTTTTTTCTTTTAAACGCTTATATCTTGTAAATCCATAAATCATAACATCAAAATCCAAATCCTAAATCCCTAAACTCTTTCTCCATATCATCATCATATGTAATAATCTTAACCGTCGACCTTCTTTCTTTAACGGTCTCCTGCCGACGAGCCTCCACGATTTCCTCCTCGAAATGGATAAACCCTACCTTCAAGCTAGCAGACTTATTCATCTTCGTCGGCGGCTTCGTTGGAATGTTATCATCTAATTTAGTCATGTCGTGACCGCCATTCTTCAGCCCGCTGTACACCTCATCTAAACACTCGAACTCCTCGGTGTGCTCTTTCTTGGCGGGATGCGGATCAAAATTAAACATCGCGACTCCGTAGGTGCGAAGATCGTCGGGATCATAACTAGTTGTATGGGTTTCAACAAAATTTCGATTGTCGGCGTGTATTGGATTTGGGTTGGCGGATTCATAAGATACCGTCGGAGTTTCACCGGAAAACTGACTAGCGGTGGTGGAGGTGTTGGTGGTGCCGAGGTGTATTGAATCTGGGTTTGTGGAGTCGGAGTCAAAATGTTGGTAATCGAGAGGCTGATTGAATACATGTTGTGTACTTCTAACGAATCGATGAATGATGAAGGAGAAGGGTTTGGGGATTTATGGGTTGAATTGGTGTTATGATTGGGGATTTAGGGTTTACAAGATATAAGCGTTTAAAATAAAAGAAAATAACAAAGTTACCAAATTATCCCTGACTTAACGAAAGAAATAGACGAGGTAAGAAAAAAGTACTAAAAATGCAAGTTTTTTTGAAACTGTGGTAGCTATTTGCACAAAATAATGAATATGTACTAAAATTGCTTAGTTAGTCAAACCACAAGTACTAAAATGACACTTAAATTCATTACTTAATTCTAATGCATTTAAGGTTTTTGTTTGCTCACTAATTTTGTTTCTTGGTTTTTTTTCTCCATTTTTCGAAAAAATAAGAGCTTTCAAATGTTAATAGTATAGGTGTTTACGATTCGGTTTTTAAACTGTTAGTAACGGTTTATGTTTTGAAAACCAAACCGAAAAACTCAAATTTAAAACCAAACCATACAGAACCGATGCCACTGGCTTGGTTTCAATTTGGTTTCACGGTTTAAGTGTTATTGTGCCTTTACAACAAAAATTAAATTATGATAAAATATAAAACCATTTTGAACTATTCAATTCGCAAATAAAATAATATTTAGAAACGAAGAAACGTAAATAAGCTGTTAATCGACTTTAATCTTAATATTGCAATCCTCAAATGCAATTGTTAATGATCCTTATTTCAGAAAGGCTCACTTAGATATTATGGTAGTTGTAAACTCTTTTTAAAATGTGAAAAGTAACGCACTTCAATCACTCCTCGATTTTTTAAATTACATTCCCTGAAGTTACACGTTACTTTCAGACTAAGCGGGTGCCCGCGCGATGTAGTGGGTAACACTAAATCTTAATAATCATGTTACAATTATAGATGTTCATGGTTAGCTTGAAACCTTGAAATTGTTCAAATTACCACTCATCGGTTTGGTTTCATGGTTGGTTTTTTTCTTTAACTCCTGGTAACGGAGTTTCTAAATTTTTAAACCATAGCAAACAGTTAGTTTGCAGTTTATGCTGAAAACTGATCATATAAAACTTGACCGGCCGGTAAATTTATATTTAAAGCTCCATCCGTTAAACTAAAACGTTAGTAATGATTCAGATTAAATTTTCAACTGTGTTTCAGTCTTCAACGACAACAAAATGTTACTGGCAGTTTGGCTCATGGTTTAACTTAAAAACCATCAAAACCGAATTAAGAAAACACCTATAGGTTACATGTTAAATTTTTTTAATTGAAAAAAAATATAACAATACCATACTCAAATTAAAGACAATATAATGGTCATTTTTATGGTGTATTTTTTTTTTTGAAAAAATATTAGCGTACAAAAAAGTTATGGCCGTTTAAAAAACGTTGGTGAAAAGTTGGTTTAAAATTAAAAGGAATATATAAGTGAAGATGATAAGCCAAAGTTGAAACTATATTATAAATTTTCAAAACTTAAGTTAAGTAAAGAGGAGAATATTGTAATTATTTTTAAGCATATTTTGTAATAGACAAGTTTGTCATTTTCTTACATGTTTTATGGGATGTATCATATGCATTACAAGTTGTAAATTACTTAAAAATTTAGTGTTTGTATTATATATAGTATAAATATAGATAAAAGTGAAAAACTTATTATACTTATAATTTTTTTCATAAGTTAATAAGTTACAACTTATTAACGTATCCCCTCATGATAACGCATAACATCAAACATATTTTAACTTTTTTAAAAGGTTAACAAGTCATAAGTTACTTAAAATAAGCAATCCCAAACACCCCTTTAATTACACCATGATATTATGTTGTTAAAACAAACCATCAAAGGTTAAATCTTACTATTGGAGCTGGTTTTATTCAACCAGTTTTCTTTTTTCTTTTTTTTTTAAATGTAAACCAAAAATGTTTGTAAACACTTGCCTTGTAGTTGAAGAGCCTATTTTGAAATCACTGGTTTTATATACATATTTTTAAGCTTATGTTATTTTATTGTGCTTGCTTCTCGTTTCATTCATTTTATGCTATATATTGGTAATTTTGAACTTCATGTAACATGTCTGTGAATTTGAATGATTAATATTGACAACCCGGTCATAACTAGTTGTGTTTCATAATTACAATATGTTTTCTAATTACATTGTAATTAAAATATGTAATGACTTGGCTAGCAAATTAATATTAGTATAATAAAACTAGTTATGATTAGACATGTAGAAACAAATGATACAACCAAATTAGGGTTTATTAAAAGACACATATGTAATATCTTGGCTAACAAATTAATGTTGATATATATAAACTGAGTTATAATTAAACATGTAGAAACATATGATAGTATGATACAACCAAATTAGAGTTTATTAAAAGACACACGAGTGATGTGTAATAGTGATTTTTTAGTTATATTATCTCTATAATGTATTGAGAGTTATCTCAATTCATTACTGTCCATCTTATTTTCTTGTAAGTTGTCTTATTTTTTAAATTGAAAAAAAAAATTATAACTTCAAACAAGAAATTTGTGGGTGTAAATATATATATATTTTTGGAACGACCAACTAAGTAATGTCGGGTACTTTGTACGCGGTTCTCATTGGCTAAAGGTAACCCAAGCCGGCCACGAGTCTGGACGGACAGAGCCCCTAACGGTCCACCTATTGAGGGATTCCCCGGATAAAACCCGACCCCATGCCCACCAAACGGCACGACAGCGAGGAGCCGGTAAAACCGGGTGAGATCAGGACTCAAACCCTAGCAAGCCAAGGTCATTACTTATATCTGCCATATAAATTGGTAATATTTAGGTTTGAACCCCCACATTTCACTAGTAAAATAAGTGATCTATTCAGTTACATCCAATTTATTAATCTTTTGTTTTCTCCTTTGTGAAAAATACAAGTTCAGTTATAAGATATTTTAAACTACATTGAGATTAAGGTTATGTTTGTTTTCGCTTCAAACATCTGTAAGAGGCTTATGTCTGCGGGCGTGCAGACATAACCACCACCACCCGCCACCACCCATCGTCCGCCACCACACCGTTCATCACCGCCACCACCATCCACTATCCACCACAACCATTCATCACCACCACCACCCCTTGTCGGCCACCATCACCGTCCACCACCCACCAAAACCGTCCATCACCACCACCCTATTGTCCACCACCATCTTTCACCTACCACAATCTTCTACCACCACCCACTTTCATAGTTCGTATACCACCACTCACTTTCATAGTTCGTACACCACCACCAATTATTTTAGCAATTTACAAACGTTAAATGACTTCTATATACTGTGATATATATGATAGTTAACTAATTTTTAGTTTATGCAGACGATATTCAGTTTATAAAACAAACAATATTATATTTTCAAATTACAGATCTTCGGACCACTTTTTCAGTTACATACATATTCAGATAAAATCATATGTAAAAAAAGGACGGATTGAGTGTTCTTTTTCCTTTCCTATAGCGAATGCACTTTTAGAGTTTGTGCCAAGAAGTCACATTTTTAGATTACTTAAAACGATCTTTTAAAATTTCCTTTCTATTATAAAAAAATATTAAAAAGTAATCAAAAACATTTTGCGTGATTTTGTATTTATAATTTTATAAATTTATTTTGTAATTACATTTATATGATACGTATAAAAGGAGTGTAGGTTTAAATGGTGTTTTCTCGTAAAAGTTTATATGATATTTACACCTTTATAAAGTGAAACCGTCATTTACACACTCCCCACTTGTTCCCCACTCTTTACTGTAACCGCCATTCTCAATATAATAATATTTCTCTCTTCCTATTCCTAGAAATTGATCCACTTCACTCCATCTTTAGGTATTTTGCTTTACAGATTTCACCAAAAACAATCTGATTTTCTAGTTAGATTTTGTTTAAAACTTAGAAATCTTCATCTACAAATGTTTACCACTGTCCGAATCCACTTGTTCTTGTTTGATTATAGTTGTTTTTTTTTAATTTAATTTTGGCCTTTAAGAGTGATTACGAGGTGTTAATAGTTCATCATTAAGTGATGATTATAAGTTTATAACCGGCCTCTTGATTTGTTACACTGTATTTACTACTCTTAAATCGTGTCCTATAAATACGCATACACATATATAATAGATCGTGTCCACTATGGTCTATTAATACGCATACACATCTAAACCTGCAGGTACTCCTACTTGTTTACAACTTTAAACAAAGAATGGTGGTTCCTAGTAAACGATCATCGGTGCAAGCAGTTCGTCGTTGTGGAATCAACAAAGCAGACACAAAGCCAATGAAGAAGCAGCTTCACTCAAAGCCTGTTGAACCCACCAAATTCAACACCTCAAAACCATCTCCTAAGGTTAATAAGCTTGACCAAAAACCGAATGGTTTAAGGAAATCTTATTATTTGGGGTTAAGAACTCGTAAAGTTAAATTCTATGATCCCTTTAGTGAAGTTCAAAGTTCAGAAGACAAACCCGTTATCGTGTCGCAAAACGAAGACATCAAACGTAAAAATATCCAACACGCGATGGCGGTTTTCGATGAGGTTTATGAACAGTTTTGCCAAGAGAATAAAACCAAGCCAAAAAGTGAATGTATTATGCCATATAGAGTATCTATAGAAGTTGCTAAAATTGTTAAGAAAAAATTGAAATGGGTGGACCCCGGAAAGGTAATGGGCCCGGTTTGTGGCGTTCGGATTGGGGATAAGTTCAAATACCGGTCACAACTTAAGATGATTGGTCTTCACGGTCAACCACAATCGGGGATCGATTATGTTAATGTTAATGGAAACAATGTGGCTATAAGTATCGTGGATGCGCACCGTTATTCTAACGAAAGTGAATCTAGTGACACGCTTGTTTATTCTGGTGAAGGGGGGAATTGTGTGATCGGGTCTAAATCACCACCCGAAGATCAAAAGCTTAGAAAGGGTAATTTGGCTTTGAAGATTAGTATGTATATGAAAACAAAGGTTCGGGTTATTAGGAAAGTTGAAGGGGCTAAGAGATATGTGTTTGTGTATGATGGTTTGTATATTGTGGACAATTATACAAAAGAGAAGAGTGAAAAGGGAAAGAATATGTACAAGTTTCATTTGAAGAGATTGCCAGGTCAGCCTTTGCTTCACAAGATGCTGAAATGGTAGTTACACCATGTATGTCTATATATCTTGTTTTAAATTATGAGTAGTCACTGCTTTAGAATCTTATTAAGGGTAGCTTAGATTCCTAACATAGAATCTTTATATTTCTGCATGTAATCCTTTTTAGTGTATCCTAGCTTCGCTAGGATCTATTGAGTGTTTACCTTTTTATGTTCTCGGTTGGTTTTTTCTCTTGTTATATAACATGAATTTTCTTGTTTGTACATGTTTTCTTATTATGATCATGGAAACCGGTTAGTGAAGGTTGGTATCAGCACTTGGTACCTTGTATTGGTACCGTATCGATAGATTCAATATGGTATTTGGTTTTCCAAAAATTCGGTATCGGTATTTTTGAAACCAGTATGATACCGATCTCATCTAGGCCCAACTAGTACCGTAACGCCGTGTAGTAAGGCAAGTTGTTATCCAAGAAGGTAATGGTTGTGGCACCAATTTTAATTCTTTCATTGTTGCTAATAAGCAAATTTCGGTGTCGATTATCACGTGTGTTTAAATTATTGTTAACGTGAAAGTTATGATACATGAGAAAACAAGATACGTTAGTTTAAATCATTCTTGATGGGAAAATTATAATTTACCTAACAAAAGTGGATTCTTGACTCTCAGACTCCGTATGTCATAAGATCGAGCACTTGCAATTGTGTGTTTGGGGCTTCACGAACAGTTGAAGTGGCATTTGTTTTGGGGAATTATGGATTCACATTTATGTAGACAAACGTATGGTGGTTCACATTTTTATCTTCCATTTCCATTAAAAAGTTTTTAGTTAATATAAATGACACAGATATATGATTGGTTTACAGATAACTTATTTAGAAACCAAATAACTTATCTCAATCACGATTGATGATGGTTTTAATGAAATGATTGTATTTAATTTGAAGGTATTAATTCCAAGTTTTGTAAGCTAAGCACTATCAAAATATAATACCTGTGATTTCTCTCGTCTCTTCTATCTTTTTCTAACACAATTAATTCCAAAAAAATCCATATGCAATAAAGGTCGTTTGATTCATAGAATTATTTTGAAAAAAATTGAATTCTTAAAAAGAATTAGAATTTGGGGGTATTGTGTTTGTAAATTCATAAAAGGATTAGAGAATTAGTGGATGAAGATGGAGGGAGATATGGTAATTGGCATTGAAATTCTATTAAGGTAGTGATAGGTGGCGTTTGATATATAGTATACTCGTTTATTATCTTGTCTATTTTATTCTCTTTAAAACATCCTAAATTTATTCCATTCATCTCTCTTTTTTTTCATTTTATCCTCTCTTTCACCCTACTCATCTCCACCACCTTCCCACTATTACCATCGATCACCAACACCACTACCATCCACCACCAATGTCACCTCCACCACCCACCACCATCGTCGTCACCGACCACCGCCACCCACCACCATCACCAACCACAACCACCATCACCGCCACCCACCATCACCACAACCTACCCACCACCTCCCGCTACCACCACCACTAACACCCACCACCTCCCCCGTCATTACCGCCAACCACCACCGTTACTGACCTCCAACCACCATCACCGACCGCCTCCCACTCTCGCCACCACCACCACCCACTACATTTACCACCGCTTACCGCCAATTTTATTTTATTTCTTTTTTTTCATGCCCAACAACATTAATTAATTGTACATTTCATTCATATTTTTGTACATGATAATTAAACAAGACAATAAAATGATAATGATTTATTTCATTCTCTTATCCATTCCATTTCTTCGTTTATTTCATTACCTCATACCAAACAGGCCCTTAGATTCCAAAGCATTATGAAATACCAATCATTTGTCAACCTAACATTAAAATTCAAGGGAATTAATAACAAATTCATCCTAATTCCAAATGATTTTGCAAACCAAACTACTCCTAAGGGCCATATGCAATGGGACTTGACTATCAAGTGATCAACTGATGTGGCAAGAAAGATGGGTGACATAGCACCATGACACAACTTAATTTGAGGAATTGCCGACATACAATATTATTAAGCGGTGAAATCTAATACCTGTAGTGTCTTTCATTTGTTGAAATTCTCGCTCCACATCACCAACTATTCACAAATAGTTGTCGATTAATGCAAAAATGACGTATAAACAAACTTCATCATATATGGGATGTTTAGAAAAATAATCATGTAGTAAAGCTTGGATAGTTTTATTCAAAGTTGCCATTAATTTTTAATTTTAAAATTTATTTATATATGAGAAATCTGCATTTTGTCTCCCTGGTTTATATCGTCGTGCGATGGGTTAACTCTTGAAAACGATTTTGCGAACTTTTGGCCCCTATGTTTCTCCGGCGGGTTCTTCTGACTCCTACCGTCAGTTGACTTTTCTTTGACCTGTTAAAAATTGTTGAAATGACCAATTTACCCCTATATCTTCATCTTCATCATTTAACCCAAAAATGATGAACTCCTTTCTTCATCTTCATCCTTTAACCCAGAAATTGATGAATTCCTTCATCGTCTTCAATCAACAACCCAAAAACACAACTCTAATCAACAACAACCCAACAATCCAAAGAACCCTAAAAGTTGCAGGTCTTTCTTAATCACATTCACCATAACCCTATCCGTCACACCCACCACCCACCGGAGAATCCTCCACCACCCATTTTTTCCGGCAAACACAACCACACCGCCGCCGCAGACTTCTGACAACCCATTTTTTCACGAAACCCCAAGTCAACAAACCCCATATCAACCACCACCGCCGCCGCCGGCAGTTCAGCGACCCACCCAATGGCTCCGGCGCTGACGAAAAAGTCTGGGTACGGTCACCGCCATGGCTCAGATCTGTAATATGAAGATCATACAGATATTTATATCATCTTATTTATCATCATCATCATAACATTTTCATTCACAAACAAACACACAGTCACACATATATGTATGTACTGAGAGAAAGAGAGATTGAGAACTAGGTTGAAGATGATGATAATGAAAGAGAGAGATATGTATGTACTGAGAGAAAGAGAGATTCAAAGAATAATAATAATAATAATAATAAAACAAGAATAATAATAATAATAAAAATCAAGATATTGAAAACCTACAAGAATCTTGGTGGTTGTTTAAAAATCAAGATTCAAGAATAATAATAATAAAACAAGAGTTGGTGCTTGATTGATTGATGGACAAGAGAGAGAGAGAGAGAGATGAAGGTAATGAGTGTGTGATGCAGATCTTGAAATTATTATTATTATTATTATTAAGAGATGATTACCAAAATGCCCTTGGCATCCGTCAGTCAATTGATGGTAGGAGTCAGAAGAACCCGTCGGAGAAACATAGGGGCCCAAAGTTCGCAAAATCTTTTTCAGGGGTTAACCCATCGCGCGACGATATAAACCAGGGAGACAATGCAGATGTCTCTTCATATATTTTAATTTGCTTGAGAGTTCGCGACTCTTTTTATCTTGTTCCTTCCGTCAGGGCAGTACAATAATCGGTTCGGTTTCTACATGTCACCAAAACCGATGACCAAAGTTCAGTTTTTTGGAAAATCCACCATCGAAATCAATATTCGTTTTGGTCATTTCGGTTAAAATGTCGGTTTTTGTTTCTTTTTGTATGACGGTTAATATTTTGGAAACCCTTTTTCTAGTGAACCACGATGATGCCAAGTGTTCGTGGCGTTTTTGTATGTGTTACCAGCGGTACGTTCAAAATTAGAGTAGAGGGTAACGGAGATGATCACACTAGCGAATGTTCCGATTTCTTGTATGTAAAAAAAGTAAACGTCGATTAGAAAATAGTTTTAGTTAGACCTTTTGTATACCTTATGACTTGTCACATCACTTTTCTAAATCTATGTGAAAATCTTTTTGATCATGCAGGGAAATAGAATATATCGGTAATATATAAATGTCTTTCTAAATCTTTGATAAAACCACTTCATTGAATTTAAAGTTACAACTTGTTAACTTATTTAATTATTATATAATACAATTAAAAAATTTGGTGCCGCGAAGTCCCGGTTGGGCCACTTTGCGGCATCATACTGGTCCTTTTTGGTTTGTTTAGTTGCGGTCCGATCAAATGTCAATTTTGTATTTTGTTTTGTTTTGGTTTAGCTTCGATATCGTACCAAACGTGATGAGAATCGAACAATTCGACTAGACTTAACGCGTTTTGTTTTCGTTTCAGTATCGTACCAAACGTGACGAAAACAAACCGGATGTCGATTTTTTTTAGTTCTGGTACCATAACGAACGTGACAGATCACCAACCGAATTTGCGTAGACTCACCACCTCAACGCCCGGGATCGACAAAGGTCAGGGTTTTACCAACGGTCAAGTTTTACCGGCTGACGCTATCTCAATGGTCCTACTCAAATTTTATTATTTTATTTTGGTTTAGTTCCGGTACAATAACACACCTAAACAAAACTGACCGAATTCGCGTTGACTTACCGCTCAACATTTGCGACCGATAACACTTGGGTTTTATCATTGCCCGGATTTTACTGACCTGCCCCGGCGCAACGCGCCGGTTAAAACACTAGTTTATTACAAAAGCTAGAAATACATGATGTTAGTTAGGCCATGGGTCATGAGCGGGCACTGATTTGATCGTGAACACCAATATCACCTATCTGCGATTAGGGGCGCGAAGTCCTGGGTCGAGCCGGACCGTGGGGCTAAAAATAGCCGTTGGACATGGGTTGCTCAAAAGGAGCCGTTGGGCTTGAGATTTTTTTTAAAGTTTTTTTTTTATTTTTAATTACAAACCCTACCACTACCTTCAAAAATGAAAACCCCATTTTATAAAAATAACACACCAATCTCACTCCATTTCTTTCTACTATTATTTCCAAAACCTCTCTAAATCTCTCAAATTTATAACCATGTCATGTTCGGGTTGGGTAATTTATGTTTTATTTTTCCTTTTTATTTATGTTTTAATGAAATTGAAATGTTTTAATTTAGTATTTTTGTGTTTACCAAAAAAAAATCAATCAAGTCCCGGATCAACTGGACCACTACACCCAGATGGGCTTGATAATGTTTCAACCTACGTGTCGGATTTGTATTGGATTACTTGGGATGAGATCAAACCCCATTACCCTTAGCCTTAGCGGGACGATGTCTCAGCTTTCAATGCTAAAAGTAATAGGTTGGAGTCCTAAAAAATACAAGAAAATTTGCTATTAAAGAAATACATGATATTGAGGTACAAGCTATGAATAGATATTGAAATTGCTTAAAATTATAGATGGTTTGTTTCGGTTCGGTTAACCAAAGGAAATAACCAAAACCGTAACTGATCTCCAGTTTATTCGGGCTAATTTAATTTCGATAAATTTGGTTTTCGATTCGATTTTGTCAGTTATTGGTTTGGTTTTGATTTTGACGGTTCAGTTTGCTCACCCCTGATCCCAACTGTTAATCAATACTCTCACGCCTACTGCCTCCTCTCCCACCACCACCACCACCACCACACACCCTGCTCATGACCAACGAGCGGTTTTCCCATGGGTGTGATGATGTGATCTACGTGGAGCTCTCTACCACACCTAACCCTTTTCATAGCATACAATCGAGTATTTAAATTCTAATGTTTAATGATTGCTCATTTTGAATATATAGTGTCTGTAGATTACCCTAGTATTAGTTTCAACTTCCAAGGCATTATTACAAATACCCGAGTTTGAATAAAATTTGGGAAATTAGAACATGTTTTTTTTTTTTTTTCTTTTTTGAACGACCAACAAAATTTTATTAAAAACGTAAGCATGAACCCGAACACACTAAAACGACAACCCCTAAGATACAACCAAAAACAAAACAACAAAACCTATACAGGCCACCGAATACACCCATTACACCTGAAAATACATGTTCATTCTATGTAGTTTAACTAAAATACCGGTTTCAGTTCAAAATACATATATTTTTTCTTTTTTAATTCATTAGTTTTGTGTAAGTATCGGTAAAATCCATCTTGTTAACGCCGTTAAATAAACAATATGTTGCTTTTTAATTCATTCTCTTAATACACATAATGCATGCAAACATCGTTTAAATACAAGTAGACAATTAGAATCATAATAGGAAACTAAAACAAACTATTCTTATCTCTAAATAAATAAATAAAGGAGATAAATGAAACAACTTGAATTTGAACTTCGAATTCCATTACCCCCCCTCAAGCTGGAGTGTGCCGATCCCGAGCACCCAGCTTGTCTAGCAGAATCCGTAATTGTTGTCCACCTAGAGACTTAGTGAAAATATCAGCAATCTACTGCTTTGTACCAATATGAAAAGGAGATATATCTTTGGATTCAACCCTTTCTCGAACGAAATAACAGTCCATCTCAACATGTTTCGTACGTTCATGGAAAACTGGATTATTAGCAATGTGTTTCGCTGCAAGATTATCACAGTACAGAGGAGTAGGATCTGTAAGTAAACTTGAAAATCTTTCAACAACCACCTCACCCATAACACTTCACTTACTGTGCTACCCATGGCTCGGTACTCTGCTTCGGCTGAAGAACGAGAAACTACAGATTGCTTTTTAGTCATCCATGACACCGGAGCACCTCCCATCATTAACAAATAATCTGTTCGTGACCGACGTGTATAAGGACAACCCAACCAATCAGCGTCACAATAGGCAACTAAGTTCAAATCTCCTTTTCTCGGTAAGAAAATACCCTGACCTGGTGTAGACTTTAAGTATCGAAGGATACGAATAGCTGCCTCCATATGCTCTTCCCGTGGATCATAAACAAATTGACTCAGAATATTAGTCGGATAAGCTATATCGGGTCTAGTAGCTTGTAAATATAACAGTCTTCCTATTAACCTTCGATATTGTGAAGCGTCAGTTCTTTCGCTCTCATTACATTGATCAAGCCTTAAATTTTGTTCCATTGGAAACGAACTAGGACGACAACCCATTTGCCCACTGTCTTCAAGAATATCTAAAGCGTATTTTCGTTGACTTAGATCCATACCACAAGATGACCTAGTGTCACACCCGGCCCTGAACGGCGGAAACAGTCGGGCGCGCGCGAGTGGGGATTGATAATTAAGCACGGGCCATTGCAAACATTCAAAGTAAGATTTTCATTGCGCATGAAATGTTTAATACAAATACATTACATTGTTTAAAAATTACATAAAAACATCCAAGTATAAAAACTGTTGAAGATTTCCACGCCATATCCCCTTGCGCGGCGGGAACAACCACGCGCATCGAAGGGATAGAACTAAAATCTTCCAAAAAGCTAGTTTTAGATGTTCAGAGTGAGGTGCTCTAAGTGTGACTCCATGCGCTACCTAGTTATCTCCTGAAAGACACGTAAAACATTTGAATCAGTATAAACTGAGTGAGTTCACAAGTTTTAGTAACTTGATAAATCGTATTGCATCATAGTCTTGGCGAAAATCATATTGAAACACATTTCTGATTTCATGTCTAAACATATGCTTGATAAGCCGTATGAAAACATAGATCTGACAACATATTTCTGATAGAACCGTTCCGCGGGTTACGCGCGAACGTTTCTGGAAAACGTGCTCGTCCATGCAAAGTGGCGCTACCACTACGAGCTAAAATAATGTACTACCGTCCCGCGGGTTACGCGTAGACATTTCTGAAAAACCGTGCTCGTCTGTGTAAGTGGCGCTGCCACTACGAGCGAATAATACCGTCCCGCGGGTTACGCGCGGACGTTGTGCCGGAAAACAAGGCGCTCGTCCATGCAAAGAGGTGCGACCCCTACGAGCGGACTCAATCCCATAGTACTGCCCCATGACCATACTAGGCACTCGTCCATGCAAAGAGGTGTGACCCCTACGAGTGGGTGGATCAAACCAGCAGTCCCTACCCTTAGAGTTCCAATGGTAAAGTGATCACTTACTCGAATTCTGGCGCACATACATCGTAAACCATAGATAACCGTTTGCATTGCTCATCATGAAACATAATTTAAACACATAATCGCTTGCATAGCTTGTAAGTATACCATGATAAATCGTAATTTAAGTACGTGTCCCTCGCCCCGAAAACAGTTTAAAAACAGTGAAAATAGTGAAAATAGGGGCTGTGAGACTCACCTGTGGTTTTTGTTAAGGGATTAATCGAGATTCGGGTTTTCTTGGTGTTGGCCTCGGAATTGAAGGTCTAGAATACGATTAAATAACAAGAAGTATATATATTAAGATCAAGAAATAGGAGAATATAAGGGTTGGAAAGTAGATCTCAAGGTTATAATCTCGGCTTACCTAGTAACAGGATCGGAAATGAAAACAACGGATGCTCGGGAGATGATTAGTGCAAGTTTGCAGTTCTTAAGAGAGAAGTTTGAAGTGTGTTTGGGTGATAATTTGGGTTACATATTTATAGGCAAGATCCAGGGAACACAATCCCTTGCTTTAGGGGATTGTAATCTTTTCATATCTAGGTGTAATGATGATAAAGTATGGAAATTATTATTATTTATTTAAAAGTGGAGGTGATTGGTCCTAGGGAGTGGATAAAGGATTCTGATTTGATTTAGACAGGACATGCAGGCCTGTGGTTGGTGAGAGTAGGGTGGCTGACAGTTGACTTTTTATGCTACAGTATGCTTTTTCAGATGCTTTTGTCAGTGTACAGTTAAAAAGTAGAAATCTCTGAAACACGCTACTGTTTCCTTTTGGGCGGGAATAATCCCCTTATATCTGGAGATTAGGCTAAGTGTTCTGTGCGTATAGCTTTGTGCGCATAGCTTTCTGCGTGAAGGACATTTCTTTGCTGCGGGTAGGTACGTAACCTTCTCGCAGTTAGGGACATTGAGTTTCATTTGTAGATTCTCCAGGTGGTCTTGGTATTTCAACATAGTGATCAGTCATGTTGAAGTCAATTCCATCTTGGAGCTTCAGACAAACTAACTCTCAATGTTCCCGCCATGCGGGGAGGTTAGTTCCCCTTCCGCACGCGCATAAACGATTTGGGATGCACCCGCCTTAGCATCATGCGGGACGGTCAACCCATTAGACAACTTAAAGTTAAGTTACATGAAAACATAAA
The DNA here is from genome assembly GCF_021521415.1 of Bidens hawaiensis. NCBI lineage: Eukaryota > Viridiplantae > Streptophyta > Magnoliopsida > Asterales > Asteraceae > Bidens > Bidens hawaiensis. Next base: position 757,141 of record NW_027491371.1, on the reverse strand, counting down.
GCCAAAACATTCGCGCATGGCGCATATAACATATGCCCACGCTGGTTCTTACATCGCGCGCTCGCGCAGGGCGCACATAACGTGCCCGCGCTGACTAACATAGCGCGCTCGCGCAGGGCGCACATAACATGCCCGCGCTGATTCTAATTTAGCGCGCATAATATTCACAATCACCTAATTATTAGGTTGATTACTTAGTTTATAGGATTGGGAAAATTACCGGGTGTCACATTTTCCCCCTGTTAAGAGAATTTCGTCCCGAAATTTAGGAGACGTCGCTGGCAGAAGCCATACTCTGAAAGAGGTGTGGGTATTTCTTGCGTATTTGATATTCTCTTTCCCAAGTGAATTCAGGCCCACGCCTTGAGTTCCATTGAACCTTTACTAACTTGATTCTGCTTCTGCGTAACTTTTGTTCTTTCCAATCGGTTACTGCTATAGGTTCTTCTACGAAGTGCAGTTGTTTGTTGATGTGAATCTCTTCCAACGGCAAAATCAACGTTTCGTCAGATAAGCACTTTTTGAGGTTGGATACATGGAACGTATCATGAACTCCACTGAGTTCGGCGGGTAGACAGAGTTTATAAGCAACCGGACCGATCCTTTCCAGGATCTCAAATGGTCCAATGTAGCGCGGATTCAACTTTCCTCGCTTGCCAAAACGGGGGACTCCTTTCCATGGAGAGACTTTCAAAAGTACTCTATCCCCTACTTGAAACTCCAACGGTTTCCTTCGCACATCTGCGTAGCTCTTCTGTCTGTCGTGCGCTGTCTTAAGGCGATCCCGTATCTGAAAAATCTTGTCTGTTGTTTCTTGGATCAATTCTGGACCAGTCATTTGCTTGTCACCCACTTCAGCCCAGCACAGTGGGGATCTACACTTGCGCCCATACAAAGCTTCAAACGGCGCAGCCTTGAGGCTTGTGTGATAACTGTTGTTGTAAGAAAATTCAACCAATGGGAGATGAGTATCCCAGCTTCCCCCGAAATCGATTGCGCACGCGTGCAACATATCTTCCAATGTCTGGATTGTTCGCTCGCTTTGTCCATCCGTTTGGGGATGATATGCCGTACTCATGTCAAGACGAGTACCTAAAGCCCCTTGTAACGATCTCCAAAACCTTGAGGTGAACCGACTATCTCTATCAGAAATGATGGATACTGGGACTCCATGTTTTGAAACTACTTCTCGAATATACAATCGGGCTAACTTTTCCATCTTATCGGTTTCCTTGATCGGCAGGAAGTGCGCTGACTTAGTTAGCCGATCTACAATAACCCAGATCGTGTTATAACCCCCAGGTGTCCTTGGCAGTTTGGTGATGAAGTCCATAGAGATTTGTTCCCACTTCCACATGGGAATTTCTGGCTGCTGAAGTAACCCCGACGGCTTCTGGTATTCAGCCTTCACCTTCGAACACGTCAGGCACTTACTGACATACGTCGCGATGGCGCCTTTAAGATTGGGCCACCAATACAGCACTTTAACATCTTGGTACATCTTGTCTGCGCCAGGATGTACGGAATACCGCGTCTTGTGAGCTTCGTTTAATACTTGCTCGCGCAATCCTCCCTTGAGAGGGACCCATATGCGGTTAGCAAAATATCGAGTGTCGTTTTCCTTGATCTCCAAATTCTTAATCATACCCCCAAGGGATTCGTTTTTAACAAACTCTGGTTTCAAGGCTTCTTGCTGAGCGTCTCGGATGCGAGTAGAGAGATCTGCGCGAATGGTCAACCTTAGAGCCTTGACTCGTAGCGTTTTTATTCGCTCCTTCCTACTTAGCGCGTCTGCTACCACATTCGCCTTTCCAGGGTGGTACTTAATTTCACAATCATAATCATTTAACAACTCAACCCATCTTCGTTGCCTCATGTTTAAATCCTTTTGATCAAATATATGTTGATGGCTCTTGTGATCCGTAAAGATTATACACTTTGTACCATAGAGGTAATGGCGCCAAATCTTTAGCGCGAAGACAACCGCTCCAAGTTCCAGATCATGCGTTGTGTAGTTCTTTTCATTGGTCTTGAGTTGGCGCGAGGCATACGCTATGACTTTGTCTCGCTGCATAAGGACACATCCGAGTCCCTGATGTGAAGCGTCGCAGTAAACGACGATGTCATCCGTCCCCTCGGGCAGAGACAAAATTGGCGCACTACATAACTTCTGTTTCAACATTTGGAATGCCGCTTCTTGATTTTCGCCCCAAACAAACTTCTTGTCTTTCTGAGTTAGCGCGGTCAGAGGTAGAGCTATCTTGGAGAAGTTCTCAATGAAGCGTCGATAGTAGCCAGCTAGTCCTAGGAATTGCCTCACCTCAGTTGGGGTTTTTGGCGCTTCCCAGTTTTCGATGGCCTTGACTTTGGAAGGATCGACGTGTATTCCTTTCTCGTTTACAACGTGACCGAGAAAGTGAACTTCTCTAAGCCAAAACTCACACTTTGAAAACTTCGCATACAACTTTTCTTTCCTTAACAATTCTAAAATCAATCTCAGGTGTTGCTCATGCTCGGCCTTGGTCCGAGAGTAAATCAGAATATCATCTATAAATACAATTACAAATTTATCCAAGTATGGTTTGCACACGCGGTTCATCAGATCCATGAATACAGCCGGCGCATTAGTTAGCCCGAAAGGCATCACTAAGAACTCATAATGGCCGTATCTAGTTCGGAAGGCTGTTTTCGGCACATTTTCCTCATGGACCCTAAGTTGGTGGTATCCTGACCGTAGATCTATCTTCGAATAATAACTGGATCCCTGCAACTGGTCAAATAAGTCGTCAATCCTCGGTAAGGGGTACCGATTCTTGACTGTCAGCTTGTTCAGCTCCCTGTAGTCAATACACATCCGGAAGGAACCATCCTTCTTCTTTACAAACAGTACTGGAGCTCCCCAAGGTGAAAAGCTTGGGCGTATGAAACCCTTATCCAATAGTTCCTGCAACTGATTGGATAGCTCTTGCATCTCAGATGGAGCTAGTCGATAAGGCGCTCAAGCTACTGGCGCAGCTCCTGGGACTAAATCAATTCGAAACTCGACTTGTCGCGGCGGCGGTAATCCGGGCAAATCTTCAGGAAAAACTTCTGGAAATTCACGCACTACTGGTAAGTCTTCAATTCTTCGCTCATCTCCTTTCTTCTCTACTACATGCGCCAGGAAGGCGTAGCACCCTTTCCTTAGGCACTTGCGCGCCTTTAGGCACGAAATCAGTTTCGTCGCAACTCCCCTTCTTTCCCCTTGAATCACCAAGGTTTCTTCGTTCAACAGTGGGATCCGAACCTGCTTCTCATGGCAAATAACTTCCGCGTGGTTCTCGACCAACCAATCCATACCTATTACAATGTCAAAACTTCCCAAGTCTATTGGCAACAAGTTAATATTGAATCCGTGACCTCCCATGACTATTACACATTGCTCAGTCCTTTCGATCGCGCATAACTGCCTACCATTGGCTAGTTCTATAGTATAAGGTGTGTCTAGCCTATTGGTCGCTAAGCCTAGGGAGTCTTTAAACTCAGCGGATATAAAACTCAGGTCAGCTCCAGTATCAAATAAGACAGATGCAAAATGGCCGTTAAGTAAAAACGTACCGGTTACCACATTCGGCTCTTCTTTAGCTTCGCCTGCGCCGATCACAAAAGCTCTCTCGCGAGCTTGGTTTCCCTTTTGTGGGCAATCCCGACTAAAATGCCCTGGCTTCCCGCATGCGTAGCAGTTGTCGCTCGCTCCAGCTTCTCTGATACGGCAATTCATCGTCTTGTGCCCTGGTTTGCCACATTTGGCGCATTCGATTCTTGCGCATTCACCCTCGTGGTGATACTTGCATTTACTGCACCATGGGCGAGGCCCGCTGTATCCTTTTCGCGGTGGCTCCGCGGCCTGAATCGCGTAAGTCCTTGCGCTTTCTTGCTTCTTGAACGGTGGCTGCTTGGAGTCGGACCCTCGGTGGTGAGAGTTCCACTTCCTCTTGGGATCAGAGGTTCGCTGCTCGATTCCGCGCGTAGTCAACATACCCGCACGGACCGTATCCCTTGTAAGGGTGATGGCCCGCGCTACCGCCTCATCAAAGGTTGGAGGCGCTGCGGCGTTGAGCGGAACCCTAACAACAGAAGGTAACCCAAAGATATACCTCTCGATCTTCTTTTCCTCCGTGTTTGCCATGTCTGGCACCAACTGGCAAAGCTCGTTGAACCGGTTGTTGTAGGCGTCGATATCCGTTCCTACCATGGTGTGGTTCCAGAATTCCTGTTGCAGACTCTGAATTTCTGCGCGAGAGCAGAACTTTCTCATCAACATTTCCTTCAGTTCCTCCCAGGTCTTGTGAAGAGCAACTTCTCGCCCTAAAGTCTTCACTTGAAGCTTCCACCAAGACGAAGCTGCTTCTTGGAACATGCAGGTCGCGTAAAGGACCTTCTGGCTCTCACTACATCTGCTAATGGAGAGAACTGTCTCCATCTTGTCAATCCAGTTGTAGAGCCCAATGGCCCCTTCGGTACCCTTGAATGGCCAAGGCCTACAGGCCATAAATGTCTTATAGGAGCACCCTTTGTCCAAGGCTCCTGATTCGGGTTCTGGGGTCTCGTTCTCCTGACGACCCTGACTAGATTCGGCCTTGCTGGCCTCATCTGTCGCGATCGCCTGCGCGATTATTTCCGCGAGTTCCTCGGGTGTCATAGTAATTCCCTTGGCTCTGGTTGGAGGCATTCTCGTTCTTAAAAGAGAAAACATAACAAACTTAGCGCATGTACCATGAGCACATAGTGTTTTTATCTTTATTCACTAGACACTGTGTGACCCGTGTTCCTAAGTGTGTGTATAGTTTCTTTTGAAAATATTTTCTTTGAAAAATATTTCATGCGATTCCCCAACGGTTATAGTATAGGTTAAAACTTCTTTTCCTAGTTCGCTATAACCAGTGCTCTGATACCAATCTGTCACACCCGGCCCTGAACGGCGGAAACAGCCGGGCACGCGTGAGTGGGGATTGATAATTAAGCACGGGCCATTGCAAACATTCAAAGTAAGATTTTCATTGCGCATGAAATGTTTAATACAAATACATTACATTGTTTAAAAATTACATAAAAACATCCAAGTATAAAAACTGTTGAAGATTTCCACGCCATATCCCCTTGCGCGGCGGGAACAACCACGCGCATCGAAGGGTTAGAACTAAAATCTTCCAAAAAGCTAGTTTTAGATGTTCAGCGTGAGGTGCTCTAAGTGTGACTCCATGCGCTACCTAGTTATCTCCTGAAAGACACGTAAAACATTTGAATCAGTATAAACTGAGTGAGTTCACAAGTTTTAGTAACTTGATAAATCGTATTGCATCATAGTCTTGGCGAAAATCATATTGAAACACATTTCTGATTTCATGTCTAAACATATGCTTGATAAGCCGTATGAAAACATAGATCTGACAACATATTTCTGATAGAACCGTTCCGCGGGTTACGCGCGAACGTTTCTGGAAAACGTGCTCGTCCATGCAAAGTGGCGCTACCACTACGAGCTAAAATAATGTACTACCGTCCCGCGGGTTACGCGTAGACATTTCTGAAAAACCGTGCTCGTCTGTGTAAGTGGCGCTGCCACTACGAGCGAATAATACCGTCCCGCGGGTTACGCGCGGACGTTGTGCCGGAAAACAAGGCGCTCGTCCATGCAAAGAGGTGCGACCCCTACGAGCGGACTCAATCCCATAGTACTGCCCCATGACCATACTAGGCACTCGTCCATGCAAAGAGGTGCGACCCCTACGAGTGGGTGGATCAAACCAGCAGTCCCTACCCTTAGAGTTCCAATGGTAAAGTGATCACTTACTCGAATTCTGGCGCACATACATCGTAAACCATAGATAACCGTTTGCATTGCTCATCATGAAACATAATTTAAACACATAATCGCTTGCATAGCTTGTAAGTATACCATGATAAATCGTAATTTAAGTACGTGTCCCTCGCCCCGAAAACAGTTTAAAAACAGTGAAAATAGTGAAAATAGGGGCTGTGAGACTCACCTGTGGTTTTTGTTAAGGGATTAATCGAGATTCGGGTTTTCTTGGTGTTGGCCTCGGAATTGAAGGTCTAGAATACGATTAAATAACAAGAAGTATATATATTAAGATCAAGAAATAGGAGAATATAAGGGTTGAAAAGTAGATCTCAAGGTTATAATCTCGGCTTACCTAGTAACAGGATCGGAAATGAAAACAACGGATGCTCGGGAGATGATTAGTGCAAGTTTGCAGTTCTTAAGAGAGAAGTTTGAAGTGTGTTTGGGTGATAATTTGGGTTACATATTTATAGGCAAGATCCAGGGAACACAATCCCTTGCTTTAGGGGATTGTAATCTTTTCATATCTAGGTGTAATGATGATAAAGTATGGAAATTATTATTATTTATTTAAAAGTGGAGGTGATTGGTCATAGGGAGTGGATAAAGGATTCTGATTTGATTTAGACAGGACATGCAGGCCTGTGGTTGGTGAGAGTAGGGTGGCTGACAGTTGACTTTTTATGCTACAGTATGCTTTTTCAGATGCTTTTGTCAGTGTACAGTTAAAAAGTAGAAATCTCTGAAACACGCTACTGTTTCCTTTTGGGCGGGAATAATCCCCTTATATCTGGAGATTAGGCTAAGTGTTCTGTGCGTATAGCTTTGTGCGCATAGCTTTCTGCGTGAAGGACATTTCTTTGCTGCGGGTAGGTACGTAACCTTCTCGCAGTTAGGGACATTGAGTTTCATTTGTAGATTCTCCAGGTGGTCTTGGTATTTCAACATAGTGATCAGTCATGTTGAAGTCAATTCCATCTTGGAGCTTCAGACAAACTAACTCTCAATGTTCCCGCCATGCGGGGAGGTTAGTTCCCCTTCCGCACGCGCATAAACGATTTGGGATGCACCCGCCTTAGCATCATGCGGGACGGTCAACCCATTAGACAACTTAAAGTTAAGTTACATGAAAACATAAAGCCAAAACATTCGCGCATGGCGCATATAACATATGCCCACGCTGGTTCTTACATCGCGCGCTCGCGCAGGGCGCACATAACGTGCCCGCGCTGACTAACATAGCGCGCTCGCGCAGGGCGCACATAACATGCCCGCGCTGATTCTAATTTAGCGCGCATAATATTCACAATCACCTAATTATTAGGTTGATTTCTTAGTTTATAGGATTGGGAAAATTACCGGGTGTCACACCTAGCAACCTCAATACCCAAAAAATACTTTAAAGGACCTAAATCCTTGATACTGAATTGGTCATTTAAATAAGTCTTGGTCTGCTTAATTTTTTTATCATCATTTCCAGCAATAATTACGTCATCCACATAAATCAATACAACAACGAAAGAGTTATCAGGAGTAAGGGTAAATAAAGAGTGGTCATCCTTAGACTGATTGTATCCAAACTCAATCAAGGATGTAGTAAATTTATGATACCAGTTACGAGAAGCTTGCTTTAGTCCAAAAAGTGATTTACGTAACCGACAAACTCTAGTTACTTCCATTCAAAAGAATCCTTGAGGAATCTTCATGTATACTTCTTCCTCTAAATCTCCATGCAAAAATGCATTGTTTACATCAAGTTGATGTATCGTCCAGTCCCTCTTTACTGCAACAGTAAGAAGGATTCTTACAGTCACAAGTTTTGCAACAGGAGCAAAGGTTTCATGGAAGTCGACCCCTTCCATTTGAGTAAACCCTTTCGCCACCAATCGCGCTTTATATCTTTCAACTTCTCCATTTGGTTTATATTTTATTTTATAAACCCACTTTGAATCAATGGCACGCTTTCCATCTGGCAAATTCTCTAAGGTCCACGTTTTGTTTGTCTCAAGGGCTTCAATTTCTAACCCAACATTTGTTTGTAGTTCATGCTGACCATTAATTGGTTGATCACTCGTTTCCTCAGTATGCCCACTTACAAGTGAAGACCAATAGTCTTCGTCAATAGCAGGTGGTTCAAATATTCTTGAACACTTGTTCTTAACTTGATTTCTTCAAAGGGAAATTGACCCTCCACAAACCGGACATCACGAGACGTGATAAATTTTCCATTTTCTATATCATATACTTTGTACCCCTTTGTTCCTTGAGGATACCCTAAGAAAACCCCAGGTCTCCCCCTGAATTGAAACTTGTCTCCTCCTGTTTCTGTGCTTCGATAATAAACTAAACAACCTAGAACCTTCAAGTTTTTGTAATCGGCTTGTCTTCCGAAGACAATTTCATATGGCGTCTTGTTCTTGATGGCCTTTGATGGTAGCCGATTTATAATATGCGTAGCAGCTTGTATACATTCACCCCAAAATCTTCTTGGCAATCTCCCTTGGAACATAAGCGAACGGGCTGTTTCATGTAGATGACGATGTTTACGTTCCACCACTCCGTTTTGTTGAGGAGTATGTGGGCATGTGGTTTCCAATAAAATTCCCTCTTGAGAATAAAAATCCATCATTCGGTTTGAGATGAATTCCCCACCATTGTCACATCGTATTTTCTTAATGGGTTTTCCAAACTGCGTCTTCACCATTCTTTGGAAACTCATGAGACATTCACTCGCATCACTTTTGTGTTTGATTAGATAGGTCCATATTGCCCTACTAAAATCGTCAACAATGGTTAAGAAAAAAGATGCTTGTGAGGTAGAAGGCTTACGATACTTTCCCCAAGTGTCACAATGGATTAAATCGAAACAAGCACTACTCTTAATATAACTCTTTGGAAAAGGTAAACGAGTAAATTTAGCTTTATTACAAGCATCGCAAGAATCATCCTTAAAATTAAAACTAGTATTCTTAAAAAAACCAATTTGACATAATTTATCGTATGAGGCATGACCCAATCTTTTATGCCAAACTTGAGCATCCGTTCTTGACATCAAAACATTCTTCTCTCTTACCACCATCCCCATGCGATAAAGACCATTCACACGTTTACCCACTCCAATCATCTTCTTCGAATGCAAGGCCTGCATACAACAAAAATCAGGGGAAAAACTCACAACACACTGAAGATCGGTTGCCAATCTACCAACTGAAAGTAAGTTACAATTGAAATCGGGTATATAAAGAACTCTTGTGATTTTCGTTTGGTTACTTAGCATGCTTTCGCCTATAGCCTTAACAGAAATATTATCATCGTTAGGAATCATAACGGGTGCTTCATCTGTGCATTCAGTGTAATTTTCAAGTAAATTAAGTTTGTGGACTATATGTTCCGTGGACCCGGAGTCTATAATCCATTCATTATGGTGTTGAGACTTACCTGCCATAGCCATGTTAGCTTTAGGCATGTGATCACTTTGTGAGTTCACTTTGATTCCGGTAATAAAGATTGGTATTGGTCTTCACTTAATCCACCCACTGTTGTGTTTTGTTGAGTCCGACACAACCCACTTTTGGCTTTCCTTTCTCTCTTTTCGCCTTGCCTGGCCACCAATCTGGATAGCCAATCCTTTCAAAACATGCGTCCCACAGTGGGCGCATTGCTCAGTTTCATTGCTGCGTTTTGTGTTTTTGTTGACCCAAGTTGTTATCTCTTTTGCCTTGGAAGCCTGTTTGGAAAGCAACCGATTCAGTTTGCGTTATTTTTGCGGAAGCGATGTTTCTTTGTTGTTCATCTTCCGCGGTAGGCCTCTCCCAACGTAGGGCCTGGCTTCATTGAAAAAATGTGTGTTCTTATTGTCATAAACTCGGTGTCGAGCCCCATAAGAAACTCATAAAGAATTCCTTCATCTTTTTTCCAACCTTGGCTGCATGAGCAATGGCAGCGGGGCGGTGGTAAAACAGTTTGGATCTCGTCCCATAAAGACCGTAATTTTGTGTAACATGAGGATACGTCTTGGCGCACCATCGTGAGGGATTGTTTGAGCTCGTAGGCGCTCTCTTTCCCAACACGTTCTCTCAGGTCGGACCAAATTTCAAGTGTCGTGTTGGCGTATTTAACGCTCCCTCGAATATCCTTTACCATCGCCGTGGTCAACCAACCCTTGAGCATCGCATATCCCATCTTGTTATTGGCGAATAAGAAATTTGTCATCTCTTGGCACCAATCGGTGTAGTTCGTGTCGTTGAGAGGATCATTTACTTGCATCTGTCCAGGATAATCGGAAGCATGAATATAGTATGGCGATGTTGCTTTTTAATTCATTCTCTTAATACACATAATGCATGCAAACATCAATAGGAAACTAAAACAAACTATTCTTTATCTCTAAATAAATAAATAAAAGAGGTAAATGAAACAACTTGAATTTGAACTTCGAATTCCAATATATGTTAGTTTCAAAGGCATTCAAAATTTTTTATTTTATTTTAAATACAATTATTAATGTACATGATTGGTAGCTTAACAGACGGGGAACACGGTGTGTAATGAAATTGTAGACGCAGGGGCTACTTGGGTCAAAATTTTAAAATAGAGTTGCAAGTTGATTCCGTTCTTTCATTAAATGGAGCAAATTACCTTGTAATCTTGTATGATAGCCATTTGCTATTTTTTTAATTTTATATTGTAACGTAAAAAGCATTTCATTTTAGTAATTTATACTCCCTCCGTCTTATTATAAGTGTCATATTTTAATTTTTCAAGTCTTTCTTGTTTAATTTTGACCGACAATATTTTTGTTTGTATTATATAATACTTGATGTAAAATATATGAATGGATTGAGTTTTAAATGTATTTTACATGATATAATTTTCATCAAGTATTATATGACACGAACAAAAATATTTACGATCAAGGTTGCAAAAAAAAGACTTGAAAAATCAAACTATGACACTTATAATGGGACGAATGGAGTACCAATTTAACATAAAGTTTTAACACTCGTTCATGTGGGAGACCATTTATCTTACATTTATGCAAAAGATTAGATCAATAGTATAATTTTTCAAAGTTAGAAAAAAAAGTAAAAATAGGAACATAGCACATGAACGACCTGTGTCCTTTGCTCAACTAGAAAAAGAAAAAGTAAATTTCATCCACAATATAAGGACCATTAAAGTCAATATAAGTAAAAGTTTGGATGGTAATCAGTAAAATAATATTAAAAGTCGGGCTAAAAGCTTAATTTAGTTAAATAATTTGAAATAGAGTTGAACATTGAAAAGAGCGAAAACCCCCGCATACGTAATTTCCACACACCATCATTTCCTCCATCAAATCAAACGCCGGTATTCTTGCCGGAATAATCATCAAACGCCGGTGAGTTTTCTATTCTACTTCACTTCGTTGATTCTAATGCTTATTATTTATTCGTACAACTGATTTTGTTGATAAATTTCGTCAATCTCTTGTTTACTTTCCGTAATTGCGTTTATTAGATAATTTGTTCATATACAATAATAATAATATTGTGATACTGTAGTTACATTTCGTTTACAGTTTCATGTGTACTCCGAGCGGACGTTAAACTCACTTTAAATCACTCGCTGTTTGTTAATTTTGTGTACGAGTCCACGTCTTCTTGTTTAATTAAGACTTTTAAGAGTGATTATGAGTAGGTTACTGCGTTAATAATAATAATAATAGTAACACGTTCTTAATCGTTACGGTGACCATTACGATCGATCGAGTTCACTGTAGTCGGAATCGAAGCATGCATTACACGCGGACGTGAAAATAATTTTAAATCGCGTTTAGTTTAATGTACGAATCCACTTCTTGTTGTTGTTTGATTATTATTATTTTTAAGAGTGATTATTAGGAGTTTACGGCGTAGTAATTCGTGTATTAGACTCATAATAATAATAATAATAATAATAATAATAATAATTAATAAATACTTCATCATTAACTGTGTTTATGGTCGATGTTTGTAACCTTAATTACTTATCCTGTATTAAGTATTAACTGTTGTTAAATCATGGACTATTAATACGTATACACCTAGTTGATTAGCTCGTCATTATCCGTTTATGGTGATCATATTTGTAACCTTAGTTATACTGTATGAACTGTTGTTAAATCATGGACTATTGGTAGTCGATTAGCTCTTCATTATCCGTTTATGGCGATGTTTGTAAATTGTAACCTTAGTTATACTATATGAAGTTATGAACTGTTGTTAAATCATGGACTGTTAATATGTATACACATAGTCGATCGTGCCCACAGGCATCATGTGGTGGCGTTGATAGCCGAAAGACAAGGGCACATGCACCAATCAGCCGGTGTCCCGATGATTGAGTGCTATGTGCCTTATGTCCAGGGCTTGATGCAAAACTACTATCGAGCCGGGGGTCTCAACGGAAGCAGCCTCTCTATCCCTATGGGATAGAGGTAAGGCTGTCTACATCTTACCATCCTCAGACCCTACCATAGCATTGCTATTAGTGGGATATTGAAGAAACACTAACCGGACCCCGGGCAGATTACTGGTAACCTGGGGGTTAGATAGATGTTTCCCACGAGTGGTTAGACCCTTAGAAGATGGTTCTTCTGAACCTGCAAAACAGACACCGTGAGCTCGTCACTGAGAAGGGGGGGGGTTCCTCCTTGTGACCACCCTCCGGCGTGAGAATCAGACTAGATTGCTCTTTAAATATAAAAGTATATTAAGAGATTGCTAGGGCAGATATCAGGTATATTATGATGATAATGTGATAATGTAATGTGTTTAGATGATCATACCATTTGGGGTATTTATAGCCGAAGGTAGGTTTCCAAGGAGGTATGGCCGGCTGCTACAGTGTTCCTGTTCATCAACAGTAGCCTACGCACGTGCCCTGCTGGTAGTTGGTGGGTAGGCAGCGGCTGATAGTGACCAGGCCTGCTGCGTACTATTCCCTTTCCACCAACTGCCGGCTATGCACGTGGTATGACAGTAGTTGGTGAGTAGGCAGCGGCTAATAGTGATACAGTACAGGAGTATGCTGCTCGTCATACTGTATCAGTGAGCTGTCGTATCTCTGATCAGATCTTTCGCCCATACCTCGTCAGGTACAGTAAAAGATCCTTCAGTATACGGACTGGCTTATTTGGGCGGGAGTATTCCCCCTCCCGCCTCTGTGCGGGATTGCTCCCGGCTTGGCTCATTCCTTCAGGTGACACTGAATGATCGAGAGCTAAGTGCCTTGTGCGTGTAGCCATGCTGCGCGGGTGGCCTTCCCTAATGGCTTGTATCCGAGGCTGCGGGGACAGGCGGAGTCCTTCACCATTGGGAGGCATTTCCTGCGGGACCAGCTTGCGTACTGCGCGTAAGGACGTCACGTCTCTGAGCATGGTTGGTTCTGCGGATCCAGTTGGTCTCTGCGCAGACTTCCCTGTTTAAGGTGAGTCTTGCGGGTCCAACTGGGCTCTGCTGGGACCTACCTCTTCAAGTCCCCCCAGTCCAATGTTCTTCTCATGAGTGTTTAATAAAGTGAGGTGAACTTTTGGACTTGAGCAAAGGGTTTTGAAAAGGGTTTTGTAAGGTTTTCCATGGGGATTTTTTCCGCGGAAGTCCTTGTCACTTGCAGAAATGCCCGAGTTTCCTGCTTGGTCTTTGGGTATGATGCGGGTAGGTCTGTAACCTCCTCGCAAGTCAGGAGCATTGAGTCCCAGATGTATGGATTTTCCATGAGGTTTTGGTAGTTTTGAACATAGTGATCAATTATGTTAAGACCACCAATTCCATCCTGGAGCTTCAAACAACGTAGTTCTCGACGTTCCCGCTATGCGGGGATGTTATTTCCGTTTCCGCAAGCATTGCCCAGAAGATCCTTCTTGGTTTCAATTCCCAGCGGAGCGCTAGGTATGTGAAGGGTTTTGCCTTAACACTGTACCTGCGCTCGTCTTACGGTTACTTTACTTCCAAGGTATTCCTGGCGTCAATTCCCTGCGGGTGCTAGGTATGTGAAGGGTTTTGCCTGAACACTGTACCCGCAGCCGTCTTATAGTTACTTGGTTGCCGAGGTACTTGGCTTCAATTCTCTGCGGGTGCTCGGTATGTGAAGGGTTTTGCCTTTACACTGTACCCGCATCCGTCTTACGGTTACTTGTTTGCCAAGGTTTATTTGGCTTCAATTCCCTGCGGGTGCTAGGTATGTGAAGGGTTTTGCCTTTACACTGTACCCGCATCCGTCTTACGGTTACTTGTTTGCCAAGGTTTATTTGGCTTCAATTCCCTGCGGGTGCTAGGTATGTGAAGGGTTTTGCCTGAACACTGTACCCGCATTCGTCTTACGGTTACTTGTTTGCCAAGTGGTAAAGGGGTATTTTCCCGCTTACTTTTTAATATTATCGAATTTTGAATTTTGAAATTCGAAGAGTTGGTGAAAAGATCAGAACAGTCCAAACCTCTGAAACGTCGTGCGACGGTTTCTTCTGACTGTGTCAGGACGTGCAGGAAGTTATGGTGACGTGACAGAACATGGTCATTCCAGTCGCTTTTTCAGGCGCGTGGGCGCGATTTTTCGGGCGCGTGGCCGCGAAATTACTGGCACACGTCCTTTCAACAGCTGTTGCCAGCTTGCTTTTTGCCACGTGTCATAGTTTCATTGCACATTCGATTTCTCTCTCCTCTGCATTAAATTCACCGCATTAATTGCGATTACTATATAAAGGGGGAGATGGTTATTTGCAATTCACACTTTTCACTTCTTCTCTTCATTTTTAAGGCGATTTCCGGCGAATACTCCTTTATTCAATCGAGCATTCTCTCGAAATCGTTCTCTTCTTTCTCTGCAAGATGTCTTCTCGTGATGCTGAAGCTGTATCTGACGACAGGGGTACTATGGTATGTCTTGTCTTTCTTTTTGATACAAGTTTGTCTTCTAACTGTTTCTTTTCTTTCAGAGGGAAATAATTTGGAGTCGCTTCTGTTCCCGCGGGAAACCGACGGTCCCGCGCGGATGGGTACTCGTGCTCTGGACGAGGGCGAGTTGCCCATCCTGGAGCAAACGGCGGATCGTTTTGTGGAGGTCTATCCGCCGGGACACGAGATCCTGAGCCACCGGCGGCCAGGTAAGGCGATATTCTTCCCTCAATCCCTCAATGCTGTACCCGCTGCTGGAATTCCTGACCCGTCTTCTTCTGAGGAATCCTCAGATGCTCCTCCGTTGGTGCGGAAGAAGAAGGCTGCTGCCGGCGTGAAGGGGAAGGAGAAGGCCTCCACAGCTGATCCAGTGGTTCTATCTGACTCGGAGTCAGATAGTGAAGAGGTGGCGGGGAAGCCCGGTGGTGAGAAGACCACTGTTCCGGAGGCTACGACCGTTACCTCCGGAGAACCAACGAAGACGACGGTGACCGGTACCAAGAGGCCGGCTCCATCGGGTTCCTCCCCGCCCGTCCGTACGTTCAGGGTCAAGAAAACCCGTAAGTACAATCATAATGTCTTTGCAGATTTATTACTTCATAAATTTAACACTTTCTTCTTTGTGCAGGCGTGGATGTTGACGCATTCCGGGGTGAAGCGCAGGGGAGTACCTCCCCGCCAATGACGGTAGGCTCGGTCAGCCTTCCTGAGGCGTCGACCCAGGTGCCTGCGCCTGCATCCGCTGGTCAAGTTGCTCGTTCCTTTGAGCCAACTGTTCCTGCCGAGATGACGTCACCGCCGGCCGTGAGTGCGATTTTTACCGCATCCTTCACGGAGCCGGCGGTTACTGCTGCTGCTGAGGAGGCGGCGACCGCGGCGGCGACCACAACGGCGACCACGGCGGCTGCCACCATGCCCGCGCCACCGGCACCTACGGCCGGACCATCAGGTACGCGCAGGGCTTCCCGCCGATCTTTGCCCCCTTCCCGTCTGCCTGACCTGTTGGATGGATTTCCTTTAGGTTCAGGTGATGGGTTTGGCGGCTATCGGCCTGTCATTGACCCTACAGGTGCGTAGGGTTCCTTTCTTTTTCCCTTATGTTTTTTATCATCTTTTCCTTACTGCCTTTGTTTCTTTTGCAGTGTCGGATTCCAATGAAGTGTATGTTCCGCGATGGAACATACGCCGAGGAACAACCCTTCGTACCCCTGTGGAGTGCGTGGACTGGGCTCGCCACGCTGCTCCTCATGGTGCGTTGGGGGAAGCCATGGCTAGCTACCAAGAGGGTAGGCTAACCAATGAGCTTCGGGTTCTCCAAGCCCGGATGCAGCCGCGCGTCGAGCTGCTTTGTCGTGAAAACGACAAGTTGAAAGCAGCTCGCGCCAGGGACGTATCTGAGGCGCGTGCTCTTCGGGAGGAGAACCAACAGCTGGCGGCAGCTGCCGCCGACAAGGAGAAGGCTTTCAAGGCCCTCGAGGTTGAAGTTTAAGCGCGACTCGAGGCCCGCTCCAAGGCTGCCCAAGCTGTGAATGAACAGCTTCGGCTGGCCAGGGAGACTGCGCGAAACGCAACCGAGAGGGCTGCCAAGGCTGAAGCCGTTGCTGAGCCTTTGCGTGTGGAGAATGAGGAGCTCAAGGCCAAATTAGAGGCTCTCCAACGCGCTCATGATGCCTTGGCAATGGAAGATGCCAAGAAACTCCAGGAAATCCTGGACCAGAGGGGGGTGCTTGACCACACCGAGCGGAAACTTAAGGGCGTCGAAGAGGCTGCCGCAAAGGAAGTTTTACTTGCCAACCTTAACAAGAGCGAAGCCGAACGCGCCCATAACGAAGCTCAAGCTGCCCTCCAATGGCTTCTTCGAGAAGCGTTGCCTCAGGTATGTTTAGTTTTATCTTCACGCTTTTCTTTTGTAAGAAAAGGTTCTAATACTTGTATTTTTTCTTTGTAGGTTGTGCGTCGGGTCTTTTCAGAGACCTCTTACGATGATGCTATGACCGCAGCCCTCAACGCTTCTCATGAGGATGGGGAAAAGGTCGGCTTCCTGCTTGGTCTCGGGTTTGTTGAGAAAGGCGTCCCGCCTTCCAACTTCCCTTTGTTCGATGTGGATACCGAAGCCATTTATGACCAAGCATTGAACCAATACGCCGCCTTCCCGCATCCAGTGGTGGAAAAGGTGGACGAAGTAGCTGCTGCTGATGATGGGTTAGCTGTCCTCAAAGCGTTCCTCGAACCACCCCGTTCTTCTGACGGAGCGGGTCCAAGTAGAAGCGGCCCTGAAGCTTGATCCTGAAGATCCCTTCCCATTGCTAAGACTTGTATAGTTTTATTCTCTTAGGCGGGTAGTTACCCGGCCATTCTTGTAATATATTCTTGAAATATTAATCTTTTTGCGTATAAGATTGTTATTTCCTTCTTTGGGTTCCTTGCTTTATAAACTTATGACTTGCATACTTAGTTTAAATTAGCAATTTTCCAAGTGTTTAGAATAAGAACCTTTGAACGTGGTTGATAATGTGTTAAAGTTTCGCTTCCTCCTTCGTGATTGTGCGGGTAGAACCGTCACTTGCACTTGGTAGGATGGCTAAACTTTAACCTTCATCTGACCTGCGTGTAGGTTTTCCTTTTCGAAATTTCTAAGGCATTAAGATAAGTTAACCTTTGAACGTGGTTGATAACAGGAAGTCTTGCTTCCTCTTTCGTGATTGTGCGGGTAGAACCGTCACTTGCACTTAGTAGGATGGCAAAACTTTACCCTTATCTGACCTGCGTGTAGGTTTTTCTCACCTTTTGAGGATAAGTTAACCTTTGAACGTGGTTGATAACAGGAAGTCTTGCTTCCTCTTTCGTGATTGTGCGGGTAGAACCGTCACTTGCACTTAGTAGGATGGCAAAACTTTACCCTTATCTGACCTGCGTGTAGGTTTTTCTCACATTTTGAGGATAAGTTAACCTTTGAACGTGGTTGATAACAGGAAGTCTTGCTTCCTCTTTCGTGATTGTGCGGGTAGAACCGTCACTTGCACTTAGTAGGATGGCAAAACTTTACCCTTATCTGACCTGCGTGTAGGTTTTCCTTATCCTTTAAGAATTTTGTTTTGAACCGTTCGACGCGCGGTTGTTGATAGGTTAGTGTTCGGTTTCCTTTCATGATTCATGCGGATAGACTGGCACTTTCATTTAATAGGATAATTGAACTCTTCCCCTTCAACTGACCTGCGTGAAGGTTTGTCAAGTTATTGGGTTCGTGCGGGTAGGACCGCCTTCCCACGCAACGACTTCACGTAATGTGAACGCCGTCACCAGTGTTGCATAGTTTAACCGTTCGACGCGCGGTTGTTGATAGGTTATTATTCAGTTTCCTTTAATGATTCATGCGGATAGACCGGCACTTTCATTTTTGGGTGCTGAACTTTTTCCCAAACTGACCTGCGTGAAGGTTTGTCACGTTATTGGGTTCGTGCGGGTAGGACCGCCTTCCCATGCAATGACTTCACGTAATTATGCGGTGAAAACCGGCATATTAGTGTTCAGAAAAGTATGAATGTAAAATCATCAGCTTCGATGTTCTTAAAGAGAATCATTTCCATTAGAAGTGGCTCTTGGCCTTTTCTTTACAAATTTGAATTGATTTACATGCAGACTGTGTAAATGAGCTCCCTTCCATGTTGGGATGGGAGTGCCATCGAGCCGATACGCACCTGGTTCGGGATCTCGTTCTTTACGCAGCATGTAGTCTCGATTTTGAAGCTGGAATTGATTCGTGTCTTCCCCAGCTGAGGTTCTATACGCACCCGCCTGCTCAGCCTTTATTGTGCCACGAGGTGCGCGAGCGTCCCATCTCTGACAAATGCTTCGACCATGTCCTTTACGTCTATGCATTCTTCAGTGTTGTGGCCTTTTGTCTTGTGGAAGTCACAGTATTTGCTCCGATCAGCATCGTGACGATGTCGGATTATTGGAGGCTTTGGCCATGGGAGCTCTTCAGTGGCGAATATCTCAGTGACGCTTTTGGTGAGTGGCGTCCATCTGGAGTTCCGGTGCGACTGTACATTATCCCTTCCGCCCACTCGATGTTGCAAGCCGGATGAGGTGTCAAAGTTTACCCTTGACTGCCAAATGCCTAGCTTTCGCTTTTTATTTAGTCTGGCGGTGAGGACGTTGTCTTCTCTCGTCTTCTGAGTGTAGAGGTGTGTGCTCTGTGGGAGATCTCTACCCAGTTGCTTCTCTGTTTCCGCATAGCGTTTTGCTGCTGTCATGATGCCATCCCATGTGGATGGCATGCCATCTTTACCCGTTAGGGTGCGGATGAGCTCTGGGTCATGTGCGCCCTGGATGAAGGCAGCGCGAACAAGATCTTCGCTGATATTGCCCAAACTTAGCTTCTTTGAGTTGAAGCGAGTGATGAAGTTTGGCAGAGATTCATCTTCCTCTCGTAAGCATTTGAGGATTGTCCATTGCTCCTCGGTATACTTCCGTTGCTGGCTGAAGTGTTGGCTAAACTTCTGTTGGAAGTCTGCCCAGTCGTAGATGTGGTTGACCGGTAGACGATCAAACCAAGCTCTAGCAGCCCCAACAAGCGTCATTTGGAACATGTAGCACCACGTGGGTTCCGTCCAATTGCTGACGGTTGCCCCCGCTATGAACCTGTTCAAATGATCGTCTGGATCAGATAAACCGTCATATGTGCCTATGTTAGGCATTTGTTTGGCACTCTTTGGGGCGATTGCTTCCGCAATGTCCCTTGCAAACTTGGACATTCCTGCATTTGCAACGTTTGGTCTGAACGTTTTGGAGAAGTCTCGTGGACTTCCACCTGTGCTTTTTGGTTTGAAGGCTTGTCCAAAATACCTTTTCGGTTGGGATTCCGTTTCCTTACGCTTCCCTTTTGCCCTATGGCGAGGGTTCGCGTCGGAGTCGGATTCCTCCGAGTCATCCTCCCAGTACTCGAATTCGTCGGCCTGTTGCACGGAACGCAAGCGTTCGTCCAACTCAGCCTGGAATTCCTTTTGTCGTGCCTCCGCCCATGCCTTAACTTCATCGAGAGTCTGGCGGGGGAGTCTTCGTTTCTCAAACTGAGTATCGGTGGATCCCAGTAGGCGATCATTTACTGCACTTGCCCCAGCTTTGGTAAGTGGGGTAGTGTTCGTAAAATTTACTTCACTTGCCCCGGCTTCGGTAGCCGGGGTAGTGTTCGTAAAAACTGTGTTGCCGGTATTCCCCCTAGTAGCTGGGGTTGTGGTTACCGGAATTTCTCTAACCATCTTTGTAAAAGTTTGAAAAAACTGGAGAAAATTGTAGTTCTAGCTTTATGCACGGATGGCGCCAATGAAGAAACACTAACCGGACCCCGGGCAGATTACTGGTAACCTGGGGGTTAGATAGATGTTTCCCACGAGAGGTTAGACCCTTAGAAGATGGTTCTTCTGAACCTGCAAAACAGACACCGTGAGCTCGTCACTGAGAAGGGGGGGGGGGGGTTCCTCCTTGTGACCACCCTCCGGCGTGAGAATCAGACTAGATTGCTCTTTAAATATAAAAGTATATTAAGAGATTGCTAGGGCAGATATCAGGTATATTATGATGATAATGTGATAATGTAATGTGTTTAGATGATCATACCATTTGGGGTATTTATAGCCGAAGGTAGGTTTCCAAGGAGGTATGGCCGGCTGCTACAGTGTTCCTGTTCATCAACAGTAGCCTACGCACGTGCCCTGCTGGTAGTTGGTGGGTAGGCAGCGGCTGATAGTGACCAGGCCTGCTGCGTACTATTCCCTTTCCACCAACTGCCGGCTATGCACGTGGTATGACAGTAGTTGGTGAGTAGGCAGCGGCTAATAGTGATACAGTACAGGAGTATGCTGCTCGTCATACTGTATCAGTGAGCTGTCGTATCTCTGATCAGATCTTTCGCCCATACCTCGTCAGGTACAGTAAAAGATCCTTCAGTATACGGACTGGCTTATTTGGGCGGGAGTATTCCCCCTCCCGCCTCTGTGCGGGATTGCTCCCGGCTTGGCTCATTCCTTCAGGTGACACTGAATGATCGAGAGCTAAGTGCCTTGTGCGTGTAGCCATGCTGCGCGGGTGGCCTTCCCTAATGGCTTGTATCCGAGGCTGCGGGGACAGGCGGAGTCCTTCACCATTGGGAGGCATTTCCTGCGGGACCAGCTTGCGTACTGCGCGTAAGGACGTCACGTCTCTGAGCATGGTTGGTTCTGCGGATCCAGTTGGTCTCTGCGCAGACTTCCCTGTTTAAGGTGAGTCTTGCGGGTCCAACTGGGCTCTGCTGGGACCTACCTCTTCAGATATACTGAGTATGATGATGATGATGATAGTCGATCGTGCCCAATAGTCATAATAATTAGTTGTAATTATATGGTATTATTAATTCTTAACTGTTGTTTAATCATGGCCTATTAATATGCATACACATTCAAACTTGCAGGTACTTCGAATAAAAAATGGAGATACCTAGAAAACCACCTGGTTGTGCTTTCAACAAAGCAGAAAGAAATCTTGTTCAGTCGAACAAATTCAATAACTCAAAGCCACAAGAATTTGGGGGAAAAAAACCTAAAGTCACCACCACCACCACGAATGAACCGAACGTTATAAGGAAATCGTATTTGGCCACAATTACATGTAAAGTTAAATTCTGGGATCCCGCTTCTGAAGTTCACAAATCAGAAGTAAAATCTTTTACTGTATCTGAAAAAAAAGACAAACATGAAAAGATCCAACGAGCGATGGCGGTTTTTGATCAGGAATATGAAGCCTTTTGCATAAAGAACCAAAAGAGGCCAGAGAATGAAAGGATAATACCTAGTAATGTACCTTTGAAAGTTGTTGAAATAGTTATAAAGAAGCTGAATTGGATGGTCCCTGAAAAGACAACCGGCCCGGTTTGTGGTGTTCAAATAGGAGATACGCTCAAATACCGGGCACAGCTTATGATGATTGGTCTTCACAGTCAACCACAATCTGGTATCGATTATATCAAAATTAATGGAGAGAATATGGCTGTAAGTATAGTGGATGCTCTCTGTTACTCTAATGAAAGTGGATCTAGTGACCGGCTTGTTTATTCTGGTGAAGGTGGGATTGAAATGTTTGGGTCTAAATCGCTCGGTGATCAAAAGCTTGAAAAGGGTAATTTGGCTTTGAAGAATAGTAAGGATAAGAATAACCAGGTTCGGGTTATTAGGAAGGTTAGAGTGTCTGGAAGAGATATGTTGGCGTATGATGGTTTATATATTGTGGACGATTGCAAAATTGACAAAAGAGAAAAAGGAAAGACCGTGTTCAAGTTTAATTTGACGAGAGTGCCAGGTCAGCCTTCACTTCACAAAATGCTGAAAAGGTAGTTACACTGTGTGTCTATACATCTTGTTTTCTAAATCTGAAGTTGTCATTGCGTTAGAATCTTATTAGAGGTAGCTTTGGTTCCTAACATCGAATCTTTATATTTCTGCATGTAATCCTTTTGAACGTGCTGTACATTGGTAGGATACATCGAGTCTGTTGACCATTTTATGATCTCGGTCTTTTGCTCATGATAAATGACTTGAAAATGCGTTTTTGTTTGTTCATGTGTTTGAGAGACATAGAACCGTTATCATAAATTTGTTTTCTACTATTGACCGTATATTATTTTTTTAATTATCATGACTATGAGAACCGGATAGTGAAAACTCATAGGCCCCACCAATACCAGGACCGTCAACAAGTGGTTATCCAAGAAGGTAATGGGGAGTTTACCATTGAGCCACCAATCTTAATTCCTTCATTGTTGCTAATCAAGCAAATTTACACAGAAATTTGTACTTTACTAAGGAACAACCATTGTGTCGGAGTTTAGCAATTTGCCACTGTTTTTTAGATGGTACTAAATATAATGTCAAATTTAAGTTATTTAACCGTGAGATACATAAAATCTATATGCAATATGGTTTCACTTATCACATTGCTTTAGCCTTTAAGTTATTCTTGAATCTTGATGTGAAAGCTATGATATGCGAGTAAAGTAGATATGTGATTCTCAGTTGCGTATTGGTATCACATTAGTTTAAGTTATTCTTTACTAGAAAATTTTGATAACTAGTGAAAGTAGATACTCGACTAACAGTCGGTGTTAGTGGTGTTTGCAATTTGACGAACTAGGGACATACTATTGTAAAGTGGTGAAACCTAGCCTACCTCTAGCCTCGTACCTTTGTTGGAAAAAAATGAAACTCGCGCTCCAAATCGCCTACTTATGTACGGATAGTTGTTGACTAAAAACCGTGTCTTAACATAACCTTATCTCATACATGGCATCTTAAAAAAATTAATCATGAAACAGACGGTTATTGGTAGCCTCAGGATCCAGGGTAATTCGAGCTCATCTTGTAAGACGTGAACTTTCTGGATGATAAACTATAAATTGGACCACTTCAACTACACCAACGTACATCTTAATTTCCCTCGAAAGTATCCAAAGAAGAGGATGATAAACTTATTAAAAAAGGTTGTAAGGTAATTACTAATTATAGTTAATTTGAGAGTAGAAAATGAATGGTGTGTAAAGATAATATAAGTTTTTTTTAAATTGTAGAATAAAGTTTTAATTTAAAAATAAAATTAGTCCAAGTAGACGTTAAGTTTAATTTTTTAAATTCATTATTTTTTTTAAATTTGTTTTGAGAATCCAATGACTCTTTTTGTCTTGTACCCCAACCTCAACAATCAACCAGTACACCCTCACGAGTCACTTATTATGTTCCTCCAAGTCTCTAACGCCATCAACGTCCTGCTCACGACCAGGGGAGTGGGTAATCTCTTATTTGTGGTTTTAGCTCTTGCCTAGCTCAGTTGTTAAGTATATTTTTTTGTTCGTTCAGAAAAATAAAAATAAAAATAAAAAAAGAGAGCATATAGTCTAATGTTTAATGATTGCTATGCCTAGGCATTATACCAGTTCCAAGTTTCAATAAAATATTGGAAATGATAGCAAGACATGCATTTAATTATTAAATGTATTGTATAATAATAATTTTATAATGTATTTGTACTTGTGTTCAACTATTCATATCATCGATATTAGTATGTTTTAAGACAAAGTATCATTAAAAAATTATACGAATAGATTAGTTTATGTGGTTTGTGTTAAGTTTTGAATTTCGTCCCTAATGTTTAAAAAGTTTGCATAGTTAATCTCTATCTATAGCTTTCTATTTAATAAATGGTCACTAAATCAAATAAATGATTATTATGCCATTTAAAAAAACACTAAACTAAATTTGATTACAGATTCGACACTAAATCATCATAAATTTGTTTAGATTAAACTTAAAACCGACAACATTTATGTTTGGTTTATTTTGTATTCTCAAAATTCAACCTAGTATTGAAATAAAAAGTAATATTAAAAAATATCCCGTTAACGCAATTCATATAAGTTGTGACGAAGTGAACACATGCTTAGATCATGCAGACAAGGAAAGCACTGTTAGCCTTGTCACGGGAACACGTACCCCATGACAATGCTTGAATGTAAGGATAAATATTTGTTGGTAAAAAAAAGTAAGAATAAGAATAAGTAATGAAAACGTGGTTGTTGGGTTATATCTTCGCAGTGAGAGTGGTGGTAGTTAACACATCAGGGGGACGGGGCACCGCGTGATGGAGCTCCCATCACGCGTGGTGAGCCTCTCCACACCGCCGCCGCCCCTTTGTCACGCGGAAAAAATGGAATTTGCGTGATGGGTGTCACGCGTGAGATGGGGTGGAAGCCAAGAAATCTATCCGTTGGGAGGGGGGTGGTTATGACCATTGGGGGGGGAGCCGTCGCCGGAAGTGATGGATCGCCGGAAGTGGGTCACCGGAAAAATAACAGGGAAGATGAGTGATGCTAATGCGTTGTTTTGTTAGTGTTATTATTATTATATTTTAAATACAATTTACACATTTAACTCCTTAACATCACATTTCTTTTAAACAGAATTTAGAATAATTTACGAATTAAACCTTAAACTTTTGAATGCTATAAAAATGATATAAAAGTCGTCTAAGTTGGCGGAAACGTGACAAGGCCTATATCAACCATTTTTTTGTCGGTTTTTATTTATTTATTTAACTTTGTAACATTTAATCTTGCAAAAAAAAAAACAAAAAAAAAAAAACAAAAAAATTCCATCACACACCACACGACCACCCTTAGTAAAAAACCATCACATGTGATGGATTTGGGGTTGGTGATGTGACACAATTTGATTGGGTGAGGTGTATGATGAGTGATAACCACCCCTCCCCCCCCCCCCCCTTTAAAGGCTTCTTTTACTTATTACATGCCCCATAATCTACTCTACGAGTGAAACTTTATTGGGTAATGTGTGTTTGTTTTTTTAATTCGATTGTTGCTTGGTTATGACCTTCTCCAATGGTCGGGTATGATTTGAGTAAGTTGACCATGAAATATTAACAATGATCCATGATTGGTGGTAGTTAACAATGATCCATGATTGGTGGTAGATTAGTGGTGATATGGACGACATGAATTGAGAAAGTCGACCATGAAATATGAACAATGATTTATGATTGCTAGTATATCAGTGGTAATTTATTATGGATTGGTCTTCCGGTGATCAATGACTCGGCTTAAGGTCCAAACATACTTCATCACCCCGATAAAGAAAAACACACACAATAAAAGTATTGAAATTCAACCTTACCACTAGAGCATTCACATTAGGATCATATAACCTTGTAATACAATGCCATGTTAATGGTCTTATATGTTTTTTGCATTTCATCAGACTCTAAAATATGATATAATTGTAGGAGTTAATTAGTGATTCCTCATATATATGGATGCCATTCACTTCATATATTTATTTTTGTAAATAGAAAAAAAAAAGAAAATATAATAATAAAAAAAGTAAATACATATTGTTTAATTTAATACAAATAGGCATGAAGACTGAATATACGAGGTTCTTCCTCGGCCGCCTAATTAATGCACTCTTTGGTAAGTCATACAGTTACCAATACATAAACCCTAATTAATATATAAGATAAGAGTTTGTTTTGTTTTGTTTTGTTTCATTTCAGATTACCTTGAGCCTAGTAATTCCACTAGCACCAGAATTCGAAGCTTCCCTCATATTCAAGGCAATTATGCCTTACATGTTTACATCCCAGGTTGCTTGCTTTTCTTTCTTATTTATTCAGGCCATCAATTTTTAGTGTTTGATCTAAATTTATTTGTAACAATGCAACATTTTGTGGAATCTTGCTAAAACGATAGACATAATTTTTCTGTATTATAGGATGCACATGTAAAATGGTAGTTTTATACTTCATTATTGGCATGAAATAGTTTGTATTTGACTTTTCATTGTTATAATTTATATGCAAGCCAGACGAACTGGGCGGGTTTTGGGTGATGGGTCAATACGGGTTCTGAGCAAAATGGGTTCAGGCCAAAACGGTCTGTTTTAAAAAGTATCAATTTTGTTTAGGTCAAAATGGCCCGTTTTAAAAAGCATCAATTTGGTGTTGGTTTTAAAAAGTATGATTTGGTTCAGGTCAAAACGGGTTCCGGCTAAAATAGAGTTGGGTTGAAATTAGTCATTTTATAAAAAAGTTGTTTACGGGTTTCTTTGCGAAAAAAATTGTTGATGCTAAATATGTTTACCCTTTTTTATATAGTTTTAACTGCTTGAATTGAAGTTACTTGAAAATCTATATAACTTTATGTTTGAGATATCTTAAATGCTATACGGTACAAGAATCATGTTGTTTCACTTGTTTTGTACGTGCAATCTTAAATGTCTTGACTGCTTTCTTAATCTTATTGTAAGCTATATAACACGCTTATCTGTTTCATTTTTATGTTTTATTACAACAGTCTTCATACCATCTGAAAGAAGGAAGGAGCTGGCACAGTTTTTGAAGAAAGCCGCATCACTTGTAGCTGGTCTTCATGTTGTGGATATTGATGTTCCATTACATACGCTGCTAAAAGATGAAGAAAAAATGGTACAAGCTGCATTAGGGAGAGAGTTTCACATAAGTCTTGGAAGAACCGTTCCCATACGCGTGCATCAGATAGACTCGGTGGTGGCAATGCTTCGCCAGAAGCTTCAGTTTCAGAAACGGTTCTAACATACACTTAAAACTGTTTTCCTGTTATTAAACCGTACATCTGTAATTTGTATTTTTGGTGATGTTGGAAACAGGTATCTGATTGATTTTAATAAATGGGAGGTTTTTGTGAATGATGATAAGACACGCACGTTTCTATCAATCGAAAATACAACAGGAGGTCTAGCTGAGGTATACGGTTTTCTTAATTACTTGCTTTAATTTTTTAATTTGTCATGTTTTAAGAAGCTGTAATCTTTATTTACATTGTTGTATCAGATAACAAAACACATTCAAGCTGTTAATGAGGTTTATAAGTCGCACAATCTTCCTGAATTTTACAAGGTTAGTGTTCACAGAGATTATCATTTACTCACTACATTGTAAAATGGATACATGGGTTTTAATTCTTAAAAGTTAAAAAACTTAACTTTTTATTTGACCTTTTATTTTCTATTTTGAGAGAAATGAATTTCACAAAACGAGTCACAAATGCAAAATCGTGCATCATTTTTTAGCTGGGAAATTTTCATTATAGGTTAACCAATTTTATTGTACAACTAATAGAAGTCAACACGGTCAAAGTTATGGATATTACAGCTGCCACATCATGATTTTGACTCGTGTTGATTACCTCAAGTCAAAATATTTGAACCTTTCAAAAGTATTTTTTATTAATTCTTTTGAAAAGTGGTTACTGAAAACCTACCAAAATAAAAATCCAGAACAAATTCACCTTTTTATGCATTTTGCCCATATAGCATGGATAAGTTTGACCTTAAAAGTCAAAGTTGTGCCATTTTTTATTTTCTGAACAGAGGGTATCTCTTGATAATTCTGCATTTATTCTTTCAATTTTGCTTTATTAATGAGAAAGTTTTGTAACAGGATCCCCAACCTCATATATCCATAGCCTGGGCGGTGGGGGACATAAGTCAATCCTTAAAAAGAGTAGTTGAAGGAGAAATGAAGACACATGTTAGTGTTGGAGGAATATCAACAAGATGTATGTTTACGGGCAAGTTCAGTAGTATTGTGTGTAAAGTCGGTTATAAAACCTATAATATATGTGGATCTCAAGGACATTGATGAACAATTAACTCCAAGTTTTCACAATCCTGAGAATCTGATGTGAAATGTTTATCTTTACTTTATTTTCCTTGTAACAATACCTGTCTCTCCTATTCATAGGCTATGAGTTTGATTTTTCGGGGCTATTGTTATAATTAACAACTAGATGTTGCAATGCAGTATGTCATTTGTTGAAATATACTTGTTTATCTTGCTGCTGCAATCAGAAGAGAAGATTAAGAAGTTTTTGTACACACTGATACAATCTAGATGATCCCATCAAGGCAAGTGTTTATTCTTTCACTGTTTGAATATATTAAGTTTGAAGAATAGTAAATTTAAGGATGATGCCATTGATTACTTTATTGCCATTATGTTTTTGTGAATTAACTGTTTGGTCAATTCACCAGCAGAGTTGCATAATTGACAGCGTACACTCTGGCAATCAATATGCATAATTGATAATTAATTTATTAAAGTTATTCTCTAGTAGAAGGTCATTCAAGAGCCAATTCATTAGATACTTTTTATGAATGTTAACTAAGTCTCGTAAGTAAATTGCTCCCGGTTGTTCAATCATTTGATAACCAGAGTCATTCTTTGATAAATGATTATTATGAGTCAGACTCAATAAATTTGATCAATCATTTTTTCTGTCGTTAAGACGGAGAACTGAACAACGAATAATATGGATAGAAATTGCTTTTCTTTGTTGTGTCTTAGTTTGTATTTTATTTGAGATCTGTAATTAGTAGTACTATTATCCATTTGATTTGATACACCAAATTTATTGTGAACATGATTTTGGGTTTTGTTGATTTTATATGTAGCGTTTGATATGTTGTGTAGCATGCATAATTCTGCTGCACCATTTCTTCATCTGCTGATTTTCAGGCTTGTATTGGTAGTTATAAATGGGCTCAATAACCGATATAATTGGTAAGCATGGCTGCATGGTTGGAAGTTTTGAGTTTGGTGTCCTCCATGCATCTTTCTAATACAAACTGCCCATGATATACTTGTTAGGCTAAAAAGTATTTGGTAGGTTATATATGTGTGACAATTGTTAAGTAAGTGTATTGTTACCTTACTAATGAAAAATATTTAAACCCCTCATTCGTTACAAATCTAAATGCAAGTGGATCAGTGTCATCTTTGTTGAAAGCAATTGCGTTAAACTTCTACTATCCACAACGCTTGCCTATTGAGGAAAACATTTTTGGTTCACCCCTGATGCTACATGTGCAGAAGTTAACTAACAGGTGAGTCAATAAGCAACTCACTGCCAGCAGAAAGGCAAAACATTGCAGTCGAATGATACTAAAACGTTGCCAATGTGGGGCTAGTCTGCTACGTGGAGGTCACAGGTTCAAACATGGGCAAAGACGTGTAATGTGTTGATCTAGGGTAGGAGTGGATATTTGGCTGTTAATTTTTTTTATACTAAAAGTCAACTTATAGTTACGAAAACTAAGTGTGAGAAAGACCCGAATTGATTGTTTAAAAAATTAACTAATAGAAAGATTTATATGGGTAATGGCCATGGGTGTAGATGACTAGAAAATTAGCTTATTTTTAGTTTTTAGGTTTCCTACCGGGAGTTCAGTTGCTAATAGACCAAACTATGTTATTGTATGTTGGGTTCAGGCCTGTGAAGCCTGACTTGTCACAACCGTAATATAGTTTATCTATTTTGGTTTTCGGCTTTGATAAACGAGGCTATTTGGTTCTTGGTCGGGTCCGGTCCGAGAACTTTTTCAACGAGGCTACTGTTTTTAGATGCTCAAATTTTATAGGGCTATACATAAAAAAATATCGGGTTGGTTTGAGGGTTCGGTCGGGTAAGGTTCATCATATTATTAAAATACCATATAATAATAAATGTACTTGCTAGGTTAACTTCACTAATTTTCTAATTCAATTTCAACATAAGACTGTGTAGTCATAATGCCCCTCCCCTATGCATTATGTGTCACGTGGCGCCCAGTCAGAGTTATGGTTTTTTGCAAAAAGAGGGTGTAGTCATAACTTTCCACCCCTGGACGTTATGCGTCACGTCACTTTTACTTTTTTGTTTTTGTTTTTTTTATGTTATTGCTTCACCTATTTTAGTAATCTAATATTATTATTATTATTATTTTTACGAAGGATATGTAATATAGGTATGATATTGGTAGGTAGTTAGGTACACCCATCCCTGTCTCCTTCTTCTTCGATCTATAACTCACCCACCACCATAACAATAACATAAATATAAACCAACTCTCAAACGGCGGAGACATAAACCGATCTGTACCTCCAATCCACTACCAACCACGGAGACAGCCAACTCTCAAAACGGTAATGTAAAAAACGGTCAGATTTGTTTGATATGCGTGCCTTTTTAAGCGTTTTGTAGAAAACGCTATCCAAAAACGCCAACCCAAAACGCCGGGGGGGGGGGGGGGGTGCCCCCGGCGTTATAGGCCCAAACGCCGGCGTAACGCGGCGACTATGCATGGTCTAACCCTTTTGTTTTAAACCAATTAACAAACATCAAGAACTGTCATTTGCTAGGTTAACTTCAGAAAGTTTAATCCACTAAATTAGGAACTGAATATCGACTAAATTAACAAACATAAAAAACTGAACCTGAGTTTGATGGACTAAATTAACAAACATCAATAAGTCGACCTGAAATGTTAAGACCAAATTAACAAACATCAACAACTAAACCCGAATTGCTGAAATAAATGAGCCATGCATCCAGCGAATATGGGGGAGTCTGGTGGTGGCTAGGGCACGGGGCGATGGTATAAACTAGAGACGTGAGGGTCGAGTGACGTCCTGGTTGTGTTTAATTGAGCCATGCATCCGATGACAATGAGGGTGTGTGTGTGTGGGGTGGGCGTGGGGGGTAAACTAGAGACGTGTGGTCAAGCGACGTCCAATTGCATTTAAAAAATGAAAGGGAAGTTTAGAACCCATGACCTTGTTATAAACCAAAGTTTTGACCTGTACAATTCAGTTTTGTATATGGGTTCACTCTATATTTTATTTATGAGTTCACTCCATTACTTTATATAATCGTCTTATTAAAAATTTGAAACTCGGGGTTCTGGTAAACCCGTATGTTAGTACCTAAATCCATCATGACTAGCTTAATCTAAA
This sequence comes from Bidens hawaiensis, assembly GCF_021521415.1. Taxonomy (NCBI): domain Eukaryota; kingdom Viridiplantae; phylum Streptophyta; class Magnoliopsida; order Asterales; family Asteraceae; genus Bidens; species Bidens hawaiensis. The sequence continues at coordinate 726,037 of NW_027491371.1, read as the reverse complement.
AATGTTATATTAGGCGACCTAAAACCCGATTATATTTATATGGTAATTGTGTAATCTTCCAGATTATTTTTGGAATTAGCGTGCCTAGTTTATATACCGTTGAGGAAAATGCTGAGGTAGTTCTTCAAGCCTACGTATAATATACATACATATATATATATATATAGGTATTGGATCATTTCAGAAGATGGGGTGGGATCTAGAGAGAACTCCCATAAATGAGAGAACTAGAGAACTCTATTATTCCCATTGATTTCACCTTACAAAATTGAAAAAAAAAGGAATCTGATAACAAGCCCCGTTTTTATTATGAAAGGGCAATTAAGGAATTACCCAAATATCAAAAACCCGCCCAAAACCATCACTTTCTATCTCTCCCCTCTATCTCTCCAGATCTCACGCACATCACAATTCTCAATCGTTGTTCATCCAACCTAGGGTTTATTCAAAACCAGACGAACACAAACCACCCGGCCGATTAAACGCGAATAACATAAAATCGAAGCCGAGTAACACCATCAGGTAATCATTCAATAGCCGATTCTCTGTTTTTTGTGATTTATATCTCAAAATCGGGTTACAATATGCTGATAATAGCTCGTATACGTGTGATTGCACATATGTATTACATGATTCGTTAGCATATTACACATAATCGAACGAACATATGATATTATTGTGCGTTTTGGTTGTGAGTTAAACATTATTTTATGTACACCACTACACATACGCATTATTCTCTGTTTTTCGTGATTTATATCTCAAAATCGGGTTACAATATGTTGATAATAGCTCGTATAAATGTTATTGCACATATGTATTACATGAGTCATTAGTATATTACACATAATTGAAGCAAACATATGATATTATTGTGCGTTTTTTGGTTGTTACATGAGTCATTAGTAGATCGAACATTATTTTGCATATACCGCTTCACATACGCATTATACTCTGTTATATATGTATATGTTTTTTTAACAAATCAATAAAACGTTGATGAAAATTTACTATTTTTTCGATTGCATATACGCAGCACATAATTACCGTGACTGATTGAGCGTTTTATAGATAAGTTTGTAAAAATACTTTAATGTTGTCTTACATGGTCGTAAAATGTATATAAATGCATAGATGTGTTACATTATAACATGAATAGAGTAAGGAATTGTATGGTGTTTGTTTAGGTATATGTACATGCAAATATATGAAACTTTATCATGTTTACTAACACGTGGACATAATTTATATAGGTAATAACAAGAAATGACAATTTTAAAACTTACAAAGAAAGGCAAACAACACGAAACAATTGTTGAAACCAGAAGGCCAATACAAGTGCCTATAGCGGACAAAGACGAGCAGACGGAACATGTGGTCAAAAAGATAAGAGTCGTATATAACAAAGAAAAAAGTAAAACACAGCTGGCTGCTGATATAGACACAGGTAAGATATAATGTTTATTTATTTTTTTCGTTATTTTTAAAAGCATGAAATGGTCAACTGTATATTTTTTTTTGTTTTTTATACGTTTATTTATTTCTTTACACCTATAGAAAAATCAAATAAGTTACGGTCATCAGGGCATAAAAGGAGCAGGACATCGAATAAAGGAATACCGTCGGACGTTGAGGATGCAAGTCCAGGTAAAAAACTCTCAAACGCACACATACTTGTTAACACGTATTATATACATATATGATATTTCATATATTTTACAGCAAGAGTTATATCAAGATCATCAAAACGTGCACGCGTTTTGAGAAGTGGAACACTGGATGTTGACGTATCCAAAAGCAATGAAGGTGAGTACACGAGCATTATATGTTGTATTACACCTATGCACTACCAATTTAGGTAGATACAGTATTAATTCGTCTTATACGTTTACGCATATAGCACATACTCATTACAGATGAGTCAAGCATTTACGCGGATATGGTGTATTAAACATTAGAGTAGACTTCATGTAGTGCGCATATGCATTGATTACGCATTATATGTATCGTTAGTGCAATACATATATGCATTACATGATTTAATGTGTCTTATACTTTTAGGCGTGTAACAAATATGCACTACCGATGTGTTAGACATTTACGCGTATATGTGTGTATTAAATGTTGATGCAGATATAACGTATTGCGTTTATGCAGTGCATATGTGTTGTACACATCATTATTGCAATACGTATACGCATTACATTAAGAAATGCACATGCGTACTACTGTTGTATTTCACGTTTAAGCGGACTCGTTGTATTACGTGTACGAAAGCGCATGCATATTACGACATGTTAGATGTAGGCTATAATCATGTATGACATGTGTTTTAGATATGTATACATATATGCGTTATTAGTGTATTAAACATACGTGTTACTTGTGTTTTAACAGGTAGAAAGAAAACTGCAAAGGGAAAGAAAATAGTGGCAAAAAAGTATGAAGGAGGTAGGTTAAGGACTCGCTCGTCACCAAAACAGCTATTTTCATGCATCGAAAAGCTGTCAAGGACACAACGGGCCGCCATTCGGAGCATAGGGATTGGGAAAATGCTACAATTTAAAGTAGACGGTATACCGGCTGGGTTAGGGCATTTCGTGGTTGATAAGTTCAACGCGGATAATATGGAGATTGATTTGGGTGCCAATAAGCTCAAAATAGACAACGACACAATCCACCAACTGCTCGGGATACCAAACAGCGGTATACAGTTATCGTCGACTGAGTGTACCCAGAAGTTTGTAGGAATACAAAAAACTTGGAAAAAGAGGTATCCGGAACCATATGTCACACCAACAGAGATTACTGCAAAGATTGAAGATAATCGTGATGACGGTGGAATGATGTTCAAGCTTGACTTTTTGGCGATGTTCCTTAGCGCGATGGGTGAGATTCAACAGATGGGGAAGTGCAAGCTTGAATTCATTCATCACATAAGAGACGATACAAACATATGTGATATTGATTGGTGCTCTTTCATCGTCGATTCAATGAAAAAATGCAAGTCTGGTTGGAGAAGATGCTATCTGAAATCAATATTCACTGGCCCGCTGACGATACTCGTGGTACGAATTTCATTAAATAAATGTTGTAAATTTTTTAGCATTATTAAACGTGCGTGTATCTAACGTTTTTAAAAAATTGACAGTTAACCTATGTGGATAGAGTCGCATCTCCCGGGTTTAATGTGGAACGTAGCATGAGCCCGATAAAATTTTGGAGCATGGCAAATCTGAAAAAAAAGGAAAGGTTAGAAAAGAAACATGGAGGTTTTGGACAGGGTGAGATTAGGGACATGTATTTGGGTGTGGATGGAGATAAAAGCGAGGGCGAAACAGAGACTAACACGTTTGCAAATCTATATAGCCCGAATGATCTGACGGTACGAGTTACAACCATCACACGTGTATATATTTAGTATAATGGGACTGTTAGCATTAATAACTTATGATGTGCTTTTTTATTAACAGGGACATGTGACCAAGCTTGACACACTATTCGAATCTGCCATCAAAAACAAAAAAATAATCGAAGGAGCTCTGCGTGAAGTACGTTCGGTTTTTCCAACAATTAGCGAGATAAAGACTTTTGTTGACGGGTATAAAAATTTATACAAAGATGTTGTAAACGTCGAGGACGACAATGTGAACGTTGATGGTGAGAAGATTGAAGTCGAGGCTGAAGAGGATGAGGGTGGTTTGAAGCTGGATGACGTGATAAAGAATATCACAGATAAAACAAAAGAAGTCGATTATGAAAAACCGAGTTTCAATCTCGGTTTTAGCTCCCAGGAATCAGGTGGCATGGATAACGACACGAATGCTAATGAAAACATGGGTATAGGGTCGTACCAACCGGTTGACGTAGAACAGGTAATGAGTGATGAAGAAATGATGGTTTGTCGGTACCTAAGAGGACTGGTAGAGTTTAAAAAGAATAAGGAAAGAAAGAGCACAAGGTTGAAATCTACAGAACTTTCGGAGAAGGAAGAAGACGGGATTGCTGATAAAACATTTAGGTAAAAATGTTTTATTAATTTTTTATACACGTATTATGTTTGTAATTACATATGAAAACATAGTAGTGCGTGTATGTAGCAATATGCACACATATTAATGCATATATGTAACACGTTAATATGGCAGCAGCGTGTATGTGTACGGTTCATGAAACATTATGTAAGTATTGATGTTTCACGCATACACGTTATTAAGCTGGTGCATATGTAAACTTACTATATTACTGCGTATACGCATTAAAGTGCGTATACGTGCTGTTAATTATACATGCGTGAATAATACATGTATGTACTATATAAACATATGGGGTTTTCAATTTAATATATATAATGTTAGTATTTGTTATCAATTTAATATTACACAGAAAGGATATGTTTGGCGCTGAGTATGGTGTTTTCACGAGAGCTTATTTGTTAGAGTCTCTGTTGCCGGGTAATCCGGTTCAACGAAGCGTGGTTGACTGTTGGGTCACGGTTTTAAACTATCAAGAACAATTTAGAAACCCGGGGTCAATAAACCGTTTATTTTGTCGCGCATCAACGATTGTAAGATTACAGTATATATAGCCTTAGAATAATTTGAATAACGCTTATATAAACTAATGTTGAAGTGGCATTAATTAAATGTGCAAGATTGGATGGATGCTTACAAAAAGGAAATCAACACATGAAGAAAGAGTAAAAGCGTTTAAAACAAACTTGTTGTTTGTGCTAAATAAGGATGAAAGCAAGATGGGTTTAAGAGAGTATGATGCGGTGTTGTTTCCAATTTTTGAAAAAAATCACTTTACGTAATCGCTTTCGACATGAGGCAAACTGGTGTTTATGTTTTCGACAACATGGTGAAGACCGTGTATGGAGTTAGAACCAGCAAAGATTACGCGAACAAAAGCACGCTATACAAAGTGGTAAGTCAAGGAACAGTATAAAAATATTATTAGCGATGAATACAAGTAGGCAGTCGGTGATACACATGCGTAGTATGTTAACAAGTTGAACATGTATTACATTATAAATATATGCTGTTGTCATACACGTTTGTTATAATGATATTTTTTTTCGTTTACACAGATTGACATATTCGGCAGGTACCTGACATTGCTTGGACACCCAAAGGCTAAAGAGATTATGCGTACATGGTCGCCAACAAGAGTGGAGTTACCATGGAAAACATCAAGCAACATAACAGATTGTGCTGTATTCGCGATGCGACACATGGAGTGCTATAGAGGAGGAGATCGTGTAGAATGTGACTTCAGCGTGGAAGAAGACAGAAAGGTAGAGCAGATCAATATTCTTAGGATGAAGTACATAGCTCGCATGTTGCTTTCGGGAGTAAACAATGTAAGGGATGGCATGTTGGCGGATGCTAGGGAATGGGAAAGCAAAAAACCAAAGCAGGTTGTGGTCAAAAAGGTTCGTTTTAAGGAGGGTTGATGGATAAATGTTGATACTTGGTAGTTAAGTATAAAATAAACGGTAATCGTATAAAAACATATGGTGTCATGTAGTTTATGCATGCTTATTTTGTTTTGTTTTGACACGTGTAATTGAATTAGACGGTTGGATGGTATGGTTGTAAACATTTGTCTTGGTTGTTTTGTTTGTTTAGATATTTGCAAGTTAATGGAACATTTGAATGGTATGGATGCAAGTGTTTGTGTTAGTTGAATGTGTGTAAAAATGCATAGGGAATGTGCAACGTGTACGATGATGTTCGACATGTAAATAGAATGTGTGACTGGTACAATATATATAGAAAGTGTGATGCACACGTGTAATATGAAAACATAACAAGGATATATACAGGTACCAATGTGCGATGCACACGTGTAATATGAAAAAAGGATAGACAGGGACCAATTTGGGATGCACACACGTAACACGAAAACATAGTAAGGATAGATGTTCACATTACATTATACAAATTGGAAATTAAAAAACACTCATAGTTGTATTAAATAAGAGGTGCAAATAAAAAAGAATGAACATGCGTATACGCATTATAATGCGTACACGCAACTTGATAATCAGTGTAACATCAAAAAGCGTGTGTAAATGCGTACACGCAATACAATATTCAGAACGTAGAATGTAAAAAAAACACAGGTATATAAAACATACAACACACAAATGATAATGCACCGGTTAAAATACATGCGCAAACGATATATACCACGCAACTGCACCCGTCTAAAACGGTTTAAACGGAAGTATAAAAATCAAAATATTAATCTGTATTACACAAACATAAGTTTCATTGGGCTGTACCAGCAGTCATTTCAAAATTTATTAAAATGCATAATCGTCTAATACGAAAACATGAGACGCGCTTGTTAAATATATAACAATGCAATGCGCGTATGTAACATAAAGTGCATAAAATAAAGCATGCATGTAATATTAAATGCATAAAATCAAGTAGAAGCAACACGTTTGGACCGTGTGGCATAACGGTTGACGGAACGGTCGGTGGTTGACTTGGCAACAGCAGCAGCGGCGGCGGCGGCTTCTTTGGCAACTTTGACCTTTTCACAGTTACGGGAGTCATGATCGATCACGTATTTGTTGCATTTGTGACACAGCCTTGGGTTTTTGTTACAATTTTCCACTAGTTTTTCAACCACGCCGACTTGACATTTAGTACCCTACCCCTTATTTCTAATACCAGTCGGTGGCTTGATAGTCACATCAACCGTATCAGGCTGTCCAACAAGCTCGCTTTTAATCGAACGTTTACTGTTACAAGATGGCTCAGACGGGAACTCTTTAAACACCTTGTCTTTTATATCTTTAAGCTGGACAAGGAGGGAATTGAGGCAATCCGGTTTGTGTCTCAGCCGGTCAGCACATTCGGTTAATAATTCAAACATGTTGCGTCTAATAACGGACTCCTCGTCATCTTCAGCCGAATATCTGTTCGAGATGTCATGAACCCTGTCCGGAAGCACGTTTCTCATCCACCGAGCAGGCAGGTATTTGTCAGGTATCAATTCGACTTGGTTGTACCTAAACACGCAAAAAGCATGTCTGCACAGATATCCAACACGCGTGAACCCCATGCACGAGCAAGAAACAGTTGTATCATGTGCATTAAAGTCGACCTACGTATTTTAACCAAAAAAAAATGTAAGATGAAAAATAAGGTGAATGCCTAGGAATGTAAGCGTTAACATGTAAACATAAAAATAACAGAAAACATAAACAAACTTACCACATAATTGTTGACTACTTTGAATCTTTTGTTGGTATGTGCAATGTTGAATTTTTTAACGCCGTCTATTTCCGAAGAACTTGTAATATAACACTGCCTCATTCCTCTGTAAATTTCTTTTTGAACCTCCAGGAATATTTTGTGTGTATATATCTTGGACGCGTGTATTTCCAAAGGCAGTTTTTCGGGCATTTTTGGTGTCGTTGTACTAGTTTCAATGTCAAGCTCGAGTTGAGTTTTTCGTTGTCTATCAAGAGCAGTGCCAAAACACAATAGAAACTGGACAAGCGTGTTGGCATGACTGGTGTTGACCTTAAAAAGAGAATTTGAGCTTTCACATCTCGATGTGGTTTTCATAAGGCAACACCATTGTATTTCTCTGAAATAACAAGGAACCCATTGCTCCCTAATTGCATAAATCTCGGTAAGCCAATGATGATCACTCAAATTAAGGTCATCAATAAGCAATTTCCACTGCTCTTCAAATGTAGAAGGTGTTATAAACAAGTTCCACACCAGTTTATGTATGGAAACTTGCAAATCTGTATTTGCTAATAAGTCACCCGAAATCTGTTAAAAATTGCACGAGCGTTACATATGTGCATCATATATAACAAAAATAAAAAATTAAAACAAAAAAATAAAATAATTGTACCTTTAATGGTATCTTCTTAACAATGTGCCACATGCAAAGTCGGTGAATTGACTGGTCAAACACAACACGAACAGCTTGTTTAACCGCGGCATCTTGATCGGTTAAAACGAGTTTGGGCTGTTTTTATGTGTTTTAAGAAACTTGTCGAGTAACCACTTGTACGACTCGATAGTTTCGTCATATATTAGACCAGCACCAAATGTCACATACTTCTTATGATGATCCACGCCAGTAAATGGTACAAATATCATGCCGTATCTGTCATATAATTACAAAAAAAAGAAAAAAAATATGTTACACAAAATGCATACATAAAACACGTATAAAAACACGTGTGTGGAATTTGGTATCAAACAGGTGTGACGGTAGTACAATGTGTAGTTAAAAATGGTTAACATCATAAATATATACGTGTAATACATCTGTGTATCGATCACTTACTTGTTGGTACTGTAGGTTGCATCAAAACCTAAAACCTCCCCGAATGCATCATAGTTGCATTTTGAAACATCGTCAGCCCAAAATATATACCGGAGTTCACTTCCAACAACTTTGTACTCAAATGAGAAATTTGGCAAGTTGACCGAACGAGACCATTGTGTCCACAATCATTTGCGCATCTCTGTCAGAAATAAAGAGGCGGAGATCCCTGGTAGCATTTTGGAAATCAGTTTTAGTGTCATTGACGTTGTGAGATCCGCCCTTTAACGAACATTGCAAGTTATGCACAATGTTTGGAACAATTTTGTTTAAACTTAGTTTGTGAATGAAATTGCGTTCAGAATACCCAATTTTTCGTCGTTTCTTTGTAAACTCCATAGCGTTCGGTCCAATCAGCTCATGGGTATGAATATCAACAAAATTATATATCTTGAATCTCATGGTGTTTGGAACGGGTTTCAATCTTAGGCGGGCATTGCAACACACGGCCTTAGAGCTGCTGCGACACGAGGTCGAAGCAGAGTTTGTGTTAGTTGAATCAAAATCTTGAAATTTCGGTTTTCCGGCTCGAGTACAAAGCATGTATCTGTGTGTTACCGAACCCTTGACTCATTTAATAGTGCTTAAACGCATTGAAAACCCAGAATTGTCAGCATACGTGTTATACATATTGACAACATCGTCCCACGTTTCAAACTCCATGTCTTTGACAGGCACAAATTCTTCGGGCACGTTAGGTTTCCAGTATGTTGTTTCGTTTGGTGTATGGCAAACAATACTCGACACACATCCTGTATAAGGTTGAATATATTATTACAAATACATTAACATTTAAGACGCGTTACGTGACTGTAACAAATGTCGCATAGTGTTAACATTTAGATAACACGTCATGTAAGACAGAGTGTTAACATGTATGGTGCACATGTGTATTGCATAATATGGGGAAAAGGTGCTATAATACGTATATGCAATATAAAACACATACGTAATATATATCATTTATGCATTGAATATCAGGTGTGTATGCAGATCCATAAAGTCAATATGTTACCTCGATGTTCAACACCAACATATTGCATATTATTATCGGTTTGGACACAATAGGTTGAAGCACCATCGCCGGATGACACTGAACATGAAACACTTGATTGATTGACATGAGATTCTGATACAGAGTCGGTTATTTCAGCATAGTCGTGACCATTTGTTGCAGTAACAAAGGTATTTGACATAGAATCGTTCAATTTAACCGACAATGCACCATTAAATGCAACAATGCTTCCAGACGAGTCGATTTCTGATTAAACAAAAGCAAAAACACGATTATAATTGAATCTAAGGTAGTAAACGAATTTAACCTAACAATACCTTCGATCAACATGTTAGGAATAACGGGATGAACAGCGTGCGTGATCAATGGAGCTAGATTTCAATTAGATTAGGACGATTCAATTAATTGATCTGGGCATCATCGATGGATTGAGATTGAACAGGGGAAGGAGATATACTGATAAGGGAAGGAATCGTGATAAGGGAAACAATATTTGGGGAAAAATATAGTTTGAGATGTTTTACATTTTTACCCCCTTAACTTAGTAGTTCTCTAGTTCTCTCCACAAAATGGAGTTCTCTCATGATCCTCTCCCTATATATATATATATATATATATATATATATATATATATATATATATATATAGGGTTGGTATCATTTAAGAACTCTAAAAAAGTTAAAAACTCTTAGGAACTCTTTACAAACAAATATTTTTAAATTTTTTTTTATATATTAACATTATTTAAGAGTCGTTTTATCATATTTTATATAAAAAAATTTAGTACATATATTAATCACGAGTTTACATATGTGTAAAATTTATATACTAACAAATTTACATATCTGTAAAAAAAACATAGATTTGTATAAAAACTAATTTTCAAAATTGTAATCGTAAACATAGATATAACAAAATGATAAAACTAAACTCAAATAACACTAACATACAAAAAAATTTATAAAAAACGTTTGTTTTCAAGGGTTCCTTAAAGTTCTTAAATAATTTATGAGTTCTGTAATGATACTCATCTTATATATATATATATATATATATATGTATGTATATGTATGTATAGTTTGGATCAAATACAAATGAAATTAACGTGCTAAAAGTGAGAATCAAGTAGAGTAATTATTTATACAAGTATAGTAATTATGTAATTACTCTATGATAATTATTCCATGATGTAATTACATAATTATTCTACTTGTATATATAATTACTCTACTTGATTCTCACGTTTAGCACGTGATCGATGTCGAAAGGTCAATCAAAAACACTTATAAAATACTTTTACTAGCTACGACAAGTAAGGTGTCGAATCCACATGAAATCATTGGAAAGTGCAAGTGAAACTCAAAATTTATTATAAAATAATTAAAGTGGACAGACGATGTCAAGCGGTTTAAATGAGTAGTTTGTAACCAATGATATGAAAATAACCAAACTCCAGGGTTCAGGTTTTGAAGCAAGCTAGAAAATTGATAAATTTCTTTGGACGGTTTCTTGTTAAAATATGTAAACCAAAAGACTTAACAATTGGCTATGATGATCGTCAGAACTGAATCCGAACAATTGACACAGCTTAATGAAAATCTAGTTGATTATTGGTTTTAAGTGTTGAAACACAAAATCAATAATATGGTTAATGATAAACGGGTCAATGATGAAAGAACTTAATCCTAATTGTTGATGACTACAAATCGATTAACTTACAAAAGATTAAGCAATCAATTACTAAAAACCGTTTAAGCATAAAAACAAGCACAAAGAATTGATCAACCGAATGATTAACCAATTCCAAATCCAAAGTTAGAAGTATAGAATATCAAAACCTAACATACAACTCAACCCTACGCCCGGAGATGGTTATGAAGCCTTTAGCCTTGCATCTTGATCTTCATTCTCTTGATTATGATGTTGGGGAAGGATTTCATGGATCAATCTTATGATTAGGATGTGTTATGGTGGTGTAAAGTGGCCTCCAAGAAGTCCCAAAATTGGTGAAGAAAGAATTCTTTCGACCTTAGGGTTTTATCTCTTTAAATATGGAAGAAAATAATCAAAACCCTTTTACCGTCAGACCCGGTCGTAAGCTACGGCTTGGCCACCGTAGCCTACTGCCTGGCTGTAGCCTACTGGCTCTGTTCACTGCCTTACGGCGGCTGCAGCACCAAAACACCGTTTTCTTCATAAAATCTTCATTTCAACTCCGTTTTCGTCCCCGTTTGCGGCCACGTCTTTGTATTTCAATTCTCTATCATATCATACATCATTAATTTCATTTCCACTCCATAATGAATGATCCAAATTAGCTCCTTTAAGCTCTTTTAAGCTCCGATCACCTGCAACATAAAACCAATCAAAGTACTTGTGTTCGATACATATAAAAAAGTAAAACACACAATATAAAACACTTAAAGCACGCTCTTTCATCCTTACATAACATCCCACACTTACCATTTGCTTGCCCTCAAGCAAACTATCATGAAACACATACACCTCGATCGATGGTTCATCAATTACTAGTATTAATCCTAGTGAGGTATAGGGTCATACCCAATTCCCAAGAGCTGACACTGCCAAGGTTGATAACCCACCAAATAGTTTAATGATACATTTTAAAACTATGGAACCGCCCAAACAAGTGTACTTTGTTTCCGGTTAAGGCACACATGTTCATAACCCTTATAATATAGCATCTCTCCTCTCGGTTTAATATATGGACCAGTAAAAAATGTGCTAGTATCTCTCTGCCCTATATACCAAGTATGAACACAATGTAATAAGCTTGGAAACAAGTCATATCTCCACCCATTACCCATCGGTTGCATAAATAATAGAACTAAGGATTTTGTTGTGGCTTAGGTTAGGGTGTGGAAGAGGATTTATTTAGTGACTTATAGTGGATGAAACCCAATTTATTCATACATACAAACAACTCACTGACTATTATTTACAAACGATACAGACTCAAACATTGACTCTTTTTGACTTTTTCTTTGATTTTCAAACTTTTTTCTTTCTTTCTTTTTTTATTTGACTGTTTTTTTTTGACAAATACTAACATCAATATATACAAACAACTGACCCAAGACATACATACATTGTGTACTATGCTCGACAAACAACTTATATACAACTCTAACATACCAGGTTTTCATCCACATGGTTAAAACAAAAGGCCAAGGCTAACACGACTTGTAATTTAAACAAACGAAAGGGAAAAGGCACAAACTTAACTCCTAAGTGATAATGTAGGGTAGGGAATTTTTTATTTTTTTATTTATGTAAAGGCAATTATAATGTGGGGTTTCTACAGTCCTATTTCTCCATACAAGTGGTGGTATTAAGATCTCAAAATGCATGAGACAACCAAGTTCTAGATATCATGAGCATACTGGTTACTCTTGATAATGACACTCATATGACATGTGCATATACTATTGATGTGGTGCTTGCGGTGTTGTTAAAATGGTTGGAATGAGGACTTATCTTTCGCACAAAATCGTGTTTTAAATTTATAAAAGTGATTTCTACTAAGACTAAACACACACAAAATACGCAAGTGTACTTATCGCATATGTAGAATAGTATTGGTAAGAAGCAAGTATCGATCTGTGGACACAAATGTTTCCAATAATGAATCTTCGTCTTACTTTAATCAGAGGGTTTAATCATTTTGCAGTTGATTTTCAAACTTTTCATAAAATATAAATACTTATATATATAATATATAGGTGACAAGAAGAGAATTTCTAAATGAGTAATTCAATTATAGGAAGGTTACCATCTAAGATCAAGAATCCACTCCATTCTTCCTTGATGATTATTATATAAACATGTGATAAACTTGTCCTAATAATATATGATAGAATAGTCCCTTATTTCTAAGTGAACATATTCTATGACATAAAAGCAAGTAGCATGCGTATTTTGAAGTCCATCCTATGCTTAATATCATGCTACCACGAGAATGTCAATTTAAGTAGACAAGCAATTTGGTATAGTAGAACGATTAGGATTGACTTCGCTTTCTCAAATACCAATCCTAACAACTTCGAGTGGTTGTAGTTAACTCACACAACCTCCCCTGGGTTGATTTAATTAGGTTATAGTTACACATTCCATTAACATATGATTTCTTTACCTAGCATGATAACCTAAGCAATCGTGTTAACAATGTTATTTTAGAGTTATCAAAGCTAGAGAAATAGATCATAACTTATATCTCATCATTTCTAAGTACAACATAAGGATCCATGGTTTATCTTTAAATAAGTTATCAAGATATTATTTTTACCATTTCTAGTATCCAAGAACATGAGTGAACATGAATGATTGTTAATCATCAACCTTGATGTATTAAGTTAAGGTGATAAAAAATTTCTTCATCAAAGGATAATTGCAAAATAACCATGTACTATACCAAACTAAACCACATGTTTCACATAATCATCAAGTAAAGCAAAGCAAAGCTTCTTCATAGATTTTAGATGGTAAATGGAGTTTAGCTCATAATGAGCATTGTTATGAACATTAAAAGAGATGATGACAACAAACACATGATTAAACTAGAACAATCTAACCAAATGTGAATGAATCTTCCTTCTTAATGATGATGATGGATGATGATGATGATGGATAACAATGGTAGCCTCCAAGACTTCAAACTCCTCACAAGATTTTCAATATGGGAGTAATGCGGGTGTTTTTATAAGAGAAACCCGTATGGAGATTTTCTTCAAGCACACTTGATTAATGCAACATTCTCCTCTATATATATGCATTCTGGAGAGGCGGGCACGACCCCGTGCTTCTGGAGGCACACCCCCGTGTCCAGGTGTCCAGTTGCATTAAATGCTGTCTGATCGTACATGATGACTCACCACGGGGGCGTGCTCTCTGAGGCACGGCCCCGTGCTTTTTTGTAACATGTGATAATTCATTTTGTCTTTTTTGAAAGGTGACCATGGCCCCATGGTTGCTAAAGCACAACCCCGTGCTTCTTTGCCCAGTATTTGTCTTTTCTTGCAGATTTTTATCTTTTCTTGTGTTCAGAAGCATGGGGGCGTGGTTAGGGAGGCACGGGGGCGTGGTTAGGATGAGCTCAAGAAACTAATGCTCAACAAGTTTTGCCCGAAACATGAGATTCGGAAGTTGGAAGAGGAGTATTGAAATTTGAAACAAGAAAGTGGTAATGACACCATCTATAACGATCGTTTCCATGAACTAAGCCTTCTCATCCCCCACATGGTCACTCCCCTTGAACATTCAATCGACAAGTACATCTCGGGTTTGCCTATGCAAATCCGAGATTCCGTCCTAAGTTGTGACCCTCAAACCCTTCATGATGTCATCACCTTAGCCGGTACCCTCACCAAAAACCACGTTAAGGCCGGGACCTTGACGCGGAAAAATTCCAAGAAGCCCAATGATAAGCTTGCATCCGAGCCCACCAAAGAACCCAAGCCCGAATCTTCCAAAACCGAGTCTCCTAATCCCAAATTCTTCAAGCACAATAACAACAACTCTCCCCACTACCGCAACAATAAAAGAAAGTACAATTCCCAAAACTATGTTTTGGCCCAATCGCAAGCCCAACCCACCAAGAAGCCCTACATAGGACCCAACCCGTTATGTGATACATGTAAATTTCACCATTCGCCTAACCTCAAGTGTTGCCAATGCACCCATTGTGACCGATTTGGTCACCTCTTTACCACATGCCGTGAACGCAACCAACTCATGATGCAACCACTTACCTCGCCTCTTACCCAACCCCAAACTTTACCTTATGCTCAACCGTTTACTCAATCACCCTTAACTATTAGAGCTTGTTACAATTGTGGAGACCCTAGCCATTATCACATTGCATGCCCAAGACTCACACACATGAACCACATTCAATCCTACCCCACCCAAACCACTCAATATCAAGCTTACCAAGCCCAAGTAAATCAACTTCAACCAATCCAAGCTCAACCCATCCAAGCAATTCAAGCCCAACCCATTCAACTAAATCCCAATCAACCAACCTCAAGTTAACCAAGCTACTTAAGGTGCTCAAGGACATGCGTGTTACATCAACGGTTTCCAAGTCTAAGCCTAACCCTCTATGAAGACATGCTACGCAAAAGACGTTTATTTTATTTAGTTCTTTTCTTTTAAATATAATGTATTGACTTCCTTAAAACTCCAGATTTGTTATGAATGAGAATTATGGTTATTTATAATGAAATTCAATCTCTCATTTATTCATATTATGTCGTTTATTGCACTATTTATAGTTACACGATTTATTATCACGATTTAAGTGGTCTATGACCGGTTATTTACCGGGACTATGTGCATGGTGATGTGCATGGTTATCTAATTTTACCGTATTTGTATCATAAGATACCTATGACCAATACCCTAAAGACGTCTTGCTTTAGAAATTGGGACTATGAACATGTGTTGTACATAGTTATCTAATAGGAGTCACATGCACAAAATTTATTTTGATATTTTAATACATGGCTACCCAAAATTCCCAAAACTCAACTCACTATTATAATACTCCTTCTTCATCTTATCCGATTTTATAATTTTGTCTCATCTACTATCATGTTCCTTTAATCGTGTGAATTGTTTGTTGTGCGAACTAACTTATGTGGATAGTTATTCTTGAATTTTGTTGTCATCTACAATATCTCTATACATCAAATGTGTAAGCTACTTATTTAACTTCAAAACCTCCCCATCTATTTATTTCAATTTGTTGTTATTCTCGATAGTTAACTTCAACAATTTCGTCTTCTCCTTCTAGGATTATTCTACTAGTTAATTATGGTCATCAAATGTCATTCAGATTTTTTTGTTCATTACTCTTGATCAAATGATTCCATTTAAATATCGATTTAAAAAGTTTTCTTTTACACTTGTTTCAAACCCCCACAACGGGACGAACCATGTGCATCATGCGGCGATCTAAATAATTATGAGTGCACACATAATTATCAAAATCCTAGCATGGAACTCATGGTGAATACGGTTGTGTGTCATAACTCGGAACCTAGGGTGATGTTAGGTAACGATACAAATATCGATGTGATAAGGGCATGGTGGATACCCCGCTGGTACATCCTATATATAAGTGTCTTTATCATATTTTCCTTTTGTAGCGTTATTTGGGTCACTTGAAGATCTGTGTTATTTTTTTTATAAAAAAAATCTCTTAACACTTACTTTTTTTTATGTTATTTTTTTCTACAATTTCGGGACGAAATGTTCAAAAAGTTGTGAGTACTGTGACATTCGTCAATTTTCGTACTCGAAAATTCAACCCATTTAAAACTTTCGATGTTTGTTATAATTTATAATAATAAATAAAGTCTTTTGTTAAACTAGTTTTGACCAAATACTAAATTCTCAAGGCCATCATGCAAATTCTAAAAAAAAGGGATTTATAAAAGTTTTATTTGGTTCTAAAAGCATTTCTAAAATTCAAGGGCCTTTGTGCAAATATCATAAAATCAATCCCAAACTCCCCACGTTGCTTTCCGACGAAGCCTTCTCCATCTCCGGCGTCAATTCCGGGCTATTTACGGCAAGAATTTAACCTTAAATTAACTATCGAATCCGGCAATTTAATATACCGTTTAACTCGGGACCTTATACCAAACTTTTCGCCACCAATTATGAGACCTAATTTTTTGTTATTGACTCCAATTATCCAAGCGTAAAATCACGGATTTACCTTAATTAGTTACGCGTTTATAACCCTATAAAAGGGTAAAGATTACAACATCGCCCCCTTTCCCTCACTCAAATCGGCCCCTTTTCCTCTGCCGCTGCTGCTGGTTATTTTTTAGCATAGGTTCCAGGTAAATAAATCATTCCACTAATCTCCTACTCAAAAGCTCTTTCGTTCCATTTGTTAATTGCTGAATAAAATGTTAGATTTGAGTTTATGTTTAAATGGTGAAGAAGATAAAGCATTATTAATATTATCTATATAGATTAAAATCTGAATGTCGGTGTCACACATATTTTGGTAGGATATTATGTTTCACGTTTAATACAATAAACTTTAGGATTTTTATATTTTGTTAATTTAGTCTAGTGGCTGAAGGTGTCCTTTATGGCCTCTGATGTATTCCATCCATGCAAGTTCGATTCACTCCAGGAGGAAGTGTATTTTTTTTTTCTTATTGATGTTTCTATATGTATGTATTTTTTATTGCTTTATTAGTTCTCTTTTTTCTTTTTGGCTTATTCTCCAATGTTTCTATATTTATGTATTTTTTTATTGCTTTATTAGTCCTCTTCTTTTCTTTTTTGTTTATGCTTTAATGTTTCTATATTTATGTATTTTTTATTGTTTTATTAGTTTCTTTTCTTTTTAAGCATGCTTT
Organism: Bidens hawaiensis; assembly: GCF_021521415.1. Lineage (NCBI taxonomy): Eukaryota > Viridiplantae > Streptophyta > Magnoliopsida > Asterales > Asteraceae > Bidens > Bidens hawaiensis. The sequence continues at coordinate 708,250 of NW_027491371.1, read as the reverse complement.
ATCTCTTTCAAATATGATAAATAAACAAAATTATTGTTTAGGTTTAGTTTTCATATCCGTAATGAATCTAATTGATACTGATATAATTCACGTTAATTCGCCGTTGTGGCGCCTGTATTTTTAACATGTTAACTTGACAAAATTTTTGTTGGCGTAGTTCCAGTACCATAACAAACATAGTCGGAATTTTTTTGTTTTAAACATGTTAATATTTTGCATAATTGACTATACGAGTGTCAATACTATTATGAATGTTTCCGTGTGTATTAATTAATTTTTAGGTTTAATACATATACTGGTATGAAACTGACCGATAGTGACCACATTCATGTCACTTTGATTTTAAGTTGTATGTGTGTCAATCATGTTTTGGGTGTTTACAAAGTTATTGTTTTTGATTTAGTGTTGATGACATAACGAACTTGACCGATACTAACCAGATTTGTGTTCCGTCGCCCGCAACGCGGCGGTTTACTACCTAGTTACTATTATTTTCACAATCTTCATGTCTAAATTGATTATTATTATTATTATTATTATTATTATTATTATTATTATTATTATTATTATACACATGCACGTGTACTGATGTGTGTCTAAAAATGTTTTTTATAAGAAACTCACAACTAAGCTTTAAATTTATAAAAACGGAAAACCTAAAATTTACACAACCGGCAAGTGTACCGATCGTAAATAGTATAGTCTAGAGAAGTCCGAGTGTCGAACACAAGGACACGAGAAAACGATCTTAACACTAAACCCTAACTAAGACTCATCTAAGAACAATATTTTATTTGATTTTTAATTTAATTAAACTACTTGACCTAACTTACTTTGACTAAATTAATAAACTTAACTTAACGAAACACTTAATGAAACTTAGAACCTTAACTGCAAATGGAGAAAACGTCTACCTAGGTAAGATTCATATTGAAGGTCTAACAAGCTAATTGATTGAATGATCTCACGTCACCGGTATTTAAGTATGACACAACTAAGGTTCGCTCAAGAAAGCTAGATCACCTCTCGGTCTCACTAACAAACCCTAACTTACACTTAATTGATTTTAAGAACAAACCGGGAAACGAATGCTAAGGTGTTCTAATGCCGACTCTCCTCTCTGACTCACCGACACACGACCCTAATGGAACGAATACTACGCAACCAAGGATAGAGGAACAATTTGGTTTAACTCAAACTAGACCAACTAATCGTTCACGAACCCAAACCCGACAAGAACTGAACCCGCTCTTGCGCGATCCTAATCCTAACAAGTAAAAGCAATAAAACGACTTTACTTCCTATCACCTCTCGGTCTCTAAGAAGGTGTTTACCCGCTGAATTATATCAATTAACAATCTCAAAAAAAACCTTACGGTTTTACCTACCACAAACAAACTCGAAACACAAAGTAAAGACTTGAACATGCAATTATCAATCAAAACCAATTCAATTAACCGAAGCACGAGATTGTGAGATAAAATCAATAAGTTCACAGCCACTAAACACAACCTAATTCATCATTAAACCAAACTTTCAATAAATTTCAAGTCATATTTGTCAAACAATCCATAAAACTCATCAAACCCGAACAATAATAATCAAACCTAGGTAGAACAAAGAAGATTAGCTATTCATAACTTTTGGACAGCAACAAATACTCAATGTAAACATCATATTTATCATCAAAAACATAGTCCAAATCATTCAACAATCAATGATAATCACTAACAACTCAAACCCTAACTCAATTGCAAAAGAATTCAAGTTTAAAGATCAAAATCACAAGCGTATGAACACTAACAAGAACACAAAGTTTATGGATGTTATAATCTTGTTTGGGGATGAGATTAATGATGAGAAACCACCCTAGCTGCTTCCCGAGTCGTCCTTAGCTTACTTCTTCTTCCCATGGCTCAACAAGATGCAAAAACGACTTTCTTTGGAACCCTAGAAGCTGCCGATCGGAAGTTTTTTGGCTGGTTGCTGCTGATTTCGGGATTTAGGGGCTGGTTAAGGTTTGTTTTTTTGTTAATTAACTTAATATAATAACATGTAAGGCTTGGATCTTGTGGGCTTGAGTCGGGCCTTGAGTTTTAGTCTTCAATCTTGATCAAAAACGCCCCTAGAGTCTTCAAACTTTAACTTTTCTCCCTTAAAACTCAAAACCTATAAGCAATTATCAATCTTTGTAAGATCATGCAAAAACAATCCATAACTCTTATTTATTATACTATTAAGCACTTAAAACATGATAAAAAGATACGTAAAGTAAGTGTGTTTTACAACACATCAAACATCCCCACACTTAAGACTTTTTCGTCCCTATAAAAGAAATCTACATAGGATCATAAGCAAGTGAAAAACAACAAACTCCCAGATTATTTATCATTATCAAAGCACAAGAAACAGCTCGACATATTGACCGCGATTGCCGATATTGTTGTCCACTTAAACCCAACCACCAGCCAATCAAGCCTCCCTTTTGCATTATACGTTTAAAGTCCAAAATCAAGGCTACACCTACCCCATCTCAGACAAAGAGAGCTAGAAGAACTAGAGTTGAAGCAAACTGGTTCGACAAATCACCATAAGCCAAGGACTCGTTGATGGTACTAATTAGATGCACTCGGTGAAATTTTGATGGATGAATGGTCATGTGGAGGTTGTACGAGCTATTCCTAAATATTATTGGACTTTGTCCTATAAATTCCTAATTTGATATTTATTGACTAAGAACCTTCGAGCCCCAATAGTGTATCCTCAGAGTCACCATCCCCAAGGTAACACGTAAACTCTAAGTCCTGTCTATTATGTGCATCTTTGGCCTCTTTTACTAACTTTAATGAATGTTTCTTTGGCATTTTACAATGCATAACTTTCTTCACAAGCATTTGTTTTTCTTGAACAACTTTTGATAATACACATAACTTTCAAAACATACTTCTCTTTTTGTTTTTTTTTTCCAATCTTTTATATCACCCTAAAATATATAACTATTTCTAAGCTCGTAAAAAGATGGACATGTAGTGTGTACTGGTTTGAGTGCATCTAAGTATAACCATCTCAAAGTTTTTAGATTATGGTAATCCTCCCTAAGCATCGAAATTCAGTTTCACCATTTTTTAAATTATTATATATATAAAATCTGCTGAAGAGGACTATCAAAGCTAGTTGGGCCTACCGGCACATCCCAAATCAGATATGCAAACCATCTCTTCTTATTATTATATTATATTTTTCAAAATTTCCGAGAGTTCATTAACACAACGGTAATAATATCATTTCCTGCTTAACGTAGAAGAAAAACACTTTTCAAGGGACATTTTTTTCTTTAAAACTTTTTTTTATCAAATTCAGTCGCCCCAGCCACTTTCAGTTCTCGGGTCAATGGCTATCTCGTATGTCTACAGGTAGATAACGGGACCAAACATATACAAGTATATGTCACTCGAACTTGAGTAACCGACATAATTTTCAGCGAAAGAATATTTTTTTTTAAAATATTAACTCCCAAGATTTTCAATATTCTTTTATTTTTCTTAAAAATGAAAACGTCAGTTCCCCATCCCCACACTTAAATTTCACATTGTCCTCAATGTGAGACAAGGAAAATACAAAACTAAGCATAAAGAAAAATAAAGTGGAACAAACTCCCCTGCTATATGTGATCATGCAAGTGTGCGGTGAATCATGTTCCTCGCCCTCCTATTCGAACGCAAGCTTAAAACTCCATTGCTCTCTATCAAACTATCACTAACGAACGAAAGTGGCAATCCATAAGCAAATCGCATCCCCACACTTGTTTAAAACTCCAGCTCATCAACCGTCATCAACCAAGGAATAACCTGCAAGTAAGAAAAGAAACAACCCGGCAAAACTCGGAAATAAAAATAAAAATGAAGATAAAATAATAAGGAAAGATATTACTGTTTGCCTCCCGGGAAACGCTAAATTTATTGAATAGTCTTCTGCCGGACTCGCTCCCTAAACCACAATCAGGAGGCTTCTCCTTTATCCTCTTCCCATCGATGCTCCTTAAAACTCTCCTTTTACAATTGGTCGGGAAGAAACCAATTGCACAATTCTCATGGGCCTGACAATATAAATTAAACTCGGCCCACCAACTCTTGAATTCCCCCAAAAATGGTTCAATGAAATGAAACGGGAAAGTCAATCTCTTCATCACACTATGATTTCTTCGCCAGAAATCCTCCTTCTAATTCTTTTAGCCAAATTTTTAAACCTAAACACGTCCCGAATGGAGATTGAGTACGGTTCGTGTTTTGGTTTTTCACAATCGAGGTGAAGTGTCGAAAGGACCGAATCACTAACTACCTCATGGCTCTCATTACAAAGCTCCTTCTCGATCCCCACACTTGGCTCGTTATATATTAAATCTTCAAGCGGCTTTAGATCACCAAGTGGGTTAAACTCGCCTTCATCCGTAATGGCAAAGTCCCAATAAAAGGGGGTTTAGTTTCTAGTTAGAGGCACGTTAATTCTTAGCACCTCCTTTCTTTCTGCAATCTTGTAAAATATTCATCTTATTAATAAAAACTTCAAACTTTGGAGTCTCACTGGTGTATCTCTATCATTCTTATCATTCTTGTGCAAGTAAGAAATTCTTATTCCATTATATTTTATTCCAAGTTAATAAACATCATAATGGGCTAAGCCTATTGAATCATGACATAAAACACCTGTTTAAAAAATGGTCATAATATTACTTAAGTAATAATTAAGTAAAGGTTAAAGTAATTTACTGGCTAAGTTAAAATTATGAACTGGCAATTAGTATGTAAGGAAACTCTGTCCATATGCTTAATTTATTGTTAGGACGTCTTTTATTCCTTACAAACTACCTTGACGGTTTTTTATTTTTTAAAATGATTAAATCTTGTTGACGGTTCTTTACGTTGTAAATTATAATAGTATGTCCGTGTTTACTCTGTTACTAATGGTATTCAGTTTAGAAAAATATTCCTCTTTAATTGGAACATCGAACATCTAGTCATTTTCAGTCACACATTTCTCTATGGAAAAAAGCATACAAGAGACATCGAATGATGCATTAAAATTTAAAAGAGAAAGAAAATTATGGTTCCGTAGGTTATAAATATTCTTTAAATTTTAAATAATGTTAAAAGAATTATTTGAATTTTATTAATAGTCTTAATCTTAAAAGCTATAGTTATCAAAATCTAATATCAATTAATACTTGGTCTTTCTTTTGAGACCCTACAAAAATTCAACCCTATTGAAAATAAAATTACATTCGCAAGTATAAACTTAAGAGAATAATTATTTACTCCAATTCTCCAAATGTATATTTTAAAACACAAAATGCACCGCATAATTTGTATAATCAATAATTTTGAAGCTAGGTAAACTAAAGATATATGGTGTACACGTAGTCTAGAAAAAATCGCCAAAAATTATAACCACTAAATCTATTTTTTTAATAGCATTTTTTTCAAGGGTTTCTAGTTTATGAGTTGTCTATTTTTTTAATAAATGTGATCGTTTCCAATTTTTTAATGTGTTTTATTTATAATTTTAAATATTATAAGTTTTAATTTATTTCATAAATGTTATAAATTATATTAAACAAAAAGAAAAACAAAATAGAAAATAGACAATAATTAAGAATGAAGTATAAAATAAATTGGTGGAGGAAAAATTGAGGTAAGATTGATTTAACGAATAGTCTAAAATGTTGGAGAGTGGTGCATGATGCATAACCTAAGCTTATGATCATATTTAAGAATCAACAATTAGTGTTGCATTCAAAAATTCATATACTAAATAGCCGTATAATCACATTCAAGAGTATGGATGAGCATTTGGGATTGAGTACGAGCACTAGTACCGACAGATTCAGTAAGACAATCGATACCCATTTTTTCAGAAATTCGCTATCGGTATTTTTGGTACCGGAACCAATACCACAAAGTACCGAGTTTTGTAATGAGTACCGATACCATATTGAATCCGTGCGGGTATCATACCAATAAATTCGATAAGACATTTGCTATCCATTTCTTTTCAGAAGTTTGGTATCGATACTGTATCAATTTTCAGAAATTCAAAAGACATTCATATAATTAATAGATTTGGCAATTCAGTGAATTAGTGAACTCATAAAGTGATCGATGACAGTTTCTTTTGATTTTGTTTCCATGTTAAATTAAAATCGAAATAAGTTGTTAAAAGAAAAAGGAAAAAAAATAAATAAATAGTAAACGATTAATAAGCCGCCCAGACTTGACTGACACTACATCTAGCTATCCTTATATAATAGTAAACGAAATTTAATTTTGCACTCATCGTAGCCACAAATGAAGGTTCATACACTTGTTACTTTATCTTCTTCGTCATGTCTTTGGTTTCTCTATGTTTCATCACTCTGCACCCTGTGTTCATGTAATCAAAACTCAGATCCTCCTATACTATGCATACCAAGTGAGCGACTGGTGCTTATTCAGATCAAGAACAATCTCATCGATCAAGCAAACCGTCTATCTTCTTGGGTAGGCAAAGACTGTTGCAGTTGGTCCGGTGTGGTCTGCAACAATTTGACAGGTCATGTCCAAGACATTCGTCTTCGAGGACCCGACGATAGCATTCACGGTCATTGTCATGGTTCATACGACACCGATGAAGAATTAGAAGAAGCATCCAAACAAATGTTAGGAGGAACCATAACTCCTTCAGTGACCAAGTTATCACAACTCACATATTTCGACATAAGCTGCAACGATTTTGGATCGATCCAGATTCCAGCCTTCCTTGGTTCTTTCCAGAACCTAAGATATCTTAACATCTCAAAATCGCAATTCAGTGGGGAAATCCCATATCAACTTGGAAATCTATCAACACTACGTGTTCTTGATCTTCATGGCGATCTCATATCTAGTGGTATGCATTCAAAAAGTTTGAAATGGCTAAATGATCTTAAAAAGTTGCAACACCTGAATATGAGTGGCATCGACCTATCAGGAGCTTCAGACTGGTTTCAGGTTATAAGCAAACTCCCTTCTTTGCTAGAAATACACTTTTCTTCATGCGGGTTGATAAGATTTCCTGGTAATCAAACTTCAGTTAGTTTTACATCCCTTAAAGTACTGGATCTTTCCCTCAACTTATTCCTTGATAGTTTGTTGCCTGGGTGGATTTTCAGTCTACATAACTTAGTTTCATTAGATCTTACTGGTTGCTTAATTGGCGGTCTAAGTCCCGGAATTGAAAATGGTTTCCATAGCATGCCTTCTTTAAGGACTCTTAGTGTTTCAAGCAACCCTTTTCTGAATTCTTCTTCGTTACTGAATGAATTGTCTAGCTTAAGGAATATTCGCTTTCTAGATGTTAGTAACTGCAATATATCTGCTCCAATTCTTGGCAACTTACAAAACTTGTCGCTGATTGTGCATCTCGACATGTCGAATAACCAAATTGTTGAGGAGATACCAAAATCTTTAAGTAATCTTTGCAATTTGGTTACCCTTGATCTGCAATCTAACAACTTCTACGGAAATGTGTCGGAACTTCTAGAAAGATTTTGTGAATGTGAGTCACCTAGACTAGAATTATTAGCCTTAAGGGGAAATTATGTGGTTGGCCAACTACCTGAAAAACTAGGTAGATTGAAGAATCTTGGAAGCATTGATCTTGCTTATAATAAATTAACAGGGACCATTCCTTATTCTGTAGGAAGTTTGTCTCTCTTAAAAACATTCCAAATGAATATAAATCAACTGACAGGTTCTATCCCAAATACCATTGGTGGTTTGTCATCGTTGAATTTCTTGGATCTATCGTATAACAATTTGAACGGAAGTCTTCCTGAAAGTATTGGGCGACTGGGGGAACTAGTTTTTTTAACTGTTCATCAAAATTCATTAACAGGTATTGTGACTGAAAAACATTTATTCAATTTAACATCCTTAACAACTTTGTGGATTGGGGACAACAAGTTAGTGTTTAAGTTAAATGATAAAAACTGGGTCCCCCCTTTCCAGCTCGAAGTGTTAAGAATAGGTTCATGCAGTTTAGGCCCTCGTTTTCCTTTATGGATTCAGTCACAAACAAGCTTAGCAGAAATAGATTTGGCAAACACAAACATATCAGACACCATCCCTAATTGGATTTGGACTACATTCTCTAGTGTAACATTATTGAACATGTCCCACAACAACATTCAAGGGAAGTTGGGAAATGCTAGTTTTCTTGCACCGGGTGCAGTACTAGATTTAAGTTTCAACCGCTTTCATGGTGTGTTACCTGGTCATTTCAATAGACCCGACTTAGATTTCCTAGATCTTTCGTCCAATGAACTCTCAGGATCTCTAGAACAATACTTGTGTTTTGGCATACAAGAGCCGCGTCAGTTAAGAGTTCTTAATCTCGCAAACAATAGCATGTCAGGTGTTATCTCAGATTGCTGGATGAATTGGGAATTCTTGGCCATTTTAAACTTCGAGAAAAACCAATTTTTGGGTACAATACCATCCTCTCTAGGAAATCTCTCTTCCCTATTATCGTTGGATATGCGTAATAACAAACTATCCGGGAACATACCTGTGTCGATATTGAACTCGAAGAGCTTGATAATCATTGAGCTAGCAGAAAATGAGCTGGTGGGAAGAATACCTACATCAATAGGGAGAAACAATACAAGTCTAAAACTTCTAAGTCTTCGTTCTAACAAACTAGAGGGTAATATCCCAGAAGAAATATGTCACCTCAGTTCCATGCAGATCATGGATTTTGCTCATAATATTCTTTCTGGGAGCCTACCAACATGCTTTACAAACTTCACTGTCATTTCTGGAAGTGAAACATCAAGTCAATTTTTTCTTTATGACACTCTTTTCCAGAATCAAGTTCTTGGTAGTGCATCGTTGGTGACAAAGGGTCGAGTTTCTACATATAAAAACATTCTTTATCTGGTGACTACATTAGACCTTTCCAATAACAAGTTTTCAGGGTCAATTCCTGATGAACTTGTTTCACTTTTGGGCTTACGGTACCTGAATCTGTCACAAAATGATTTAACAGGACAAATTCCCAACTTGTTCGGCAAAAATGGAAAGCTTGAATCTTTAGATCTGTCACTAAACCATCTTGATGGAAAATTTCCCTCAAGCTTATCAGCGTTAACCTCTTTAAACTTTTTGAACGTATCTTACAACCATCTTGTCGGAAGAATCCCAACAGGCCCTCAGCTTCAAACCTTCACTGAGTCGAGTTTCGTTGGAAATGCACTATGTGGGAATCCTCTTCCAGCGTGTTTAAAAAATACCAACGTTCCCAGAAGAACTGAAGACAATAACGATGAATCTAATGGCATTGATTGGATCCTGGTGATATTTACACTCATTGGATTGGCTGTTGGTTTTTGGATCATAATTGCCCCGTTGCTGGTTAGCAAAGGATGGAGAAATATGTATTATCAGTTTCCTAAAGAAATTTGGATTAAGCTGCAAAATTTCATTATTATCTTATTCTCATGTGAGTGTTAACCCATACTCTTATTTTAGTGTGTTATTCTTTGCTTACGAGTATGTTTTCACAATAGATCGCAAGAGTAATATAACACAATATTAAGAAAAAAAGACACAATCTTGAGGAAAAAAATTCACAATCAATGACGAAATTAAATTAAATAAATAAAAAGACACAATAATTTTTTTTCCTCAACATTAAACGTGTCGGTCTTTTTTACTTTTTATCGTTTTTTTATATTTTGAGTTATGATTTTTGTTATTATTTTGTTATGATTTTTTGAGGGTTTTTTAGGCCGTAAACCTATCATTCTTCTTGTTTTTGTCCCCACTTTGTATATAACTTGACTCTATATATTTACGATTTCATGGTTTTATCTTGTGGATTGTAATGTGTAGGCTTTAGAAGGCGTGAGCCTGCAGGTCATGAAATTCTAAGCTCTTTTGAACAAGTTCAACAATTTTATTTAACACAATACATTTACCAGGAACCCGAAGGTAAGTAGTCCAAACTAAAGACTTAGTTGTCGTATCTATTCTTCGGTTAACGACAATACAGCTAAATGCAGGCATTTTGTTCCCAAACTGTAACTAATTGGAGGCTTTCAACAGGTTTCATCTTTTGAAGCTAGAAGCTCGACTCGCAAAATTCAACAATCTGATTGACAATCAACAAGGTCATAGTTTCAACTAAATATTTGTTGACCTTCCCTCTCTTGATTATGCAATAATGAATCTTATGTATAACTACAAAAGAAATGTAATTTGCACGTTTATATTTGAAGTTTAGAAAATGTGTAATATTGGTAATATTATTCAAGCTTTCATTCCCGTTCCAAAAAAAAAACGACGAAAAGACACAATGCCGAGAAAAAGGCACAATGACAAAATTAACAAAACACACAATGATAAATAAAAAAAGACACAACATATAGCAAAATATAACACAATACCGAACAAAATATAACATAACGTTAAGTAATATAACACAATATAAAAAAAAGACACAATATCAAGGAAAAAAGACATAATCAATGAAGAAAATAAGCAAAAAACACAATGATAAATAAAAAGACACAATAATTTTTTTTCTACAACATTGTGTCTTTTTTTTAGAACGAGGAAGATGGTGGAAACATTTTTGTGTTTTTACTTTTTTCGTTTTTTTTAATATATCCCCTTCCTAAGTTCTCTTATTACATATTTACACAACCCTTAAAAATCAATTACTACCTAAACCACATATATTACATATCTTTCCATTTCATTAAAATTAACTAATTAAATAACCATTTTACCCTTAATGAACTAATTGAAAAACTATTTACATCTATCCCTTTTTCTAAAAGAAATATTGGCTTTAAATAATCTCAACTATGCCATATTGGTAAATAACAGTCCCAACTTCACACTTGTCTGGTGGCAGTTCAAACTAAAGGTGTATTTGTTTATATCGGTCCGCGACTAGCGGATGTCTAACCTCGTTAGTTTTATGATGACGTGGTCATCCCAGCTGTTAAAAAACTCTTATGTGGCATGATTACGTGGTGATGAACTCTTATTATCTTAAAGTATTATTCAGAAAAAAGAAAATAATCTCCATCTCTTTTAAGTATTATACAAAAAATTTTCATCCCTCTCTTTTGTTTCCCACCACCAACCTGCAATAACCACCATCACCACTACCACCTTATTCATCCCAAACAGTACACATTTTCACTATTTTCAAATTCATCTTTTCTTCCTCAAATATTGAACAGAGCCCTCACATAGCTCCATCAAGACCCCACATCATCTTCTAATCCTCTGAAAAATTTCAAGACCCATCGGTAATTTCATTACAAAACCTTTAAACTCTAGGCTCCACCCCCATATCTCAATCCACCACCACCGATTCGAACAATGCCACCGCCGGAGACGACCTTTCTCCGACGATTGCGAACTAGATCTCGCTGTCTCATCCTTCACTGCCTCCACACACAGTCCACATATCCACCTGTCGTGGATATTTCCCCCACCGTCGTGATGTACGCCACCGTACACTCTTCCTTCACCACTATCTCCGTCGCCAAATAATCAAGCCAGATCCCCAATTCTCAAGCTATATAAACCCTAACCCTAGAAAAAGAAGCAGATGATGAAGATTAATAAGATTAGGGTTTGATGGTAGGTGTTGGTGGCGGCAGGTGGTAAGTGGTGGTGGAGGGCCGGTGGGGGTGGAGTAGCAATGGAGAAGAGAAAAGAGAGATAGAGTGTTTAAAGAGTGGTGGTGGTGGTAATGGTGATGGTGTAATCTGCCACATAAGCTCGATCATGTCACGTATTGGCCATATAAGCATGTTTTTGACACGTATGCATGCCACATCATCATCAGACTAACGGGGTTAGTCATCCGTTAGTCGCGGACCGATAGAAACAAATACACCTTTAGTTTGAACTACCACCAGATAAGTGTGAAGTTGAGACTGTTATTTACCAGTTGGGCACAATTAGGAATATTTAAAACAAATATTCCTTTCTAAAATCATCAATTACGTAGCTCCTCAATTTAAACCCAAATCGAGTCGATGTTAAGACGAACATATCAAAACTAATAAATTCAACTAAGTCAATTGTTTTAATCATTAGCAAATATAAGTATTTTCAGTATAGTTTATAGGTTAAATATTTTTAACACGGGTGACATGAACATTTGATTACATAATATTTGGTAAGAAAAAATATATTACTTTACAAAACTATAAAGCAATTATTGAATCATTGTACCGAACACCCTTAGTTGTATTGTAAAAGTGAAACTGATATTACACTAGTACAACGACTCTTGGGTCAGTGTAGACGTGCACAAAAAACCCGGTTCTGGAGTTCCGGAACCGGTTCCAGTTCCTACCCGATGGACCCAATACCCGGTTTGGGTATTTTTGTACCCGAAAATCATACCCGGTTCCCCTATTTGTATTTCCCCATCGGTTCCAACCCGGTTCCTATTTGTACCCAGTTCGGTTCCTACCCGAAAAAACTGGTTCCGGCGGGTTTTTTTAAAAAAGTCAAACACAGGTCAAACTAGCCGTTGGAACCGCTTCCAACGATAATATAGCCGTTGGAACCGGTTTTTGAGAAACAAAAGAGCCGTTGGAACCGGTTCCAACGGTAATATAGCCGTTGGAACCGGTTTTTGAGAAACAAAAGAGCTGTTGGAACCGGTTCCAACGGTAATATAGCCGTTGGAACCGGTTTTTGTAGCCCAAAAACTATATATAAGTTGTTTTTCATTACTTGTTTCACCACCAAACTCAAAAACAAACTAAAATACTTTTCCTTTAGCAAACCCGTTACCCGACCATCCAACTAAATATTATTATGGCACCCATCAAAAAAACTAACAAGAAGGCTAAGAAGAGTGTTTTTATTGAACCCGTTCCTGCTACAGAGGACCCAAATGTTGTTATGGTAGTCAATCATAACCGCAACCAAGACATATGGAAGAATTGGGATTTGGTTGTGAATGACGAAGGTTATCAAAAGGCTCGTTGCAAACTATGTGGAGCACAATTAAAGCACGATTCCAACTCCACTTTGAGAAAGCACATCGAGAAGCCATATTGCAAGGCGTTGAAAGGGATTGGCACGACCGATCAAATTGAGTTGGGTAAAGATGGTACACTATTTTGTTACAACACGACTCAAGTTCAAGATAGAATGACAAAGTTCGTTATTCAACGAGGTTTGCCGTTTAACCACTTTGATGACCCGGATTTGACGTCGTTGATTCGAGAAACTCTCCAACCGCGATACACACATGTAAGTCGTACTACCTTAAGACGTCATTGTATCAAGTTGTGGGAGTGTGCTAAAAAAGAGTTAATCGAGTTTTTTCATTCTTTACAAGTGATAGTTAGTTTAACTACCGATGTTTGGTCGGCACCACACGGGTTGCCCGAATCATACATATGTGTCGCCGCTCATTGGGTTGATCCGGTGACATGACAATTGATGAAACGCACCATCGCTTTTGAAAACTTCCCGTTCCCACATACCGCCGAAAAATTGTTTGAATTACTTGATGAAGTTATAACGACTTTCAACTTGAGAAATAAAATATTTTCGATTTCGTTTGACAACGCTTTAAACAATACTAAGGCGGCCGAAAAATTTATCATTGAATCCCACTTCCGCTTTTTTAGCATCCAAACTTCTTTTCTCTCGACAATACTTATTCGTACGTTTTCGTAATGTCGAGTTGGACCCTGCTTTAAGAAACTTCGAGCAATATTTGCAACGAGCCATCTCCTGTGAGTCGGTCATGAGACACAAATCGTAATGAACCCAAACATCGGGGCATCTTGTTGTTTCGATCACCATAACAACGTCGTCATTAGTTGCCATTTGTTGTCGGTTTAAGCTTAATTGTGTTTTGTTTTGGAGTGTGTTTTATAGTTTTGGAAGTGGTTTAACAAGTACACATCCATATCTTGCTATTTATAGAATGAAAATAAGCTAAATATAGTAAAAAAAACCGGTTCCAACGGTCAAAAACGGCTATATAGCCGTTGGAACCGGTTTCTAACGGCTAGAATATTTGAATTTCAAAGAAGCCGGTGGAACCGGTTTGTACGTAATAACCGGTCCCGGTTCCTAAAAGTTAGCATTTCTGGGCATCGGTTCGGGTCGGGAACTGAATCGATTCCTGACTGGAACCGGTGCCATTTCCTACCCGGTGTGAAAAAACCGGTTCCGAACCGGTTCGGGTTTTCCAAGTGAACCCGATTTGTGCACGTCTAGGTCAGTGTAATGGGGCTTTAGAGGCTGTTTTAGGCCACCCTAGCAAACGGTGTTGCAAAAAATAATATTTGCTAACAGTTACAATATATTGTTTTCCTCTTTGTAGTTTGATTTCAAATCCCGCTCCCTTATGATCCATAACCCGCCTCGTTTTCCAATTTTGCAACCCATTGATTGGGAATTCATCCATCTAGCGTAACATATAACATTACATGGCATTAAGAAAATGCAACTTAATAGATATCACTCGAGCAAACAATATGAAAGTAGATATTTTGCTCAGAACCTATAACCAGCCCAAACCGAACCAGTTCTGATCCGTTCTGAAATATAACACGTTAACCCGTAACTTTGCTTAGAATTCGTAACCCATTATGTCCCGAAAACCGTAACCCAATATGTACCATTAACCCGTTAAATTGTTAGGAATGGGAACTCAATAGTAACTAACATAGTGAACTGAAACAAAGTAAACAGTTTAAAAATTAAAAATTAAAGTAAAAGAGAATGGAAACACCATTTTCTATGGAGGATCAGGCTCTTATAGTATGTATTTCTATAAAATCAAATGCCAGAGCTAAACAAAGCAGTGGTCATTCTCATAAAACCATTTAGTTCATCAACATTGTCATAAAAACTAGTAGAGAAACATATATGTTAAATGCTTATATAATTAAAATTCTGATAAGCATGTACTTCTGTTTGTGCTCCAAGTTACAGATTAACTAATGTAGAATTAATTTCATTCTGTGTATGAATAATGAAATATATATTCCAAACTAAATGTCTAAAGGAGAATACAAACAAGTATGTTAACAAAAACATACCTAAACGCCACAAATTCCGGACTTCGCTCAGATTGAATGCCGACAGAATCGAACACTGTAATAATGGATTGAACGCCAGACGTTGCTCGCTGTTGTGTTCGTTGCTGTTGCTACTATGTTAGACTATCCATTATCACAACCCAAACCAACTCAACCCAACTTTTTATTAAAATCTAATTTTTCTCTCTTCCACATACACAACCCAACCCAATCTAACATTTCACTCACTATCACAACCCAGCCTAAACTAATATTTTATAGTAAATATAATTATAATTATTGTTTATTATATAATAAAGATTAAAAATAATAAAAAACAACTTTTTTAAACTAATTAATTATTTATATTTAATATAAAAACATATATATGTTTTAAAAATAAATAAATTACTATAAAATAAAAAACATTAAAAAAATCGCATAACGTTAAACTATAAATAATACATAATAATAATAGTTTAAAGAATATTAAAAAGTGCAATATATATATTTTAAAATTCAACAACCACTTGTAAACCACAATTGGTGGAATGAACCGTCGTTAAGAACAATGACATTTTTAATTTTTTAATTATTAAAGATCTTTGTCTTTTTCTGCACTTGGCAAAGGATTAATGAGGCAAAAAATCATGATAGTGGGTAGTCTTAGTTGCTTTCAATTATTAATGAAAAAGAATGACGCTTGGTTCCCCTAGGGTTTCTAAATTGAAAAGGGGCAAAAAAAAATGGTAATTGAATGATAGAAGGGGAAATATATAATTAAAAAGCTTAATGAGAGGATATATGTAAAAATCTTTTAATAAATTTTGATTTATGATTGTTTTTATTAATTTTTTATTATTTTTTTGAGGGTTTTTTTGTGTGGCTGGAAGTCATTCTCATCCTTCTCATTTTTACCCCATTTGTAGAATAACGTGATCTTATAAATGTATATAAAATCTAACTTTTACATGTATAAAAAATTTATACTTGTAATCATGAACGTACAATAAAATGAAGTTTAGCTATGTAGATTATTTGTCGTAGAGATCACATTTTTAATGTTATTGTTGGGTTCGTATGTCTTTGGGCCGATTGGTATAGATCGTCGGAAAGGAGAAGGGTGTAGGGGTAGCCGACCCTAAATCGTCTGTTCATTGATTTCTTAAGCGTGAAGTTATTAACCATAGATTAGTCTATATATAAACATATATAAACATGCTAGTGGACATGTAATCGGTTATCACTAAAATATAATATAACCTAGTTACTACCCGTAGACGTAGGTGAGTTTAGACCAAACTACATAAATTCATGTGTTCTTATATTGTTTTCTTTGTTTTGTTCATGTGTGTTTAATCCTAACAAGTAGGTAGGTTACAATCACCACATAAGACTTCGATTGTTGATTAGGGTTCCGACTCCCAGCCACAGACCTTTTCGTTTGGGTTCTATTTTCTTCTTAGTTACTCACTATTTTTTTCTTCTTAGACCTAATTTCCTAACACACCCAGATTTATGTTGATTTCTCATCTCATTTCGTTGCTTTACCTCATGCATCTATCTATCTATACCCTATTGGTAAATAACAGTCACAATTTTAAACTTGGCTGGGGATGATCCCAACTAAAGGGGTATTTGTTTTAACAGACCATGACTTACGAATATTAAATCCGTTAGTTCGATGCTTACGTGGCATGCTTAGTTGTCAAAAACAGAGTACGTGGCGCCACCAGACATAATAATAATAATAATAATAATAATAATAATAATAATAATAATAATAATCTCCATCTCCCCTTTCTTCTCAGTCCAATACCACCACCACCATTGTAACAATACAAAATTTTCATTTATTGTTTTGATAGCCGTTACTTGACCCAATTCTATGTTCGGGTAATTTAATCAATAAATATCGCATTTATCGAGTTATTATTATTATTGTTTATCATATTTATTTAATTATCCAATATAACTTTGAATTATATACAAAATCCACCGTAAAACTTAGTTTTAACCCCTTTTGTATCCACACATGAAGTGTAGGGACCATTTTGCAAATCTGTCTAAAGTTTTACTATGATCCTTAACCCAAACTCGTATTCATGTCCATTACCCGTATTTGAATCCAATTCCGTAACCCATATGATTTCTTGATCCTTAATCTTCGTATTATAATTAAAATTGATCTTTGTAAATCGTTTATCTACCAACTACGACTTACACCGACGATTTAATTAAAGAATAAGATCAACAAACGATTTTGTTGATAAAAAAAGTCACCGTCACTACTAGCTTGGTGTTAACCATTTAGAATCGATAATAATTCAATTAAACTTGTATACACGTTCTTGCAAGCCTTACTAACATACACCCTATTGCAATTGCAATATAGTAGTCTGTCATTATCGTTTCTAGTTCAACTTTAGGTCGTTTGTGGTTCAATCTTTTAGACCATCAATTCATAATCGGTTGAGGTAATTGAATTATGTTTCTGGTTCGTCTCTAACCCTATAACAACAACCCCATGACAATTCGACCAAACATCAAACGACTTGACCGATTGTCAATTCTAGGGTTTATAGGAATTGGGATGATCTGGGTTTGTGTTTAAATATTTATGGTTCTAAGCTATTTCTAGGTGAGACACCAGCCCAGTTGGCCGGTGCACACATGGTTAAGATCAGGTGGACAGCTATAGGCGCGTGGGGGGGGGGGGGGGTTCGAGCCTCCAGTCCATTTTTTTGGTATTTAAAATTTTCTAATTATGTTTTAATCTATAAAACCTATTATAATTGATACAAAAAGGTAACTAATTAATAATTTTACGAAACCGGCACGTTTAGATTGTTGTTTTCCGTTTCTTTTTGTTAAAACTATATATGTATATATATATATTCATAAATATATGTATATGTATATGTATTTAAAATAAAGGTTTTAACAAATAAAATCGTAATAAATATATTAAATGTGTTTTTATCAACTTTATTAACGAGGATTCGTTAAATACTTAAAATCAATATTTAAAACAAACGTTATTGTATAACCTATCAAAATTATGACTATTTGTATAGATATTATATTTATAAGTATATATTTTAAATTATATTATATAAATCTTGCTAAATAAAAGTGGCTTTACAAATAATAATAAATTTAAATAATAAGTGTTTTCACAAATACACCCGATCATCATCAAATCCTGAATCTATCAATTTATAGAATCCGTTTTTAATTCATAATTATTTTTGCAATCATTCTTAACTAGGGTTTTTCGTTGATATTTTTTGAAGAGCGTGACGTCTTATTTTCTTATCTTTTACCCTTTTTCTTATTTGATAATGTGAGTAACTCATTCCTCTTTTTACTTATTTCCCAACCTTTTAGGGACATATGCGTATCATATCATATTTACATATTATTCAGTATTCACAATAGCAAACTGTTAATCTTGTGTGCATATCAATTAAATGTCTTATTTGTTACATGTCTAATTGTTTATTTGATCGCATTCGGAGAGGTCTATTATAATCACATTAATAGTATGATCATACAACCGCCGTAGTAGCCAAAACCCACTTCGCAAGGCAATGGTTTTACCGACACACTTAATTTGCTCAATGACTTTATTATTTATCTCACAAAGGACTTGATTGCATTTTTGGATTATATTATATCTAAATTTACTGATGTTTTACTCACTCAACCTTGTGTTGACAAATCCCACTTTATTTTATATGCATATGCATGTTTTCGTTTGAATTGATTGCCACGATAAAAAACTTAGTGATTATTTAAGTTAGAAGAAATAATCAAGACTTATTTGAATTTGAATTTATTTTGTTTTTATTTTAAAGATGATGTACTATGGTTGTTTGAAATATTTGGATGATTTAATTTAAATATATAGATATTATAACCTTTAACATTGCATGATAGTACTTTGTGAGTTGTGAGCAATCAGTTCGCGCCCCGACATTTCTGTCTTAGGTTGGGGTGTGACAACTACCCCTCGTTTCCCTGGAGAGCCATCACCACCACTCCTCATTTCCCTAACGAGTAACACATATGAAGAAGAAGCGGTTGGAGACTTGGAGATGAAAATAAAAAAATGGGTGGGTATTTTTATTATGTTTGGATGCCATGTAAGCCGCCACATAATCTATTTTTTTTACAACTAGTCATGCCACGTAAGCATCAGGCTAATGGAGTTAAAATCCGTGAGTCACAATCTGTTAAAAACAAACGCCAATTTAGTTAGGATCATCGCCAGCCAAGTTTGAAGTTGGGACTGTTATTTACCAATAAGTCATAGTTATGATTATTTAAAACCAATATTTAACTACCTATATAATTCCCTACCAAGAAATCATACTTGTCACTCTCACATCGCTCCCCACCCTTTCTAAAACCACATGATTGTTTCGTTTGCAAATAGTGGCCTCTCTTGCGTTTAACTCGTTTTAGGTTTTTAACGGGTATGTATCTAATAAACGGGTTATACTTCTCCTCTCAATCCACCCTTTAAGCCTCTTTTATTTGTAAAACCCTAACCTCGACTACCTTCTCCACATTCCAGAAAGCCTACCCACGGCCACCACGCCTCTCTCCACATCAAAGATTCGTAACATGAGCATCATACCTAGGGTTTCTTTTCACCATTCACAATCCAATGGTTTCAAGCCCTAACCTTCAACTCTTAAATCGTCATCGTTTTCACCACTGTTATTCCTAATAAATACATGTATGAAAGCAATCAAACGCCAATTGATGAAACATGTGTTGCTACGTATTCCGATTGCACCGGTTTGCCCCAAATCTGATCGGCGATTGCAAGAATATTCGATTCTTATTGCACATACCAACTGATGAACGTAGAGGCTGAAAGAAGATGTAGGTTGTAGGTTGAATGAAACTTGTGGAAAGATGTGCTGCAACTTTCAAAACTAGGTATTTGTTTATATGGTTTATGTATTTTGTATATCATATTAGTATGTAAACCCTCACGATAGCAACACATTGAATCAGTTGAATGTATATTTGTATCTTATGTCTTTTTGTTTTTATTTTTAAGTATGAACTCATTCTTTAAATTCAACCCTGCAGTTTGTTTAGAAGTTACATTAAATTAAATACTACAACTATGAGGTTTAAACGATTCACTTGATCCAAATTCATTACATAACCAACAAAATTGGGCATAAGCTATATGAACATGATATATGTTAGCACAGGTGACTGGACTGAACATGTTTTGTTGAAAGGTTCATTTTCTTTCAAAGAATATATGGAGGTAAACATAATCACAAAATACCAAATTTATTCCCTTTGATATGTGTAGTAATAAAATTGTTATTGTTATAGGAATGTAAGCAAGTAGTATTTGAAACACTTAAGCTAAATACGGACTCACTTGATCAAATTTGTTATTTTTCTAGAAATTCCTATTGACTAAACAACTTCTCCTTATCTTGGGCCCGCCCTTCTTCCTCTATTAATGTGAGTTTATGTTGTATTGCATAATGTTTGACTTTAATGGTCAAATGAATCATATATAATTGCCTACCAAAATGGTGGTTTCCGGCAGTCTCCACAATGGTGGTTTCCGGTGATATTAATTTGAGAAAAACGATGTAAGTCTTAGATATACAGTTTTATGCAATTTTAAAGATTAAAATTGTGATCTATTGTCTGTTTTTGAAGTTTTGCTAGGTGATTTGTTTGTAATTTTGTTTTCTTATCTTCTAATTATGATGCACAAGTGAATTTCATCTAAGGATTAAATAAAAGGTTAAAAATTGTATTAATGTGATCTATTCTCTAACTTTATGGTTAAATATGAGAGGTATATATGAACTCTAAGTGTCAAATTTGGATGCATTTAAATGTGAATTAATTGCTCACTTCATTTCAATTATCTTATGAAATGAAGCTACAAGAAACTGAAAATTGTTTGTGGAAGGAGGACACATATGGTTACAAAGAGTGATGCACTTACTTCATGTTATGAAAGATGTTAAAGCTCAAAGGTTTGAAAAACTAAACTCAAATTTGTATAAACAAATTTGCAGAAATATGTAACTTGAACTCAAATTTGATGTTGTTTATAAAAAAATATGTAACTTCAACTCAAATTTGCAGAAACAATGTTCGTGTTATGTTTTGCCCAAAAAAACTACCACATGATGGGATAGAGATGCAATTTGCAACGAATCATATAGGTAAGTGACTAATTTATAAACTTATCTTTAACCACTATTAGGAATGAATGTTCTCAGCGTATTTCTACTTGTCAAACCTACTACTTGATATGATGAAGGATTCAACTGCTACAACTACCGGAAAAAGATGGTAGAATTATAAATTTGTCATATGTAGGTCATCTTTATACTCTATGAAGAAGGGATCATATTTTATAAAATTAATGATAAAGATAGGTAACTAAATCAATTAATATTTTCTCTTTGAATGATGGTACTTCGGATCTTAGTTATTTTCTTAAATTAACTATTCGGACAAAAAGGCATACAAGAAGCTGAAGTTAGCCAACATATTGCATGCAAATGAGCTCTCTCGATGATTTAAGGTGTTATATTTGTTTTATGATTTGTACAACGATTTTATCGAACCTCATTATTTTAAATTTTCTCTATTTTATTCAATTCAGGTACTGATCTTTAGTTGTAATTTAGGTTTTTTGCAGTTTTAATTAAGGGTGTTTGGGATTGCTTATTTAAGTGAAAAGGGACTTTTTGTTAAAAGGAATTATTAACTTATGAATTTTTTAAAAGAAGTTTCAAAGAAAATGTTTGGATTAACTTATGTGTTGGGAAAACCAAGATGACTAAAAATAACACTCTTTTCTAAAAAGAGTGTAATTGATATTGAGGGTTAGAGGGGTTTAATGTAAGGCCCCGTTACCGGTGCCCTACTTTGGACGTTGGATTTATTCATAAATACAATTCTAAATATCAGAGTTAATTAAAACTTTACACGGAATATAAAACTTTCATAAAAATTACATAATAATTTATAACTTGTCTTAAAACATTCCTGTCTTTCAAATTAAAACATCAAATCATAGAAACAACTTGAGTCTTCAGATGCCAGACCCTTATTCTTCTGCCATGTGTCCCCGCTCAAGCCAGCTGGCTCATCCTACTCACCTGCGTGCATACTAAAAGTCAGCTACGCTGAGTGAGTTCTAGTTAATCACATATCATACAATACATATACTTACCTTCACTTATGCATCCGAGGATACATAATAATTACTTACTAATTTACTTTCATTACATAATTTCATACATACGCTCATATTTTAGTTCTTTCATACTATATAGTTACTGTCCATTCTATCTAAAAGATTATTAGGGTATGATCCCTTCTTTTTCTATCTCAGATATTATTAAGGTCTGATCCCTTTTTCCTTGTCTATCTCAGATATTATTAGGGTATGATCCCCTCTCTTGTCTATCTCAGATATTATTAGGTTCTGATCCCTTTTAATTCTCTATCTCAGATTTTATCAGGGTCTGATCACTTTCTTATTCATCTTCGTACATACTGTCTTTACACACCCGTAACATACGTATTCTTTCTTTAATCATTTTTGCATACTCATATGTTGTACATATATCTATCATACACATTCAGCTATCTTTACATACCTCCCTTGGCCATACGTGCAATATCCGAAGATCGTTCCCGCACCGACAAGTTTTCATTCACATTTAGGATATACATACATAACATATAAATCATACATGGCATACACTTACCATTTAAGGTAAGTGTATTAACTATCACATCGAGTGTGCACACAACCCCGAAAACATAACAAGGAAACGAGGCTAGAAACTAACCTGAACTCGGTTACGTTCACCGTTTATGGCTATTCCTTTCTTGAGTTGTGCACGACTAACTGTATAACAATTACACGTATCAATTAACTATCACTATCCATATCGTGTTTCTAATTTAATTTTTGCCCTCAACGAACAGGGGTTCGGGGGCAGCGCCCCTGGCAGCGGGGTTCTAGGGGCGGAAGCCCCTAGCAGGGTCCAAGGGGAAGAGCCCTGGCTGGGTTCGAGCTGGTTCGTTAAGCGAATTGCCTCCGATTCGTTATGTAATCTTCCTTAATTCGTTATCTGGTTCGTCATCTTATCATCGTCTGATTCTATATTCCGATTAGTTATCTGAACATGACTTGATTCGTTATTCTGGTTCGTTATCTAAACATCATCTGATTCATTATTCTGATTCGTTACCTTAGCTTAGCGAATTGGTGAGTGACGAATCACCTGATTCGTTATCTTAGTTCGTTAGTCTAATTTGTTATCCTGTCCTAACGAATGAGCATATAGCGAATGACCTAATTCGCTATCTTAATATAACGAATGGATAGATAACTAATTAAGGGTTCATTCGTTATTAAGTCACACGAATCAGTCCCATTCGTTATGACCGCGTAACGAATTACCGGTGATTCGTTTATTATAACGAATGATCATCTGTTCTTATCCAAACTTTGACTAAAGGGGTCAAAGTCAAAATTGATAAGAACATACGTAGTCAACCTTCATCGGTTCTGCAATAAACCTTCGATTCTCAACGAAACAACACAAAGTTGGTACCATTGAACTCGTAATCCTAGCGCCTACAGACCCCAAACCATCAATAATCCAAATATTAGGCTTTACATGGTGCGGTTTACACATATATACATACGGCTCTTTAAACAATCAATTAACCCATCAAATAATAACGAATTTCAGTGAGGTTTGTTACGTTGGATTCGTTTTTTACCATTTAAACATAGATCTATGATTTCTAGATGTAATCCGAACCTAAACTAACAAGTTCTTGATATAAACGTACCTTAAACGAGTCGGGTTATGAACACGGTCTAGTCTTGATGTTGTTTTGATTCGTCACGACGTTCTAGAACCAACGGGTTCGGGTTTCCACCTTCAGATCTTGGCTCGGATTATAGGATAGTGCTTGTGTGTGTTTTTTATGGTGTAGGCTATGGTATAGAGATGGATAAAAATGGAAAGGTTTAGGGTTTAAGGGGTATTTATACTCCCTTAAGCCCATGGACCTAAGGCCCATTCCATCTTCTAAAGTCCAAGCCCACCTTCTATTAGTTTATTTATTTAAACCAATAAACGACACACTATAAAATAAACGAAATTTATTTTATTAATTCTTATCGAAAATAGGATGTTACATTTAATAGGTAAATCAAACCCATTAAGTTAATAATGTTGATAAGTTATTCTTGTATGTAATAGAAAACATGAATATTATGATAAACCTAAGACTAAAACATATTTGTCACAACAGAGAGAGAAGCCACGACTGATGAGAATGATCCAGACAACATGATAGTCAGTTTTGTCGAGTTCCCCTATAGGATGTATATTAGTGATGGGGATTAGGGTTCTTGAGAAACCGAATAATATACAGGGAAAGAGGGTGACGAATTTTTATGTCAGGTTTATGGTTATGATGTATGATGTTAATTAGCCTTTCCATATATTTATATACACCCAATGGGAAACCCTTGATTAGCAAGAAAGGATAATTTGGTTCATCAACAATTAACTAGCTAATATAATAATAAGGTACAATTAATTAATTTTGATCTATTATTATATAATCAATCACGATGGCCATATATATATATATATCTATATATTTATTCTTACATTCTCCCACTTGGTCGAATAATCATTTATTATGAGCATTAGATTAGTCTATAGATTTTAACACTCATTTTAGCTTTAAACTCAAACTAGAGCAAAGAAATACAGTCATTGAATTGAACATCAGCTCAAGACCCCCATTAATCATACTGCAGTCCTTGTTTAAAACCTAAGTAGTTATGATCAAAATTTTATAGTAAGCCCTTTAAATATTTGATGTGTATACTAATTTGTCTATATGTCATTACGCATGGAGAACATATTAAGAGATATACAAAATCAAAACGGAGGAAATTTTATTAAATAAAATGTAAATAAGTACAATATGCAATTAAATAAGGTCTTCAGTAAATCCCATATTAGCAACATGTTCTTTAAAAACTTAAGGTGGGAGATCTTTAGTCATTGAATCCGCTAGCATATTATTTGTACTACTATACTCAATACAAAGTTTATCTTCCTCAACTCGTTCACACACGAACAAATACTTTGTATTAAGATATAAACCAGCTCCAGTTGAACTGTTACTGTTCGAAAAACTAACGACAGCTGAATTATCACAATAAAGCTTCAATGGTCTAGAAATGGAATTGACTATTTTACGTCTAAATATAAGATTTTTAAGCAACATTCCATGACATTTAGCATTATAAACAACTATATATTATGCCATCATAGTGGAAGTTGTCGTTAACCGTTGTTTATGACTCCTCGATGAGATAGGCCCGCCTGCTAACATAAAGATATACCCCGAAGTGGACTTATTGTCATCTTTGCATTTAGCAAAGTCATGATCAGAATAACCTACCACTTCCAAATTATCCCTTCTTCTATAAGTGTGACACTCGTCAATTTCAGGTTAACTTCGTTAATCCGAACTCCGTTAATTCAAACTTAAGATCACACGAACTGTAACGCATATCTCATTACATTTAAATTAGGGTTTAAATGACGCATGGCAATCACTACACAAGTAGTCTTTCGGAATTTCACCGAAACACACACGAGTCGACTCAAACCATTGGTGAACAAACGATAAATATTATAGACAAGTACTTGGTATCATTACGTACTACGTTTATATGTGTACATTTGTGCTTGTATGTATAACATCATATTATGGATGTAATTGACTAGTTATGCTAGAATTAAACTAAACTAGAAGTTTAGGGTGCAATGTGTAACTTGTAATATATTTAACTAATTATATAAACAACTTATTATCAAACCCTAACCCTTTCTCCATCCTTTCCTCTTGATCAACGGCTGCCCCCCTCCCCCTCTCCTCTTGTCGACCACAAGCACACACCACACATACAACAAGTATTATTCAAGCTTGATTGAAGGGTTAAAGTGCTAACTAGGTAATTAAACACTTCTTTAATCCATTCTATTAACTTGGTTGCATGATTTAACATGATAATCATAAACCCTAAGTGTATTATATATGTTGTTTGTTGATGAATTAGGGTTACATGCATGATTGTTAGTCATAGGTTAATTGTATGTTGAGTTTTGATGAAAACTGATGCTGGACAGATTCTTGAATTCGTGTTTAAACGGCTGTAACTCGATGTTAATATTTTATTTGTACGTGATTGTTGATTCTATGATGTCGTAGGTCGAGTCTCGTTTCTAAAATGTCTGAACTTGTAATTTTTGGACATGTAAAAGTTTGTCTTTATTATTTTATAAATTTGTTGTGCAAGTCTGATTCGGGAAGCCTGCTGGTAGGCTGTTTTGCGATTAAGATATCTCATAAACTACAAGACCAATGGGGTTGATTCCACTTCTGTAAGTTAATATTTTGAGTTAGAAACCAATTGGTCTTGCATTAATTGATTTTTCCATGTAACGGGAATAACAAATAACATTCTGTTGCGCATGATAATGACTGCTGTGTGTTTATAGTGATGTTTTGATCATTGTGAGAAAACTGTATATGATAAAAATAAAATAAAAATATTTTTAGAAACCTAACTCAAGTTTACTTCTGTGATGATTTTTGGTGATTTATTGGACGTGTATTGGTTTATTAAATAGAGTAATCTTGTCGAGTGAAAATCTGCCTGGATAAAATAGCTGCTGAATTACTTAAGTTAACATGAAAAGTGCATAGTTGATCGATGTTTGCTATGTGTATGACTTAATTGCCCTTTTGGGAGTTAGTTTACTAGTAATGTACAATAGTAACACTTGACACGATATTTTTTCACGCATGTAGCTTATCACCAACGTGTTTGTCGAGTCGCACTTATTTCACAAACGAAACACGAAAGTATCTCATGCATAAGTTTTATGTGCTTAGTCTAGGGACTCACTCGTAGTATAAATACTTATAAAATCTCATTTTTGTTTTAGAGCACTAGTGAGGATTTTCTGTGACGCACACCTCTCTCAGATTCTTTTTGTTATCTTCGCAAACAGTGAGTTTCACGGCCCCTTTTACTCTTTTTAAACGCTTTTATTAGGGGGAGATAACATACTCCACGCTTAAAATTTTGTTATTCTTTATATATTACTTGTAAGACTAAGTGGCAAACAAAGCAACTAAAGTCCTTCATAACATCAAACCGGTTAATATTTGGATAATAACGAGTCACTGTTGAGTAGTACTACTGGGTTTGACAAACCCTATCCAACTCTAAACTCGAATGTAGGTCGAGTGGGTGTAATCTTGGCTAACACATTACCATGGTCGTGGTTGACATGGTGGCAAGGCAATTGATAAACAGTCAGCTTCGTTGTCGAACACTTAGTAACACATGCTTGATAGGTTAGCTACCTATTGATATATAATTGAGTTAACACTATCTGATAACGCAAACGGAAACGCAAACGCTTTAATTTATTTGTATAAACTTGTGAACTCACCAACCTTTGTGTTGACACTTTTAGTATGTTATTCTCAGGTAGCTGAGGCGGGCGCGTGGTATAGGACATGCATTCGCTTAACACCATTGCTTTAAAAACTTCTTTAATTTTTATCTTGACAACTTGGGTTTTTAAGTCGTCCTGTGTGGCGCAACTTTTTGGTTTATAATTTACGCTTCCGCATTTCATTTAAGACTTGATGTCTTGTTGGTTTTGAAAACTTTAATATGGTGTTTGATTATAACTAATGATTCCGATCCTGTTAGTTCACACCCTCTGACGGTAAAACTCCGTTAGTGGATTTTGAGGGTGTGACAATAAGTCAGTTTGTAGTCTTTTGTCCTTTGAAGATATCGAATAACCTTTTTTGTTGCTTTCCAGTGTTCAAGGCCAGGATTAGTCTGATAACGGCCTAACATTCCAGAAATATAAGCAATATCTAGGCGAGTACAAACTTGAGCATACATAAGACTCCCGACTACTGATTCATGAGGTATCAATCGCATTTTCTCATTTTCAACCTCTGTTTCGGACATGGAATGCCCCGAAAACGTCTCCTTTATCTACTGGAGCTGCAGTTGGGTTACAATGTTGCATTTTGTAACGAGTAAGGACACGATCAATGTAGGTCCTTTGAGATAATCCTAAGGTCCCTTTGTGTCTGTTTCGGTGAATTTCGATGCCAATAACATAAGAAGCATCTCTGAGATCCTTCATATCGAAGTTATGCGAGAATAATCACTTTGACTCATGCAACATGTCTAAACTATTACTTGCCAGTAAAATATCATCTGCGTAAAGGACATGTATAGTAAACTTACTCCCACTCATCTTGAGGTATGTGCATTGATCCACTTGATTCTTTGCAAAACCTTGTTTCTTCATGACTTCATTAAACTTTAGGTACCACTGACGTGATGCTTTTTTCAACCCATATATTGACTTCTTGAGCTTATAGACTATATGTTCTTGACCTTCAGGTTGCTTCATGTACACCTCTTTGTCTAACTTGCCATTAAGAAAAACGGTTTTCACGTCCATATGATGCAACCCTAAATCAAAATGAGCTACTAGGGCTATAACAATCCTTAATGAATCTTTTCGAGAGACAGGTGAAAAAATCTCTTTATAGTCAATTCCCTCTTTCTAAGTGTAACTCTTTGCAACCAATCTCACTTTATAGCGTTCAACTTTCCCATTTGGATCAAGTTTTGTTTTGCACCCATTTACATCCTACGTGTTTGACACCGTTGGGAAATTCTACCAAATCCCAAACATCATTTTTCCTCATGGAGTCAAGCTCATCAATCATCGCTTTATTCCATTAAGA
Source organism: Bidens hawaiensis (assembly GCF_021521415.1). NCBI lineage: Eukaryota > Viridiplantae > Streptophyta > Magnoliopsida > Asterales > Asteraceae > Bidens > Bidens hawaiensis. The sequence continues at coordinate 679,239 of NW_027491371.1, read as the reverse complement.
AGACTGATCACTGCTTATGGCTTCATTATAAGATATATGATCAATAAGCTTTCAGACGTCAGCTTCAGTTAGGTAGGTGACATAATCATCCAAATTAGTAGGTCTTCTAGACCTGGATGAACTCCTGAGTTGATTAGCAGGTTCAGCATTGTCTTGGTTTTGAATTTTTGATGTGCCTTCATTTTTTGTTATAACGGGTTCTGAGTGTGGAGAAGTTGGTGCAGTAGGTTCAATTTCATGGGGTACAAGAGGAATAACCAGAGTTAAAATAATCGACGAGTCTCCCCCCCCCCGCATCTTGTATTTCTTGCAATTCTTCATAAGGGTTAGTACTGCTCCCAGTGATCTTGTAATCCTCCAAGAACACGATACACTTGTTTTCTACAATATGAGTGACATGGGAAGGACAATGGAAACGATAAGCCTTTGAATTTTCAGGATGCCCTATAAAGAAGCAAGTAACAGTTTTAGGGTCAAGTTTCTTTAGGAAAGGGTTATAAAGTTTTGCTTCAGTAATACAACCCCATACTTTCATATAATTAAGACTTGGTTTTCTTCCTGTCCAAAGTTCATAAGGAGTTTCAGGGACAGACTTAGAAGTAACTCTATTGAGTATATGAACGACTGCTTTTAAGGCTTCATTCCAGAGACATAGAGATAAATTAGCGTTGGCTAACATATTGCGTACCATATCCATAAGGGGGATTTCTTTATTCAGCGACACCATTTTGCTGAGGAGTACCTGGCATGATATATTGTTTCACGATCTCATGGCCCTTACAAAAGTCATAAAATGGACAAGGGTCCTAACCCACATCAATATGTCTTTCATAATATTAACCTTCACTATCTGATCTGACAACTTTTATTTGACGATCTAATTGTTTTTCACCTTCAGTTTTATAATAACTAAAAGTTGTAACAAATTCAGATTTTTCTTTAATGAGATACATACACATATATCGGGAAAAATCATCAATGAAAGTGATTAATGAAGTATGTCCAGTTATGCCAGCAATGGGGTAAGGACCACTAATATCAGTATGAATGAGTTCTAATAAATTAGAGCTCCTAGTGGCGCCTTTCTTATTTGCTGATGTCATTTTGCCTTCAAGACATTTGACACATGTTCCAAAATCAGTGAAATCGAGATGTGGCAAGACTTCATTCTTCACGAGTCGGGCTAACCGGTCTTGTTAGATGTGGCCTAAACGTTGATGCCACAATATAGAAGAAGTCTCTAAGTCACGTTTCTCTTTAATCTTTGTGAGTGATTCATTAATATTATATGACAACAAAGATTTAGAAAAATTACCATCTAGTTCTAATCTATAAAGACCACCATCCAAAAAGCCATAACCAAACACTTGAGAATTTAAAGAAATAGTAAGTTTGCCATGACCATGAGAAACATAAAAACCGTCCATGTCTAACTTTGGTCCTGATACAAGATTCCGAGTAATCTCAGGAATATATAAGGTATCATAAAGTTTAATACATAAACTAGTTTTCATTATTAATTGTAAAGTTCCCATAGCCTTGACTTCAAGCACTTTATCATTCCCAGTCTTAGTGTTCTTTGGTTTCTTTTTTCTTAGGTGACATAATTATTATTAGTATCATTATTCATTATTCTTTATCCATAGTTTTCATTATTATTCTTTGCTTTCCGACGTCAGCTTCAGTCAGGTAGGTGACATAATTATTCTTAGTATCATTATTCTTATAAATATTAAAGTTGTTAATATTATTATTAAAGATAATATTATTATTTATTAAAATTATATTTTTATCATTTTTTATTAGCAATAATATTATTATATTTATTTTGTGAACTTGTTTAGAACTCGAACCGACATCGAGGGTGGTATTATTATTTACTATCAATATTATTTATTATTATTATTATTATTATTATTATTATTATTATTATTATCTGTATCAACAACATTTCAATTAATATTAAGATCGTTATTCTTTAACTACTATTATTAGTATTATACTATATTAGTATTATTAATAATAACTATTATTATTATCATCATTATCTTATATATATATATATATATAACATATCTTTTTAGAATTATTATTATCATTACTATCTTTATCATTAATAACATCATTATAAGCTTTATTATCTTTTCAATTTTATAAAACCGAACTCTTGATTTAAAACCCTTCTTGTTTCTATTTAATATTGGTTTAGTTATTTAAAACCCCAAATAAATTAATATTATTATTATATTAATTATCAATTTAGTGCAAGTCCCTAATCATTAACAAACTAACCGGTAACCCGATTGACAACCAAACCATCCCGTTCAATGTTTCAAATGTAATTTCAACTAAAGTTCAAGTTCATTAATATATTTTAATTATTCATTTTTAACTAGCTTTCAAGTCGGATTCGTTCGTTTCGTTCACAAGCTTTCTATATGTCGATCACTTATTAGTTTCTCAATTCATCAAACGAGGTGAGTACTTTCATACCCCTTTTTCCATCTTTCGTTTTGGGGTGAAATTTCATACCTATCAAACTAAATGCTATATTAAATTGAATCTTATACCCACAAACTTGATTGTATACTTTACTTAAATAATTGCTCGATTTGGTGTTCTATGCTTACATGCTTATTCGCCTATGTGTTTATCGCTTTTGGATGGTAGAACTATAAATCCTAGACCATTTGGCAACCCCTCATGGCAAGGTGTCATTAACGTAATGAAATTAACGATAACTATTAAATCCTAGACTACTCGGCAACCTCTTGTAGCTAGGTGGTGCTAGTGTGTTTAGCAATTGTCAATAAAATCCTAAACTATTTGGCAACCCCTTATAGTTGGGTGTCGCTAACTTGTTAGCGATAACTATTTTATCCATGTTTATAGCTTTTATTTATTGTTTTGCATACAAGTTTTGTGGCTTTTTATTACTATATACTTATATGCTCAAACTTATGAATTGCTCACCAACCTTTGTGTTAACAAAATTTATTTTATGAAATGTTACAAGTTTGACTTTTGTTGACTCGAGGACTTGACGAAAAACGTTACCAAGTGATGTGCCCAAATTTATACATATTTATTGCACATCTTTTACCTCATTTTCTACACTATTGGTGGGAATTTAATGAAAATTTGTGGGAATATATACTAATATATTGAATTGTGAAATTCCAGGGGTTGGTTGTGAATAATGAGAATTCTGGAGGAGTAATGTGGAAAATGGTGGAGTTACAAGGCAAACATGATCATGTCTCTTTACAAACATGACCATGTCATAATATAATCCTGACTACACACAACATGACCATGTCATTGTAATAACATGACCATGTAATCCTAACTACACAACACAACATGATCATGTCTTTGTAATAAAATGATCATGTCTCACACGTGAACAGACATATAAAGGAAGTCGCAAATTGCCTTTTTCTTCAGTAATTCATGTTTACCAAATCTAGCTTATGTCCAGTTGTATTCCCATGCCTAGTAACTTCAATCAACAGGTGAATAGTTTTCTTGGATACCAAAGAACCAATCAGAGGCTTGGATCTACATTTTGCTTGAACATGACCATGTCTCTTTACAAACATGATCATATCTCACTTTATATATTAAAAAGAGCCGTTCACAACATAACAAGGGGAGCCAGAAGAGTTTTAACCCACTTTTTAGAACTCTCTCAAATAATTGGTGATTTCAACTCATTTTGCAAGCATCTTGTTAGGCTTCCACCATCCTCAAGATCCTCTTTCCAATCTTCAATCTTTGTTTGATCTTAGTTTGCATTTCCTTGTTCTTGAACATGCTTTGTAAGCTTATTTCTAGTTTGATTGTAGTTGTATTAAGCCTTATGGGCTAATTACTTTTGCTATCTAGACAATGTTGAAGCTTTTGCTAATGTGATATATCATCTATGCATGATTTTGGTAAATTGGTGTTATTTCAAGAATATGGTTGAATTTATAAGTTAATATTGATGGTGTTCATACTTGTTAGAGTTGCATAATGTTGTTAGTTTTACAAATATTTAGGCATTCATGTTGGAAAACTATGTTCTAAATATTTGTTTGTAAACTTTGAATGTTCATGCTTTCTTTGTTTACATTACTAAGTTAGGAATGACTAGTAAAGATTAACTTGATTATAATATTATTGATGAGTATGGAACCCTACATTTAATATTGGAAAATTGATGAGTGTTGTTATGATTCTTGACTTGGTGATAACTTGCTAGTTAAAGTTTCATAAGTTAATATTAATTTTATGAGTTTGGCTACTTTAGTGTAATCTTAGGTGGTTAGAATGTTGTTCATACTATCTTTCCTTTGATTATGAGACTTTGTTATTTTGACAAACAAGTTAGTCTATGTTTATCTCTTGATTGAAGACCCTTCATGATGATTATTTCCTAGTATTAGGTTGCTTAATTGTAATCTAGTATTCATGTTTGGATTCATGATGTTTTACCATATCATTGCTACTTTATCATATTAGTGGAGTGGATTCATGTCTAGGTAGTTTGTTGGATTGATTGTGTTCTTGTGTTTTTACTTGCTTATTTTCATTGTATGCTAGTTTAGTTAATTAAAATTCAAAGTGAGATTTACTTGTTCGGTTGACCATCTACAAAGATTTAGTACTAGAAAGTTGTCGTGTCCATGGATTGATACTCGGTTCTTGCCAACATTTAATTACAAACGATAGGTACACTTGCCTTTTTTGTGTGGTTTAGTTGTAGGTGAAAACCTATTTTAAAACCCGATTTGTGTGGAACTTTTATTAACATTTTTATATATATATTCACACACGTCAAGTTTTTGGCGCTGTTGCCGGGGACACGGTGATTTTTAAGGAACGATCCGAGTCTTTGATTAGCCTTGTTGATATTTTTTTTGTTCTATTTTATTTTATTTTATTTTTATTCATCTTATTTTTTATTTTTTTTATATTTTAGTTTAGTTTCTAGTTAGTTTCCGTGTCTTTGTTCGTTTTCCATTCCGCGTTCTTCCGGATGATGAATGTCCACCACGCCCAGTCCTGAGCTTCTTTCACATCTTTCTGAGCCCGAGCGACATCTTCAAGAAGGTTTAAGAAGGAGAGCACGCGAGGTCGCCGACGTCATTGAAAACGAAGAAGTGGAGGATACCGATACCCCTGAGGTAGAAGAAGAAGAGATGGCGGACCCGAACGATCAAGGTCACATGGACGACTTTGCCACACCATCACTTGAAGGTTATGGCAGCAGCGTCACGCATCCCGAGATTGCAGTGAGGTTTGAGATCAAGTCGAGCATCATTCATATGGTTGAAAATTCGGTTTCTTTTCATGGTCTCCAGAACGAGGACCCTCATGCTCACGTTTCACATTTCCTTCGATTATGTGCGACATTCAAAATTACTAATTGTTCTGATGATTCCGTGAGACTTAGACTTTTTCCATTCTCACTTCGCGGGTCTGCTCTGGAGTGGTTAGAGGCACTCCCTTCCGGTTCCTTCACCACTTGGAATCAATTAGTTGACCAGTTTCTTCTTCAATATTTCCCACCCGATAAAACTGCTAAATTCCGAGCAAACATCACTGGTTTTCGTGTCGATTATGATGAGTCACTTCATGCCGCATGGGAGAGGTTCAAGGGCTTGTTGAGAAAATGCCCTCATCACGGTTTGAGCTGCGAGCTTCAATGTTGTACATTCTTTGACGCTTTATCCGGGGCACAAAAGCAGGCCGTCGATCAAGTTGCGGGGGGAGATTTCGGTAGGTGTACCCTAAATGAGGCGCTTGATATCTTGGAGAAAGCCGCTAAGAAGAGTTTCGCGTATAATCCACCTCGTAGTATTCCTTCCTCTAAGGGTGTTCATCACGTTGATTCAAACACCCTTGTCTCCGCCCAGTTAGAAGCTCTTACTAAAAGATTTGACCAAATGCAATCCGATCTTGTCAAATCTAGTTCTCGTTGTGGTGTGTGTGACGGAAAACACCAAACCAGTCAGTGCCAGCAGGCCATGGTGGTGGAGGATGTTGAATTTCTAGGCCGCCAAAACAATGCCTACAGCAACACCTACAACCCGGGATGGAGAAACCACCCCAATTTCAGCTGGAAAGATGGTGGTAGCAATCAAAATCAAATGCCACCGGGTTTTGACTGAAAGCCAAATTATCAAAGTCAAACCCAAAATTAATCTTACCAGCAAAAGCCTCAATTTCAGGGTTCCATCAGTTGTAATCAGTCAGGTGGGGGGACTAGTGTTGAAAGCCTTTTGTCCCAACTTTTGGCTATGACCGAGACCTCAAACAAGTTGGCTGAGCAAAGGAACCTGAAAATTGATGAGACTCTCCAGAGGCACGATCTTGAGTTGAGGAATCAGAAAGCGTCCACACAAACCATCGAAAATCAAGTTGGACAGATTGCTCAACTCCTCTCTGAGAGACAGCATGGTAGCCTTCCTAGTAACACCGAAAGGAATCCAAATGTTGAGGCCAAGGCTATTACCCTGAGGAGTGGTAGGACTACCATTCCTGTTGACGCATCGGTTTCCACACCAAAACCGATTACGGATGAGATCGAGACTGAGACTCCTAGTGAGGTGCACTCGAGGCTAGACCCAGCAAGTACCGCACAACCCAGTGAGCCGGTCAGGACTTATGTTCCTCCCATTCCATATCCAGGCCGTTTGAAGAAACAGAAGATGGAAGAGCAGTATGGGAAATTCTTAGAGCTTTTTAAGCAGTTACACATTAATCTTCCGTTCCTTGATGCCCTAAAAGACATGCCAAAGTATGCTAAATTCTTGAAAGAGGTCCTCTCGAATAAGAAGAAATTGGAGGAGATTTCTTGTGTTACTTTGAATGAGGAGTGTTCCGCGGTCCTTCAGAATAAATTGCCCAAAAAAATGACCGATCCGGGCAGTTTCACCATTCCTTGTTTGATCTGTAGTTTGTCGATTAGTAATGCTTTAGCCGACCTAGGTGCTAGCATAAACTTGATGCCCTATTCTATTTTTTCCAAACTATACCTAGGTGAGCCTAAGCCTACTCGCATGAGCATCCAGCTTGCCGACCGTTCTGTGAAATACCCTCGCGGTATAGTTGAGAATATGCTTGTGAAAATAGACAAATTCGTGTTTCCAGTCGATTTTGTGATCTTAGACATGGATGAGGATAAAAATGTACCACTTATCCTAGGTCGTCCTTTCCTAGTCACTGCTAGAGCTCTCATTGATGTTTGCACCGATAGACTCACTCTTAGAGTTGGAGACGAAGAGGTAACCTTTGATATTGGGAAATCCATGCGACACCCACAGGATCATGATGACGTTATTTACATTGGTACCATTGATTCTTGTGTGTGTGAACACCTTCAGGACACGTGTGAGGAGAGTTCTTTGGATACTCAGTTGATTAGTGGAGAGAGTTCTGACCTTGTCATTGAGCCTCTACTTGAGGAGTGGTCTATGGTGTAGATCACGAGCCTCCTGAGTGTTTGGAAAAAAATGATGATGTTGATCGCGTTGCCGAGCCTAAGGCAAAACCTTCTGTTGAGGACCAACCATCCATTGATCTTAAGGAACTCCCGTCCCATTTGGAGTATGCCTTTTTGGAGGATGGGTCCCGCTTGCCTGTTATCATTTCTTCGAGTTTATTGAGTGAGGAGAAGGTTAAATTACTTACGGTTCTCAAAAGGCACAAGCATGCGACCTCTTAGAATATCATGGATATAAAAGGGATTAATCCATCCTTTTGTACCCATAAGATCTTGATGGAGGAGGAGTACAAACCTGTGGTGCAACATCAAAGGCTTCTCAACCCTAATATGCAAGACGCTGTGAAGAAAGAGGTCATCAAGCTACTCGATGCAGGATTGATTTATCCGATCTCTGATTCCCCATGGGTGAGCCCTGTGCAGGTTGTCCCGAAAAAGGGCGGTATGACGGTTGTGATGAATGAGAAAAGCGAGTTAATTCCTACTCGTACTGTCACGGGATGGAGAGTTTGCATTGATTACCGCAAACTCAACGACGCCACGAGAAAGGATCATCTTCCCCTCCCCTTTATCGATCAGATGTTAGAACAATTGTCGGGAAAAATGTTCTATTGTTTTCTTGACGGCTTCTCGGGATATTTTCAAATCCCCATATCTCCTGAGGATCAGGAGAAGACGACATTCGCATATCCCTATGGCACATTCGCCTACCGGCGGATGCCCTTTGGATTGTGTAATGCCCCCTCCACGTTTCAGAGATGTATGGTGGCGATTTTTCATGATATGATCGAGGACTCCATGGAGGTTTTCATGGATGACTTTTCTGTTTTTGGGAGTTCTTTTGATCATTGTTTGAGAAATTTGGAAAAAATGTTGGCCAGGTGCGAAGAGGCCAACCTTGTTCTTAATTGGGAGAAATGCCACTTCATGGTGAAGGTGGGCATTGTATTAGGGCATAAGATTTCACAGGCTGGGCTTGAGGTTGATCGAGTCAAAATTGATACCATTTCTAAGCTTCCGCCACCAAATTCGGTGAAGTCTATTAGGAGTTTTCTTGGTCACGCGGGTTTTTATCGGTGATTCATAAAGGACTTTTCCCAAATCGCCTGCCCGATGACTAAGCTCCTCGAGAAGGATGCCCCATTCGTTTTCTCCTCCGAGTGCCTTCGTGCATTTGAGTTGTTGAAGGAGAAATTGGTAAACGCTCCTATCATGGTAGCCCCTGACTGGACTCTTCCTTTTGAGTTGATGTGTGATGCTAGCGATTTTGCAGTCGGGGCGGTTTTTGGTCAAAGACGGGATAAGCATTTTCACCCGATTTACTATGCGAGCAGGACTCTGAATGACGCACAAGAGAATTACACGACTACCGAGAAAGAGCTCCTTGCGGACGTCTTTGCATTCGATAAATTTCGATCTTATCTTGTCCTCTCTAAGACCATCGTGTTCACAGATCATGCAGCACTTCGTTATCTTTTCAGTAAACAAGATGCGAAGCCGAGACTCATTCGTTGGATTTTATTGCTGCAGGAGTTTGACATTGAGATCCGTGACAAAAAGGGCGCTGAGAATGTTGCGGCCGATCATCTCTCTCGTCTTGAGTGCTCAGCTTCATCGAAACAAGTGGGGGTCCACATAAATGACAATTTCCCCCACGAGTTCCTCATGCATATCGAGACGCGAGATGATGATCACCTTGGTTCGCGGACATCGCGAATTTTCTTGCGAGTGGGATCGTTTTGAAGGGACTTACTCACCAGCAAAAGAAGAAATTCTTTTCTGATGTTAAACATTATTTTTGGGAGGATCCCTATTTGTTTTGTGTCGGAGCCGATCAGCTCGTGCGTAGGTGTGTGTATGGTGATGAAGCACGCAAAATCCTGAGTCACTGCCACGAGGGCCCGACCGGAGGACACCATGGAGCCACATCCACAGCGAAGAAGGTCTTTGACGCCGGTTTCTTTTGGCCAACCATCTTCCGTGATGCTCATGACATGGTGCAGTCTTGTGATGCTTGCCAACGGGCAAGCAACATCTCATCACGAGACGAGATTCCCCAGCGACCGATTCAGGTTTGCGAGGTTTTTGATGTGTGGGGCATCGATTTCATGGGACCTTTCCCGACTTCTTTTAGCCACCATTACATCCTACTAGCCGTTGACTATGTTTCAAAGTGGGCCGAGGCGCAAGCCTTGCCCACTAATGACGCTAGGTCGGTGGTGAAATTCTTGAAGAAGTTGTTTTCTCTCTTTGGTACCCCCAAAGCATTGATCAGTGACCGTGTGACTCATTTCTGTAATGCCCAGTTGGAAAAGGCATTGTCCCGATATGGTGTTCATCATCGCTTCTCTACACCATATCACCCGCAGACGAGCGGGCAGGTCGAGGTCACCAATCGAGGTATCAAAAGAATCCTTGAAAAGACGGTTAGTCAGAACCATAAGGATTGGTCCGAGAAGCTGGATGACGCATTGTGGGCTTTCCGTACCGCCTATAAAACACCGATTGGTACGACACCGTTTAAATTGGTGTACGGGAAAGCGTGTCATCTCCCTGTTGATCTCGAGCATAAAGCCTATTGGGCTTTGAAAAGTGCTAATCTTGATCTTTCATGTGCGGGCAAAAATAGGTTTGGTCAGATTCATGAGCTTAAGGAATTGAGAGGCCAAGCTTATGAGAATTCGAAAATTTACAAGGAAAGGACCAAAAGGCTCCATGACGCCCGCTTGAAGAACCACAAACAATTTGTCACACCCTCAAAATCCACTAACGGAGTTTTACCGTCAGAGGGTGTGAACTGGCAGGATCGGAATCATCAGTTATAATCAAACCATAAAAACGTTTAAATGCAAAATAAGTGCGGAAGCGTAAAAACCTTAATTCAAAAGCTGCGTCACGCAGGACGACTTAAAACCAAAGATAACTGTTAAAAATAAGTTTGCAGAATAAAAGTGTTTTCATTTAATGCATGCTCCTAAACCGCGCGCCCGCCTCGGCTACCTGAGAATAACATACTAAAAGTGTCAACACAAGGTTGGTGAGTTCACAAGTTATATAAGATAAATCGTTTAGCGTTTTGCGTAACCTCGTTACGGCGTTTCAGTGTTGCGTAACCACGTTACGGCGTTTAAGTGTTGCGTAACCACGTTACGGCGTTTAAGTGTTGCGTAACCACGTTACGGCGTTTAAGTGTTGCGTAACCACGTTACGGCGTTTAAGTGTTTTGCATTACCAGATAGTGTTACGTCAAATTATATATCGATAGGTAGCTAATCTATACAACAAGTATCGCTAAGTGGTTCGAGACCGAAGCTGACTGTTTATCAAGTGCCCGTCACCAGGTCAACCCAGACCATGGTAAGTGTTAGCCAAAATTACACCCACTCAACCTCCAGTTGAGCTTAGCGTCAGGTGGGGTTTGTCAAACCCAGTAGTACTACTCAACAGTGACTCGCTATTCCAAATATTAACCGGTTCGATGTGTGGGACTTCAAATGTTACGTTTGCCGCTTAGCCTTTACAAGTGATATATAATTTATAACAAAATCTTAAATATGCGTTTATCTCAGATATGCGTTTATCGGAGTATGTTATCTCCCCCAAGTGAAAAACGTTTGAAAACAGTTCAAAGAGCGGGGTAAGTGAAACTCACTGTTTGCGAAGAATATCCCGATATAGATCACCAAGTGATGCGCGTCGTAGAAACTCTCTAGCGTTCTAAATAACAAAGAGATTTTCTAAGTATCGGTACGTTTAACGAGTCTCTAGACTCGGCACATAATACCTATGCACGTAACAGATTTCGTGTTTCGTTTGTGAATCGTGTGTGACTTAAACAAGTACAATTGTGATACGATACATGAGTGAGCAATTACTTTCGTGTCACGTACTAATAACATACTTTACTAGCAATTATCCCCGTAAGGGCATTTTGGTCAACAAACAAAATTAACTAACCATTATTCCCCATAAGGGCAATTTGGTCAATTCATGGCAATCAATTAGCAACTATTCCCCGCAAGGGTATTTTGGTCAAAACATAACAAATATATAAAAACTATCATATTTCATGCATTTTTACACAACTCAGCAGTTAGTTTCATTGTGACAGAATTTTTACTTGAAAGATTGTACTATTTCACCGATCATAACGTCTCAATTAATTCACCAAAAATCACCACAGAAGCATACATATCTTTAGGTTTCCAGAACATATTTTATCTTATTTTTATTCCACATATTTTTCTTATAATGACCAAAACATTACAGCAAACTCATATCAGTCAGATTCATGCGCAACAGAATGTTATTTGCAATTCCCGTTAAACGAAAAATCCAATAAATGCAAGACCACTTGGGTTTGGTTCCTAACTCAATGAGTCAACTTCCAGAAGTGGAACCAACCCAATTGGCCTCGTGGTTTATGAGATATAACATTTACAACTTAACCTAACAGCAGGTCTAACAGCTCAGCTTTGCACCACGTTTTTGTAAAATAATAAAAGTACACTTCTACTTGTCCAAAAATTACAAACTTATACTTCATGGAAACTAGACTCAACCTAGTTTACTGCAGTACCCACAATCTCAACCAATTTTCACGTTTACACTTCGTTACAGTCATTTAAACATCGTATACACATTCTGCCCAGATTCTGTTCACATCAAAACTTAACAATTTCACTAGCCATGGATCACAAATAAATCATATAACATGCTAGACACTAATACTACTATCCATGCATCTCAATTACACCATACATACAAGATTAGGGTTTGTGTTTTAACTCAAATCAAAGACAACAATGAATCATGCAACAACATCAATCTAGTTATCAATTCATTATCCAAATAACAACAATCATATTAACCATATACATGAACAAAATCGGCTGCCTAGGGTTTGTACTTAACCCATTAAACATCAAAATTAAACAACAAGAAGGTAAAGGATGATCAATTATACCTTCCTAGCACCTAGTTCTTGGATTAATCACTTGATTTGATGTGTATATGTGTGTGTTCTTGTGGACGGCAGCCGTGGAGAACAAAGGGAGGGCCGATCGGGGTTTGTGGTGTGGGGGAAAAGAAAAGAAAATAAGTTAGGGTTTGTAGTTAAGGTTATATTTATAATTATACAAGTTACGCTCTAGTCCCTCTACTTCCAAGTGTTACATCTCTAGCCTAACTAATTGGTTCTTGTTTCTTGTTTAACATTCCACATAACATAATCAAGTAACACACATATATCTAACACATAATTATCACATAATTATTGTTTTGACGTTTTTCGTTCATTTATCAATCGTTTGCGTCAACTCGTTTGCGTTTCGGTGCAAATCCCGAAAGACTACACATGTAGTAAGTGTTAAGCGTCATTTAAACCCTAGTTTAAATGTAATGAAGTGTGCGTTATAGATTTAACGATCTTAAAGTTTGAATTGACGGAGTTGAGTTAACGGAGTTAACCTGAAATTGACGATTGTCACAAAATTCCAAGTGGGCGATCGTGTGTTGCTTTACAATTCTCGCCTTCGTTTATTCCCCGGGAAATTGAAATCCCGATGGTCCGGCCCTTTTAGTGTGAGGCAAGTGTTCGACTACGGCACCGTTGAGATCGGCCAGGTCGAGGTTGCATTGGAGGTTCTCGTCCTCCACCCCATGAAATTAGCGTGGAGAGCGTGAGTCTAACTATCGAATCCTTCAAAATTTAGCATGTTTAGGAATTTCATTTTTTTTATGTGTTTAATGTTACTTTGTGTTTATGTTTATTTGTGTAGTACTTTGTTGGTGTGTAGACTTTATCTTATGGACTGTATTGTGGATTTGGTTCTTTTGTTATGTTATGGATTTGAAACTGTTGTGTTTATTGAGCATGTCGGGGCATGTGTTGGTTTGTTTTGTTTTGCTTTGGTTGCTTTACCAGGTTGGTTGTTGGATGCTCACGGTCGCATGGCCGGGTCTTTGGATTGTCACATTGCCGAGTCTTCGGAGTCACCTTCTGGCAGCTTTCTGGATTTCAGGAGAGTTTTATGTTCTCTCTTTGCACTTTACTTTTATAGTTTTTTGTTGTACATCGAGGGCGTTGTAAAATTCAAGTGTGGGGAGGGAATTTGAGCTTTGTTTGTCTAAAATTAATTAAATGTTTTTTACTTTTTTTTGCAAAACTCCTAAACAAATTTTTGTAGCAAATAATAACCATTAAGCAATTTTTAATTCAAACTTTAATTGCATTGTCCTAAAGCACAAATCTTTAAGACATTCAAGCCGAAAATCTTTAAAAAGACATACCTTTAAACATGACAAACAAAAAGATTCACATTCTTACTTTGCAAAAATTACCCATTCCGCCCGTTTCCGTGAGTTAGCCTCGTCAGTTGTTTTTGCTCATGTTTTTGCGGGAAATTGAGTGAGCCGGGTGATTGTTGCAAAGTAGAACTTGTTTTTGGCATGCATTTCAAACCATATACACATACATAGTATAAACCATTTGAGGAATTTAGGATAAACCCATGTCTAGCCATTTTTCACTTATATTTCCCTTACCCACATTATTCCCCTAGTAGCCCATGTTTTGCCTTTTCCCGTGTTTTTCTTTTTCGCCCTATTTTATATCGCCCACTTAGCCATAAAGCCTTTTATTTTTCACCCATTTTTGGTTAGAAATCCGGTTCGGCTAAGTTAGTTTGTTTTTCATTTCATTTTCATGCATTTTATCACTTGGGAATATTAGAAGCACAATGCTATCTCCCAAAGTGTTTTATTAGTTTGTATTCATTTGTGTAGTCTTTATGGTTAAAAAAAAGAAAAAAAAAAGAAAAACAATTTACAAGAAAAGAAGAGAAGAATAAGAAATTTTGTTCATCCCATATTGATGAAGTTTGATTTCAAAGAGCAATTTTTGGTTCGTTAGCTCTCGGTTCGTTTAGACCACTTGGTTTAGTTAGTTAGTTTTTATTTATAGCTAGCTTAGTTCCGGATTTTCTAGCCTTTTAGCCAATTTTCCCAAAAATTCCTCACCCTAACCCTAAGCCAAATTACAACCCTCAAGTACTCGTGTTTTATGCTATGTATGTGTCGGTTAAATTTGAGCCTTAAACAAGCTTATGCTTTGTTTGGTCATCGTCTTGGCATCGAGTGTTCTCAACATACAATATTACATGTATGATCACTAAATATAGCCGAGTGTGTGTGAACATTGGGAGGTTTGCAAGGTGGGAATGTGATGGAAACTAATGTAATGTTCTTTAGACTATGTCTTCATATTTATTAGGCTTGTTTGGAAACATCAATAGTGCTTGCTTGTAAATCCTTTAAAACTTTGAATAATTATTGCTTGTGGGTTATTATTGCGATTATGGAGTTTGTTTCATTTGCTTGAGGACAAACAAAGTTTAAGTGTGGGGATGTTTGATGTGCCCAAATTTATACATATTTATTGCACATCTTTTACCTCATTTTCTACACTCTTGGTGGGAATTTAATGAAAATTTGTGGGAATATATACTAATATATTGAATTGTGAAATTCCAGGGGTTGGTTGTGAATAATGAGAATTCTGGAGAAGTAATGTGGAAAATGGTGGAGTTACAAGGCAAACATGATCATGTCTCTTTACAAACATGACCATGTCATAATATAATCCTGACTACACATAACATGACCATGTCTTTGTAATAACATGACCATGTAATCCTAACTACACAACACAACATGATCATGTCTTTGTAATAAAATGATCATGTCTCACACGTGAACAGACATATAAAGGAAGTCGCAAATTGCCTTTTTCTTCAGTAATTCATGTTTACCAAATCTAGCTTATGTCCAGTTGTATTCCCATGCCTAGTAACTTCAATCAACAGGTGAATAGTTTTCTTGGATACCAAAGAACCAATCAGAGGCTTGGATCTACATTTTGCTTGAACATGACCATGTCTCTTTACAAACATGATCATGTCTCACTTTATATATTAAAAGGGGCCGTTCACAACATAACAAGGGGAGCCAGAAGAGTTTTAACCCACTTTTTAGAACTCTCTCAAATAATTGGTGATTTCAACTCATTTTGCAAGCATCTTGTTAGGCTTCCACCATCCAAGATCCTCTTTCCAATCTTCAATCATTTTTTGATCTTAGTTTGCATTTCCTTGTTCTTGAACATGCTTTGTAAGCTTATTTCTAGTTTGATTGTAGTTGTATTAAGCCTTATGGGCTAATTACTTTTGCTATCTAGACAATGTTGAAGCTTTTGCTAATGTGATATATCATCTATGCATGATTTTGGTAAATTGGTGTTATTTCAAGAATATGGTTGAATTTATAAGTTAATATTGATGGTGTTCATACTTGTTAGAGTTGCATAATGTTGTTAGTTTTACAAATATTTAGGCATTCATGTTGGAAAACTATGTTCTAAATATTTGTTTGTAAACTTTGAATGTTTATGCTTTCTTTGTTTACATTACTAAGTTAGGAATGACTAGTAAAGATTAACTTGATTATAATATTATTGATGAGTATGGAACCCTACACTTAATATTGGAAAATTGATGAGTGTTGTTATGATTCTTGACTTGGTGATGACTTGCTAGTTAAAGTTTCATAAGTTAATATTAATTTCATAAGTTTGGCTACTTTAGTGTAATCTTAGGTGGTTAGAATGTTGTTCATACTAGCTTTCCTTTGATTATGAGACTTTGTTGTTTTGACAAACATGTTAGTATATGTTTATCTCTTGATTGAAGACCCTTCATGATGATTATTTCCTAGTATTAGTTTGTTTGATTGTAATCTAGTATACATGTTTGGATTCATGATGTTTTACCATATCATTGCTACTTTATCATATTAGTGAAGTGGATTTATGTCTAGGTAGTTTGTTGGATTGATTGTGTTCTTGTGTTTTTACTTGTTTATTTTCATTGTATGCTAGTTTAGTTAATTAAAATTCAAAGTGAGATTTACTTGTTCGGTTGACCATCTACAAAGATTTAGTACTAGAAAGTTGTCGTGTCCATGGATTGATACTCGGTTCTTGCCAACACTTTATTACAAACGATAGGTACACTTGCCTTTCGTGTGTGGTTTACTTGTAGGTGAAAACCTATTTTAAAACCCGATTTGTGTGGAACTTTTATTAACATTTTTATATATATATTCACACACGTCACCAAGACCATTAGGGTATTAGTGAAACGAATAATATAAATGTTACTTGTATTCAATTTGTTTGTGTGAACGAGATGTGTTGATTACTGATTTATGAAATAAAATTAGTTGAATAAATATTGTCACTTTAAATAGTGTCTTGTGTTTTTGGGCAATCCGTTGCACCCCGGCATGTTCCGCCGCCTTTGGTCGGGGTGTGACACCAATCAATGGTCAAATTTGGGATTATAAATCTAATATCCATGTAATATATTAACTTAGAATTATATAATTAATAGGTTGGTTAAACTTGCTAGCATACTTCAGCTTGATGGGTGAGGCTTAGACTCGTTATTAATAAAGCAAGCTTATATTTATGCGCAGTCTCAAGCTCAAGATCATTAAAACTCAAATTCTTTTCAAGGTTTTAGCGATTCGATTGTGAGTAGCTCACGAGCGAGTTACTTGTTTAACCTATACGCTAAACAAATATGAAATGTAACGTTGACCTAAAAAGTCAAACATGCTTTTTTAAAACGTCAAATTTGATCATGCGTCAATAACAAAGGTTTTTAACCATACTTTGCAACAAAATTTTATGTCAGGAAATTGAAGATTGATTTGAAATGAAATAGTTGTTTGACTTAAAAAGTCAAGATTCTTACTTCTTAGTTCTTACATTATATTGGCAATTGTATGCATATGAACCAAATCAAGTTATTGTTGATAGAACTGAAGCATTTGGAGGTCCGGAGGAAGTAGGAGAAGCTATTGTACGGAAGATCACAGGATCAAGCCGGCGGCCTGACGTTAAAGGAACGCTTATAAAGTCAAACCTTAGAGATAATGACACGAAGAAAGTCAAATACTATGTGTTGGAATTCATGGTAGAAAGCCCTCTGTTTAGGCGGCATAATGTGGCTGTTTGTTGCGCTCGTGGTGGTCGTTTATTCACTCTCAATGCGCAAACACCGGAATCTTCTTGGCCCGAGCTGAAGTCGGACTTTTACCAGATTGCGGATTCTTTTAGCCTAACTTTATAGTCCATGAATGTGTGGGTTAGCGGATAGACTAATAACTCTTTTTGCCTTGATAATGCAGTTGAAACATGAAAGTGAATACAACTCACGCACATTGTATCATGGTGTGGATATTGATTGGTTGCATTGGTTAAGTTGACTTGTTAAATCTGGTCAACTTAAATTAGTAAAGTTTCTCTAAAATTTTAAGTTGTCTTGCGGGATTCGGTCAGTTATCAAGGTCAATTAAAAACTGAAAACTTGGATTATGAAATTGCGAAACAAAATGATAAAATTGGATCAATATGTCAAATTGAATGAGTATGAATAAAGAATCCATGGATAAAGATAGACAAGTAGAATTCTAATTTCTAATCGTAAGTAAATCTTTAATTAATGTTTTGATTTGTAGCGAATAAACTGAAGCAAAATAGATAACTATTGAAAACTATAAAGACAAAGATCAAGGCACATAATCCTCTCCTACTAATTTAGTCAACATTTTTATTTAATGTAATCCCTTGAATTATTTTATTTTCTATGTAAAAATTGTATTATAAATTCATCGTAATATCAAAAGCATTTATGTGGTGAAATTACATATTTTCACATGGTACAGAGTCTATCTACAATTCTTTTTCATTCCAACACTTTTAACCATAGTTGTTGCTATTCATTCTTTCAAAAATTTCCTTTCTAATGTCATTCCAAACTAATTCCTCCCTTTCAATGGACACCTTCCTTCAAATATCAAGCTCTCTCCCACAAACTTTCTCCAATGGAAAAACCAAATCAAACCCTTCATCCTCCTCCTTCGGGGTTGGCTTCGTTTTGTTAATGGAACAATCCCGCACCTCCAAAAACACTAACTGTTGACAGAATAATCAACCCCAATCCCAACTACGCTCTGGTTTCAAACCAATCAGCGGGTCCTCGTACTCATTCAATCCTCACTCACTGAAGAAGCCATGTCTGAAGTCTTAGGTCTCTCATCTTCTCATGATGTCTAACAAGCAATGGAATCAACTTATATCTATGATGATTCATTAGAGAGAGCACAAAATCACAAAGAAAACCAAGACAACTAAAAAAGGTAACTCTTTCTGTTGTTGATTTAGAGAAAAAATTCAAGGCAATTTGTGATCAATTGGCTGCAGTTGGAAAGCCGGTTTCGGACTCCGATAAAACTCATTAGTTTCTTTTTGGTTTAGGTTCAACTTTCGAATCGTTCTCCATGACACATCGCGCTGTACGACCTCCTCCTCCTTTTCGTGACCTTTTCTCTAAAGCCAAGGGGCACGAGATATTTCTTTCTTCTCTTCATGGGCCTGAACCTGCTCCGGTTGCCTTTACTACCCATGAAACTTCTGCTCGCTCAAAATATTGAGTTCATGATCGTTTAAGCAGAGGGCATTCAGGCAGTTTAATGAACTCTCGTGGGCGAGGTTTTCGTCAACCTCCTCAATGCCAGTTATGTCACACAAATGGTCACTTCGCAAATGCATGCCCTAATCTAAAAAGTTTTGCTCATTAGTCATCCTATTCAACTGCAAAATCTTTCTCAAGCATTATATGCGGACTATAATATCTCCGCTTCCAAACCGGATTGATGCGTTGACTCTGGTGCTAGAAATCATATGACACCATCAACTTCTCATGTTGACTCGTTGACCTCTTATCAAGGAAATGAGAAGGTTGCCTTCGGTAATGCTAATATTCTTCCAATCTCTCGTATTGGTACTATTTCCATTAATACGCACTTAAATTAAACGATGTTTTAATTGTCCCTAATCTTAAGAAAAACTTACTCTCTTTAGCAAGCTTACAAATGATTATCCAATTGATTTCTTATTTTCTCGATATTATTTTGTCATTCAAGATTCGGTCACAAAGACCATTCTAGCAAAATGGACACATAAGGACGGATTCTATGTCTAGCGCCCCGATTTTCAAGTACTTGATGTTACCATTCTTTCTTCTTGAAAAGCATCGTTTGAACTTTGGCATAAACGTCTTGGGTATGCTGCCTTTTATATTATTTCTCTTTTTAAATAAAGATGGTTGTTTAAACCTCACTTCTATTTTACCTAAGCCTAGCCTTAGTTCTTCGTGTGAACTTTCAAAGAAACGTCAATTGCCATTTCAACTAAGTGATAAACATTCATTACATGTGCTTGATCTTGTGCATTGTGATTTATGGGGACTCGCTCCCATTGTTTCACAACATGGTTATAAATATTATGCCGTGTTTATTGAAGACTTTTCAAGTTTCAATTGGTTTCTTGAAAGTCAAATCAAATTTTTTTTAAAGTTTCAAACATTCATAACTTTTGTACAAACACAATTTTCATGCAGAATTAAAGTCTTTCAAAGCGACGGAGGAACCAAATTCATAAATAATAAAACTCGACATTTATTATTAAATAATTGGACTCATCATAAGATGTCTTGCCCATATACATCCCAACAAAATGGCCGGGTCGAACAGAAACACCGTCATCTCAACGAAACCGGGTTAACTATGCTTTTTGGTGCGAACGCACCGGCTATGTTTTGGGTATACGCCTTCTCTTCCGCTGCTCATATAATAAATCATCTACCCACCAAATTATTAACTTACAAACCACCATTTGAAGTTTTATTCCATACCGAATTACACAAATTTCAAAGTTTTTGGATGTTGTGTGTTCTCGTACCATACACTCCACGTAACTTACACCGCAAAGCCTTGAGTGTATTTTTCGTTGGGTATTTCACACAATACAAAGGGTAAAAATGTGTCACACCCCAACCTACGGTTTAATATCGGGGCGCGAATTGTTGGTTCATAGCTCACAAGACACTATCATACAATATTTATTATAACAATATCTAAATTACTTTATTATTTTCACATGAAGTACACAAGTCTTAATAAATTACAAATAAATCAAAACAAATAATATAATAACAACTCGTATTTTTATTTATAACCTAACGTCTTTTCTAAATGATCTTCAACCTTCACTTCAAACCAACGAATAACCTGCAATATGCGTACAAAATACAATAGGTTTGTCAACAACACATGTTGAGTAGGTAATCACCAGTTTTGAGATAATAGTATAATATAAATAAAATTAAGCAAACCAATATTTGAGTATCAACGATTAAACCATGATCAAGTAATTGATATCATTTGGCCATTGCCTTGCGAATTGGGCTTTGGCTACTAAGACGGCGTATGATCATACTTTAATGTGATTATGTTGGACCTCTCTGAACGCGATAAAATAAATCAACAAAACAAGTAGCAAGTAGCATTTAATCGTTCAACACAGCAAGTCATGATTTGCTATTTAAATGTGATAAATGAATACAAAATAGGTATGCATAAAGTCCCCAAAACAGTTTGAAAATTAATAAAATAGGGGAGTGATTACTCACCTTAGTGATTGGTGAGGTAATCAATAAAATAAGAATACTAAACGAGTCTCGAGTCTTTAACTTGCTAACTGATCTAACACAAACACAAACGGACTTGGAACTTTGAGACAATAAATTAGGATTAAAACAAAAAATAATGCAACTGGAATCAGGTGAAGCGGACATGACAGTTAACACTAATTATTATGATCTTGTTAAAGGTAAATAATTTTTTATTATTAACTTGCTAAACCTGATCATATTATCGTATCGGTTTATGAATCAATTTACGCAACCCGAATAACAGCCATTAGCCCAATCCCGAATTACCAACCAAAAACGACGGTAATCCGGGATAAACCAAGTATAATAATAATATTAATAAAGTGATGATAATAAAAAGGGAAAGTCGATTGACCCAAACACACCGAAGCAGCCTCCTGGCGTTGTTCCCAGATCCCCTCTTTTCTTCTTCGTCAACAATTTAGTAAGAAACCACCACCTTAATCATCATCATCATCATCATCCATGGCGATCAAGCTTTCTCTCTCATTATTATTATTATTAAGCTCACTACTATCACCTACCTTGTCCCTCTACGAAGATCAAGTCGGATTCATGGACTGGTATTCTTCTTTTCTTAATTAATTCATTACTCACTCTTTCTGACTGATTTTTATCTTGATTTCTCCCACTGCTTACTTTCAATTTACTTCCTCTATCTATCTATTTATATATGTTAATAAGAATAGTTCATCTTCCATTGCGTTGTTTATATCGCCCTCTTCCAAACCAATTCAATTCACTTTTCTACTCGTCCTCAATAATAATTAGGTTAGGTTAATTATCAATGTTTGTTTGTTTTATGATGCCATGCCACTAGTAGTAATCGTGCCTGCCAGACTATACTATAGCTGAAACCACTAGATGAATTCCTCTTTCCATTTATAACTTTCTATATGCAACTTTGCCTGGCTTACTCTTTCATCTAATAAACATTCATTTATTTATCTAACTATATAGATTTGTTTTCTTGTTCAGGCATCAACGCTACATAGGCAAAGTCAAACATGCAGTATTTCACACCCAAAAGGCAGGCCGAAAACGTGTTGTCGTCTCAACCCAAGAGAATGTTATCGCATCCCTTGATCTTCGTCGAGGCGACATTTGTAAGTCTTCTAATCTCTTCTACGCTTCTTTCTTCTATCTCCTTTCTCTATATCTATTGTTGGGTTATAATTAATTATGTTCAAAGAGTATGCATGTGTATATACTAACTAATGTTTTCCGCTATGCAGTTTGGAGACATGTTTTGGGACCCAATGATGTTGTTGACAAGATTGATATCGCCCTTGGGAAATGTCAGTATTCTTCTTTCTTCTAGTAAAAGTCAGCTTTCTCTACTTATTTACTAGACTTTCATGAATATGGTTCCCAAAACATATTTCATTAAATATCTGAATTGTTGTTTTAATAATAATCTGGAGAGTTACACGGTGGCAACTTTTATCTCTTTTACATTGCTGCTTATAATTTGTAAAAGGAACTACTTGATGCTCAATAAACAAACTTGATTTAAGTTGGAATACTGATCAAAACTAAAATCTAACTTAAAATGACATAATAGCTGATATAATGATACTTTTTTTTTGCTTTAAATAGTTTAACATAGAGGACCTTGATGCAGCAGATATTTGTATATAACAAAACCTACATGTTTGACACATTGTTATACATAAGAGGTTGACTTTATGTTCCTAAGAAATTGGTCTGTTTTATGAGATGTGTATATGGGTTATTTGCTGCAACAATAAGTTAATTGAAGTTTTAGAAACTATGAATATTATCAAGTGAAACCTCCTGTCATTATTAAGTTGTCTTTTAATGATGATATATTTCTCAAGGATAAATTTGTTACATGTCAGATGTTATTACACTGTCATCAGAGGGGAGCATATTAAGAGCTTGGAACCTTCCTGACGGTCAGATGGTGTGGGAGTCGTTTCTGTCAGGGTCAAAGTCCTCAAAGGCATTATTAACTGTTCCCGTGAGTAACATAAAATCTTCTTACACTTTTACTGCAGTCTATACTTCTTCATAATCCATACCCGTAATGGGACATTAACTGAACTGAAACGTGATTTCTGTTAGTTAAGCGTTTCAGTGCCTTTTTGAATCTAAACCTAAACCGGAAAAAGCGGTTACATGTTTTTTTTCCTATTTGGTAATATGGCTAACTAACTGACCGTTTTCAATTTTCAGTTTTAGCAAACTTCAACAATTAGTTTCTCACAACTTACTACAATGAAAATTTTGTATCAACAGTTATAATAAACTGATTTTCTACTTACTATAGTGAAAGTTTCTACAATATGTTATCTTGAATGATAAATTTTAGCCGGAAAGCTTGTAGTGATTAACCGTTTTCTAATTTATAATTGCATATTTAATTTAGCTAACTTCAATAATTAGTTTCTCACAACTTCGAAAGTCCTGGAATGAGAAAATTGGCATGAAATATATATCTGAAGCATACATTTTGGACTAACAGTTTGAACAAGTTGATTTTCTACTTACTATAATGAACATTCCTACAATATGTTATCTTAAATGGTATATTTTATCAGGAGAACTTGAAGGTGGATCTAGACAGTCCAATTTTTGTTTATGGTGGTGGAATACTTCATGCCATTTCCAGCATTGATGGGGAGTATCTTTGGAAGAAAGACTTTGCATCTGAAGGGTTTGTCCAATTCAACGCTTGATGCACATTTTCAGTTTCTATATTTGAGTACCTGATCTTTTATAGATTTATCATTATTATCCCTGTGCAGCAACATTGATATTCATCAGTTGATTCTTCCTGGTGGGAGTAATGTTGTTCATGCAGTAGGAGTTACTGATTCATCTCAGTTTGATACCTATGAAATCGATGTTAAGAACGGAGGCTTACTAAAACATACAACTGCGTCATTTCCAGCTGGCATTGATGGGGAAATTTTTCCAGTTTCAGGTGACAGATTTGTGGTGTTGGATGCTTCAAGGTCTGTTTTGGTGTTAATAACCATAACAAACGGACAGATCCACCTTCAACAAACCCATGTTTCAGATCTTGTTCACGGGTCTTCTGCAAACACCGTTGTTTTACCTTCAAAGCTTTCAGGAATATTCTCTCTAAAAACAGATAGTTGCATAGCTTTTATTAAAGTGACCAACGAAGGGAAGTTACATGTAATGGAGAAAGTTGATAAGACAGTGGTTATTAGTGATGCATTGGCTCTTTCAGAAGGTGAACAAGCTTTTGCACTTGTTCAACAAGGAGATAGTAAGATTGAGCTATCTGTAAGGCTTGTTCATGACATGAGTAGCAATCACCTTAAGGAAACTGTCAAGATGGATCACGAAAGAGGATCTGTGCACAAAATATTCATCAATAATTATGTCAGAACAGATAGGTCACATGGTTTTAGAGCATTGATTGTTATGGAAGATCATTCATTATTATTGCTACAACAAGGTGAGATTGTTTGGACTAGAGATGATGGTCTTGCTTCTGTTATTGATGTGACAACGTCAGAACTACCTGTGGAGAAAATTGGTGTATCGGTAGCTAAAGTTGAGCACAGTCTTTTTGAGTGGCTTAAGGTATGATACTTCTTGACATGTTTATTAACTCTTAAATGAAATAACTAGGCTTGTAAAGGAACCGAACAAACACGAAAGGAGCATGCTCGTGCTCCTTTGTTTAACCTTACCCGAATAAATGACCGAACAATTAAACAGACCGTATTATTGTCCGTGCTTGTTTGTCAAGAAAATGAACATGCCATTGTTATTATATGTTCTTTATTAACAGTATAAACAAACAGTTCACGAATGTGAATGAACAGACATAACTGGACCTAGATGAACGGACATAACTGAGCTAAAATTAGTTAAAAGTAATGTGAAGAACAATGTATTGCCTTAAAAAGTTATCAAAATTAGACTAACAATGGGCAAAAAAGTTTAAATGAATATATTAATGATCGTAAACTAACGAACATAAACGAATTTAAATGAACGATAGTATATGAACGTTCACAAACATTAAAAAACGAATGAGACAAGTGTTCATGTTCGTTTGTTCGACTATATAAACAAAAGAGTTTGTTCATGTTCATGCGTTTATTAAGCAAACAAACCTAAACTGTCACTGAACGTACGGTTCATTTACAGGTCTAGAAATAACTAGTTGTATAGTAGATTATGAAGTTTAAATCTGAGTCTTGACAAATTACGATTTTTGTTGAAGGGTCATATGTTGAAGCTAAAAGGAACTTTAATGCTTGCAACACCAGATGAAGTAGCAGCCATACAGAAGATCAAATTACAAAGTTCCCAAAAAAGCAAGATGACCCGAGACCATAACGGCTTCCGTAGACTACTTATACTACTTACAAAAGCTGGCAAGCTTTACGCCTTGCATACAGGAGACGGACGGGTTATCTGGTCAACCCTACTTCAATCACTACGTGCCACATCATCACAACAATGCACTGGTCTCAAATTGCGCCAGTGGCAAGTCCCGCACCATCACGCACTGGATAACAACCCATCTGTTCTTGTTGTTGGCAGATGTGGACTTTCTTTGACTTCTCCTAGTGCATTGTCGGTTGTAGATGCCTACACTGGAAAAGAGGTTCAAAATATGGGCCCCGCACAACATTCTACTGTGCAAGTTATTTCGTTACCCTTTAAAGATTCCACTGAGCAGCAACTTCATTTGTTGATAGATGCTGATAAACGTGCTCATTTGTACCCAAAAACTCCTGAAGCTGCCCAAATCTTTGAACGCGAGTCTGAAAACGTGTATTGGTATGTTGTTGAATCTGAAGCTGGTATCTTGAGGGGGTATGGGGTGAAAAAGACTCATTCTGGTGATGAATACTGCTTTGAGGCAAGAAACTTATGGTCAATTGTGTTTCCATCTGAATCTGAAAAAATAATCGCAACCGTGACGAGAAAACCAAATGAGGTATGTTTTTCTTTGTTGCTAAAAAAGGTGAAAGGGCAAATACTATAAAATTTTAACATACTTTCTGTTTTTTTTTTTGTAAAAGTTTCTTAACAAAATTTTACACATAAAAACCCAACATACCCTCTGTATTGTTATGATAAAAGTCCCTTAACATGTTAAGTTTGAAACAGAAATCTCTTAGTTATGATTGGATGAAATCATGAAAGCATTATCTGAAAACTTCCATAATAATTGCGTTAAAAATCATTTATTTATAACCTTTTAACGATTTTAAATTTGTACAAACCGTTTTAAGATTTTTTACTAATAAAAATAATTTATTTGAAAACATACCCTCTGTATTGTTATGATTTTATATGTTTTTAGTGTTTAATTTTTTACATCATCGACGGTCATGTAGTTTTATTATATTGCTTTTTTTTGCTTTTGAAAGATTATATGCTATTGTCAGCTTATCAAATTAAAAAATGTAAAAGAAAACACAAACATTGAACAGACTTTGCTTTGCCATTTGTCCAATTTAAAACTTAAATTTATTTAAATTCTTTCCTCACGTATTCGCAATTTTGTTCAATTAACATGTGGAGGGATTTTTATTAGTAAAAAAATGTTAAGGGACTTTTATGGGATAAAACAAATGAAAGTATGTTGTTTTTTTATGTGCAATAAATTGTTAAGGGACTTTGTGAGAAAATACAGGAAATATGTTGGTTTTCTTTTTCTTTTTAATAGTATTTGCCCAAAGTAAAAAGGTAACCCAATATGGTATTCTTTTTCTTGTTTTTCAGGTGGTTCATACTCAGGCAAAGGTGATTGCAGATGAGGACGTGATGTATAAATACATATCGAAAAATATGGTGTTTGTTGCTACTGTTTCACCTAAAGCAAGTGGTCCAATTGGCTCAGCAACTCCAGATGAATCAGTGTTGGTGGTCTACCTTGTGGATACCGTGACCGGTCGCATACTGCACCGCATGACTCATTTAGGCTCACAGGGTCCGGTCCATGCAGTGAGTATATCAATCTTTGCTTTCTTCACTTTTGACAAAAAAACTTGCTTTCATTAAATAACTTTTTTTTTTGAAGGTCCTTAGTGAGAACTGGGTAGTCTACCATTACTTCAACTTACGAGCACACCGATACGAGATGTCGGTAATTGAGATTTATGATCAGTCTCGTGCGGTACGGGTCTTAAACAGGAATTTTACTAATATATTCAGCTAATCAACCGTTTTTATATTATGCTTAATTTCAATTACCACTTGCAGGAAAATAAAGATGTTTTGAAGCTTATTGTTGGAAAGCATAATCTCACAACCCCGGTGTCGTCTTATTCTCGGCCCGAGGTTACTACCAAATCACAATCTTACTTCTTCACGCATTCGGTGAAAGCAATATCAGTAACTTCAACTGCAAAAGGCATAACTTCCAAGCACCTTCTTATTGGCACAATTGGGGATCAGGTTAGCCTACAAATAAAATAAATTTGTAATCTTTATTTTTCGTGAATTTATTATAATCTTATTCGAGTTTTCACTTATAGGTATTAGCTCTTGACAAGAGGTTTGTTGATCCAAGAAGGTCCCTTAACCCTACACAGGCCGAGAAAGAGGAGGGTCTTTTACCACTCACAGATGCTTTACCGATTATTCCACAGGTGGATAAACCTCTTCCCTTCTTTTTGCTGTTATTAGATCATCTGTTTATAGTTAAATATATAAGATCAGGATCATGTGAGAACCATTTTGGACCACAAAAAACCCAAAAATGAAAAAATATCATTAAACAAAAATGAAAAAAGTAAAAAAACCAAAATTCTTATTTATCATCCTGGTTTCATAAAAAAAAACGTCTCGGTTTTGCTAAATTATACATATATGTACATACATGTTTTTTTTATACACATATGTACAATTTTGGTTTTTTTACTTTTTAAAAATTTTTGTTTTATAATTTTTAAATATTTTTTTAGAGGTTTTTAGTGGTCTAAAATGGTTCTCAAAGTTCTCAAGTTTCAAATGGTTCTCTTAGGATCTTTACTTTACACACACACACACACATGTTAAGAATCAATATTTTGTTACGCATAAGCACATGTACGTATGCATATACAACTTTGTGACTGATGAAAAACAACTTTGTGTGTATGGTGCAGTCGTACGTGACACATGCATTTAAAGTAGAGGGTCTAAGAGGCATAGAAACAGTACCTGCAAAGCTGGAGTCAACGAGTCTTGTGTTTGCATATGGTGTGGACTTGTTTTACACCAGGGTTGCACCGTCAAGAACATACGACTCACTCACGGAGGATTTCAACTATGCGTTGCTTCTACTTACTATACTTGCCCTTGTCGTCGCCATCTTTGTAACTTGGGTTTTGTCCGAGAGGAAAGATCTGCAAGACAAGTGGAGGTAACTACTTCCTTGCTCCGGTTAATTAATGTGTTATTTTTAATATCCTAGTTCATTTCATATGCGTACAATTTTGACACTTGTTTATTAGTTTTAAGAGCGGAATTTCATACTCTATAGTTTCTCATGGAAATGGTTTCATTTCACTATAACAAACACAGTTCATTGTTAGACTTGCTATTTATTTTCGGTTCGGTTGATATTCTTTCAAGTTATCATATGAATGTGGTGTGTAGTTACAGAATGTGATTTAATCGATGGTTGCCATTGAAGAATCGCTGAAGTAAAAACAAGAAGAATCCTTTTCGAAGTATTACCAAACCTAAACGGATGATTACATCAATGGATGCGGATATAAATTAAACCTGGTTAAAAATATCATGGTAAAATAGACACCAATTTTATTTTAAAATTAAATCACTTTTTTTTATTAATTTTTAAAAATCATCATTAATTTAAATGATCAAGAAAACAACAAACTGACCATGTTTTAATACCCTTTTGGTCATGCCACGACTTTATTTATTTTGGGTTTATTTGGGTTGCTATAGTAAGTGCTAATATCGTACTAATACTGTAAGGAACCAAACTGATACCAAAGGAATGTCAAGTCAGGAGTTAACAAAAAGTTAGTTCATTGTTGTAACCAATTGTATAGAAAGGTAGTTAATGAGTTGTAATAGTTGTTCATTCTGATTCTTTGATAGTTATTTGAGCTAAACCATTTATCATTCAATCTTGAGTTGTACCCATTCAATGATCTGAGACCATATCATTGGCGCCAGAGAGAGCCATTGAATCCTTGGAATAAGTTGCAATTTGTTCGGGAATAACACGTACAATCTGTTACCGAGTCAAGACGGAGAATATGTTAGTCTAGGTTCAGCTTCAGAATGAAACTCATCTTGAATGAGTGAGAAGATAGAAGAAAATGTGAAGTCCTTGCTGAGTTACTAGAAAAATTTCTTTGCTTACTGGGTTTAATGCCCTTAAGGACGCGAACATTGCCCTTCTCACCAAGTACTGGTAGCATTCAAAACAAAACGTGATGCTTTATGAAGAAAAAATATTTTGGCTATTCATGGGATGAATCGCACATGACCGGTTCTACCCCATTCCAAGCGTTTACGGGGATGTGTAATTATCTCCTTTTCTAGGCTGATTGTAATAATAACTTCAATGTCGCTGACCGATTTGATGCTAGCCCAAGTGTTAGGGTTTGGAAATGGGACAAGCGTAGATTGTCAAATTTTGAAGCTGTTGATAGCTAACTTGGTAACGTGTCTTAGATAGGTGGAGTTGGCCGATGCTGAGACAACTGGATTTGGTTTGGGGACTCCTCGGGCAAGTTCACGATGGCGTCTATGAAGAAGGTATTGTTTAACGTGTACTGGTTGAACGTTCCTTTCGTGATAAAGTGGAATAACTGGGTTCCTAAGAAAATAAAAAGCATACATTTTTATTTCCCACCAACGAGTGTCTCAACTCAATTTTGACATCTAAACAATTTTTGTCATAGATGTAATGTTGAAAAACAAATTATTACAATATTATACGACCCAAAAACTTATGTTGCCATTTTTACGCACAGGAATAGCTTTTCCTTAAACTTTTGAACGGTAACAATTCATATCTGAAAGGACGAAGTACGTATGCTTTTACAAGCTCAATAGTTTTAAATTTAATTTATTAAGAAACAAGCTTCTTAAAAATGAATTAGATTCTATATAGATTAAATTATTGTTAGAATTACACCATGATCATAGATCAAAGTCAATCCTATCCTATATTCACTGCGATGGTTGGATTGGTTGTTCACGGCCTAGCTGGCAAAGACAAGAAAGTGGACGAACGCTCAGCCCACCAAGTGAACATGTCGAGCTCCATGCTATGAAAAACACCATCATATATCAAAGCAGCATGATCTAATTCTAAATCTCCCCCCCACCCACCCCAAAAAAAAAAAAAATCTATGAACAACCTAAAACACAACAAAACCCTTATTTTGGGTTTTGAAAGCACACATAATCTTAATTTTGTGTCCGACTTTACAAGATCACTATACGAACACATCTCTAGCGATAGAACACTTGGTTGTGAAGTTACCATTCCAATTCTAGAACACATATATATTTGACTAGCATGAAAAAATTGTTTTCCTAGTTAACCAGGTTCTAGCGACTAAAAACTTGGACCTCAACAATCCAAACCAAAGAATAATCACATATGTACATAGTAAATATGTACTGGAGGAACAAAATAATGAAGAAAGTCGGTCGGTCACTCTTGTGATGTGGTGGAATATTGTAAAAGAAGGCGTAATATGCGTAATATGCCCGTAAGCTGGTAGTTCAGAGCCCACTGCATTGCCATCTCTGAATCCTTCATCTGTATCACCACAGACGCCTGCAACAAACAAACACCAAGTCAAATAACGCCTATCGTTAGCAAACCTGAAGACGTACGTTTCCCCAACTGGACTTCAACTTGTGTACGAAATGAAATATTGCTGGCTAATGATTTAAGTGGATCAATAGAAAGCAAGCTAGGTATATGTGGTGCAAACACAAGCCTCCATCTAGCATCTCCAAATTCACCTTTCCCTCCTATTC
Source organism: Bidens hawaiensis (assembly GCF_021521415.1). Lineage (NCBI taxonomy): Eukaryota > Viridiplantae > Streptophyta > Magnoliopsida > Asterales > Asteraceae > Bidens > Bidens hawaiensis. Next base: position 648,129 of record NW_027491371.1, on the reverse strand, counting down.
TTGGCATTAGTGTCTCAAGCGTTGCGGTTGCAAGCTTTTTAAACGCTGATTTCAATAAATTGACCATTCTACCCTTTTCCATTAATATATGGTTTGTTGATACCCCGACCTATGCTATAAACGAGAATTGTTTTGTTTGTATATAATGCATGTATGCTAGAAAAGAAAGCAAGAAAGTTAAATATGATATTGAGAAAACTATTGTTCATGCGTAATAATAAAAATAGAAAAAGATTTAAGCTAACAACGGGTAAATGAAAAAAAGAAGCGAATTAAGTTACAACCAAACAGTCCTGCCATTTGGTTGCTCGGCTTTGAATCATGAAACTGCCACGCAGATCCAACCAAAGCTAAATCCAACATTGGATCTAAACCTCACCTAATTTATTAACACATAATAATTGTATTAATATTTAACAAAAAGAAGCGTACATTAACTTTAAACGTGGTACAATTAATAAATGAGTCCAAACCTGTGTTGTAACACCTCCATTCTCAAACATTAAAACACCCTTAAGTTTTTATAACGCCACACCGTTCACTTCAAGCTCACCAATCACGGCAACATTGGCGATCTAAGGATAAGCTATCCTCAACTCGGGACCAAGACTCAGCTGCTTCAAGTCAGTCAACACCATACGTGTCCCGTCCCCTTTTTGATCATCACTTCAGCCTCTTTATCTAAACAAAGAATCATTAAAGGTGTAGGTTTCGATCTCTAGTTTTACATACTAATAATAAGAAAGCTAAAAAATTAATATATATATATGCATGGAAACAAGACCTGAAGAATGCTGAAATGATGTGTTTCAAATTGTATTTTGATGTGACCACTTGATCGTATGTATCCTCCTGTTGGCATGTTTGAAGTATCCGATGTTCATAGCAGGACCTTTGTCGTGAGGTAAATTAATAAGCTTCTCCGTGGCTCAATTTGATGTTTCCTGATATATTAGGCTGCAATTTAGAGCCCCGTTATCTGCAGCTAGCTCGGTGTCCACTTGACCACTAAAAATCCAAGTATATTAAGTCATTTATTCAAGTCAATGTTAGGCATTCAACTTATTAAACAACTATGAATATAATAAACAGGTAAACATGGTTACATGCCTTAACATATTCTTTCTTCTTACTTCTAATTTGAAGCTTTTGGAGGAATTTTGTTAAATACCTTTTGTTTTTAAAAATCAGCAACTCCTAGAAATTCATCCAAACACTCCCTTACTTTTAGAGAAAGCTATGATTTATTCCCATGTGCTTTATGACGCGGGAGCACTTTATAGGTCCCATTATCAAATTGATCGTTCTATGCCATCGAACTTTCCAGACATGCCCTTTTGTGCCCCTCCCGTCAGTTGACTGTCACATTTATCAATTTCAGCAAGGTTAATTTGGTAATTACATAAATAACAATAATAAAAGAAATTTACAATAAGTGACACTGTGCTTTATGGATAGGCGCAAACCACCACCCCCGCCGGCCCCAGATCACTCATGTTTTTCCGGCCCCAAATCCCTACCGCCGCCGGCGATTTTCCGGCCCCAAATTACCACCGACGCCGACGATTTTCCGGCCCAAATCACCACCACCTTCACCCGAGCACCCATCCGTTGCACCACCACCACCTCACCTGTCGCACCATCACCGCACCACGCCACCACCCAAGTCAACATCCGTCGAACCTTCGAGCATCACCGATCCCCACTGTTTCGTTATAGTTAATTGTTGATTTTTTTGGTAAATCGTTATAGTTTAATCGTTAATTTGGTATCATTTGGTTAAATATTTTATAAAAAAGACAAGTTTTAATTGTGAAATTACATTCATTGCCTATCACTCATCCTTTATAAATAAATAATATTGATATAGATACAGATATAGATTAAATTGTTAGGTTAAAATACAAAGTAAACAAAAAATGAGAAGTGTTAGAAGTAATATAGTTCATTGATGTTAGATTTGAATGATTGTGATCAATTTGATAAAAAAAGTACTGGAAAGAGCATATATGGAATTGTCCTTATTTGTTGACTTTCTCTCTCCACATGCAAGACATATGTCAGTTCTCCTATCATTTTAAAACGTCTATAACTTTTTCATACGACAATTTTTTTATAAAGAAATTTCACCATAATAAAACACGTTTTTATATCTTTAATAAGAGTATCATATTTATGAAAAATTTTTTGAAAAAAATTAGTAGGTTTTTATACATTGTGTTATTAGTTCATCATTGTGTTTTTTAATTGGGTTTTTACATTGTGTTATAGGTTATGGTCATTGTGTTTTTCAATCGTTACACATATTAAAGATAAAATTTAAAACAAAAATTATGTCATTGTCTCTTTATGCCAATCATGACTCTTGCTTGTTATTGTGTCTTTCTACTTATCATTGTGTTTCAGTCACCGTGTATTATATCCAGGCCATTCTATATTATGCATTTACAATTGTGTTTTACATTTCATGTCATTGTGTAATATGTATTCACCATTGTGTTTTACGTTTTATGTTATTGTGTAATATGCATTCATCATTGTGTTTTATGTATTAGATAACGTTGTTATTTTATCATTGTTTTTTGATGGTCGGGTATTTTGTATGTATTTTAGTGTATTAATAGTTTTATTGAGTATATTGTTAGAACGTTGGTACTTCATACGTGCTTTTGTATTTCAGATAATTGATCGTTAAAGATGCTAAATGGGAGACCTGTACGAGCATGGAATGATATATCGGGAAGACCGAAGCATTAATTGATGTATTGGGAAGTGTTTCAAGGATTCGGGAAGAGTATAGATGAGTGATCATAAGCCGATGCTAAAACTGAACAAGATGGGTTGACGAAATGCGACCTTAAAGTAAAACGAGCATATCCTGAGCTAGAAAATGAGTTACGAGAGCCATAATATATGAATTTTGAGTTTCTTGACGAGAGGAATCTGAAAATGAGGTTTTCTTAGGTCTCGGTACGCGATGGGATGGTCATATGGCCATCGCGTACCGCGACGGGAGTGCAGACGGGAGTTTTAGGTTTATATGTTATTTTTCATTCTGAAGAACCCTAACTTCGTTTTTGACGACCAAGAGGCGATTCCAGCAGTCCAAGAAGGCGATTTCCACTATCATAGCTCGTGTCAAGACCCTACATATGATTTCTATCATCCGTATCGAAGATTCGATGATGTCTAGGCTCGGCAAATCTCCTAGAATCGCACCCGGGATGTATAGTTTGTAACCTTTTACAGTTTTTCTCATGTGATTAAGAACACTTGTGTATTGTTATTTATGATTGATATATGATTATTGATGTTTAGTATTTCTGTGTGTTCGGTCGGTTTAGGTTTACGTTGGTCTGAACTATATGTTACCAGTTGCTAGATAATTAGTCATATAACTGTTTGGTTAGATTGAATACGATAAAACGTACAATTACCCTTAACTGAGTCACACTGGCAAGGACTGTTTGATAACCAGTGCCGTGTGTAAAGTAATTGTTGTCGTCTAAGGTTTTGTCTGGTTGATCAGTTTTTAGTTAATCGTTAATAATAAATCTGTTAGGTTGCATGAGATACTGTTTGGTTGCTTACTTGAATTCCCGGGTGTGGTTTTCTTTGTTAACTGCTTAATACTCGTTTACTTGTTCGCTACTTAGTTCTTTTAATTCAAACTATTGCTTGTGTGATCAGCACTAAAACTTGTTACTTCATAATATTAAATCTGTTACACGAATTGCATTGACCACATACTACTTGTTATATGATACCCTACTTGCTCTAACTATTTAGAATAATTAGGTTTCTGATTGACTCAAACGACGGAAATCAAAATGGCGCCGCTGCCGGGGAGTTAGTGCGCTTAGTGTTTTTCGTGTTATTTGATTTTTGTGTTTAATTTTAATTTTAGTCTTAATTTTTGTTTTTAGTTTTTATTTTTAATTTTATTTTTCTGTATTTTACGCGGGTTGTGTTAGTTGTGCAGATTACAGGTTTATGCGCACCCGCCATTCGGGCCGACAGTCTCCGTTAGTTTACGAGCCCGAAATTGAGAGGTTAGCTCAGAAGAACCGAGTACAAAACATAAATTCTGAGATGGAAGACCAAAACCAACACCAGAACTAAAACGATAACCAGAACCAAAACCAAAACCAAGACCCAATCCCACAGAATAATCAGTTTCACCCATAAAACATACCTGACCCACCAACCTTCAATAACTAAAATAACCAAAATAACCAAAACAACTCAGCTCGTGCTTCCCGAACCCGAAACCGGAACCTAAACCGAAACCAAAACCTCGACCAGGCTGGACCATCAGCTCCAAAAAATAATCGTAATCGCAGATACAGAGAGATCTTGATGATGTTCAACCGAGTAACCCGACAGAAGATGAAAACGAAGGGGAAAATAATAATAATGGAAACGAAGGTTTGGAGGTTGATAATGAGGTAGACAGATGGGTTAGAGATAATCGGGAAGTTGAGCCCGAGAACGAGGGTTTTGAGCGGGAAGATGTGGGTTATGATAATTGGGATGAAGAGGTAGAAGAGCCAGTCATTCGGAGACGGGCTGAACCACTTAACAGAAACGGAGGGGGTCGAGAAAGGGTAAATCGGGCGGAATGGCCCGAAAGAGTTCGTGGTATTCCGGTTAACCGGGGCGGTGTGGGAAACCCAGGGGGGCAAAGGAGAAATTATATAGCCCCGGATCATGGTGTTAACAGTCGGTTCAGACCGGCTATCTCAGACGGAGCATCCTCGTTGGTTCCACTGGAACGAGTGCAGGGACGACAAACTTTCAAGTCCCGGCCATCTTACATCAACATCGTTCCTCATTTCAACGGGATAGCTTCGGAAGACCCGTATTCGCACTTGATCGATTTTTCGACTGTTTGCGGGTCTATTGGTGATGGTACGTTCGATCAGGATGAAGTCCGGTTGAGATTATTCCAGTTTTCCCTAAAAGACAAAGCAAAACTCTGGTTTAATTCGCTACCGATGCACAGTATCAGAAATTGGGCCTAGATGCAGCAAGTTTTTCTAAACAAGTTCTATTCACAGTCGAAGACTACCGAGGCCCGTTCAGACATCCGCAATTTTTCACAGTTATCTGGTGAGTTATTTCATGAAGCCTTTATCAGATATAAAGATATGATCAGGAAATGCCCACATCACCAGATCGAACTGTGGGAAGTGGTAAAATGTTTCGTTGATGGGTTAACATACGAGGACCGAAAGCATCTTAAAGCCTCGTGTAATGGTCAGTTGTTGAATCAGCGATGGGATGGTCATATGGTCATCTCGTACCGCGATGGGAGTGCAGACGGGAGTTTTAGGTTTATATGTTATTTTTCTTTCTGAAGAACCCTAACTTCGTTTTTGACGACCAAAAGGCGATTCCAGCAGTCTAAGAAGGCGATTTCTACTATCATAGCTCGTGTCAAGACCCTACATATGATTTCTATCATCCGTATCGAAGATTCGAGGATGTCTAGGCTCGGCTAATCTCCTAGAATCGCACCCGGGATGTATAGTTTGTAACCTTTTACAGTTTTTCTCATGTGATTAAGAACATTTGTGTATTGTTATTGATGATTGATATATGATTATTGATGTTTAGTATTTCTGTGTGTTCGGTCGGTTTAGGTTTAGGTTGCATGAGATACTGTTTGGTTGCTTACTTGAATTCCGGGGTGTGGTTTGCTTTGATAACTGCTTAATACTCGTTTACTTGTTCGCTGCTTAGTTCTTTTAATTCAAACTATTGCTTGTGTGATCAGCACTAAAACTTGTTACTTCATAATATTAAATCTGTTACACGAATTGCATTGACCACATACTCCTTGTGATACGATACCCTAACTATTTAGAATAATTAGGTATTTGATTGACTCAAACGTCGGTCATCAAAATGGCGCCGCTGCCGGGAAGTTAGTGCGCTTAGTGTTTTTCATGTTATTTGATTTTTGTCTTTAATTTTAATTTTAGTCTTAATTTTTGTTTTTAGTTTTTATTTTTAATTTTATTTTTCTGTATTTTACGCGGGCTGTGTTAGTTGTGCAGATTACAGGTTTATGCGCACCCGCCATTCGGGCCGACAGTCTCCTTTAGTTTACGAGCCCGAAATTGAGAGGTTAGCTCGGAAGAACCGAGTACAAAACAGAAATTCTGAGATGGAAGACCAAAACCAACACCAGAACCAAAACAATAACCAGAACCAAAACCAAGACCCAATCCCACAGAATAATCAGTTTCACCCAGAAAACATACCTGACCCACCAACCTTCAATAACCAAAATAACCAAAACAACTCGGCTCATGCTTCCCGAACCCGAAACCGGAACCTAAACCAAAACCAAAACCTCGACCAGGCTGGACCATCAGCTCCAAAAAATAATCGTAATCGCAGATATCAGAGAGATCTTGATGATGTTCAACAGAGTAACCCGACAGAAGATGAAAACGAAGGGGAAAATAATAATAATGGAAACGAAGGTTTGGAGGTTGATAATGAGGTAGACAGATGGGTTAGAGATAATCGGGAAGTTGAGCCCGATAACGAGAGTTTTGAGCGGGAAGATGTGGGTTATAATAATTGGGATGAAGAGGTAGAAGAGCCAGTCATTCGGAGACGGGCTGAACCAGTTAACAGAAACGGAGGGGGTCGAGAAAGGGTAAATCGGTCGGAATGGCCCGAAAGAGTTCATGGTATTCCGGTTAACCGGGGCGGTATGGGAAACCCTGGGGGGGGGGGGGCAAAGGAGAAATTATATAGCTCCGGCTCATGGTGTTAACAGTCGGTTCAGACCGGCTATGTCAGACGGAGCATCCCCGTTGGTTCCACAGGAACGAGTGCAGGGACGACAAACTTTCAAATCCCGACCATCTTACATCAACATCGTTCCTCATTTCAACGGGATGGCTTCGGAAGACCCGTATTCGCACTTGATCGATTTTTCGGCTGTTTGCGGGTCTATTGGTGATGCTACGTTCGATCAGGATGAAGTCCGGTTGCGATTATACCAGTTTTCCCTAAAAGACAAAGCAAAACTCTGGTTTAATTCGCTACCGATGCACAGTATCAGAATTTGGGCCGAGATGCAGCAAGTTTTTCTAAACGAGTTCTATTCACAGTCGAAGACTACCGAGGCCCGTTCAGACATCCGCAATTTTTCACAGTTATCTGGTGAGTTATTTCATGAAGCCTTTACCAGATATAAAGATATGATCAGGAAATGCCCACATCACCAGATCGAACTGTGGGAAGTGGTAAAATGTTTCGTTGATGGGTTGACAATCGAGGACCGAAAGCATCTTAAAGCCTCGTGTAATGGTCAGTTATTGAATCATCCTGAGGAAGATAACTGGGAATTTTTAGAGTTTATGTGTGAAGATTCAAAGTCAGAAGCAGCAGCCGAAAGACGAAGACGTGGTAATTCGTCAAAATTAGTTAAGTCAGTCACGAGCGAGTCTGAAAGAATTGTCGAGTTAGAACGTGAACTGGCTGGGTACAGAAAGGTCAAGAAGAAAGAGGTCGGGAAAGTTGGTGTTAAATTCCCGGTTTATGAAAATTGTGGTGAACTCGGGCATAAGGCAGAAAATTGCCCCGAGTATTATGATGATGAGGAAGATGACATCAAGGAAGTTAATTATGCTTACGGGGATTCCAAAGGCCAAGGGTTCAATTCGAACACGTATCACTCAGGCCTGAGGAATCACCCAAATATTTGTTACGGAAACGCGTCTTGTCAGTTAAACCCGAACTTTCAGGGATCGAGCCAGAACAGATCGCAGGGTAACTACCGCCAGAACGGTTATCAGCAGGGTTCGTATGATCAGTATTGGGGGTATAACAGAGACGGTAATCGGGGTGGAAATTCATCGGGTAATCAGGACCAGCAGAGGGGTCATCGGGAAATGCGGATGAGTCGGTGCACTCAAAGTTGGATGCATTGATGAAGTTTATGACAGATCATAAGGCTGAAACGAAGAAACAGTTTGAGTTACATGATAAGTTAGCAGGGGCAATGTCAAAGCAAATTGGTCAGCTCGCAGCAGATATGGCAAAGTTGCAAAAGAGTGCAGGTCAACTCCCGAGTGATACTACAGTCAACTCGAACCATTACTGCTCAAGCTCCAAGAAGGGAAACAATGTGCACATCAATGTTGTAAGTCTTTTACCTCATTTTGAAATTTCTGTTGTTAAAGTTGATTCACCACCACAGTTTGTTGAAAGGGTGGTGGAAGATGTTAGTGGTGAGAGTGATTGTGTCGGTCAAAATGAAACAATTTTCCAAAATGAATCACAACCAAAAACATATGAAATGTCTTTTTATGAAAATTGCACATGTGAAAAATGTTTAAATGGTAAATTGACCAACATGAGAGATGAGGAGGTGGAGAATAATACAATCTCAAGTAAAATCCAAGACTCAGGAGTGCCGCTTTTATCAATTCAAATTGGGAAATTTAAAACTGATCGGGCACTTCTAGATCTTGGAGCATGTGTTAGTATCTTACCCGGTAGTTTATATGATCAATATGAATTTGGCCCATTAGAAAGGGTAAACACCACCGTGGTGTTGGCGGACCAAACTCATTCACTTCCCCGGGGCATGGTGACTAATGTAATGGTTCAAGTGGAGGAGTTTTTCTACCCAGTTGACTTTCTTGTACTAGACTATGCTAAACGTGTGAATAATACACAATCACAAGTCATATTGGGTAGGCCATTCCTTGCCACAGCACATGCGGTGATTAGTTGTGCTAATGGGATATTGGAAATCAAGTGTGGAGACCGTGATAAACGGTTATTGTTGTTTGAAAATTCTACTAACCCTCTTGTTTACAAGTGTGTATCCTTGGACAAGGATCGTAGAAAAGAGGAATTTTTGTGATTGACAGGATAGATAAGAAGGGATTTGAGAAACTACAGAGTGAAAAGGTGGAAGAGAAAGGTAACCGACCAAGGAAGAAGAAAGTGAGACAGCCACCCAAACAAAATGATCGAGAATGGAGATTGAGGATGTTCGGGACAGATTCTGGCCTATCGGAAGACTGGCAACAAATGATTGAAGAAATGCGTGCTTATAATGAGAAGGTTGCACGGGAGCGGGCCAGACGCCCAACTTGAATGGCATACAAGTTTCAAAAGGGTGGTAATTGTACATTTTGTATATTTTTAGTTTCCATTTTGTTTTAGTTTTTATATTACTAATTGTATTTCAGGCGTACCATCATAGCAAAAGCTAAGTGTGGGGATACCGCACCATCAGAAAACGAAGTTTCAGTTAAGCGATCCAGAGTGCTTTCATGTTCTTTTTGCTGTGGTTAATCCAGGTACGTGTAAATTTTGTTGTATTTGGAACTTTGTGGGTGTAGTTCATTATAAACCCTCACGAGACCCCACTCGTCCTCCCGGGCTACCGGGGGGTTTACAGGGCTTGTTGCATACGCTAAATGCAATCGTGATTCCTACGAAAGTGAGTTAGGTCTTTTAACGTTTTTAACTAACTTAACAGATTTTATTATGAAACAAATTAATTTGGCTCGGTAATGGTTTAATAAAATTAACAATTATTCATTTTCGAAACTCTTAAACGGCCTATGTCTTACACTTATGAGAAGCTTGCTTCTACACATCTCGAGATTCTGCAGGTTTGATTATCAGTTTGGTAATTGGATGATACGAGAGTATACGAGTGTTACGAGAGTTCAAGAGCTGACTGGTCCTTCTCCAGTCACGTTAATATCAGGTGATTTCAGTTTTATAATTTAATTTTGTTTATATTACTTTAAACGTTAAAAGTGTAATTGTATAAGTATTAGTAGAACCGCCACACCTGACCCGCGAAATTTTAAAATTGCTTAATAGTCAAAAAGTCAATTTCAACCCCGTCCCTCAAATGTTTATTAATCGTTCTATCATGTTTAAATTTGAGGACAATGTTAACTACTCTTATATTGAGGACAATGTAAACCTCAAGTATGGGGACGGGGGGAATTTGAAAATTTTTAACTCGATAGTACCTCGAAGTGTGTTCAGAAACCAAAGTTGTTAACCGTTAATTATTGCCATTAATGCCAAGTCATAGGTTTCTGGTCATGGTTGGTTTTTCAGCATCTCATTAGTCTTACTCACAAATGTTTTTATAACGAGAAGTTGAAAATGGGGTCGTTTAGGCGGGAATAACGAGTCATGGGGACAGGGACACATGTTTATATCGTCAGCCCTATTCCTCCGGTACGTGTGTGAGTTGACCCAAATATATATAATACACATATAATATATAGTACACACATGTCATTTGAGTGTTTTCACTGATGTTCATGGATTACGGGATCACAGTTGGCAAAATGCAAAAGTGATAGAGGCAGCTAAGTTAAGCCTCGTCTGGATGAGCGTGAGTGTGGGTATTGGGGGGTTGGGGCCTCATTATTACACATAAGAGGTGAGGTTAATGTGAGGGGCGGGGGGTTGGGTCCCTTAGAAAACCTTTCTTGGACTTATTTTTCAATTGTTTAACCCCAACATTATGTTACGAGACGATCCGGCTTACTAGGTTTATTTGTAATTGTATTTGTTTTTGTTTTTGAATTTGTATTTGTTCCATATTTAAACATCACGTTATTATTCTTAAAAAAACTTGTGGAAAAGGCCAAAAAGATGTTTATTTATATTCAGTTATGTATTCAATAGTTCGTTTATGTAAAAAAAAGAAAAAAAAAAAGAAAAGAAGAAAAAAAAATGAAATCAGTATGTATGTTAGTTTGCTTATTTAGAGGTTTTATAATAAGTCAGTCAGTTTGTATAGTAGTTTCGTTTATTTAGATGTTTTGTAATAAGTCGGGTCAGATCGTTTGAGCTACTTAAATATTTCCCTTCCATACCCTTACACCTGGCCCCGTTACAACCCTTTTAAAGACCTCTTGATTTGCATTTGTGCCAAAGCAGCTTGATGGATTAATATGTACTTATGAGTGATATTGAGAGCTGAGTGATACTGGCACATCTTTTGCTAGTCCATATATCAAACCGAGAGGAGAGATGTTATATTACGAGTGGTATGAGCATGTGTGCCTTAACCGGAAACAAAGTACACCTGTCTGGGCGGCTCTATTGTTTTTATTATAGCATTTAACCGTATTTGTGAGATGTCAATCTAAAAACAGTGTCAGTCTGGGAAGCTGGGTATGACATTAAACCTTACTAGTATTAATGGTGATAATCTACATACCTATGATGGAGGTTAATGTTTACTTTAGAGTTTGCTTGAGGGCAAGAAAAAGATAAGTGTGGGAATGTGATGGTCGGGTATTTTGAATGTATTTTAGTGTATTAATTATGTAGTTTTATTGAGTATATTGTTAGAACTTTGGTACTTCATACGTGCTTTTGTATTTCAGGTAATTGATCATTAAAGATGATAAATGGGAGACCTGTACGAGCATGGAATGATATCTCGGAAAGACCGAAGCATTATTTGATGTCTTGGGAAGTGTTTCAAGGATTCGGGAAGAGTATAGATGAGTGATCATAAGCCGATGCTAAAACTGAACAATATGGGTTGACGAAATGCGACCTTGAAGTAAAACGAGCATATCCTGAGCTAGAAAATGAGTTACGAGAGCCATAATATATGAATTTTGGGTTTCTCGACGAGAGGAATCTGAAAATGAGGTTTTCTTAGGTTGCGGTACGCGATGGGATGGTCATATGGCCATCGCGAACCTCGACGGGAGTGCAGACGGGAATTTCAGGTTTATATGTTATGTTTCATTATGAAGAACCCTAACTTCGTTTTTGACGACCAAGAGGCGATTCCAGCAGTCCAAGAAGGCGATTTCCACTATCATAGCTCGTGTCAAGACCCTACATATGATTTCTATCATCCGTATCGAAGATTCGATGATGTCTAGGCTCGGCTAATCTCCTAGAATCGCACCCGGGATGTATAGTTTGTAACCTTTTACAGTTTTTCTCATGTGATTAAGAACACTTGTGTATTGTTATTGATGATTGATATATGATTATTGATGTTTAGTATTTCTGTGTGTTCGGTCGGTTTAGGTTTACGTTGGTCTGAACGATCTGTTACCAGTTGCTAGATAATTAGTCATATAACTGTTTGGTTAGATTGAATACGATAAAACGTACAATTACCCTTAACTGAGTCACACTGGCAATGACTGTTTGATAACCAGTCCCGTGTGTAAAGTAATTGTTGACGTCTAAGGTTTTGTCTGGTTGATCAGTTTTTAGTTAATCGTTAATAATAAATCTGTTAGGTTGCATGAGATACTGTTTGGTTGCTTCTTGAATTCCCGGGTGTGGTTTGCTTTGTTAACTGCTTAATACTCGTTTACTTCTTCGCTACTTAGTTCTTTTAATTCAAACTATTGCTTGTGTGATCAGCACTAAAACTTGTTACTTCATAATATTAAATATGTTACACGAATTGCATTGACCACATACTCCTTGTGATACGATACCCTACTTGCTCTAACTATTTAGAATAATTAGGTTTTTGATTGACTCAAACGACGGTCATCATTTTTACATAGTAGAATTACACAACCGTGTTATTTCACTATTACAATTTTCAGATTTCATCACTTTTGAAAAAAAAACACAATGATGAGTATAAAGACACAATGATAAATAGAGAGACACAGTGATGAACATAAGACACAATGATAAATATAAAGACACAATGATGTAAATTTTTTTTATTTTTATAAAACAAAGTCATACTTATATTAAAAATAAAAAACCCTTGTTATATGGTGAACTTTTAAAAAAAAAAACAAATGTTGTACGAAAATGTTATAGAAGTTTAAAATGATGAGTGAATTGACATGTGCATTGCATGTGACTAAAGAAAATATGTTTTTTCTCTTTATGTCCTTGCTTTGGTCCACACTTAGACACATGACACATGACAATCTATTATGGTTTCTCATCCTTATTATTGTTACAAAATAACCCAATCCATAGATTAAAATAACTTATTATTATTATTATTATTATTATTATTATTTTAGGTTAGGTAATAATGTCTGTTGTTTGTTTAAGGTCGTGTAAACAAAAAAAAACCTTTATAAGGCCAAAAGTAGTGGGGCGAAGGTTGGGGCGAAAAGGGGCAACAAGGTGGTGGAACACCGCCCCCCGACGATTTCTGGGCGAAAAGGGGCAGGGGCGACATCTCCTTCTCGCCGTTCTTCCTTTCCTTATTATTATTATTATTATTATTATTATTATTATTATTATTATTATTATTATTATATTGTTTGTGTGTGTTGTATATATATATGTGAGTGTATATATATATATATTAAACCATAACACCATTACACCTCAAAAACAAATTCCTATCCTTTGCTGACTGGGCGCCACATGTCGCAATTCGTCCCAATTTGTAGCCCCTCCACTACGCATAGCCTAAACGGTTATGTCGTCACCAACCATCACCACCGGTAGTTTCCGTTGTATACTTGTTTATATCGAACCTTATTGTAACTTTGTTTCTCACCAAGATATTATTATAATAAAATATCCCTTCATTCAAATGCTCGATTGCATGCTCTGTTTGTTTACACACTCATTCAACATAAACCTGAATACAATAATGATGATGACGATGATAACGAATTCCGCTAATAGTCGTGATATAACTGTAGTGGATATATGTTCCGGAGTACGCAATAGGAGGCCAAATTTAGGAAAATCGGTTGTTTTTAGCTTCATAATTCGTGTTCTAAAGATAACAGTGGTAGGAAAAACAACTACTATCAAGAGAAATCCATTAGTTTGATCGGGTATGCAAGTAACTAAATGTAGTTATGTTTATATTAATTTGATTATTTATCCAACCATACAAACTTTACCATAATCAACATTGTTTTAGATTTCGGACTTGTGGAAACAAGATAAATTCTTGACGGTAGTGGACTCATCTTTAGGAGATTCATTTGATGCCCATGAAGTTCTTTTATGTATCCATTCCGTGATCTTGTGTGCTCAGGAATTGGCTAGCGATCGGCCGACAATGACTAACGTAGCTTCTATGTTGAGTAATTATGAATCAATGCTTCTTTCTTGTAGGTCCCGAAACCGGATCAAACAACAAAACAAACTAAATACTAGTTGTTCTTGGATCAACCTCACAACTAGTTGGCGGAAACAACTAGTTGGACCGAGATCTCAGATCTTGTATGTGTGTAAGAGAAAACCGAAACTTGGAAGGAAGAAAGGTTGAGAGATTTTCTAAGTTACTTGGATGGATGAAAGATGCAAGTGTTACTTGGTATTTCCATTCACACATATTATATATATGAGTATGTTATACACCATTCTATTAATAAATGCCCAATGGGCTTCAAGTACAAGAGGCCTCGGGCCCAAAACTTATAACCGTAAATGAACATAAACGTAAACTAATGTAATACAAATACGAAAGACTTAATTAAACAAAACCGGGCCTTACAATCTCCCTCTAGTCTTTTGGTATTTGTCTTATTTCCTTCTCACCACTCGCACTCGGACTCATAGTCAAATACACCATCTGGATCTTCTTCAAAAGGTTGCTTTTCAACAAGTAGTCTAGCAAACTTGTTGAACTTTCCAACGATGGCGTCCGTGTTGTCACGACGAACATCTTCAACTGTGCAGAGGGGCGACTCAATTAGCTTCCTGAGTTCGCGGAGTCCAAATCCAGTTAATTCGTGCTCATCAAAGAACGTGAGCTCGTGACTGCGAGTGCAATGCATGATGACGTCATCGAATTTGTTGTTAACTTTGACCTTGCTTGCATGCTTCCCAATATGCTCATGCTGTGGTATTTTATTCCTCTTCTTGACCGACTTTTAGCAGGAGCAGCAACAGGAGTGACAATATGCTTGTTAACAATTGGCTCAACAATCTCCCAGTTGGTGGTGTGTCGGGTTCGGGAGAATAGTTGATGTCGTCATCATCATCTTTATTTTCTTCACCGACTTTCTAAACTTAAAGAATGGTACCTAGAAAAAACAAACGTTAAATAAAAAGGGGAGCTCGGCCTCCACCGCAGCTTCCGTTTCCCTCGTTTTCTCAGCCTCCTTTGACGGCCCAGCATCAACCATCTTATTTTCAGTGGCATCACTACTACCATTACCACTTCCACCACCACCACCATTTCTTTCATCGTTTCCACCATCACGAGGTTAATCATAACTATCATGCTCGTGATTATCATCCTCGTCATCGTTCCCTTCATCCTCATCCTCGTCGTCACCATTGTCACCACCACCTTGTTGCAACAAAGGGTCTTGATTAACAAAAGTTATTTATAAAAATGACTTAGGACTAGAAAATTTTCTAATTATAAAGTATTCTAATTGATTGAAAAATGTCTAAGTATAAAGTATTCTAATGAGATGAATTTTGAAGAAAATTCTAAGTTAAAAGTATTCTATTCAATACAACTCCTTTTGAGTACAAATTACTTATCATTTTGAAGATCATTATATTTGAAATCAAGTGAATTAGATTACTTTGAACTTAGAATTTTTACAAGTCCATTTAAATATTTAGATTACTTTTACTTAAATAAACTTTCACATAAACCCATACACATTCCAATGAAATAGACTGCATTATACTTAGCCAATTTTCACAAGATCTTTATACTTAGCCATTTTCCTATGTTCTCCAACTATACTCAACCGAAAACACATCTTGATCTAACTCGAATACACTGTCCACAATACAAAATACACATTTAAGATCAATCTCAAAACCAATTTATCACTTCATCACCAAAAGTAATCAAAAACCACAAAGTGATCAAAAATCATGACGGTTATCGACTAAAACCAAAGTAAATGAAAATCCATTTGTAATTGATCAAGATCTAAAGCAAAGATTTGTTTGTAATCGAGCATACACATTAAAATCAAAGAATTCGATTACAATTGCAAATCGATTACAATTGTAAATCGGTTACAATTGCAATTCGATTACATAACTCGATTACATTTTAAAATTCAGAGAACTCGATTACATGACACTTGAATACAATTGTCCGGTATACTCGAATACATTGGAAAGAAAACATTAACTCGATTGCAATTTGAAAACAGAGACTTAGATTACAATAACAAAAATAGAGAACTCGATTACAAACTTAAACACCTTGACTCGATTACATTTTAAAACTAGGCAACCCGATTACAAATAAAGAATCTATGAACTCGATTACATTCAAACTATAAGTCACCACATTCACCCAGACGTCGATTACATGAACAATCTGATTACATCTTTAGAGCACCTTGGATTCGATTACAAGGATAACCGATTACAAAGATAATCGATTACAAATGTAATCGATTACAATTTTAATCGATTAGCCAATTGTAATCGATCTTTCCAGAACCCAGATTCATTCAAATACCCTTGTAATTGATTTGTCAAAAAATAATTGTGTAAACCTTTGTAATCGACAATCTGATTGTAAACGAATATATGCCAATTCGAATACCATCGGAAACTTGTCCATGATGAATAGATGATTTAAGTGTGATGAAATGAATCAGATCTGTGATGTTTGAAAAAAAAGACAATCCCCATTTTGTCCATTCTTCATCCCCATGTCAAAGATTTGTCCACAAGCTTGCTTGATTCCAAAAATGTCCATGAAGAATACTGGCGTTCCCTTACTTATTTTCCGACTTCCGACGGTTTTTCTAGCCAACGATCAAGCAACACTTGTCTGTGTTAGTGGTAGATCCGACGGAAAGTTTTAGCAAACGTGAGGAGACGACCTTATTGAGTTCCATGTCCCCGTCGGAAACGACGGTCAGAGACCGTGTCTCCGTCGGAACCGACGGCATCCCTTTTCCGTCAATAAAGTCGGATATGACATGTTTCCCGGTGACGTTGGTTATATTGGTATCCACATGCATATTCTATAATTCCGGCAATAACGATATCGGCCATTTATTCCGGAAGATATCATGTATTCCGGTATGTATTCCGTGTCCCCGTCCAAGTTTTTTAGCTTATATCTGTAGGGCTGGTGTAAGTTTGAGGGTATGGCCGTATGGATTTTTGAGTTCTTTTATTTCTTGGGGTGTTTTGTTGTATGTTGTTTGTTTGCAGCTGATTTAGCTTCCTGTTGTATGTTGTGTGTGTTGTTTTGTTTGAACTTTTTCACTGGAAAAAGCAAAAAGAAAAGAAAAAAAAGGAAGAAGTAGATACTATCTTGGGAAGGAAGAGAGAGAGAGAGAGAGAGAGAGAGCCTGTGATATTGGTACAGGTTTTGTTGTAAGGTTAGGGTGCAAAATCTGAAACTAAGCCAAGTGGTATCTTTTAATTGGTTAAGTTAACCCTTTATCTTACAACAAATAAATAAGGGGCCGATGGTATAGACAATTGACATATAAGGAATTGTAAAAGTTGATGGACAAAACTTTATTCATGAAGGTAAAAATAGACAGAGAGAGAATTTTCTCAAAAAAAAAAAAACGATTTAGGGTTTGTGTAGAAGAGGGGGCGATGGTTTTGTTAGAGGAGAGGAGGAGGAGGAGGAAGGGCAAAGTATGAGAGAGAGAGAAAAGAGAGAAGGTTTAAAAAAATGAAAGAGAAATTATGAAAAACTATTTATAGTGTCAATCTAACTCGATATGGTCAAAATGTCTCGTTTTTAAACAAGTTTTCACTTCCGACCCGAACTCAGAAAATATTTTCATTTTAAAACCCACAAAATATTTACCCATCGAATTCAAGAACATCAAAAATATGTAAGATATAATTTTGTCGGGTCTAGACTTAACAAACTTTGCATTGAGGACCTCGTTGTAGCTTAAAACCCGTTTTCATAAAACTTTTAAACTAAAATTGAAAACAAAATAAAATAAGATTTACGTTAAAATTTAAAATAAGTTTGACGAAAAATAAGATATAAAAATAAAGATATACAAAATGGTAAAACAAAAACTTAACTAATTAAGAGTTAAAATCAAAACAATAAAGTAGTGAAAAATAAAATAAAAATTAAAAAATAAAGTTTAAATAAAATTAAGCTAAAATAAGATAAAACAAAATTAAAAGAAATACAGGTTAAACTAATTTTAACATGTAAAATAAAATAAAATAAAAATTAAAAATGAACTCAAATGTAAAATTAAAATAAGGAGAAAATTAATATTATATTAAACATATTAACAAAATAGGCTGTGTATACTTGTTTTTTGTGAGAAAGATCACGACATGGAATCATATAATCTACAGTGTCCTAGATCACATTTCTATTTGGATATTATAATGCCAAGAACTCAAAGTCGATTGTAGATATATTGGTCTACTTTAAACTTAACAAGTATTTTGATTTCACCGTGATACGTTAAGGTGTAGTTAGGCACAATACATGTGTGGTCCCCTGTTAATCCAACATGTTATATACTCCATCATACCTCGGGTATACTTTGTGTTCAACGGTATCACCCCGAATTGACTCCGACCCCTTAATGATTGATGAAAACATTTTGAGCTTCTATAGACTTTTTGCAAACTTTTCTTTCAAACAATATGTAAAGGTTGAAACATGGACTTACTAGCCTTATTGACTTTGGACCAGTGATATGCGCCTTGAAGAAACAAATAATTAGGTACTTACAGACCCAAACAGGTCAAGATCAATTAAAGGAACACACTTAAACAAAGAGAAGCTGTTTTAGAGAATTATTTTGAGGCAATAGACTTGATGGCATATTATGATAATGAATAAGAAGTGCTTTATCTTCAAAGTATGTCATTGTATGATGATTGTATGAAAAGTTCCTTGGCATGTTGCAGATCCATTTATTGATCAAAAGATTTAAAGATATTTTTAGAAAATTTTTCTATGACTTACTATACTGGTATCACAATGTTTATTGGAGTCATGCTTCAACTGACCCATTCATCCTTTCTTAATTAAGCAATGGGAAGGAAGTCGACCTCTTCGACTTATCTATGTTGGTACAACCATATGGAGGATAAAAAAAAGTTACTATTAGTAATGCACGGAAACGAGTGACTGTCAATATGGGTTTTGATATTGACATAGAGGTAGAAATTATCATGACATTATATCAACTCTATTTGGAGACCTTAGATTGTAGTCATAATGTGCTACAAGGAAGGAAGATCCATGTTCAAGAAAACGAAGGCAAGACGGGGTCAGTTGTTGTCCGAGTCAAGAAAGGAAGATTCTAAGCATGAAGATTAAAGACCCACTTTTATAATTAAAGGAGAGTGTTGAAATTAATTATAAAAGGTGTTATTATGTAATTATGTATTTATTGTATTATTTGTTAAGTCAGAAGAACAAAGGTCAATTATGTTAGTTGTGCATTTCTGTAACGATGTCAAATTAGGGTTACAATTACTTAAGCCGTTTGTATGTAAAGGGTGAAGTCGCGACGTTTAGGAAGCAACGATTGTTGTGTGTATGTATGTAATCGAACAAGTCTAGAATACAGTCAGTTCGTAGTATCAATAACTTTCTATTCATATGCTATGTATTTTGTTTATTGAAAACCGTTGTTCAATTAGATTATTTGTCATCACAAACCCTCTCATTCTCACTCCAATCAAACATGTGCCTAAGGCTTCTTGACATCCAACGGTTACCAAGTATCAAGTGACTGTATGTGGAGTTGCCATGTTCGGGTGGCAACTCATTTATGCTAACCAATGTTCTCCCACATTTTGATTTCGACAAGAATGCATCACAACTCGGTAACTAGAACAAAAAAGATGGAATTTCTTTTAACTAGTCATAACCTAACTAGTCTTCAGGCTCCTCATGCTCAAAACCCTTTCCTTTTTCACTGTCAACCCCATCGAAGAGTTAGGCCAGCACATGTTAGCAGTGGAGTACCGAGCGAATCTTAAATATTGTTTAATGGTCCCCTGTCTAGTTGATGAGTCATGCTAGGCCTGCGGTAAATTTTGTTTAGATAATTTTGGTGAACACGCGGTTCATTGCAAAGAACTCCCTGGGTTTAAATATTGACAGGATTTGGTCATGGATGTCCTTTCTGATGTGAATTTCTTGTTCGATCCGCGTGAAGGAATTACTACTCTCCGACCAGTGGACATTCTTATGTTTGAAGGGGCGGGGGAAGCATACTTGTGTGGACCTTACTAGGGTGTCCCCTCTTGTCGGGTTTAGGGTCACATGGTTTATTGCTAGGCAGCTGTGCTAAAGGCATAAGCACGAAAAATTTCTAAGCAAGAGAAGGCGTGTGTTGAGAATCAACATGCCTTCGATCATTTTGGTTTTGATACATTTGGGTCTCTTACCCCCAATGCTGCTACGTTTTTAAAAAGAGTTCAGTGGGTCATGCACAGTAATTCAACGACGCCGAAGAACGATAACTTTGTTTTTCAGTATGATCAATTTTGTCATTCAAAAGGAGGTGGCGGCGCAGCTTGTTGCCCGCTTACCTGCCTCTCTATTTTAGTTAGATCCTTTTTTTAGTTAAATGAAATACCAATTACAACTCTTAACTAAAACAAAAAATAGGGTTACGTATGAGTCGACCCACATTCAATACATAAAATTTAAACGTTTGTTCCGTCATTAATCTGGTGGTAGCTCATGTCATCATAGATTTTTTACAAAACACGCATATCTGTTTTATAAATCAAAATAAAATCGACTTATTTACTATATTATACAAGTGTAACGTTCACAAGCGTTTTTCAAGTTTAGAAATGAAGTAAAAATAATTTATCTTAAATTGAAAATAGAATTTTCTTTTAAAGCTGTGGTTATTTAATGTTTCATTAGGATGTTTAGTATTAATTCTATTCATTCAAATTTCAAAGTGTTATGAACCATTATTTATTAGTGTGACTCTCCACATGCTTAACCACCATCTATTCATTATCCATGTATTAATGTAAAAGTCCTTATAAATAAAGGCATCTTGTATTTGGTTATTGACATCAATAAGAATCAATCTTCTTTATCTTTATCATCTCTATATGTGTATGGATCTTGCTAATAGGTCATTGTTTCACAACAACACGAATTGATTTTGGAATTCGATCAAACTATCATAAGTAAGTTCTTTTGATTGGTTTTATATGCTTTGGGTTTTTAATCAATTGTGATTCATGATCTTGTGTGAGTTCTCGGTTTAATAGATAATAATATTATTAAATCTACTCTTATAATATTCATATCTATCTTATTATGAGATTGTAGTCAAAATCTCGATCTCTGTAATGCATCATATAATGAAACAGAGAGATGATTGATCCAAATATATTTATCGTCGATAATCTATGCATGTTACTATGATCACATTCCTAGGGATTATATTTTTTTATACATTATAAATATGAATAGTATCATCAATGGTTGGTAATAAAAAATAAAACAACTTTCATTTGCAAATTGATCAGAAAATAATTCTACACGTTGCATAAGCATCTTATTCATCTCGGAATTTATTCATCCGGGAATTATTGTTACGCAAATTATTTTGACACGGTTCTTCTTGATTACTTAATTGGACTTATATATTCAGCCATGCGATAATAAAGTTTGATAGGCAATTATAACTATCAAATAATAATCAACTTATATCATTTGAGTTGATGGTAGTTTTTATTTTGTTTTATTGTTGGGTGTTATCTAATTTTACGAGATAGTTTGATGTGCTATCTAATTTTATTATGAGATAGCTTGGTGTATTATATTTTGCTAGTAATGAAATCAAGAGTTATGGAATATCTATGTTTTCAATCTATAATAATTACAATAATGATGTTTAGTTAATTGTTATGAAGAGTTATGTTTGATTGTTCATCTTCTCCCATGAGTTAAAAGAAAAAAGATAAAATATATGTGTTTAAGAAGAATTATATATCTTATATTGCTTAGCTTCTATCAGAGTCTTTTACGGTTTCATACTAAAATTAATCAATTATTAGTGGCTATATTTTGAGCAATTTCTTTTAAGAGAACTTTTTCACTTATTATCCATTTAAATAGACTTGGTTATTAAAATTATAAATTAGTATATTAAATTTTGTTACCAATTGACATTGATGATGGTTAAATTGGCGATAACACTTTACAAAGAAAAAAATATTAATTTTATTATATTTTTTTTACCTAACAAAGGAGAAAAGCAATTATTATTATTCAGTACTTTTCTTTTAAGAATTATATTGCAAAGGAGAAAAGCAAATTATTATTATTCACTACTTTTCTTTTAAGATTTATATTGTTTCAAACATGTCTTTATATTTTATTTTGTTAATGTTCCTGTTAGTAAATCTTGGATCGAATATTTTACAATATTTAATACATGTAGATCATATATTATTCCGATGATTGATAAAATAAATGATAATCATGAAAAATTTTGCTCATACAATAGTGTGAATTTTCTATAGAAGCTGCATATATTTTGAAGCCGAAAATGAGTCATTTTAATACGGTTTAAATGTTACATCATTGTCCTAGATTAATAAGTTTTGATGAATAACGTAATATATGAAAAGTAATATTTAATTTTTCAATATTTTATTCTTATTAAATTTTATTAGAGACATTATGTAATTTACTTTATGATTACACATTGCAGCATCATGTATTTTGTACTTTGTACACCTTGCATTCTACATGCTACTTTTTATTTGTGTCATTTATATTATACGGAATAACTAACCCGGAGTCATGGTTTATTATCTCTTGGAAGAGTGTAAAGAAACTTAGATAAGACACCCCAAGTGTCATACTATGTGATCTCATTATTATAGTTATAAAAGGTTGTAAGATGCTAGACCGATAAGTACTATATGACTCGAGCATGTAACTTATGGTCATTTGATGGTATGAGATGAGAAGATTATTTATACATGTTAAATATAACAATTTTCATTTGTCACACCTTACTTATGCTTCTAAAGAGACAATATATTACAGGGTTTGAAAATTACAATGAAAGTTGTGGGGTTCTAATCCATTCTTAAAGTGAATGTGATGATATAATCAAGGTAAAGGATATCGTGTATTTAACTAAGGAAATTATAATGATGTCACCATTCCTTAAAGTGAATGTGATGACATAATGATCGTTATAAAAGTCATGATCATGGTTATAGAGGAAATTGTAATGACTCTTGCGTTAACAATGAGATCAACCATGTTGATATTAAAAGTGACCACAAGAAGTGGCAAGGGAATGATTATATGAGAATACAATACGTAAAACATGTTTGAAACATGAATGCTTGAAATGATAATACATTATTCTCTCATTTTATGTCGTGCATTAGACAAACACGAGTGAAACTAAAACATGTATGATCATAAAACGGAAATTTATGGATCATGATTAGTAAATATATTGGCTTGACCAGCTAGACCATTCCGAGTCATTGATGATGTGAAAATATTGAAGAACCAGAAAATTCTTCATGATAATTAAACATACAACGTGTGCTCTCAATGGGAAGTTAATTATTAACCAACTAAGTTGGGTGTAAATTTCTAATATACTATGAAAATGACAAAAGGATATGTATATCCTGACATGATATCATTTAGTGTTTTTAAAATCGATGCATCGTCTAAATGGTTATCAAATTCGCAACCTGAAGTTTGTGTGACTTGTGACTTAGCTGATAGCGAGCACATTATTCTAGACTATTTTGATAAATGTGGTGATCTTGACTCCCATTTTAGTAATGATTATTGGAATATATGTTAAACTACATGTGACGAATTTTGTTACAAAAAAAGGTTGCTTTTGTCGATGACGATGATCAAACGTCTATGATTGATTGTAAAACCAATAATCATGAGAGGAAGATTTCATATTTGTATGTTGCAGCATATGTTTTTATGTGACGTATTATTAAATCACATATGGCCAATAAGTTATAATTCTTCATTCCCATTACAATTGGTTTTCGATCAGGAACCAAATATTTCCCATTTATAGTTTTTAAAAGTGCCTAACACATTGCAATTACTCCACCATAGTGCACAAATATGAGACATCAAGGAAGGTTGGGAATATATGTTGGATATAGAAAAGTATTGATAATTACGTATTTAGAGTCATTAACGTGAGATTCGCTTACGACTCAATATTGATTTTTACTTAAACAAAATAATATTTCCAACATGAGGGGGAAATAAGAAGCAGTTGGAAAATTAAAAAGTTGTAATGAATTATCATTATGTTGATCCTCAAGTTAAAAAGTGCAAACAAGAAGTTAAAAAGATAATTCATTTACAAGAATTAGCGAATTAACTACTAGATGCATTCACTGACTTAAATAGAGTGACTAGCTAAGTCACATATAACAACTGCTAGTGCTTCAATTAATGTTATTGAAAGGACAACCATACATTGGTGATGAGTCTATGGCACGCCTGAAGTGTGATAGATTATTCGGTTCATAGAATAAAAAATCCTCAAAAATGGAGCAAGTAATGAAAATGGTCAAGTCGAGGTATAATGAAATATTCTCTTTAAGAGACGATAGACATGATGGTTCCAGAAGAACCTCAGGTACCTGAAAATAAAAGAGATCTCAACAAACTATATCATGTCTAGTTATATATTGAATCGAAAAAATCGACGTTGTTGATAAATTTGTATAGCGCTTGAAATAATGAAAACGTTGAGGGTCAAGAACTAAGTTTTGTCGATAAATGAGATATTAAAATGATTCGCCAAAATGAACAGATGCAAATTATGCGGAACTAAATTCTCTCACGAATTTACTAGTTTTTGGACAAGTGGTCCATACAACTAATTATTGTAATATATAGTAGATATAAAAGAGTCTTTTTTGCGAAAGCGTGATAAGAAAAAATAAAATTATGCAAGGTAAAGCATAATTAATGGCACACCGATGAGGAGATATATTCTCTAGAGGTGGATGCAACACAATTTAATCTGGTGATATAAGAGAGAAATGATATGCATCTGATAAATATTATGATAATGAAATTTATCCTTAAGGAATTAAATTGTCAAAATTATATATAATAATAAGTTCTC
Organism: Bidens hawaiensis; assembly: GCF_021521415.1. NCBI lineage: Eukaryota > Viridiplantae > Streptophyta > Magnoliopsida > Asterales > Asteraceae > Bidens > Bidens hawaiensis. The sequence continues at coordinate 623,068 of NW_027491371.1, read as the reverse complement.
GAGAACGATATGATTGTATTATATAAATTTGGATCCGAGTACATATTATTCTTGTATACATTGATGAATGGAATATATATGGAACTCCTGGTGAGTCTCCTAACACGATTTATTGGTTAAAAGTAAGCATCTTAAGGATGTAATTCCTATGCATTAACAAACATATGGTGTAAGAAAGGGGTGTAAGAAAGGGTAAAGATAGGGAGTATATTTTGCGTTTGGCTTCTTGGAATGTAGGAACTCTAAATAGTAAGTTGCTAGAATTGGTAGATGTACTTAAAAGACGTAGGGTTCAGATAGCATGCCTCCAAGAGACTAAGTGGAAAGGGCATAGAGGGGCTGAGTGTAATGGGTATAAGTTGTGGTACTCGGGATTTGATGGAACTAGGAATGGAGTGGGGTTTCTAGTGGCTAAGGAACTACACACTAGTGTGGTGGAGGTGATTAGGCATAATGACAGGATTATGGTGTTGAGATTAGTACTAGGAGAGGAAGTAGTGGTAGTAGTTTGCGCCTACGGGCCTCATGTAGGCTTAGGGGACCAGGAAAAGAGAGAATTTTGGGATTGCCTAGACGCAGTGGTAGGAGGCATACCTAGGGGTGAAAGGGTTTGTATAGGAGGTGATTTTAATGGACACATTGGTAAGGCTAATGATGGTTTTCAAGGCGTACATGGGGGTTTCGGTTATGGTGATAGGAATGAGACTGGAACAGATCTCCTAGAGTTTGTGGTGGCCCATGACCTAGGTATTATAAATTCTTAGTTTAGAAAAATAGATTCTCACTTGATCACTTTTAGCAGTGGCGGACGCGACACGCAATTTGACTACCTTTTGATGAGGCAAGGAGACCGACGTTGGTGGAAGGACTGCAAAGTCATACCTGGGGACACAGTTGTGGCTCAACATCGACTGCTGGTAGCAGATATAGGATTCAGAAATAAGCTGACTGTTCGAGAGAAGAAAGGTACACCAAGAATTCGATGGGGAAATTTGAAGGACGGAAATCTCCTACTGTTTAAGGATAAACTAATACTGCATACGCGGGCTAGACTAAATGGGGACTCAACTCATATATGGGAAGATATGGCGACAAAGATCATTCAAATAGCAAAGGAGACTCTCGGGATCACAACAGGAAAGACAGGTGGGCATAAGGAGTCTTGGTGGTGGAATGATGCCGTACAATACAAGATAAGGGACAAACAAGGATGCTTTAGGGAGCTTATGAGGTGCACGGATGAGGAGGAGCGAGTGGAATTGAGGGAGATCTACAAAACGGCCAAGAGAGAGGCAAAGAAGGCAGTGGCGGAAGCAAAGAATGCAGCTTATAAACAGATGTATGAGCATTTAGAAACAAAAGAAGGGGAACATGCTATGTTTAAGATTGCCAAATCCAGGGAGCGTAGAAGGCACGATCTAGGGCCTGTGAAGTTCATAAAGGATACAGATGGGCATGTATTGGTCAAGGAGCAGGACATCAAGCTAAGATGGCAAACCTACTTCCAGAATCTTTTTAACAATGGGAGAGCTTACCAAGAAGAACATGACAACACAATCGTCCTACGACAACAACCGAATAACTGCTACTGCCGACGGATCACACGAGAAGAGGTGCAGACTGCACTTAGGAGGATGGGAAGGGCTAAGACGGTTGGCCCAGACAACATACCCATCGAGGTGTGGAAGTGTCTTGGTGAGGAAGGAGTCATGTGGTTAACTACTCTATTCAACATTATCCTCAAATCTGGTAAGATGCCAGACCAATGGAGGAGCAGCGTTGTTGTTCCTATCTATAGGAACAAAGGAGACGCCCAATGTTGTGGTAACTACCGTGGAATCAAACTTCTAAGCCATACTATGAAGCTATGGGAAATAGTGATTGAGGTTAGACTTAGATGGGAAACTCAGGTTACTGTGAACCAATTTGGCTTCATGCCGGGGCGTTCCACCACAGAGGAAATACACCTTTTAAGAAGATCAATGGAAAAGTTTAGGGAGAAGAAGCGTGACCTGCATATGGTGTTTATTGACCTAGAAAAGGCCTATGACAGTGTGCCACGACAGGTGTTTTGGGAGTGCTTGGAGGGTAGAGGAGTACCAAGGAAATACATAGAGATAATTATGGATATGTATACAAGGAGTGCAACAAGTGTCCGTGCGCCAGTAGGGGATACTGATTTCTTCCCAGTAGAGGTAGGTCTTCACCAGGGTTAAGCGCTGAGTCCGTTTCTTTTTGCAGTAGTCTTGGATGAGTTGTCAAAGTCGATTCAGGGGACGCTTCCGTGGTGCATGATGTTCGCAGACGATATTGTGTTACGTGCTGAGAGAAAACAAGATCTAAACATGAGGCTTGAGGAGTGGCGAATAACCTTAGAGACAAAAGGTTTAAGGATTAGTCGCTCTAAGACGGAGTACCTCCACTGTGATTTCGGCGGGGGGAATGACAACGAGGATGTACAGATCACCATTGAAGGGCAGGTGGTTCCGCAGGTAACGAAGTTCAAGTATCAAGGATCATTTGTTCAGAGCGATGGGGAATTAGACAGTGATGTGACCCATCGAGTTCAGGTAGGATGGTGTAAATGGAAAGCAGCCACAGGTATACTGTGCGACAAGAGTTTCCCATCTAAACTAAAGGGAAAATTTTATAGGGTTGCAGTTAGACCTGCAATGTTATATGGATTGGATTGCTGGGCTATCAAGAAGGCACAAGTGTGGAAGATGGAGGTAGCAGAAATGAGAATGCTACGTTGGATGTGTGGGCAAACAAGGTTAGACCGAATAAGAAACTTTGTGTTTCTAGAGAGATTAGGGGTGGCGAACATAGCAGAAAAGATAAGAGAGGGGAGATTGAGATGGTTTGGACATGTGAAGAGAAGACAGCCGACGAATCCTGTTAGAACCGTAGAAAACATTACTATAGAAGGGAGGAGGGGTAGAGGATGACCTAAACTGACGTGGGATGAGAGGATTAAGCATGATTTGATAGACTTAAACCTTTCTGAGGACATGGTTGAGGATAGGAATTCATGGAGAAGTAGAATTAAAGTTAAGGATTTTTAGTGAGAAATGAATTCCTTAGGGCTTCTATTTACCTTATTTTGGTCACATTTATAGTATTAGTATTAGTATTACTATTAGTATTATTCTTCCCATATACATAGTATTAGTATATTCTTTTCATATATATTATTATTAGTATTATGATTATTATTATTATTATCATTAATATTATTATTATTACTGTTAAACTTTGATTTCCTTTGTATTGCTTCATACATATGGACTTTAGAGCTGAGGGTCTCTCTGGAAGCCACCTCTTTATCCCTTTGGATAGAGGTACGGTGTGCCTACATCCCACCCTCCCCAGACCCTACCTATAGCTTTGCTGTTGGTGGGACTTCACTGGGTATGATTGATTGATAACAAGCATATGGTGATATTGAATAAACTATGTACAAGAATGGTACAATATGGAATGAAATTAAAATAATTCTTGATGACATCTTTATACATAACATAGAAAAGAATGTGCTAACCTGATGAAGTTTATGTGCCAAACTCTTGAAGAGTAAAATTGTATACATGATTGGTTAACATGGAAAGAAATCCATGATGGATTGCAAAACCTTTTGAGTCTTATATTGTATACATGATTGGTTAACATATACGGAAGTTCATGACAAATTATACGTACATGAAGCATTTAAGCTAAAAGCGCAAGAAATTTATTATATGAGATTAACAAGTTCTATACGTGAACTTTAAAAGCCGAGTAAGAAATGATATAATCAACTCGGTGATTATCTCTTGGAAAAGAGATATGAATATGATATATTTGATCTATTTATGGAATATTTTAATATTAAATCAATAATATCATGTTGATGATTGTATGGTATCTTATATAGAGATGGTATGCGTGTAGAGCATTTCTATAATGATATTTTTATTAATCAAACTTCATATATAAAATGTTGGAGCATTTTAATATGCATGAAGTACTATAGTTTATTGCAATTGTGCAATATTTCTTGCTAGTTATACATAACTAGATATATTATTTATTTATATTTATTGATAAGATATAACTTGTTTCAAGTGAAGAGGCTTCAAAATGAACTAAACATAAATATTTTGATACATTCAAGGTATGAAATATATGAGTTTATATTTTACTAACCTGTAAAAAAAGGGGTTTGGTTAGTTATGTTGATGCAGGGAATGCAATATAGAAAAGTCATAGATGTTGTGGTACTTATTTACAAGATGAGGCACTACAGTCACTTATTTACAAGATAATGTACTATTAGTCATATACGAAGATTTCTAAGTGTAAACTACAAGATCAAGCGGCGGATTGTTAACTATAATTGTCTCAAACAAACTTTCCAAGAAGGATCAAAACTCATAACTTACGGATGTATAAATGAGGGGGAGTATCCAAATAAGGAAGTGTATATTATAAGATCAAGTGGTGGACTTGGACTGTTAGTTACAAAAGTCTTAAACAAACTTTCCCAGAAGATTGGAACCCGTCACTTAAAGGATGTATAAATGAGGGGGAGTATTATACGCGTTGCACTCTTTTTCCCTTAGCTATGGTTTTGTCCCAATGGGTTTTCCTAGCAAGGTTTTTAATGAGACAACATTACCAAGCGTATTCCATTATGTGGATAGTCAAGAGGGAGTGTTATGAACCATTATTTATTAGTGTGACTCTCCACATGCTTAACCATCATCTATTCATTATTCATGTATTAATGTAAAAGTCCTTATAAATAAAGACATCTTGTATTTGGTTATTGACATCAATAAGAATCAATCTTCTTTATCTTTATCATCTCTATATGTTTATGGATCTTGCTAATAGGTCGTTGTTTCACAACACAAAGTAGATATATTTTCAAATTTTGTATAATTAATCAAACATAAAAAATGCCAATATATGCCTAAAACACAGTTAAGGAGTCGTATATGAAAATTATCTGATTCATTGTTGTTGTAAGCCATTTTCGTTTGTTGAAATTTTGATTCGCTAGATTCAATTTATAGATTTCAATTTCGTGTTTAACAACTTTAATGTTTTTTTTCCCTTATCTTGTGTGCATGTTTGTTTGGTTTGGGATTTTATGCATATTTTTAATTCACGGTTTGAGGATTTTCTTTTTGTGTGTGTGTACGTTTATCCATCAATGTCCTTAGTGACGATTGCGACATTGCGCAGAGCCTTAATGGAATTTGTTTTTCACAAAAGAAATCTAGTGGTTCTTGGTGTAACATGTTGATTGTTTATAGTGTATTGTTTTTTTTTTCACTTTAACTTGAAGTTGGTATTGTATCATGTCTCATTGTGCTACCTTTTGCTATTTGGCCATGTATGATGAATTGATAGCTTTATTAAACAAAAACACTAACTTTACAATGTTTTAAGACGCGATACTTGACATCCACATTACTAGACTATATTATCATATATAACAAAAAAACTTTCCTTCTGTACACAAACTTTGAACTTCTACAATATCCCAATTCTCTAACAGCCTTGAAAACAGAATAATTTTCATGAAGAATTTTGATCTTTAATGTGAACAGGCCTAAACAGCATAGTAGCACTTCAAAGCTCCTCTTTTATTAGCTGTGGCGGATTAAGAAATATTTTTGACAGGGGTCGGAAATTTTGGGCGATACATAGTTGCCCATCGCCTATTAGTATATAAATTTTTTTGGGCCCGATTCGGCTTTTCGGGTCGAGTCAAATCAGTGTATATATATTCTTTGGGTACGGCTCGCCGTTTTAGTCGGGTTATATAAAAAAATCGACAACCATACAAAATAGCATATAACCAAAAAATGTACAAGTGCATAATTAAAATAAAATATACCTGAAAATAATTTCCATGGGTTTACAATTTTTAATATCACCCCATAACATCATCAAATTTGGCATTCCTAAGCAAGTATTTCTCATCTCGTTTGACATTTCTAGGTAACAAGGCCCCGAGCTAAGGAAAACTACATCAATTTACATATGTGATCAAATATGGCCGGATAAACTCTGTCTATAACTTAATAAAAGATATACAGTTATAAACGTAAAAATAGATAAACTACATATTATATAAATAATATTATAAAAGTTGAATAGTAGTATAAATGAAATCAAAAGAAACTAAAATGAAGTTAAGCTTAAATTAGACTTAAAACACACAAAAAAAACTTATATAATTGAAGATTATTAATTTTGTTTTGGTATATAACGACGGAGACATAAACTTTTAACCGGAAAGCCATAACATAGATTTATACATTTGTTAACGTATATCGACAACTTAACTAATTTTATTTATTAAGTAAAATAATAAAGTAAAAGGTAAATACTTTCTTTAATAATAAGTACAAAATAGAGTCAACAAAGCAGACATTCTTTTTCTATTACTAAACATTAAATCCTTCATTGTTTTCACAGTTTTCAAAAATGACTAAGAAAAAGAAAAAAAATATGATACTTAAGAATATTGAATTGGCATATATAACCCTATCTATGCTAACCTAGAAAACAATAAAACAAAATAGTGGCTAGCTTCATTTCGTCTCCCCCACTTCCAATTGCTGTGAAGCCTGCAACTATCATGACTCTTGCCGAAAAAATTCTGATATTTTTTTAGATAAAATTTTCTTTCTCTATTTCTCAATATTTTACAGGGTACGTTGTCGAAATTTTACAAGGGTCGGTCGGAAATTTATCATATATATAACACTAGAAACTTTTTTTTCACAGGGGTCGGCCGACCCCTGTAGCTCTACCATAGGTCCACCCCTGTCTATTAGGTAACAATAGGAAGTACCTATATATTGGATAGATAAATGGCCAAGAAGATTTTATTTTTCTTAATGTGTTGTTTAGTAAATACTAATCAACTGGCCATACGTTGTAGTTGTAGCAACGTCTTTATTCCTGAATAGAGGTAAGGTTTGTCTCTTTCTCACTCTTCCAAACTCAGTATCCTATTAGGGGGATTATAGCGTACATTTGTTGGTTTGGTTATTTAGTTATGTTAATCAACCATAATGTTTTCATCTAATTTCTTAAACTTCTATGTTTGGTTAAATTGTTTGAAAGTCCTTGCAAAATGGTGAATAGTATCTGGTCAAATTGGACAACAAATGTCTAAGTTATGGCAACAAATGTTATCACAAACAAGCATTTATCTCCCTATCATATTATGAAAATGCTACAAAGAAGATTACTCTAGCATAATCTTTACAACAATGAATCTAGCTTAGGGGGTGTGTTAGAATTGAATATATAATCTAGACTCATTATTAGTATAATAATAACTATTATTACTGTTATTTTTATTATTTAAGTTAGATCCTATGTATTATTAGTAAATAAGTTACTTAAAAGTTAGCCATGTGCCAAGAATTATTCTATTTATTTTATTCTTCATCTCCCAAATTATGTCCACCACATCAGAAAATTATACCCAAGGAATTCCTCCAAGTTTAACACATTTAAGAAAAAAAATATGCTGTACCGCCACCGTTTAACAATAACTATACTAGCCTTCCTCATTTTGATTTTAACTCTCCTCATGAGGAAGAAATGGTCTATGGTATTGGTCATGTACCCATATCAAAGACATTTGTTCCTGCAGCTCCCAAGATTGTTATTTCAGCCAATTCTTCAGTTAATCCTAATTGTGATTCATCTTCTATAGCAGGTCATGTAGAAGAAAGTGGGTGTATGGAAACAAACATGGGTTATGGAGATAAAAATTTGCTTTCTGATTCATCTATTAACAACCCTGTCTATAATAATACTGCTTCCAAAAACATTTTGAACAATGATGTATCTGATGAGAGTGTTCATGTTGGCACGTCTCTTGAAAATGAAAATGATGTTTCTATTTACGATAGTGATTGTGAAACTATTTTTGATGAAACCATTGTTGATAGAACTGTGCATGAAACGGTTCCTGTGAATACTAACCTACCTAGCTGCTCGTCAAAAGATTGTAAAGTTGAGGAGACTAAAATTAATGAAAATCGTTTTGAAAAGGAAAAGGCAAGTACATCTGGTAAATACGTGCCACCTTATAGAAACAATTTTTATCAATCTACAAATCAATATTATCAACCTCAACTGTACAATCAATTTAATAATAGCTACTATGGTTATTATCCACAAGATTATGTGAATTCTTTCTATACAAATGTTTTTGATGATAGAGGTCATAGATCTGATAGCTTGTTTGTTCCTATACAACCATCTCCTTATTCACCACCACCTATGTATTATAATTCGGATGGTTTTTATAAGGAAGATAGAATAAAATTGTGTTTTGTGTGTGGTAACTCCTCTCACCTTGCAAGACATTGCAAGAACTGGCATGAGATGAAAAGGAAAACGAACAATCAGTTTAATCAATTCCGATCCAAAGCTAAGCCAAGCTCAAGGAATAGAAATGATCAACCTGATAGTTCTGCCAGTGAAATGGACGTGAGATCCAAGAATAAAAGGAACGACAAACCTCCTTTTTGGATAACCAAGAAGGAGAGAGCTAAAAGTAATTCGAAGACTGAAAAGTCTAAGGATTCATCAAAAAGAAAGCAGAAAAGAAATCCAAAGATTGAAAAATCTGATGCTGTTTTAAAACCAAGAAGAAGACAGTCTCGAAAGTCTTTTAAAAACAGGAAACTTGCTCGTGCATGGAATCCTAAAGACTGCTCTTCTGATTCTGACACGTTCTACAACTTCATAAATAACAATGAGAGAAGGACATTTGACCCTCCCGAGACAACTAAGTCTCGGGAACCTGTATCTAATTAAACTGCTAATATGTAGGGTCAGCCAAGACGTTCAGTAAATAGTATATGGTATTTAGATAGCAGCTGTACCCAACACATGACAGGAGACGAATCCTTGCTATTTGACATTAAACCGTTCGATGGCGGATACGTTTCTTTTACTGGTGATATGGGGTGGAAATATCTCTAAAAAAGGAAAAGTGTCAAACGTAGTCTTGACATTTGAAGATGTCAACTTGGTGGAACAATTGAACCACAATCTTCTCAGCGTTTCTCAAATTTGCCACAAACAATACTCCACACTATTCACCAAAAATGAATGCTTGATTCTCAAACCAGGTTTTAAGGTTCTAGAAGAATGGATTATGATGCGTACTTCAAGGCATAACGACTCTTATGTTTTACCAATCTGTCACACCCCAACCTACGGCGAAAATGCCGGGGCGCGAACTGATTGTCACAGCTCTCAAGGTTACTATCACGCACAATATAAGTTTCATTATCTATTTAATAATTTCAAATAATTCAAGTACAAAATACAACTTATTAAACAAACAACAATTACAAACTAAATTCTTGATCATATCATTTCTAACTTAAATTCTTCACTAACTCTTCACTAACCTGCATTAAATTTTTACGATAACCTGCATATGCGTTTAAAATAGAATTTTGTCAACAACACATGTTGAGTGAGCAACACACCAGTTTAGTTGTACATATAGTATATATAACATAATACGTAGCCGCAACAAGTCATATGAGAATAACAAATTTAACCAAATGAGCAAGTATAACTGAGATGTCGAGAAACACAAAGGCTAACGACTGGCGTATGATCATACTAGACTGAAATTATGTTGGACCTCTCCGAATGCGGAAGCATACAAAGCAAATAAGCACATAAAAAAAGTAAGGTATACGTTGTTAACACATAAGACAAAGTTGCAGTTTTGTGTATAAGTATATATGAGAAATATATTTACGCATATGTCCACAAACGTGGAAAAAAAGTAAAATAGGGGAATGTGATACTCACCTGACCAAATAAGTAAAGCGGGAATGAATACGATAAGAAAACGGTAAACCACGCTCGACGAGGTATATCAACAAACGAAATTCCTAAGTAATAATAATTACAGAAATTAAATAAGAATTCAATAACGAAACTAAAACTAGACAGAGATTCGGGATTTGATGATAGGCTGTGTTCTTATGAAAGTTAAATATTAATAGATTTATTCTAAACTTTATTATCAAAGTTTATCGTAAATAATAAGATTTAATTATATAAAATACTTAAAGTAAATACTTAGATAAATTTTATAGTTTATATCAATAGATTGTTTTTAAATAATTATTTTAAACTAAAAATGCATTTAATGTATTTGTATATATTTTCACCATTAGAAAATATTTCTTTTTAAATAAACATTGTAAATAATAACTAATTTATATAAAATACAGTCTTTTATAAAATACTTAATAATTAGGTAAAATAATAAGATTTGATATATATATATATATATATATAATTATGTATTTTAAATAGATTAAACCTTTTAAAATCTTTATCAATTTTTAATAACTAATATATGCATATATGTGTATGTATATACACACATATATATATATATATGTAAATAATTAACTAGAATTCGGGAAAACGACTAGTTTAAGTGTCGGTTTTAATAAGAAACAAACTAATTATTATATATATAATTTTAATAATATAATTTAGATTGTTAATATAATATATAGTAAAGCTTAAAAAGAGTTATAAAAAAAGAACCCAAAAGGGGCTGGGAGGGATTCGAACCCGCGCCTCCAAGCCAAGCAGAACCTTAAGCACCCACGCACAACCAATCGTGCTACCAAATCTGTTGGTGATAAATTGAAACATAATATTTATATAGAGTAGAACATGTGCCTAGATTATACATATGAACCCCGGAACCATCAATCGATCAACCCGCTAAGCGTTTGATCGATTAAGGTTAGGGCTATTGCAAAGCAGATAACGACGATCAACAATATGTAATTAATTACCTATATAAGCGATTAATCGAGGGTTAAACCAATCAGAATAGCGGCGGCCAGAAACGTGCTTAGAAACACAATCAAAGGGTTAAACTAATTCAATTGCATCAGTAGTTGGGTTCGTGAGGTTGCATAGATGATATATACGAGTTTAATTGGAATATATCAATTGTTTTCGTGTTCAACAGGTTAACACGAGTGTCGGCTAAGCGAATTTAGAAATACGAATAATAATTGATGGGTTTAACAAAATTAAAGTGTCGGTAGGATCGATTATAGAATGTATAACAATAAGCATTGACGAATTTCCATGTTTGAGACGAAAATTATGTTTCAAGAAACATAAACGGGTTACGGGTCACATGGAATACGGGTATGGGTAAACAAGTATAACAATATTAATATCAAATTTACAATTTAGTCCTTGTAACAATGAGGTGGAAACATATAAAGGTAAAAGTTTTAGTTTGGAGTATTTTGCCAATATTTGAAAGTTTATATAATATTAAATTATGAAAAATATTCTTGATAAACGTGATAAGAATTAACCCGAATGTCGAAACGGATTAGGTATTTAATATAAAATATTAACTTGAAAAGTCGAGTTGTTACAGTCTCCCCTACTTTAGGGAATCTCGTCCCGAAAGTAAAGAATTACTATAACAACACCATTAAAGTTTAAGGGTAAGAAAATTTTAAAATAAAGCTTAAAAAAATTTATCATGACACATAACTTTGAATAGTTAAAATAACGCTCCAAATGCAAATCCGATAAGGGCACTTATATATAGGATGTACCAGCGGCGTATCCACCATGTTCTTATCATCTTTGCATTTGTACTGTTATTCTAACTACCATCAATTTTATATTATGACACACGACTTTATGCTTCGTGATTTCCATGCGAGGACTTCGATAATTATGTCCCGGACCATAATTATTGTTATCGTCGGATGGTCCACATGATTCGTCTCATCGTGTGGATGTAAAAAAAAACGTTTTATTAAAAACATGACTTTAAGGAAACAAAAGTTTTAATGAGTTTTAATTTAGAACACTAAAAAGTCACCAATGTATAAAATAATTACAAAGTTATAGTGGATTTAAATAAAGAAATGTCTAAGACATTGCAAGGAAATAAGTATTTACAGTTGAAGAAGGATAGCTTATAAATAGTTAAGGTTAATGAAGGTAAAGAAATAAGATAAAAGTAGGATTCAATAAACAATCTATTTAAATAGAAAAGATACTTTATTTATTAGATCGAAGGTAAATAGTTCAAATGAGAAATACTCCACGGCCATAAAGAGGCTTTACAAAACGTAGTTAAGAAAAGATGAGATAAATTAAGATAAATAAAGAAAACAACAAAATTCTTGGGGGTCCTTGAGTAGCTTCATTAGTGTGACTTGAGGCATCATGAGGAGTTATAGAAGTAAGAGCAGTTAAGGTAGATTGATTCGGCATTGCAAGAAAAACTGGAGCTTGAACGGTTTGCAAGAGAGTTGTTTGGGGAAATATGTCTGGTAAACTTGAGCTTGTGGTTGTGAGGTTTGGTAGTGTTGAGTTAAGTTAGGTTGACTTCGATTGATGGGAGGAGCTTGAGGGACATGAGGTTGATGGTTATGAGCTTAATGAGTATTGATACGATTAGGACACGAATTACGGAGGTGATTTGGGTTTCCACAATGGTAGCAAGCACGGGTATTAGGAACATCAGGTTGAGCATGAGAGGTAGGCTGTTGCGGAATAGCTTGTGTAGTAGGCGGGATACGACAGGTGTTAGCAAGATGGCCATAACAGTTACATTGGGTGCAACGACAGCATAGAGATTTAACTGGGTGGTGATGGCTGCAAATGGAGCACAATGGGTAAGGACCGAGGTAAGCTTTCTTGCTTGAGGAGACTTGCGGGTGGGTAGGATTTGTTGCAGCAAGGTTCTTACGTTTCTTGTTGTGAGGATGAGTGGAGGTAGATGGTTTGTGGTCACTAGCAGAGAAATTTTTGTGGGAAAAGTTGAATCGGTTGCATTGATGTTTTGAATTTGGGTCACATCCTAGGGATCGCAACAACTATCTCTTTGGCGATACAGGCAGCAATACAGTGGTCACGAGAACTTGACGATTGATGTTGAGGACGACGGTGATTTCTTAAATGAGACATTCTATGAGGACCAAAAACAAAGATTTATAAGATGAAGGATAAGTTGAGGAAAATATTAGGATAATAAAATGTTTGATTATGTAGGTAGCTTATAATAGCATTGTCTTGAGAAGTAAAGGGAATTGCGTTATGAGGACTAAAAGTAAAAGTTAACAAAATGAGGGGGTACATTGCGTAAATAGTTATTAAGTGTTGCAGTCAATATTAATGTGTGATGACTACACGAGAAGTTAAGTCAGTTTAAAATTTAGATTATTAAGTTAACAATAAACTAACGAAATATAATTTGTGGGTGTTGGCCTCCCATGAGCTTTCCATGGCAATTTGAATGGCCCAACGAACTAACGAAAAACAACTGAGTTGGACAACCCAAAAGCGTTACATGGCAATTTGATTGTCCCAACTAATTAACGAATTAACAATGCAATGAAGTTTGTCGGCCCAATGAGCGTTACACGGCGTTTTAACCAACTAAAATAAATAACGAACTATCGAAATAAATATGGGTAGTCGGAGTATCTTGTGAATCACCACGTTTGATTACTTCAACAAAAATACGAAAACAAGTTAAGAAATGGATAGTAGGAGTGCCCATGGGTTCCATGGATTTTTTTCACCCAACTAAAAATTTAAATAACGGAACACAATAATCGGGAAAACCAAGTTTAGCCACGAATCACCGTGAATTCGGTTAAAAATCAACCTAAGGTGTGGTTCATATGGCATTTATGGGTCTCGCTCGGGTCCATAGGGTTAAGTAATGTGGTCAGGTTATCACCCATGTAAGGAATAGCATCTTACCTTTGGTTCTTGGAACCGTTTTGCCAGTGCCTAACTCACAGTTTCTCTTCCCCTTTCATTTTTCATAGGGACATGCCATATAACCTAGCCTTATGGTGTACGAGTGAAAATAACAGGTGGGAATTCTTAAGGAATTTCCCGAAAATAAAAGCAATCTACTTTTCGAAAAATTTTCTTTGAATGTTGAGGCATAGCCTCGGAGTTTGTGTGTGTGTGCATAACAATACAATAATTAATAAATAATTATCTAGGAAAGTTGTAGACAATTTAAAATTGAACACATAAAGGTAAACAGATAGGCACGTATAGGGCTCCTAAACATGTGTCTAAGGCAATTTCTAACGACCTATCTTAAACCTTCGGCTCTGATACCAATCTGTCACACCCCAACCTACGGAAAAAATGTCGGGCGCGAACTGATTGTCACAACTCTCAAGGTTACTATCATGCATAATATAAGTTTCAATATCTATTTAATAATTTCAAATAATTCAAGTACAAAATGCAACTTATTAAACAAACAACAATTACAAATTAAATTCTTGATCATATCACTTCTAACTTAAATTCTTCACTAACTCTTCACCAACCTGCATTAAATTTCTACGATAACCTGCATATGCGTTTAAAATAGAATTTGGCAACAACACATGTTGAGTGAACAACACACCAGTTTAGTTGTACATATAGTATATATAACACAATACGGGATTTGATGATCGGCTGTGTTCTTATAAAAGTTAAATATTAATAGATGTATTCTAAACTTTATTATCAAAGTTTATCGTAAATAATAAGATTTAATTATATAAAATACTTAAAATAAATACTTAGATAAATTTTATAGTTTATATCAATAGATTGTTTTTAAATAATTATTTTAAACTAAAAATGCATTTAATGTATTTGTATATATTTTCACCATTAGAAAATATTTCTTTTTAAATAAACATTGTAAATAATAACCAATTTAAATAAAATACAATCTTTTATAAACTACTTAAATATTAGGTAAAATAATAAGATTTAATATATATATATATATATATATATATACATAGGGAAAGGATCAAGAGAGAACTCATTCTCAGGGAGAGAACTAAGGAACTCCTAACTAGAGGGGTACATTTGTAAATTGATTTCTAATTACACGCTACGCTTTCTGCTTCTTCTTACTTGTGCGATGACAAAAACTAACACACAATATACAACTCGCAGACACACACAACTAGACGACTCAGAACCCTAATTGTCTTCACGATATTCATACGAGCGGCGATTACGAGGTTTGTCTATTACACACCTCATCGCTTTTTCAAAATTGGCAATGTATATGTGTTTATTTGGTAAAATTGAGTCGTCTGTTGACCTAATTCATGAGAAATTGGCAAGATCTTTGCAAAAAGTGTGTTGTTTTTTCTTAATTACGTGAGTCGTAGAAGATTCTAAATTAGGGATTTTTTTGTCTATTTTCTAAAGTAAAATACTGAATTTCAGGGCCTTTAATGGAGATTCACAAATTAATTTCTATGCAAGGCCTTTAATGGATACATATTGAAGATCCATCCACCACTTGTACAACGTCAGACTTCTATTGAATATCGATTCATCTTATTTTCAACTGTTTGACATGGCAATTTAATATAATTTTTATCCAACTGTTATCTTCCTTTCTCATTCGTGTTTTTTTACTGTTTACAATTCTTTTACTGGTAAGTTGATTTAAGTATTACTTATAAGAATTAGACAAGGCCTAATTTGTTTGAAATCGTATTTCCCAATTGATTCTAGGTAAGAAACAATTACTACTTGAGTAAAAAAAAGAACCTAACTTGTTTGATTGTAATGCCCAAACGAGCTCATCGAGTTCTGTTAATATTTATTCAAATTAGACAATTATATTGACATTATATGTCTAGATTTAGGTGTTTCTATTTTATAAATTGTTGCTACTTAATTAAAAAAACTAATTTGTTTTATTATAATGCCTAACCGAGTTCATCCGTTGATATTGGGTAAACATCTTGTAATTCTAACAGTATTCAATTCCAATATGTTGTTTTTGATCAGCAAGGATTCTCTACGTATATGTAATATAATGTTAAGTATTGCATATATGTAATATAATGTATGCAAATAACATATCTCTGCTCGCGCGTACTAGATGTATGCTATTGTGTCCTGTTACAACTATATTATTGTGATGATGTTAATTGTTGTTATTAATTTAATAATTGAATGCCCAAACAAGTTTAACACATGTTACACGTATGCAATATATTTTACGACTGCCTCCCCCACTAACTATTTTTTACATATAAGCAACAACTGAACATTATCGTTTTTTAAACACACAACATATATGTATTATACATAAACATTCAAACATTTGTATCGACATTTACGTTACCAATTATAAACATATATTACACATGCGCAATATATGTTGACTAGTATTTTTTTTTATGTAAGTATAACATAATTATGTTAATTGTATAATGCAGAAAGTGTAATTAATATCAGATGGTATAGAGTTGGAGTACAAATGGTAGAACAAACTCAAATGGGGTTCAAATGTTTCCTGGAGCTGGAGCTACATGGTGATGCATGGATATGGTCGTTCAAGTTTATTTATTTTTATTTTTTTATGTGAACCATCTTTTTAATCTTGTGTGAAAAAGTTAACTATTTCCTATGTTTATGTCACACACTCTTATTCGTTTGACTTGGTAGTTAGAACCGTATTAACTTTGTTATCGCACATTCTCCATAACAGCCACTACAAATATGGCATTCGTCTAATCGAATCTAACTCGTTTTAAAATTAAAGTCTTTTAAGATCAGAAGTCAATAAATTAAATAGAAACCACACTATAGTGTATATGTATAATTACTATAGTGTGTTCTGAATGATCACAACACACATGTCTAAGTCGTAATACAACACAAAACCCTCATTCATATTGATATTGTCTTGACACTAACTATCCCAACCCTTAAACTTATAACATTGGTGTTTCTTTGTTTCATATCATAAATCATTAACTTTTTTTTCACGCCTTTGGTTTTTGTAACTCCATGTTTTTTTCAAACACCATGCTTTCTTTTTCTTGATACCATTTTTGCCTTATGCTCTTCATCATCTGGTTACAAATTAAAGTCGATTGTTAATTTATATACGTAAATTAATACAAAAGTAATACATTAGTACTACACACATGTACATGTTCAATACATCAGTACTACATATATGTAATACATTACTACTACATATATGTAATATAGTTATAGTGTTTTAAAAATACATGCAATTGAATACTTCATATATGTAACTACAATAATGCGTCTAATGGAATCATAATTTGTATAAACATTACCATCAAATATATTATATTACATATATGTAGTATACCTAAAAAAGTGTTGCATTAAGGTTATCATCACAATTTTCATATACATTACATATATGCAACATTAATAAATATGTGTGGTTACATTATATTATTAGGTTCAAACATATTACATATATGCAATACGAATAAACATATACAATCACATGAACCTTACTGATTTAAACACTACATGTCCACATCATCATTCAATCATCGCCAACCTTTACCCCATAATTAATTTGATTATCGTGGCCTTTTGATATCCTGTTCATCATCATACTTAGTCGTCCCCTGTTTTGATCTCGTTCTCCCTCTTCTGATCTTCATTTGAGGTAATTGAAAGCTTGGTTTTGATCACGTTTACATAAGGATCAAAAGCCCCAAACTTGTTTTGATTAATTGTAAACGATTGGTTCAAATTAGATTTCTAGGGTTTATGTATTGAACCAGTTTTAATCAACTGTTATATAATTATTTTGGAAACCATTCTCTAACGCAAGTCGGCTTGATGGCCAGCCGGGTAACACATGAAACATTGTGCCAGAGGTCGTGGGTTCGACCCCCTGCCACCCCGTTTTTGCCTTTATTTTTGGTATTTTGTTAAATTAATCAATTCTAATGGTTTAAAACCTTAATAAATGATAAATAATTTATATTTTATTAAAACCAACATTTTAACTCGTTGTTTTCCGAATCTCGTTTAGAACTAGATATATATACATATATCTATGTATATATATATAGGGAGAGGATCATGAGAGAACTTCATTTTATGGAGAGAACTAGAGAACTAATAATGAAGTATTTTTAATTTAATTAAAAAATATTTTTAAATTTTTTTTCTTTCATCCTTCTTCTGTGTTGTTATTCTTCACCACAAAAAAAAATATCGAAATGAAAAAAAAATATAAAAAAATTAGCGTTGTAATGCATATATGCTATACATCGACTTTTTTATAATGCATATGTGCAATAGTGTGTATTTTGATATTCGAAATAGTGTGGAATATCATGTATATAGTTGTTTGTATTGTATATTTGCAATATTATTATATTATATACAAAAATTGAAAAAAATCGATATAGTGAATATGTGCATTAGTGTTGTATTACATATATGCAATAATGTGTTTTGCATACAATTATTAGTGTCGTATTTTGCATATATTCAATAGTGTGTATTAGATAATGTATTTGTGTTGTATTATATGCAACAAAACATTATTTTATATATACAATACACATTAATGCACATACACATTAAATCGACGGTTTTTTTATGAACAATATCATCTTATTAGAAGGAGGAAAGAAAAAAATCACAATTTTTTTTTAAATTATTTAAAAAAATTCTTTAGTAGTTCTCTAGTTCTCTTTTTAAAAGGAGTTCTCTCTAAATCCGACCCCTATATATATTATATATATATATATATAAGTTATTAAAAGTTTATAAGGGTTTTTGTAATAAATATTTAGAAAAGATTTTGTTTATTTAGAATACGTAAATTAATGCATATAATATTAATTTAAATAATAATTTGGCTAGGTAATTTATAAACAAATGGCATTTTTATAAATATATATTGTTACCGCTTTAATGATTTAAGTACGAATATTTTATAAACAAATATTTTATGCAATTTTAATTTATAAGTAATCTTTATTAATCGTAAACTTTAAATAAAATATGATATACTTTCAATACATGTTCTTATCTCGTTTCTCTCTTAGTCCATTTGTTAATTTGTAGTTTTTTCCCGTTATTACAATTGTTAGGATTTGACTTTGCTACCTCTCGAGCGCGACGCTTACTCTTTTACCAATCTTAACGTATTTATTCATTTGCTTATTCTCTAAGGTGAGTTTACATATCCCTCTATTATCATATTTTAAATTTTGGGAGTGGCATGTATACCCTATTTAAAGTACTCATTTTTATTTATTTATCTATTCAGAACACAATTCAATATATGTTTATGTGTGATTATTGCATGCTCTATGACAATGCTCTATGTGCTTAATTGTTTATTTTATGTTTGGTGGTTGGTATCTCATCCTCATCTATCCTCATCTAGTATGATCATAAGTTTACCCAAGTACTTTGATTTCGTATCAATTAGAACAGGTCTACATCAATTTAGTTGTATACATTTTCAAAAGAATTGTAATACTCATCATTTACATATAAATTATGATTTATCTATATATATATATATATTATATATATATATAACACTAAAACTAATGTATTCTCACCAAAATTCGTGTTGACAAACTCTATTTTCATACATGTTACAGGTACAAGTAGTTGATACTATTTAAGATTGAAGACAATAGTTTGACCTTAGGATATCTATTTAAATACAAAATATGATGTATTTGTTGCGATTATTGAATTTGTGTACTTGTTTAATGTTAATGAAGTTAAATAATTATAAACTCTTTAATTAGTGTCTTCTGAGCTACTGTCCAATCAATATATTACGCCCCGACATGTTCGCCTTTGGTCGGGGTGTTACAGATTGGTATCATTGCCAAAGGCTATAAGACAGGTGGTTAGATATAACGGCCTAGTAGCATGCTTAGGGTCCATATACGTGATATGCATTTACGTGTTTGCACCTTTGAATTATTTATTGATTGTAGTAGCTCAAATATTATTTAATGATTTAGTATTATTCTTGTACACGAAAACACACACTTATTCCGAGGCTATGCCTCATTATCAAAAATTATTTTTTCTAGACTCTAGGACATATTTTTTTTTTTGGAAATTCCTTAAGAAATCTCACCTTTTTACTTCCCTCTCCTTGAGGATGAATCGTGGGACGGATATGTAGTAACTGTAAGAGGGACACACTTTTTTACCGAACCCTTGACACCAAGGCTTGCGACCCTAAGGAAGTATAATCGCATAAATCTCAATCAACCTCGAGACCTGGTTGCCTTCCTGGAATGTTCGGTAAGTGTGTGGAACTAATTAAGCCAAATCATATCACACCAAACGTACCCGAATCTACTACCCTCATTGTATCAAACGTGGTCATGTGACAATCACACTCTTAAATCAACGATGAGATTTTTTTTTTATTTTGTTAAGAAGGAATATTTTCTCAAATTATCAATTTAATCAATACTCTAAGTTAAGGTTATTAAAATTTTATTTTTTATTCTCATGAATTTTCACAAAACTCGAAATTTCACGTAGTTATACAAAATTTTTTTTCCAAAATATAATAAATTTTTTTTCACGTGTCGTCTTTGTAGCATGTCTTCTTCCCGCCTTATCAACCGTAACCGTCGCACCGGCAACTCGGGCCGTAGCATGTCATCCGGCATCGCTAAGGGAATCTTGGAAGCCCTCCCAACAATCATCTCTCAACTCCAAACTGTGAATGCTCCTACATCATCCACAACTCCGAACCCAACTGCTTGCTCCATCAAAAAATTCAAGGGTGCTAACCCGCCCGAATACTTCGGTATATACGGTGCTACCATTCTCCTCCAATGGTTTGAAGAAATGGAGAATGTGTTCCTCCATTGTGAATGTCCCGATGATTAGAAAACCACTTACGCCTCGAGCGTACTCAAGAAGAATGCCCTCAATTAGTGGAACAGTGAGAAGCGCACGCTTGGCGCCGAGGTTGCCATGGCCTTGACATGAGATGACCTCAAGAAACTCATGCTCAAGAAGTTTTGCCCGAAACACGAGATTCAGAAGTTGGAAGATGAGTTCTGGAATTTGATACAAGAAAGTGGTAAGGACACCATCTACAACGATCATTTCCATGAACTGAGCCTTCTCATCCCCCACATGGTCACTCCCCTTGAACGTTCAATCGACAAATACATCTCGGGTTGGCCTATGAAAATCCAAGATTTCGTCCTAAGTCGTGACCCTCTAACCCTCCATGATGCCATCACCTTAGCCGGTACCCTCACCGAGAACCACGTCAAGGCCGGGACCTTGACGCGGAAGAGTTCCAAGAATCCTGCATCCGAGCCCACCAAAGAACCTAAGCCCGAATCTTCTAAACTCGAGTCTTCTAAGCCCGAATCCTTCAAGCACAACAACAACAACTCTCCCCATTATCGCAACAATAAAAGAAAGCCCAATTCCCAAAACTATGTCTTGGCCCAATCGCAAGCCCAACCCACCAAGAAGCCCTACAAAGGACCCCACCCATTATGTGATACGTGTAACTTTCAACATTCGCCTAACCTCAAGTGTCGACAATGCACCCATTGCGATTGATTTGGTCATCTCTTTACCACATGTCGTGAACGCAACCAACTCATGATGCAACCATTTACCTCACCTCTTACCCAACTTACCCTATGCTCAACCGTTTACTCAATCACCCTCAACTATTAGAGCTTGCTACAATTTTGGAGACCCTAACAATTATCGCAATGCATGCCAAAGACTCACACACATGAACCAAATTCAATCCTACCCAACCCAAACCACTCAATATCAAGCTTACCAAGCCCATGTAAATCAACTTCAACCAATCCAAGATCAACCCATCCAAGCACTTCAAGCCCAACCCTTTCAACCAATTCAAGTCAACCAAATCCCAATCAACCTCAAGTGGCCAAGCTACTCAAGGACAAGTGTATTACATCAATGGTTCCTAAGTCTAAGCCTAACTCTTTATGAAGACATGCTACGCAAAAGACGTTTCTTTTATTTAGTTCTTTTCATTTAAATCTAATGTATTGACTTCCTTAAATCTCCAGTTTTGTTATGAATGAGAATTATGGTTATTTATAATGGTATTCAATCTCTCATTCATTCCTATTTTGTCGTTTATTGCACTATTTATTGTTACACAATTTATTATCATGATTTAAGTGGTCTATGACCGGCTATTTACCGGGACTATGTGAATGGTGATGTGCATAGTTATCTAATAGTACCGTATTTGTATCATAAACTACCGATGACCGAATTCCTACAAACGTTCTGGAAATTGGGATTATGAACATGTGTTGTGCATAGTTATCTAATAGGAGTCACATGTACAAATTTTATTTTAATACATGACTACCCAAACCCACCCCAAACTCACCGCATTTTCACAGTGCTCTTACCTTATCTCATCAATTTTATAATCTTGGTTTTAAAACTTATCTATTATTATATTCATAAGTCATGTGATTCATTTGTTGTGTGAACCAATTTATTATTGCGTGAATTTTGCCGTCATCTCAAGTATTTTCTCTATATTGTATGTGTAAGTTACTTATATAATTTCAAAATTTTTCTCTATCTATTTATTTCATTTTGTTGTTATTATTCTCGATGGTTAAATTCAACAATTTCGTTATTTTTAGGATTATTTTACTAGTTAATTATGTTCATCAATTTTCATTCAATTATTAGTTCATTGCTCTTGATCAAATGATATCGATTAAAAAATTTTCTTTTACCCTTGTTTTCAAACCCGCACAACGGGACAAACCATGTGCATCATGCGACGATCTAAATAATTATGAGTGCAAGCATAATTATCGAAATTCTCGCATGGAACTCATAGTGGATACGGTTGTGTGTCATAACTCACAACCGAGGGTGATTTTGGGTAACGATACAAATGTCGATGTGATAAGGGCATGGTGGATACGCCGCTGGTACATCCTATATATAAGCGTTATTTGGGTCACATGAAGATCTGTGTTATTATTTTATATGTATAAAAAATTGTAAATAAAAAAGAGATCTATTGACAATTACCTTCTTTCTTTATGTTATATTTTCTATAATTTCGGGACGAAATTTTCAAAAAGTTGTGAATACTATAACACTCGTCAAATTTAAAACCCGAAAATCCAACCCTAACCAACTGACCCGGTTGGACTCGCCCCAAACCCGACCCCATGACCCATCGCGCGACCCGTATCCCCCAACTAACAATCAAAACGCGTTTAAACTTCAAATTCGATATGGAAATAAGCATATTCGTAGTATATCCGACTCCATGACGCGGATAATTGATCAATTACGGCCTCCTTGTTCAAATCTCCAAAAAAGAACTTAATCAAACCCTAATTTCGATTATATATATAAACGATTTTTACATATCAATTCAACTCGTCCACATCATCATTCAATCATCACCAACCTTTACCCCATAATTAATTTGATTATCGTAACCTATTGATATCCTGTTCATCATCATCCTCACCTGTCTCCTGTTTTGATCTCGTTCCCCCTCTTCTAATCTTCGTTTGAGGTAAATGAAAGCGTGGTTTTGATCGCGTTTACATAAGGATCAAAAGCCCCAAACTTGTTTTGATTAATTGTAAACGATTAGTTCAAATTAGATTCCTAGGGTTTATCTATTGAACCAGTTTTAATCAACTGTTATACAATAATTTTGGAAACCATTCTCTAACGCAAGTCGCCTTGATGGCCAGCTGGGTAACACATGAAACACTGGGGCAGAGGTCGTGAGTTTTACCCCCTGCCACCCCGTTTTTGCCTTTATTTTTGGTATTTTGTTAAATTAATCAATTCTAATGGTTTAAAACCTTAATAAATGATAAATAATTTATATTTTATTAAAACCAACATTTTAACTCGTTGTTTTCCGAATCTCGTTTAGAACTAGATATATATACATATATATATATGTATATATATATGTATAAAATTTATTAAAAGTTTATAAGGGTTTTTGTAATAAATATTTAAAAAAAGAGTTTGTTTATTTAGAATACGTAAATTAATGTATATAATATTAATTTACATAAGAATTTGGCTAAGTAATTTATAAACAAATGGAATTTTTATAAATATATATTGTTACCGCTTTAATAATATAAGTACGAATATTTTATAAACAAATATTTTATGCAATATTAATTTATAAGTAATCTTTATTAATCATAAACTTTAAATAAAATATGCTATACTCTCAATACTTGTTCATATCTCGTTTCTCTCTTAGTCCATTTGTTAATTTGTAGTTTTTTCCCGTTATTACACTTGTTAGGATTTGACTTTGCTGCCTCTCGAGCGCGACACTTACTCTCTTACCAATTAAACGTATTTATTCGTTTGCTTATTCTCTAAGGTGAGTTTACATATCCCTCTTTTATCATCTTTTAAATTTTGGGAGTGGCATGTATACCCTATTTAAATTACTAATTTTTATTTATTTATCTATCCATAACACAATTCAATATATGTTTATGTGTGATTATTGCATGCTCTATGATAATGCTCTATGTGCTTATTTGTTTATTTTATGTTTGGTGGTTGGTATCTCATCCTCATCTAGTATGATCATACGTTTACCCAAGTACTTTGATTTCGTATCAATAAGAACGGGTCTACACCTATTTAGTTGTAAACATTTTCATAAGAATTGTAAAACTCATCATTTACATATAAATTATGATTTATCTATATATATATATATATAACACCAAAACTTATGTATTCTTACCAACATTCGTGTTGACAAACTCTATTTTCATACATGTTACAGGTACAAGTAGTTGATATTATTCAAGATTGAAGACAATAGTTTGACCTTAGGATATCTATTCAAATAACAAAATATGATGTATTTGTTATGATTAAATTGGTTCATAACAAAGAGTTAGATTATATTGAGTAAACTGATTCGATTCGATTAGTTTATACTAATCGATTCGATTAGTTCAAACCAATCTATTATATTAGTTTAAGAATTGATCGATTTGATTCTTTATATCCTCAAATCACTTTTATCTTTAACCTGATTCCTTCATCCTTTACTATCATGAGATTGAACAAGTTGATGCTATGACTTCATCCTAATCGAAACCATGTTCGATTCAATCAGTTTAACTAATATGCTCAGATTCATACTCAAAATTCAAACAGGTCGAAAACTCAATTCCTTTTAACCACTGACTCATGTAGTCCTGATAACACCAACTGAAATATCAGAAACTCAAACTTGGATGGTTTATGGGTTAATTTGAACCAAAACCACCCAAAACCCTAGAAAAATTCAAGAACTACACAAACTGATGTAAAAGCACAATTAAACTTGCCCAGAAGATGTTCAATCTGTTAACATCAAGAATCCAACTGCTAAAACAACAACAATAGCATTATGTAAGACCAAGAATCTCTTCAACGGCTCTGACATGAGCCGTCGAGAGCACGGAGAGAAAGAAGAAGCACGGATAATGAGAAGTTATAATGATCTACCGGTGGAGGAGGTTTCATGATGATGAAAGTCAAGAGTGATACAACGAAATTTGAAAGATGATTGTTATGGAGGGAGGCGGAGAATGGCGGTGTTAGGGTCTAGAGAGAGAGAGAGATAGAGTTGAGAGGAGAAGATATGGTCAACCTATCTCGTGATAGGGTCAAAATACTTTGAGATTTAAACTATTTTACAAACCCGATCCCTCAACTTTAAAAAGTTTACAGATTAAACCTGAAAATTATTAGCCGACCGAATCCGAACACTTTAAGTATAAGTATGATATATTTTGTTGGTCCGACACTTGACAAATATTGCACTAAGAGCCTTATCATAAGCCTTGTTTTTAAGATGAAATAAAGGTAAAAGGTAAAAGTAGAAAATAAAATAAAATAAAATAAAATTAAACATAAAATAAAATTAGTAAAAACACTTAAAGAGCTTTTAAGTTATAAACTAAACTAAAAAAAAAAAGAAAAAACAAAATAAGGTAAAATTGAAGTAAAGATGGAATTAATTTTATATTAATTATACTAATTATACATATTAAGAGTTTATATATATCTTTTGTAGAGAGAAAGATTACGATATGGAATCACATTGTCCGGTAATGTCCTAGATCGCACTTCTATTTGGATATTATTATGCCAAGAATCCAAAGTCAATTGTAAATATCATTTGTCCACTTTAAGCTTAACAAGTATTTTGATGTCTAGGTGATATGTTATTGTATGTATTAGGCATAATGCTTGTGTGGTCCCCATTTAATTTGACAAATTACAAACTCAATCAAACCTCCGGCTTAGTTTGCTTTCACATGTCACCTCAACTTGACTAAAACATTTCTTATTTGATCGCAATACGCTTATTGACACATTGACACTTTATTTTGGGCATATGCTCTATTTAGAAAAATTAAAATAAAACAGAAGTTCATGGCCTGAACAATCAGTTCTTATATGACTAAAAACAGAGAAAGTCCAAGGCTTGAACAAAAAGAAAGAAAATAAAACAAAGCAGAAGATTCATGGCCTTAACAATCAGATCTTGTATGACTACAAACATCGAAAGTCGAAGGCTTAAATCAAAATAAATGAAGAAATAAATCAGAAGGGAAACATCCTAAGATAGGCTTCTTTTGAATTTTCTTTTACTTTTCTTTTCTGACTCTTTTTCTTTTCTTAACGCTTTTCTTGACTCAATAAAATGAAATTAACACAAGATTACATTAGACGAATGTGATTAGGTAAAGAGAGGCTTGTGTATAATATGTTATTTACACTTATGCCTTCATTGATAAGACTTTATTTGTAGTCGTCAACCGCTTCGTGAACGTGTAACCACTAGCATGGATGAGTGTTTATGTTTATATCACTATGATACTTACTCATTTGTCAAGCATATCTACATATCAAGCGATGATCTTGTTGGCTTTTGGTCTACTCTTTTCGTGTGCTAAGATCATTAAAGATAATTTCTTATCATTTTCCAACGGCCAGATCAATTTCTCAAACTTTTTATAAATCTTAAAATTTCCGACACCCTCTATACGACAAAATATCCTTTTGAAACTTTTCTGAATGTAATATAATAAAATGAAGATAAAATGTAGAATATTTTTGGCAAAGTCAAGTGACTTAATTTTGTTTTTCTTAAAGATAAAAAATCTTTTTGGTCAGTCAAACTTAACTCATTTTTCTTCCTCTAAAATTGTGACATAATTGAAAAATATTTACAAGTTTTAACCACAAAAAAATAGAAATAACTTTGAGTCAAACATATCATGCCGAGCGACTCTACGAGAAGTAGAAATTTAGCATGATCAAAGGCTTTGGTGAAAATGTCAGCAAAGTAGTTATCAGATTCAACCCTTTCAATTGTGACTAACTTACGATCGAAAAAATCACGAATGAAATTCATTTGGATGCCAATGTGGTTTAGTCTTTGACTGTTGAACCGGGTTTTTAAAAATACACATTGCTACCTCATTGTCACACGAGCAAAGAAATTCAAACCGTAATCCGGCAGCTGATGCTGGATCCAAATGAACAGGAGGCGACAATGTACTTAGCTTTCGCAGTGGAGGAGGATACAGAGACCTGTTTCTTGCATTGCCATGAGATAATCGGTCACCCAAGAATTGACATCCTCCTTATGTTGATTTTATGTCCAAATTCCAACAACCAGAGGAGAATATTTATGGTGCCAAAGACCAAAACGAGGCTTTCCCTTGAGGTACCAAAAGACATGTTTGACAGTGACTCTTTCGGATTTGATTGATATCAGGTACACTGTAAGAAAGGGAACATGATGTCCGTCCTGCTTGCAATGAGATACATCAATGAACCAATTATGGACCTGATCAACTGGTTTTCGTACCTAGCACCGGTCTTGTAGCAATCAAAATTATGAAGGAATTAACATCTTTAAATCCAAAATTCTGAAAAATTTCATGAACGTATTTCTCTTGGTGAATTAGAATCCCGTCCGTCTGTCGTTGAACCTAAAGACCCAAGAAGAAGGTCATTTCCCCAGTGAACTCAATTCAAATCGATTTTGCATGACCTCATTAAACTCTCTGCATAAACTATCGCATGTAGACCGAAGATGATATCATCAACATACACTTGGACAAGAATTTACTCGCCCTTTACTTTCTTGATGAAGAGAGTTTTAACAATTACTCCTCTCATATAGCTATTTTTTAAAAGATGTTCAGCCAAGGTAGTATACCAAGCACAAGGTGCCTGATGCAGACCATAGAGAGCTTTATCAAGGCGGTAAACATAATCCGGACGATCAACATCTTCAAAACCTGGTGGTTGTTTGACATAAATTTTTCTTTTACTTTTCCATACAAGAAAGTAGTCTTAACATCCATTTGGTAAACTTTGAAATTCATGAAGGAGGCATAGCCAGAAAAGACATATAGCCTCAAGCCTAGCCATTGGAGCATAACCTTTATCATAATCCCACCCTTCACATTGTGAAAAGCCCTCACCACCAATCTTGTCTTATTTCTTTTGATAACCCCCTTATCATCCTTCTTGTTCCTGAAGACCAATTTGGTGCCGATTGGTTTCTTGTTTTCAGGTTTCTTTACAGTCTCCAAACACTTAATTTCTTGAATTGTAACAATTCCTCTTGCATTGCTTGCACCCATGAGTTTTCTTTAAGCGCGACCTTGTAATCTTTAGGCTAAACCTGAGATATAAAACAAGCAGAGAGACATTTGTTAATTGTACATGACTTGCTCCTGGTTTGAATACCGGCGGAGGGAGATCCTATGATGTTTTCATTAGTATGAGAACGATGAATCGGCAGTTGCGGGATATCTTCCACAATTTCAATAGGTTCAGCTTGCAACTCAATGGTTAGATTATTGATCGGATGAAATACTCTAGGAGCATTGAGTAAAACATCGGTGGCATGGTGGACAGCGTCAGGTTGATCTACCGCATGCTCTTGAGCAATTGGCTTATCCCACAACTCCTCAGTAACGGGACAACTATTGCTTGAATAGTTTTTAAGTCAGTTTTGTCAGAAACACCAGCAGCCAACTGATCAAACCTACTTGAAAATTTTCTTCTGTTAATGGAAGAGTGGTAATAGACTCAACCACACTTGGTTCAGCTTAGAGATTGACATCATGAGTGGAATTAACATCAATTTTGTCGGCATACATGAATGACGATTTCAAGTCAGAGTCAGCAACATCTTCAACAATGACTATGTCTGTTGTGTTTGCTAGCATAGGATTTGGATTAACCATAGCTGGTTGAGGACCTGCGGGCAATACATTTCTAATGGAAGATCCAGCAGCTAGAGTGACATCATTCATGTTATTTGAAAGGATTTGCACCAATGTTGGTTCAGACATCGGAGTGGGGGCCTGAGTACTTGTGGATGGGGAGGGATAAACTCCTTTGAATTGATTGAACATATATTCATAGTCGAACATCCAATTCAGACCTGTGCGCACATAAGTTGGATTAAGCTCTTGGCGGTCAACGTTGAACGATTCCATGATTAATTTCGTTGCCTTGTTGCATACGCGATAAGCGGACTTGTTAACAACATATCCAATAAAGTAACACTCATCTTCCTTTTCTGCAAACTTGGAGTCAGAGTTAACACCATTGTTAACACCAGAGTGAAGCAGAGTACAAGGACATCCAAACATCTTGAAGTAGTTGACCAGCGGCTTAGTCTTGTAATAAACTTCATAAGGGGTCTGTCTTTAACACTTGGTAACTAGCACATGAGTTCGAATAAAGTAAGCAATGTTTATAGCTTCCCCCATAAGAACAAGGGAAGCTTTGAATCTGAAAGCAATGTTCTTACATTTTCAATCAATGTTCGATTACGATGCCCAACAACTCCTTTTTGCTGTGGAGTATACGGATCATTGAATTGGTGATCTATCCCTAGTGAGTGATAGAAGCCATCCACTGTTTTGTTGTAGAACTTAGTACCATTGTCACTTCGAATGAGCTTCACTTTCTTATCAGTTTGTCTCTCCACCATAGTAATAAACTTGATTATAAACCGAGCGGTCTCATCCTTGTGTCCTAAAAGGAAAGTCCAGCTGAAACGAGAGAAATCATAGCCGATTGCCAAGGGATGAATTGGATCAAGGAGATCCATATCTAACAGCTGAAGAATGGAGTCGATAGTATTGACGGTCTTAGGCCAGTGAGGGAGCTTATACTGTTTGCACTTTGAATAGGAAAGACATTTTTCTATGCCAGAAAAAGATTTAATTGGCAACCCCTTCACATGCTCACCTTTTACTAGTTTGTTTTAATTTTTTGAAATTAACGTGAGCAAGATGGCAATGCCAAAGAGATGAATCGTTCTCCGAGGCTTTGGACAAAAGACAGGACTCAGTTCTCAGAGAGTATGAACTATTCATGTCCAAGATATAGGCATCATTTTGCCTCGGAGTACACATCTAAATCCATTCTTTTGGGACTGTGAAACCTGGTTTGAGAATCAAACCTTCATTCTTTGTAAATAGTGCCAAAAACTTCTTGTTGCAAATTTGTTGACATCATAAAAAGTGAGTGTGGGATTAGAAACCACACCCTTCTTGGTCATGTTACCTCCCACATCTCCAGCAAAAGAGACGTATCCACCATCAAACGGTTGCACGTCGAACAGAAAGGACTCGTCCCTTGTCATGTGACTGGTGCAGCAACTATCTAAGTACCAAATACTATTGACAGGCTTTATTGACTACCCCTACACACATTAACAACTAATTATATATGGTTTCCCGAGACTTAGACGTCTCAGGAAGGTTGACAATGAAATCACCAAATTTTATTTTATTTTTTAGAAAGATGAAGCTTTTAGGCAAGTTATAATCTGAAGATTGGTCCTTGAGAATATGCACAGATGCATGATTCCTAGTTTTTGAAAATGGTTTGGACCGTCTCCTTTTTTACTTTAAGACAAAATCCTCCGATCTTAGGATATCTCTTATTTGTGTCCTTTGAAGAGATCTTGGGTTTTTCAATTGTAGTGCCCTACTTTCCTCTTTTCTTCTTGGTTATCCAAAAAGGTTTCCTTATATTAGGATTGTTTGTGGATCCCACATCCATTTCCTGGCAATTTTAATTGCTTTGTCAGTCCTTGATCTTGAGCTGTTAGCAGCCTTTGATCAGTACCGATGAAGTGGTCTTTTCATCTCTTTTTGTTGTCGATGTCAGTTCTTGCAATGTCTTGCATGGTGAGATGGGTTTCCTCACACATAACAACACTTCTGTCTATGAATCTTAGAGTTGTCATCTGAACTAGAATAATATGGATGCAACAGGAATGGTGATCCTTGGAAAGAAACATGAATTTGGAAACTATTTAACCATAACTATAATTGTTAAAATCAATTGAATATCAAGAATCAACATAGTTTGGTTGATGGTGACTATTATAATTGTAATCATACCAGTTGTATGACTGAGGACTTGTTTGTTAATTAGTTGTTGGAGAAAATGATTGTTTACTTGGTGGAATGTATTTACACGAAGTACTTATTGTTTCATTTTCAAAAGCTCTATTTTGATTTACATTTTCCTCATACTTACTACTAGATGATGTACAACTTGCTACATTCACATCATCATCCTTTTTCATGTTTTGGCATTTTTCATCAATAAATTCATCGTAAATTGTTTCACAATCACTATATGAAATAACATCAATATTTTCATTCAAAATAGAGTGAAAGGTGCCAACACTAACACTGTCACATGATACATTATCATCCGAAGATGAGGTCAATGTATTATGCTTGGAAATCAAATTGTTATTATTACAGACATAGTTGGTAAATGGTTTTGAATTCACATTAGACAGAAAAAGTGAATTTTTTTTCTTTCTTCGTCACAACCCATGTCCTTTTCCACCGACCCACACTTAGCTACACCACTTGCTGAAAAAGACAAATCACCATTAGAATCAACCGAAACAGATGAGGAATCATCCTGTTTTGACGCGGGAGGAATAAATGTCTTTAGTTTTAGTACATGACCAACCCCGTAGACCATTTCATCCTCAGGAGGGGTGTTGAAACTAAAGTGAGGTATGGGTGTATAATTATCATTAAACGGAGGTGGTATTGCCACAAATTAGTTTCCCAAACCTATCTTTTGTTTAACACCCATATGAGCTCCAATGATGCCATAAGCTTATCAGAGGCCATTTCAAACTTACCAACAATAATTTTTCTTTTAGAAAGTTCTAGTTCTAATTTCTCAATTTTAGCACTTAACTTTCATGATATTCTATAGTTTTAGTGGCCTGAAATAATTTACCATGCATCTTAGTCGTATCATCATTGTGAGTCTTAATCCTAGTGGTGTATATCTTATCAGCTTTCTTATATCCATCGTTCAGAGATTTCAAACTTTGATTTTCCTAAATCAGGGTAGCATTATGAGATCTATAAAATTCTACTTTAACGATACAAGCTTGAGAGCAAAGATTTTTGTGTACCTTGGGAGTTTCAGGAGTGGCGAGGTTTCCTTCTGGTGAAGAACTTGAGGAACCCATCAAGTCATCAATGAAAGCCATCTTTGCCATGGTCAGAGGATTTGCTAACTCTGTGAATTGTTTATCTTCCCATCCTGAATGAGTAGACCCTTCAGTTTGGGTGACAAGAGCTCTGGAGCTTGAACTTTAATTACCTTGACCGCCTCAAGAACCTTTATGACTAGTTGCCCTTTTGTCATTTCTTCTTCCTCCCTAATTCTCTGTAACATCAGTGACCTTGATGTCATAGGTAGGCTTTGCAGGATTGGTGCATTATCTTTATCAAACTCGATACTGTGCACATTTGAATCCTTGAAGCTGTCACAACTGTATTTCTTCATGAAGCTTGTTGCTCTGTGAACAGTCATGGCCATGTGATACCTTATGTCCATCTTTTCAAGGTCCTTATCGTTAATCACATGAATGTATCCTTGCTAGAATGAAGGAGGTAGCAGGTTTCCTTGCATCAACTGTTCCTAACTAACCTTAAAGGCATGGTAAAGAACTACATGAGGATAATCAATGTCACTGGTTTGGCTAGGAAGAGAATGGGATGGTTGACTTCACAGAGAGCTTAAACCATGTGGCTTGAGAGCTTGTTCAACGACTTTGTAAACTGTAGTTTGAAATGGACTAGAGCTTGCAGAGTGAGGTGATGGCTTGCTTGCAGATGTTTTGAGAGCCATGTTGCTTGATGTTGGAGTGGAGTACAAATTGGCTCCGTTAACTGAATGAACCTTTGTATGGGATTGGCTGAGAAATGATGCTTGAACCTGTTGCAATTCCAGCTTGATTTAGGGAACACGTATGATTGTTCATTCGGAGTCTATCATCCATCTCAAAGGACTTGATTAATGACACTAAGTCTTGAAGGGAAAGAGTTTGCAAGTTTGTAGTTTTTTGAATGGTGATCACACTTGTGTTCTAGGTATAGTATATGGCAAGGAGCTCAACAACTTGTGACTGACCTATGAGGCCTCATTGTAAATTCCAACACTTCTCATTTTGGTGATCAATTTCTCAAATCTACTAATGAGAGTTGCTACAGTTTCACCTTGAATGTGATTGAACATGTTGAACTCTCTTTTTAGCATCTCCTTTCGACTGTTTCTCATCTCAAGGTTTCCTTCAAACTTCTCAATAAGAGAGTCCCAAAGTCCTTTGGCAGAGGTTTGATATCTCAAGGTTTGAGCGATTTCAGCTGATAGACTAACACTGAGAATTCGATAAGCCTTTTCATCTTCTTGAAGAAGTTTCTTGTCTTCATCTCTGTAGGCTTCAATAGGAGTGTCAGCTAGTTCATCAGGGGTTTAAGTAAATAAAAATTGTTCTAAGGAGAGCACTGTAGTCATCCTTATGTAGTTTCTGAATCTCCACTTGAAATCGTCAAAGTTATACTCGAAAGTCATTAACTTTAGAGGCTTTGTAGTAGTACTGGCCTCATTCTCCAACATCATGTAGCTCTATCAGTAGTCATCTTCAAAGTCTTGATTAATGCTTACAAAAATCTTTAACGGCTTCTTGGACAAACAAGTATAAACCAATTGATTCTCAAAGTATTCGATTTGTGCAAAGTAATCGAGTCGAATTGGAATAAAAGGAATGATTCTTGAAGGAATAGAATCGAAGTCAAAACTGATCAAACTTCCACAAGGTAATCGAATCAAGTGGGATTCGATTAATTTTGGGATTCGATTACTTATGGGAATCGATTACCTTCTGAGTTAGATAACTTTCCATTATTCGATTGGAATACTTTCTTTTGGAAAAGTGCAGATTGCACTTTTCTCACAACTTTTCATGCACGTACAATATTTTCCATTTAAAGAAAGTCGATTACTTAACTCAACACCAAGAACACTTTCATATTTTTAACCATTCAAACATTATAAACCAACATTTGAACTCTTGATTCTCAAACCCATAAACCCTTAATCTTTGTTGAATACCTTATTTCCAAACCCGTAAACATACACAAACACCAAGTGAACCCTTAAACCCACTTTAACACTTGAACACTTGTCTTCAACCACAACGAGGCCAAAATCCAAGGTTGTGATTCAAGAACCACAACTAGACCACCTAGCTAGCGGAAATCACTAGTTGGCTAACTAAAATCTCGGATCTTGATGTGTGTTAGTGCAGCCATGAGAATGAGAGTGGAAAGGGAGTAAGGAAAAAGTTAGATGGATAATATGTTTGTCAAATGGTTTTTTTTGATGTATGGGCATGCCTCACTATATATAGTGAGGCCATGCCATACAATCTTCCTATTCATAATGGCCCAATGGGCTTAATACAAACGGCCTCGTACCCAAACAAACAAGAAAGTAAATTATTACATGCATGATAAACAACGGGAATAATACATAAGACTACATGAACAAAATGGGCTCTACAATAGTAATTCTGGAATTTTTCGGATGGTTCGGATATCCAAACTATTAAATTTAATATTCTTTTAATTATTTATATATACTAAATTACCAAACATAAAATGAGATACCAGTAATCTAGAACATATGTAGCAGCGCCGTTCCTCAACTCCTCAAGTCCTCCACGTTCCATCAACCACATCCGTCCTTCCACACACGCGGCCGGCGGCCGCGTTTATCATCATCTCCTACTCGACACTACAGCCCTCCACCGTTGTCCCTCACTGTCTTACGTCTCTGGCTCTTTCCATCGTATCACACCATATAGTGTGTCGATCGTGCGTCTATTGAGATATTTTGAAACTAGTAGGATTACAAAGTCCTTATAAATATTTGATGGAGTGATAACGTGGAATCACAAAACGTCTTGTGTCCAGCCAAGGAAGACAAGACATTTAAGAGTAGTGACAAGGTATTCTCAAAATAAATTTGTTTATTGTTGACCCCTTGAGCAATGCAATATGTGATGAGCATCAGGATATTATTTTGATCCAGAGGCTTGAAAGCTAAGGCAAATATTAACCTGTCACTTGACTTTTGTTGTTATTAAGGTTATCTGATTTTGATTGGTTAAGATTACGGAGGTGAAAGTGTCACTTACAACTTTTCCAATTTCATATGATTCATCAAATTTTCTTTCTTTTCAAACAATTCCTTTCTATTCATGACAAAGAGTATCAATCACAATGGCACTTTCAAATAAATGTCTGATCGGATATAAATTCATATGAAACAAGTTTAAGTTTTGTTATTTTCTTTTTATTCTCTTAACATTAAGCCAGCCTACACCTTTTTAAAGTGAAAACAATTAAGTTTAATAAATAGTAAATTATTTTTCCAATGATTTTAAGGTGAATCATTTGATTTTTTAAAACATTATTTATTGGTGATATATGTGTACTATTAATAGTAGGTTTTAAAGTCAAGGTCGACATAAGTCACATTCTGACAGAGTTCAGAGAAGTCCAAGATTTCCCATAACAAAATTAGGGTTCATAACGCTTAAGGTAATAATAATCCTCAAACTACCCGATCGTTGTTAGATTACAGCACGATTCGTTTATCATTTGCTTGTGGGTCTTGATCGAAGATTACTATGCATGATTATTGCAGTGTTTATCGTTGAAAAAAATATGTGAAGTAATTAAGGTCATAATTTGATGCATCTGCAGATGAATTGATTTTCAATTGCGGAGGTGTTTTTTGTGTTCTGATTCGTATTTATATACACTTGATTGAAATAATTAAGGTCATAATTTGTTTATGCTTACAAGCAAATTGAGTGCTCCGTTAATTACATAGAATTGTAAACTTTTGGCATCATCTTTTATACACACACGTGTTAGCTTCTTTCAATGTAATACCTGCTGTATCCAATTGCATAGATTGTTAATGTTTGGTGTTTAAACATTTGGTAATTTGTTAGATCTAAATTTTTTGATGTTTGATGTTTAAACATTTCGAAATTTGTTAGATTTGAAAATTTTTTGATGTTTCGTGTTTAATCATTACGTAAGTTGTTAGATCTGAATTGTTTGATGTTTAAACATTTCGTAATTTGTTAGATCTGAAATTTTAGATGTTTTATGGTTAAAAATTTGGTAGCTTGTCAGATCTGAGATTTTTGACATTTGATGGTTAAACATTAGGTAATTTGTTAGATCTGCATTTTTTTGATATTTGATGGTTAATCATTTGGTAATTTGTTGGATCCAAACTTTTTGATGTTTAATGTTTAAACATATGGTAATTTGTTAGATGATTTTTTAATGTTTGAAGTTTAAATGTTTGGTAAGTTGATAGATTTAAATTTGTTGTACGACGCATTGTGTTTCTCTTTTTTAAATGACTATTACATAAATTAATAATCAATTGAGACTGCACAAGTTTTTTGAAAGTAAATTTTGGGGCAAGCAAGTCATGGTATGATATATGAAGAGAAACTGATGATAGAATGTGTAATTATAGGCGATACAACAATGTAGGCATTTATATTGTAGGCTCTACACTTAAGAAATAGAGATTTACAAAATAATCGCATTAAAATGAAGGAATTAAGGAGAATATTGCAAAACAAGGTGATTATGATAAAATCATTAGGTTATTAAATCAAGGTTTCCGGGGCCTAACCCTACTTTTCTCCGGTAGGTGCAGATAACTATGAATTGCAACCTGGCATTGTCTAAACAAGCATGCCCGGCATATTCATAGCTGCTCGTGAAACCAAGTACTTATCTTTCATTACAAGCTAGTTCATGTATTCTTTTTGTGTAATCAGGGCTTCTTTAGATTGTCTATGAGATTCTTTTTGCGGTTCTATTTGTTTTCTTTCTTTTTAGGTATTCATTGAATAGACGTACTCGTCATGTTATAATACTATATATGTACAGTTTTGAATACCTCGTGCTTTGTTGTCAAACTCATGGAAAAAGACACGTGTTTGCAGTCGCAGTTACTCTATTAGCTCAGACCAGATGTATCGCAATGAAGGTCTTGCTGATTTGACTCCGGAGGAGCAAGCTGCAGCTGAAGAAAGCTTTTTGTCAACTTATCGTAAACCTTTTGAATTATACAATATTCTTCAACAAAGCTTTGCTAGAAATGTAATCTTTTTAATCTGTTTTCTCTTTTGGTTACATAATCTGTTTTCTCTAAACTTGCAAAATTACATATTTCTCTAAAACACAAATTTTCAATGCATAAGGTACCATGCCCTATCTTTGTTGGATCTGATACAAATCATACATTTCTCCGTCACATGAATTATATTACATGACCTTTAAGGGTTAATGCATAAATCCGCACGTGTTTTTTTTTTGCAGCCCGTATTTCTTAAGAGATGTCTGAGTTACGAAAGAGAAGCTAAGCTGGAAAAAGAAAAAAGGTAAGAATCGCCAAATCAAACTCACAACAATTTATACTATTGATTAGATTGTTCTCTTATTATTGAATATGCTGTCTAGATTGGCTCTCATCTTTTAGGGTTCTACCTTGCTTTAATACAAATTTGGGCTTGCTTTTCCGTAATTATATTATTATCGGGTCTCTCATTAAAAGTCCTTGTTAATTAATGGCCTATACAGTTTTGAAAGATATGGGTTTCGTTTTCCTGTATTGTAGGATACAAATATCAGTATCTACATCTGGCGCTACTACTTCAAATGTCGATGGATCTCAAATTCAGACCCTTTTTCCTCTTTATGTGTTTCCGGCAAGACCAGTGTCTACTACGAGCGTGGAGGTGATTACAAATTTATGCTTTTGTTTATTTACTTTTCATGCTTTATTAGTTTCTTTTTACCATTTCTTATTTACTTATTGATGCCAAATGGCTAGTTTTCTTTGTTTATATTTTTCAGACACAGACTGCAGTTGTTTATCGCTTTAAGCGAGCACGTAAGTTGAGAGTTTTTGGTGGGTCTGAGACAGCAAAATTTATTCTCTGTGAGATGAATAAATTATCGAATGAGATCAAATCTGGATCTATTGAGATGTTGGTGGTTAGCTGTGGTATGACATCGGTTCTAGTTTTTGTTATATTTGGCGAATCGTTATGAAAAGTTTGTAGCGGTTTTGAGTTTTTATCTTCTATTGCAGCTGACTCCTCAAATTCTCAGAGTATGGATCTAACGGATGATCACATGTTTTCTAACTCACGTAAGATATGCTCTAGATCCGGAATCTTGTTCATTAATACATAAGACTAAATTATTGCGAGAACACCGCTAAATCATTTAATTTTTCTATCAATAGTTCATATTTTTAGATACTTCTTACATACAAATGTCTATGTTCTATACATAAAAAACCATTTTGTTTATATGTTTATTTTTTCACTTTTAAATGATTACCTACACATGATACACATAACCTATACATGTGTAGGCTCTATAAATAAACAAACTTTGTTTGTGTATTTTGTTAGAATGTTAAAAAAGTGATGATTAAATATTACATCGTAAATATTATTTTTTTGTATTTTAAATTTGAAAACAAATGATTTTTTTTTCTTCTTTCTGTTCTCGCAATGAAGTCTCTTTAATGGACCTCTCCCAAGATGTATATATAAGCACCTATCTATATATATGTATATGCATTTATATACATTAATATGGATGCGTGTATTTTAATCTCTATTTTTTGTATACTGTGAGCGTATTCTGATCTACATTTTGCGTGCCAGTGAATTGTTCGGGTTACTGTTTGTTTGGGAAGATTCCAATGGATTCACTTCACTCTTCATGGGAGAATGCTCCACCATTAAGCTTAGGCGGGAGATCTGAAATGAAGTTGTTTATTAATATGAAGGCATGCTCTATGAAGGTATGCTTGCTCTGGCGTATTAAGTAAAATTGGTAAACCGTGATCGAATTGAAAATCTTATTTGTAAATCACATGTTCCATAAGATATCACAGCAAAAAGTTACTGAATAAGTGTTGTTTTACTGCTAAAGTTTAGTTGAATGATTAGGAATATTTTGTTTTTTTGAAGCTTAAAACATTCTTTTTGGGTCTTTTAGTTGGTATCTTTTTTCGTTCTCTATCTTCTATAAACTTATTTCTCACTCACATCATGGGGTTTAACGTTGCAGTTGAGTTCTGTAAATGGGGAAAAGCGTGTCTTTTCAGTTGCCCTATAACTCGGAAGCTGTGGTATATATGCTCTTAACCTTTAGTTCGCGACGCATACTTTTTATTTTATTTTAGTTTGATTTTATGGTTTTTGAAGAGCATATTGCAACAGGTACCGGTTGATATTTTCACTGAAGAATATCGTGTTAAAACCTGATCCTACTTCCATTCTGCAGTATGTGGGTCACTCATGCACATGCAAGTTTTATCAGCCGAGTCTTCTGCATTGCACTTTGATTTTGTTTAAAATAAAGCCGTTTGGCTAACGTTGTGTTTACCTAGTCATCGGGAGTAATTGTTTCTCGTTTGTTATCTTCTCTTATATAAAAGATGGTTTGGATATAAAGTATTCTACTTTTTGAATCAATATTCTATATTAAAGTGAGCCCTTGCTGCATTCTTGTTCTTTATTCATCACAAAAAGCCAACATCGACGTGGTATCATAGCAAAGTACCCCTGATATTGCAAAACCCTAGAAAAAACATCCGACTACCTCATTGCCAATCTAACCAGCATACTTCCAATTGCATTGACCCCCATCCCGGTGTTCAAGGGTGAGGTTTACAACTTCTGGAGTATTCGCATGAAGGTTATTCTTAGATCAATTAGGGACCTATTGGAACAGTAGAATCCAGTATCGATGGCAAAGACATGACTAGAGGTGCACAAATCGGGTTCACCTTGAAAACCCGAAACGGTTCGGAACCGGTTTTTTTCACACCGGGTAGAAAATGAAACCGGTTTCAGTCAGGAACCGGTTCGGTTCCCGACCCGAACCGATGCCCAGAAATGCAAACTTTTAGGAACCGGGTAGGTTGGAACAGGAACCGGTTTTTACGTAAAAACCGGTTCCACCGGTTTTTTTAGAAATTTAAACATTATAGCCGTTAGGAACCGGTTCCAACGGCTATATAGCCGTTTTTGACCGTTAGAACCGGTTTTTTAACTATAAATAGGTTATCTTCTTTCTATAAATAGCAAGGTTTGTTTGTGTACTTGTTAAACCACTCCCAAAACTATAAAACACACTCCAAACCACAATTAACCTTAAACCGACAACAAATGGCAACCAATGATGACGTTGTTATGGTGATCGAAACAACAAGATGCCCCAATGTTTGGGTTCATTACGATTTGTGTCTCATGACCGACTCACATGAGTTGGCACGTTGCAAATATTGCTCGAAGTTTCTTAAAGCAGCGTCCAACTCGACATTACGAAAACATACGAATAAGTATTGTCGAGAGAAAAGAAGAATGGAAGCTAAAAAAACGGAAGTGGGAGAGTCGTCCCAAAAATAAGTATTCCTGGGTTAAAACGACGGACTTTGTTTTTTATGTTTTAGTTGTTATGTTTAGTATCGTTTATGTTTTAATAATGTTTGTAATAGTTATTTTTTAGATGAATAAAATGTTCGTCGTTATTAAAAAAGTAACAAACAATTAATCATGAGTAACAAAAGTAATTATAATAAAACAAATCAAAACTAAATATTAGTTGAACAAGTTACAAATAATTTTACCAAAACAAATAATTACAACTCTTCTTCGTCTTCATTCTCGTCTTCACCCTCGTCTTCGTTATCGGAAGAAACCCCGTCCTCCACCTCCTCATCATGAATATGACGCTCTATTGGTATTTCGTCTTCAAAGTTCGCCTTGTGTTGTACACGATCCACCGCATCCAAATGGTCCTTTAGGCAAATGCAAACCTCTAGAGACTCGGGAGTTAGTTTTGTTCTTCGCATAGATAACACCCTCCCACTAAGAGAAAAAACCGATTCGGAAGCAACCGTTGAGGCTTGTACGGCAAGCAAATCACGAGCCATGGCGGATAGAATGGGAAATTCGTTTTGTTTACCTTTCCACCAAGCCAACAAATCAATATTGCGAATTTCATCGACCGTTGCGCCCTCAACATAGTTTGCTCCACTATATCGACCAAGTTCGCTACTTGGTGTGTTTCCTCTTTGCCTCTTAGATGCCGATTCACGAATCCCATTCATCAAGTTTATAAGTGGGTCATTGCACGGCCTACCGGTTGTTGTTTTTTTCACAAAAGACGATCTCGTGCTTGGACCATACATTTGAAAATAATGGTCATAAAGTTCTTGAAGGTTTTTGTTGAACTTGTCCTTCGCTTCCGTCGACAACTTCGGGTCAATCTCGTGCATACTTAAGTTGTCGAATATTTCCTCAATCGTTGTTTCAACCCCATTAACATTCCAATAGGGGTTTAATGCGGCGGCACAAGTAAAGACCGGCGGTATGATTTCAAAATATTTTATGAACTTTTCTTTCATCACCGCAACAATATTTTCGAAGAGTTTGTTCTTCTCCGCAAAGCTTTTAAAAACACAAGACATATAGTATAATTCTTGCAAAACCCAACAACTAGTAGGGTAATAGACTCCCGATAATTTTGTTGTTGACTTTTTGAACACATCAAGATACTCCAACAAATAACCGACTTGGACCCAAACACTTTCCGGAAACATATCGGCCTCGCGTTCTTCAACAAGATTGTTATGAAAAGCTTGTAAAGTTTGGCGTTGGGCAAAAGCACACTTTAACATATGACAAGTTGAGTTCCAACGGGTTGGAACGTCCCAATTCGGCCCCAAATACTTTCTTTTAACCGACTTGCAATAGTTCTTATATTCAAGATGTCTTCTTTTACCACTTTTGAAGACATCTTGTAACATAAGTCTAAAGTATTTTAAATCATCACAAATGTGTTCATTGTCAAGACCTATTTGGACAACCAAGTTGATGATATGTGCAACACATCGGACATGAAAAAAATCCCCGAAACAAGGTGGTGAATATTTAATGATAAATTTTTCAGCCGCCTTAGTATTGTTTGAAGCGTTGTCAAACGAAATCGAAAATATTTTATTTCTCAAGTTGTAAGTCGTTATAACTTCATCAAGTAATTCAAACAATTTTTCGGCGGTATGTGGGAATGGGAAGTTTTCAAAAGCGATGGTGCGTTTCATCAATTGCCATGTCACCGGATCAACCCAATGAGCGGTGACACATATGTATGATTCGGGCAACCCGTGTGGTGCCGACCAAACATCGGTAGTTAAACTAACCATGGCTTCTAAAGAATGAAAAGACTCGATTAACTCTTTTTTAGCTCACTCCCACAACCTGATACAATGACGTCTTAAGGTAGTACGACTTACATGTGTGTATCTTGGTTGTAGAGTTTCGCGAATCAACGACGTCAACTCCGGGTCATCAAAGTGGTTAAACGGCAAACCTCGTTGAATAACGAACTTTGCCATTCTATCTTGAACTTGAGTCGTGTTGTAACGAAATAGTGTACCATCTTTACCCAAGTCAATTTGATCGGTCGTGCCAATCCCTTTCAACGCCTTGCAATATGGCTTCTCGATGTGCTTTCTCAAAGTAGAGTTGGAATCGTGCTTTAATATTGAACCACATAGTTTGCAACGAGCCTTTTGATAACCTTCGTCATCCACAATCAAATCCCAATTCTTCCATACGTCTTGGTTGCAGTTATGGTTGACTACCGTAACAACCCTTGGGTCCTCCGTAACAGGAACGGGGGCAACAAAAACACTCTTCTTAGCCTTGTTGTTAGTTTTTTTTGATGGGTGCCATAATAATATTTAGTTGGATGGTCGGGTAAAGGAACTGGTTTGCTAAAGGAGTAGTGTTGTAGTTTGTTTTTGAGTTTGGTGGTGAAACAAGTAATGGAAACAACTTATATATAGGTTTGGCCCAAAAACCGGTTCCAACGGCTATATTACCGTTGGAACCGGTTCCAACGGATCTATTGTCTTAAAAACCGGTTCCAACGGCTATATTACCGTTGGAACCGGTTCCAACGGCTAATTGGTGTCTAAAAAAACCGGTTCCAACGGCTATATTACCGTTGGAACCGGTTCCAACGGCTAGTTTGACTTTTGTTTGACCCTAAAAAAAACCCGTCGGAACCGGTTATTCCGGGTACGAACCAAACCGGTTCCAATTAAGAACCGGGTAGGAACCGGTTTGGAACCGGTACTGACATATAAATATTAGAACCGGGTACGATTTTCGGGTACAAAAATACCCAAACCGGGTATTGTTCCAACCGGGTTGGAACTGGAACCGGTTCCGGTTCGGTTCCACCAGTTAGGTTCCGGAATCGGTTCCACCATGTCGTCGAGAAAGAGGGATGCTTATGCAATGGCCATTATTCAGAAGGCTGTTCAAGATAGCTTATTTTCTGGAATTGGTGTTGCTTCCTCAACCAAAGAAACATTGGTTGAGGTTAGCGAAATAAAGACCAAATCTGTCTTTATAGGTTGTATTCTCCTAATAATATTTTCGAACCTGGTAACCACTTTCGTGTATAAGTATTTTATTAAATTATTTTGATGAGTTATTCGAATCTAAAACAAACAGTTTAGAAAATAACAAACACGAGTATGTTTTTATCTCAAGTGTCTAACCCGAAATGGACCAAAATTTGTGTTTTTATAAGAAGCGAACCATTACATCGTTTTGATGAAATGGCCCAACGATTCATAAATCACTGTCTGTTTTGCACTACCCCTTGAACCCCCACTATGGTGGCACTAACAACCATGAAATCATATTAGCCTCGAACGAGCGTGCTATCGATCTGCACCTTCTAACTTGTAAAAAATCTTATTCAGATTTCCTTTTGGACATAAGTTACCTTATTCACATGCTACATAACCAATTAAGGAAAATTGTGGAAAGAATTGAAGTACGTTCACATATATAAGGCCAAGGGTTCTAGAGGTGTGAAGAAGGCCGTGTAGAAAACACTACAATAAATGTTATCTTATACAACAAAGCATTAGTGATGACAAAAAGTCGTCAACATAGGATTGGCTTGGAATTGTTTTTGTTTTTTGGCTTTTTGGGACGACATGTCGTTGCTACATGGTATTTTTATTAATTTTATTTGTATTTCGGATTAATCGATACCTTGAACGACGCCGTGTGTGCAAGCTTGTCCGGAACATGTGTCTCCGACGTAGCCTAATTAAATAAATATTTTTTGTATTATTATTAATGAAAACGATATTGTATCACTTAGCATGTGGCCACAACATGTGGTCTCCACTGAGTAGTCATAAAGCCTCACATCCGGGCATTATGTGACACGTGACGCCTAGTCAGA
The DNA here is from genome assembly GCF_021521415.1 of Bidens hawaiensis. Taxonomy (NCBI): domain Eukaryota; kingdom Viridiplantae; phylum Streptophyta; class Magnoliopsida; order Asterales; family Asteraceae; genus Bidens; species Bidens hawaiensis. The sequence goes on along the minus strand of NW_027491371.1, from coordinate 578,372 downwards.
GTTATGGTTTTATACAAAAATAGAGTGTAGTCATAAAGCCTCCATAATATCTCAAACTCCATTATTTTATTATTTTTTTTGCCTATGACCTGTGTTATGTACAAAACACAAAAAAAGCTATAATGCGGGGGGGGGGGGGGGGGGTGCCCCCGGCGTTTATAACGCCCCTCAAAACTTGCCACTACGGGTGGTCTAAACCTCAAATGAGGTTAATTAGCATGTTCATCCCCCACCTCTCTCTCTCTCTAAATAATTTGCCCAATACCACAGTGAAACATTTTCCCCGACCACTTATTTCCACCGCCATGAGCCACCTTGAGCCACCTCCACCAATTGTGAGCCATGTTTGTTAGGTATCAAATAAGTGAAGAGGGTTAGTTGTAAATGTTGATTATGGGTTGCAGTGAATAGTCTAATTGTGAAAATATACGGATCATTGAATGAAACATTAGCTATTGATTTGAAGGTTTAACTCCTGTTTCTTCTTCTACAGTTCTTTAGCTCGATTATCGTTTGTAACTTTACATCGTAACAATCTCAACCGCAGTGTGCCATATCGGTTAAAAAGTAAATACTCCATCTTTATTAAGAAGCTTACCCCATATTATTGATATTGAAGCGACCCGATGTCGAGTATAGGTGTAGTCTATACTGACGATAGTCCCCTCCTTTAGTGATGACATGTCATTAATATTTGAGATAAGCACGATATTAAGTAAATTAGACAATAATCAGGTAACTGATGATTTTCTTATAAAAGGAAAAATCACTGAAATCTTCTAAACATTGACCCGTGTACTATTTTCTTAATTGGGTGATCTGTCCTCATCATTCTCCCTTACTTGAAAAGAACTATCCATTGAGTTCTTAAGATTCTTTTATTGATGTTTTGTGCAGCTTCACTATTCTCATAAATTCATATGAAACAAGTTAAAGTTTTGTTATTATCTTTTCACTCTCTTAACAATAAGCCAGCCTACACCTTTTTAAAATGAAAACAATTAAGTTTAATAAATAGTAAATAATTAATGTTCCAATGATTTTAATGTGAATCATTTGATTTGTTAAAACATTATTTATTGGTGACATATTTGTACTATTAATAGTAGGTTTAAAAGTCAAGGCCGACACAAGTCACATTCTGACAGAGTTCAGAGAAGTCAAAGACTTCCCATAACAAAATTAGGGTTCATAACGCTTATGGTAATAATAATTCTCAAACTACCAGATTGTTGTTTGATTACAGCTCGATTCGTTTATCATTTGTTTGTGGGTCTCGATCGAAGATTACTGTTTGATTATTGCAGTGTTTATCGTTGAAAAAAATCAGTGAAGTAATTAAGGTCATAATTTGATGTATCTGCAGATGAATTGATTTTCAATTGCGGAAGTGTTTGTTGTGTTCCGATTCGCATAAATATTCGTTATATACACTTGATTGAAGAAATTAAGGTCATAATTTGTTTATGCTTACAAGCAAATTGAGTGCTTCGTTAATTACATAGAATTGTAAACTTTTGGCATATCATCTTTTATATGAAATTGTGTTAGCTTCTTTCAATGTAATACATGCTGTATCCGATTGCATAGATTATTAATGTTTGGTGTTTAAACATTTGGTAATTTGTTAGATCTAAATTTTTTGATGTTTGATGTTTATAAAACATTTCGAAATTTGTTAGATCTGAATTTTTTTTTGATATTTCGTGTTTAAACATTACGTAAGTTGTTAGATCTGAACTGTTTGATGTTTAAACATTTCGTAATTTGTTAGATCTGAAATTTTTGATATTTGATGGTTAAACATTTGGTAATTTGTTAGATCTGCATTATTTTTCTATTTGATGGTTAATCATTTGGTAATTTGTTGGATCCAAACTTTTTGATGTTTGATGTTTAAACTTATGGTAATTTGGTAAACTTATAGATTTAAATATGCTGTACGGCGCACTGTGTTTCTTTTTGTTAAACGACTATTACATTTATCAATTGAGGCTGCACCAGTTTTTTGAAAGTAAATTTTGGGGCAAGCAAGTAATGGTGTGATATATTCATAGCTGCTCATGAAACCAAGTACTTATCTTTCATTACAAGCTAGTTCATGCATTCTTTTTGTGTAATTAGGGCTTCTTTATATTGTCAATGAGATTCTTTTTGCGGTTCTATTTGTTTTCTTTCTTTTTAGGTACTCATTGAATAGACGTACTCGTCATGTTATAATACTATATATGTACAGTTTTGAATACCTCGTGCTTTGTTGTCAAATTCATGGAAAAAGACAAGTGTTCGCAATCGCAGTTACTCTATTAGTTCAGACCAGATGTATCGCAATGAAGGTCTTGCTGATTTGACTCCGGAGGAGCAAGCTGCAGCTGAAGAAAGCTTTTTGTCAACTTATCGTAAACCTTTTGAATTATACAACATTCTTCAACAACGCTTTGCTAGAAATGTAATCTTTTTAATCTGTTCTCTCTTTTGGTTACATAATCGTTTATATTTTAATCTATAATTGATACATATTACCCGGAAGTATATATTTTTGGGAGATTTTCATATATCCCCTCTAAACTTGCAAAATTACATATTTCTCTAAAACACAAATTTTCAATGCGTAAGGTACCATGCCCTATCTTTGTTGGATCTGATACAAATCCTACATTTCTCCGTCCCATGCATTATATTACATGACCTTTAAGTGTTAATGCATAAATCCGCACATGTTGTTTTTTTGTTTGCAGCCCGTATTTCTTAAGAGATGTCTGAGTTACGAAATAGAAGCTAAGCTGGAAAAAAGGTAAGAATCGCCAAATCAAACTCACAACAATTTATACTATTGACTAGATTTTGCTTTTATTATTGAATATGATGTCTAGATTGGCTCTCATCTCATAGGGTGCAACCCTGCTTTAATACAAATTTGGGCTTGCTTTTCCATAATTATTTATCGGGTCTCCCATTAAAAGTCCTTGTTAATTAATGGCCTATACAGTTTTGACAGATATGGGTTTCGTTTTTCTGTATTGTAGGATACAAATATCAGTATCTACGTCTGGTACTACTACTTCAAATGTCGATGCATCTCAAATTCAGACACTTTTTCCTCTTTATCTGTTACCGGCAAGACCAGTGTCTACTACGAGTGTGGAGGTAATTACAGATTTACGCTTTTGTTATTCACTTTTCATGCTTTATTATACTTTATACTCTTTCTTATTTACTTTTTGATGCCAAATGGCTAGTATTCTTTGTTTATATTTTTCAGACACAGACTACAGTTGTTTATCGCTTTAAGCGAGCACGTAAGTTGACAGTTTTTGGTGGATCTGAGACAGCAAAATTTATTCTCTATGAGATGAATAAATTATCGAAAGAGATCAAATCTGGATCTATCGAGATGTTGGTGGTTAGCTGTGGTATGACATGGGTTCTTGTTTTTGTTATATTTGGCGAATCGTTATGAAAAGTTTGTAGCGTTTTTGAGTTTTTATCTTCTACTGCAGCTGACTCCTCAAATTCTCAGAGTATTGATCTAACGGATGATCACATGCTTTCTAACTCATATAAGATATGATATAGATGCGGAATCTTGTTCATTAATACAGAAGACTAAATTATTGCGAGAACACCGCTAAATCATTTAATTTTTCTATCAATAGTTCATATTTTTATATGCTTATTTTTTCACTATTAAACGATTACCTACACATGATACACATAACCTACACATGTGTAGGTTCTATAAATAAATAACTTTGTTTGTGTATTTTGTTAGAATGTTAAAAAAGAGATGATTAAATATTACATCGTAAATATTATTTTTTTGTATTTTAAATTTGAAAACAAATGTTTTTTTTTTTCTTTTTTCTGTTGATCTCGCAATGAAGTCTCTTTAATGGACCTCTCCCTAGATGTATATACATGCACCTATATATATATATGTATATTCATTTATATACATGGATGCGTGTATTTTAATCTCTATTTTTTGTATACTGTGAACGTATTCTGGTCTACATTTTGCGTGCCTGTGAATTGTTCGGGTTACTGTTTGTTTGGGAAGATTCCAATGGGTTCGCTTCACTCTTCATGGGAGACTGCTCCACCATTAAGTTCAGGAGGGAGATCTGAAATGAAGTCGTTTGTTCATATGAAGGCCTGCTCTATGAAGGTATATATGCTTGCTCTGGCGTATTAAGTAAAATTGGTAAACCGTGATCGAACTGAAAATCTTATTTGTAAATCACATGTTCCATAAGATATCACGTCAAAAAGTTACTGAATAAGTGTTGTTTTACAGCTAAAGTATAGTTGAATAATTAGGAATATTTTGTTTCTTGTAAGCTTAAAACATTCTTTTTTCGGTCTTTTAGTTGGTATCTTTTTTTCGTTCTCTATCTTCTATAAACGGCCTCGTGCCCAACCAAACAAGAAAGTAATATTACATGCATGATAAACAACGGGAATAATACATAAGACTACATGAACAAAATGGGCTCTACAATAGTAATTCTGGAATTTTTCGGATAGTTCGGATATCCAAACTATTAAATTTAATATTCTTTTAATTATTTATATATACTAAACTAGTTTTAGAGTCCGTGTAACACACGAGATTATCCAAATTATAAAATTACAAGTAAAGAAAATAATTACATAACGTATATAAAAAATGTCACTACGTGAATATCGACTTTTAGCCACACATGTTGTCTGGGCGATTTGCCACACTTCGGCTTAAATGTGTGGCTAAAAGGTCTTTGACCATGTTTGAAAACCTTCCAGAATGTTTTGGCCACACATGTTATTCTTCATGTGACCATTCTATACATACTCAGGTACTTTTCGTCACACTTTGAAAAAAATTGTGACAAAAACTAGCCACATTATAAAAACGTGTGGCGAAATGTGACCTACAGTCATAGTTTGTTTGATCTTTGATATATGTGACCAAAAACACATGCATTAGCCATAAACTGTGACATTTTACTAGCCACATGTTTTAATAGTGTGGCCAAATTTGACAAACGGCTACTGTATTGATAAGAGATGTGTCTAAAAGGTAAAAGATATAGCCACTTATATTACGTTGTGTGACATAATGTCACATTTTCTAGCCACATTTTTAACGAAGTGGCGAAATATGATGAACAACCATTGTATTTATTAGTAATGTGGCTAAAACGCTTAAAATATATGACCACTTACACGAGGTTGTGTGACCATAGAGTATCTTAGTTTTGTTTTTTATAAGTTTTTTATTGTCACGGATACACTTATTATGTGTGGCTATAAGTTATAAATGGTCACACTTAAATTTATTTTAAGTGTGTCAAAATGTAATTAATGACCACTTATACGAGGTTGTGTGACCAAAGAGTATCTTAGTTTTGCTTTTTATAAGTTTTTTATTGTCACGGATACACTTATTATGTGTGGCTATAAGTGATAAATTGTCACACTTAAATATTTTTAAGTGTGTCCAAATGTAATTAATGACCACTTATACGAGGTTGTGTGACCAAAGAGTATCTTAGTTTTGTTTTTTATAAGTTTTTTATTGTCACGGATAACTTATTATGTGTGGCTATAAGTGAGAAATTGTCACACTTAAATATTTTTAAGTGTGTCCAAATATAATTAATGGCCACTTATATGAGGTTGTATGACCAAAGAATATCTTAGTTTTATTTTTTCTAAGTTTTTATTGTCACGGATACACTTATTATGTGTGGTTATAAGTGATAAATGGCCACACTAAAATATTTTTAAGCTTGTCCAAATGTCATTAATGGCCACACTGTGATTTGACGAGTGGCGACGTCATCATTGCCTTTACAGTTTCTTGTGCCGTCAATTTCAAATTGTCAGGGAGATGTACCGCCGGGTTCCGATGATGTTTAAATACCAAATCACAATCACAATCACAATCCACAATCACAATCACAATCACAATCCACCTTTCTTCCGATTATAATTTCCGATAATGGCTAATTGGCTCGAACGTGCACCGGGTGCTCATGCCCCCATCTACTACGACCCCACATTTTTCACCATACAATTCCACTATTTTTCCGGCGCCATCCAGAGGAATCAAAGGGTGAGGTTTGTGGACTATGTCCACCCTCACACCTTCACGTACCAACAACTTAACCGAATGGTTAGGTGGTTTGGGTACACAACTGCTGATTATTTCAGCATTGAAATGGTAGTGCCGGGAATCGAGGTGGCGTACATCGAGTTGAACGACTTGGAGCACTTCAAGGCGGTGTCCGTTTATGGGGCATTCCATACTCAGGTGAACCTTCGCCTCCATAGGCTTAAGGACTCCACCTACACCTCTGATGGCATGTAGGAGAGGATCATGCCCTCTCATACTCCATAAGAGAATCCGGATGTATATTCGGATACGAAATCTGATGGCAGGACTCCAGAATCAGATGTAGATTCCGATATGGAATCGGATGCTAGGAGTTAGTTTTATGTAATTTGGTTTTCTATATTAATGTAATTGTTATTATTGTAAATGTTATTATATTTTGGTAGTAATGTGAATGTTATTATTGTAAATGTTATTATTAACTGTAAATGTTATTATTATATTTTGGTTGCGTATTTGAAGCGTAGTTGGTGTTGATTTTTTATAATTAACTTTAAAATAGATGTTAGTGTGAGTGAATAACAAAATAGACATAAAATTTAATTTTTGGTTGTTGAGACAGTAATTTATTGTAGTTCAGTTGATTTGTAGCGTATCTAGTAAGATATTTTAGTTTTTTTATTTTAATTAACTTGAATGTAGGCTATTATTACATAAATATATTTTCAAGATTTTTGACAGGTATTTAAAGCGTACAAAGCGTGTGATATACTAGTTTTTTTTTATTTTAATTAACTTGAATGTAGGCTATCATTACATAAATATATTTCCAAGATTTTGGACATGTAGTAGGTATAAATGTAATTAATTTCCAAAATTAATTAGCTTCTGTGCGTTTCCAAAGCGTGTGGAAACCATTTTGACAGGTAGTAATTAGTATGTAGTTATAGTGTGGTATACACTCAACAACCAACTATATAACAACAGAGACTTTAATGACTGCAATAAAACTGGTGACTGAAATTTATTACACTTTTATATATGTTATGTGAATTCCAAACTTGGCCAAGCAGAAAAAATCTAAGGTTTCCACATATCTTAAACTTCCCAAAGATGTTAGATATTGATAAAATCCTTTCCAAAACTCAATGCCATCGCCAAATCTTAAATCTAAGGTTACTGGTGATGGCATTGAGTTTGGAAGCGGTTTTTCAAAACTGAATTTTATTTGTTCAAAGGCTTCTTCAAAGTCTGGAGGGTACAATTTTGGTATGCAGGTTAGTGAAAAGAAGGGTATAATGGTATTTTTTTTTATAAAATGAGTTGATAATGTTTTGCAGAAAACAAGCTGTTAAAAAGTATGTTGAAACATAACCAAATAGAGGTTGTGCAAGAAACAAAACCATCAGACGAGAAATAATGAATGTCACCGAACCATGAACACCCTAGACAACATGATGCATTTTTGGGCTTTCTTTATATTAATGTAACTTTGATATAGCATGAGTCAGTTATGAGTGTAATGACTTTATTGATCTTACTATGGTACACTACAAGTCAATTGTGACTTTTATCGATGTAACATGATGTATGTTTGAACTTGACACCAATTGACCAAAATAGCCAGAGATGAAATGAATTCAACAAACCGGCCTGTACGTATAAGTAGTAATAGTATTAAAAACAACCAATATTTCTTTAGTTTGAATTAATAAGTACAAAGTAAAGAATGGTGATATCATGTATCACAACTATATTTTAACATTATTTATATCTAACTAGCCGAACGAACACAACTGCTGGGAAGACAACCCCGACATCGGTGTTAATCTCCATTACGAATAGTTGTAGGATTTTTCCCGGGCCTCCAGTAATCATCTGGGGACTCATTACGAAGCAGTTGATTTTGTTGTACAAGTGGCAATGTATTACCCTCATGAGGGAAAGCTACCGTACTAAATTCCTCATTGACCTCGTCATACGAATGCCTATAATTCTTGGGTGGAGTCATGAGGACAACATGTTTTTTTCTATCCAGCTGATCTTGAACATAAAACACCTGGCGTGCTTGCGAGGCCAATATGAACGGATCATCCTTGTGGCCAAATTTGTTTAGGTCGACCGACGTGTAACCAAGAATATCATGTTTGACATGTTTACGGTCAACCCATTGGCACATGAAGACCGGAATTCTTTTAGTATGATAATCTAGGACCCATATCTCTTGCAAAACCCCAAAATAAAAGTTTTGTCCATACGTCACCACGTCTTTTTGGATGTGCATGTCATCCGCCTCTACACCAACCCGCTGTTCTGGTAAACTCTACCGTCATGAGATTTTGTACGAAATTCAAAACCGTTGATGTCGTACGAGTCGAATTTGTAAACGTTGCGGCGTGCTCCATGTGCAATCCACATTACAGTTTCCGATACAGAACCTGGGGAGCCCGCTAGCTCTCTTTCAACCTAAATTTCATTACAAGGATTAGATTCTTCACCTACATTGCAGAAACTATAAAAGAATTTTAAAAACTATAGAAGACTTAATAAATTGATCTACCTTGTCACGTAACCAGTCACCAAACTTCAAAGTATGCTCCTTCTCCAGCAATGCTTGTTGTTTACCAGGCATTTGTTTTTTCAAAGAGGTCTTGTTTTGTCTACAAGTAAGAGTATAATATATTGTGAATTAATATATATATATATATATATATATATATTAATTTTGGGTGCGTTTGATGAGCGTTTTAGGCTTTTAGCTTTGTTTTTTTTTGCCTTTGAACGTCTCGCGTAACTACCGTATGTTAAGGCATTAGCGTACATTAACTGCACCATATATATATATTTATATATATATATATAATTTAGAGTATATATGCTAGTAATACTTACTCGATATACGGCGCTATTTCAGGCGTATTCTGCAGCACATAGAAATGTGCTCTCTTGAAAAGATCAGGAGAAACTTCAACTGATTTAATGCCTGTGACAGGAATTGTCTCCCATTATCATCATGCTTATCATGTGGAATACCAACAGTACTCTTGATGTTTTTTTGGTATTCGCTCAGAAACTCGATTGTTTCTTCTGCAATGTTCTCCTCAGCAATGCACCCTTTTGGATAAGTTTTTTTTCGCACATGCCCTTTGATAACCTTCATACACCTTTCAAAGGGATACATCCAACGAAAGCATGGTGGCCCACATAATTTTATCTCTCTTGCAAATTGCATGGTTAAGTGAACCATGACATAAAAAAATGATTGCGGAAAGTACTTCTCCAGCAGGCACAGTGTAACTATTTGCTCTTCTTGCATCTTATCAAGCTCTTCTACAATGATTTCTTTGCTACAAATTGACTTGAAAAAAAAACAAAGCCTGATTATAGCATTTTTCATTGGTTCTGGCATGTTGGACCGTATTGCAAGGGGCAGAAACTGTTGCATAAGCATGTGATAATCATGTGATTTAAGGCCTTGTAGCTTCCTTTCTTTAAGATTCACCAAACTAGAGAAGTTAGAACAATACCCTAGTGGAGCCTTCAGTTTATATAGTGTTTCAAGAAACATGTCTTTTTCTTGCGCTGATAATGTGAAGCATGCTGCAGGCAGTTCTATATTGTTGCCTTTTGCTTTCGGTTGCAACTCTTTTTTAATCCCTAAAAACTCCAAATCCTTTCTAGCTGCCAATACATCTTTTGTCCTACCGGGAATGTTCAGAAACGTCCCGACAATACTTTCTGCCACATTCTTTTCAACCTGCATCAAATCAATACAATGTTGGACAGGTAAATACTTCCAATAGCTGAGCCGTTGGTACCATATGTTGAACTTCTTCCAATATGGCTGCGGCGTTGTGTTATCCCTTTTCCTCTTACTCCCACTTAGGGATTCAGATCCCTTTCCCCATTCATTGTTAATGTCTTTGACCTCGTCGTATATCTCTTCCCCTGTCATAGGCTCTTTAGCGGTTCTCATCTCTCTCTTTTCCGTTGAATGTCTTTGTTTGTTTTCTGAAAGGGTGGTCATGTGATAAATACCTTCTGTGGGCAGCATAACTATGCTTCTTTGTGTGATAAAGTCGGACACACTGAGTGTCGCCCCGACACGCCACACAACCTTTGAATCCACTGTAAGGGCAACCACATAGTGTACCAAGATCAGGGTAATCATTAATCGTCCATAACACAACGGCACGTAGTGTAAATATTTCTTGTTTATATGTATCATATGTTGGCTCCCCGACCTCAAATAAAGATGCTAGATCGTCAATTAAAGGCTGTAAAAACACATCAATATTGTTTCCTGGCACTCCGAATATTAATAAGGAAAGCATGATGAATTTTCTTTTCATACACATTCAAGGTGGAAGGTTGTAAATGACTGCTAAAACAGGCCAGACATTGTGGTTTTTGTTGCCTCTATGTACGTCGACCCCATCAGTGCAAATCCCTAGACGAAGATTTCTTGGATCGCTTCCGATGGTATCGGAGTACCTGTCATCTATGGCTTTCCATGCTAGTGAATCTGATGGGTGGCGTAAAACACCGGGTTTATTGGTACTTGTGGCATGCCATGTTAAATTCTCTGCTGTGGTCTTTGATTGAAAGAGGCGCTTGAATCGTGGAATAATGGGAAAGTACCACAGTACCTTAGCGGGCGTGTTTATGTAAGTTTTGTTAGTCTTCTCATCCACCTTCCACCTTGACTTGTTACAAACTGGACATGCTTCCAAATCCTTGTAATCCTTATAGTAAATAATGCAGTCATTGATACACACATGTATCTTTTCGTATGCTGAGCCTATTGCCTTCCTCATCCTTTTGCCCTCATATATATTATTTACCATTTCGTTATCTGCAGGTAGCATCTTTTTCAACAATTTCAGAAGTTCATCAACGAACTTATGAGATACCCCGTGCTTGCTCTTCAAGTTGAGTAGTTGTACTAATGCAGACAACTTGGTGAAGTCAAGTAGTTGTAGAAACTGTTGATAATTCTTGTCGCCTTTGAAATTGTCTTTTGTAGCATTTACCATTTCTATAGTTTCACAGGCATCTGTTGGAATGTTGGTGTCAACAAACCCAGTGTTATTATCATAATTAGTTGGAATGCAGGTGCAGGCAAACCCAGTATTATCAACATAATTAGTTGGAATGTTGGTGTCGGCTTCTCCATGTTTTATCCAAATAGTATAATTCTTATCAATTCCAAACCTGTACAAGTGATGTTCTACATCGTCTACACTAAGAGATATGTGGTTCAGACACCGAAAACATGGACATGAAACAAAAATTGGTGGTGATGTCTCCTTGCAATTACGAACTGCAAAATGTAGAAATGCCTTAACACCATCTCTATATGCTTTACTGCACCTGTCGCCTACTGACATCCAAAACTTATCCATCTTCCAAGAATTTTTTTATTAACTGTGTCATCAACGATATATATATATATATACTAATTAACGCCAATAAATGTAACTAACTAAAAGCAAAAATATTTGGTACTGACCTGAGATTAATAAAGCTGTTTGGTAGGATTGAGAATGATGAGAGTTCAATAAATACACTAGCAGATCATTTATTAGGGTTTGGTGAGATTGTGATATTTTATTTGGTCAATACTAATTGATTTGTGAGTCTTTCAGAAGATAACTCGATTAATTGGCAGGTAAAAATGAAAATTTTAAACTTCTAAATTTCGTTATATAAATATTAGAAGAGATTCTATTACGTTCTCAGGGTGTAGCTCAAACGGTTAAGGCGCTTGTGATTAAACATAGATTGAAAATATCGCGGGTTCGAAACTCAGGAGGGAACATACTTTTATTGACTTTTTATAATAACCTCTTTTTAATGAAATATTATAATAAACTCTTTTTAATGAAATAAATACACTGTGATTTTGGAAACACTCAAACTAAACTACGGAAACACTCAAACTAAACTACTCATTAAGCCTTTAAATGCGTTCAGAAACATAAAAATACATCATAATAGCTGATCTAAAATTATAACAAAGTTTCTTAGCTTTTAATTACAAAACTAATAAAAAGCCCTAAAAACAACAAGAAGCAAATAAAATACAATATCTTCACTTTTTTTCTGATTCAATCCTTGAAGCTACACTCCTTGTAAGTTGATCCTCTAATGACTTATTTGCCCTTATCAAGATAGGAATTATGTCTGTACATCTTGTGCACACATCAGATCTTGTGGACGAAACACAATCAGACCATATAAAGAAATCACATTTTTTGCCCTAAGTTGAGAAAAATATAGGGTTTTTGGTCAACAATTGTAGATGAATTCCAACTTTATTTGCAATTTCACTAACCTGAGATACACAATTGTAGAACCTCCGACCTAGATTTTTGGTGGTGCTTGATGTTCTTTGAATGGCTTCTTGACCACAAAAACAATAAACCTGAGATCGATTGCTTCTGTTACTGGATGTGGTGGTCCTCGATGAGATTTCTTCCATGGTGAAAAAGGAGTTTTTATTGAAAACAAAACTAGATATATAAGTATATATATATATATATAGGAGGGTTTAGAAAGGAGTTGTTGTACACATGCATGTTACTAGCGTTTTAGGATATTTATATATGTCTTTGTACAGTAGCGGGTTGCAAGCGTAACGGACTCTTTTGAACAATTATATAACATATTTTAACCTAATTGATTACACGCATTTTTAACAAAGAAAGATGAGAATCATTAATCCATATTTACCAGTCATCAAAATATGCATCACAAAAAGTACCATTAATTACAATACATAAAACATGTTAAGAAAGCATTTTAAGATAATATATATTTACATTCATCAAAAGATACCATACAAAAAGTACCACTAATTACAATACATCACAAAAAAACCAAGACCAGCAAAGCTAACATCACCATCACTCCGCCTTGTCCACAGTCTCCGCCCCCATCTCCTTAAAACTCATGTTGGTTGACACCGTAGTTATGGTGTCAACCAGGGTCTCACACACTGAGTCGTAGCATTCAGACTGTTGTTGCTGATAATCAGCAACCATTTGGTTGCTCGAAACCATTGTCGTCTTCCCACAACATGACTTTACAGGAGTGGAAGGTCTTTGTTTTTTCGGCTGCGAGTGTAGCCCTAATATCTTCGACTTTCTTCAACAAAGAGTCGTCTTTCTCTTTCTGAAAATCCATCTTTTTTTTCACTATGGCCTTCAATGTTTTCTTAGAAGAATTCATTTTTATTATCTAGTAAGATAATTTGTAGTAACCAAACAGTTAGCGTTAGTGTGATTGAATAACCAAACTTAATGTAGTTAAGTTTGATTTGTAGTAAGATATAGTAAGATCTAGTAAGATATAGCTTAACTTTAATGTAGGCTATCATTACCATAATATTTTTCCCGGCATTTTTGACAGGTGAGTATAATTGTGATCACTTAATTCTGACAGGTGATATAAATGCAAGTAATCTCTAGATTAAACAAAAACACATGAGACAATTTGGTGCGTTTCCCAAGCGTGGGACACCCTTTTGTTTTTTTATTACAGTTACTATTCGTCCGGTGGATTTCCCAAGCGTGGGACACCCTTTTGTTTTTTATTACAGATACTATTCGTCCGGTGCGTTTCCAATTAGTGGGACACCCTTTTGTTTTGTCTGTGAGCCTTTTGGTTATATATACCTACACCACATTTGTGAAACTCATATACCTACATAATTTACATAATTTTAAATTATTATTTTTAGTTAATAATGGATTTCTCGTTGTCGTCGTCGTCATCATCATCATCATCATCCAAATCCTACAAGGCTGTCCTCAGAAGGCGAATTGAGGCTCAAATTGAGGTAGATAAAGCTTGTCGGGAAACTCTTACCGAAGAACTTGTAAAGACTAGCAACAGCTTGGATGCCAGGGATCTCATTACAAAAGTTCTTACTCGGATGCCCGCTAGTTGTATCTGAGATCTTGCTGTTTTGTTTATGGTTGATGTAGGACCGAGAGAGATTGATGAGTTAAAACTTTTGGGCAAGGCAATTCTTAAACTTAATTGCTCAATGGAATTGAAGTTGAAGTTTCTTATGTCACTTAGAGATTAGTAGTAATAAAATTTGTATGTTTGTGATGGTGTGTTTATATGTGTGTTTTGGTAATAATAAAATTTTTACGTTTGTGTTAAAACATTGATTCAACATGTAACTATTATCTTAAAGTGCATTACAAACTGATAACAGAAGACTAGAGATCTCCATAAGTCCATATCATAACAAGTATCTTAAAGTATATAGCAGTCAGTTTTGAAATCATTCAAATTTTTTGTTGCCTTTTCTTAAGTTCATCAATCAACTCTTCTCCGGTTAAACGAGTGTCGTCATTTTCATGGAATAGCAGTGCTTTCTTGATAAGAGTATTTCTGTGTTGGTTTATATCCGAGAGGAGGATTTTGCACAAATACTTGAACCTCAAACCTTTTAGCTGTGTTTGTTGTACAGGGCCTTCCTTTTTGAGATTACACCCCCATGGTCTCTTCCCATCATATTTCTCCATGTGTCTCATAGAAAAAATATCACAATCTATTCCATTACTTGTTGTTCTCCATGTCATCTTCAATCTATTGATTGTTGCTACTTGGATTTGCTGAGTTATGGGTGTTTGATTGTTTTAAGATACATGCAAAAGACGTTTCTCTACACAAAATAAAAAGCAATTTAAGTATTTTGAAGTCTTAAAATTGACCCGAAACCCATTTCTTCTACACAAGTTTTTTTGGGCAACAGTTATTGCCTTCACTGCATCAACAATATTAATAGGTGCACACCTATTCATCAATTTTTTGTCTACAAATTCAACAAAAGGTTGTCCCCTCTTGGCTGGCTTCTTTTCTTTAATGGCTTTTTTTTCAGACGCTGAAAGTCCGGGCCAGAGGTGTTGTGTTCCACCCGTTTCCGCTTTGACAACAACCTGTCGATTTTTGTGTCAAGGTCTGAATCAGAGTCTGCTTCCACAACATGTTTTGTTTTCCCCACCGGAGAAACTTTTTTAGTCTTCCTTTTATCAGTCTTGTTTTTTTTCGACAACTGAATCACATACATACAATAAAACACGGGGGTAGGGGATAATAACATGAATCACAAATCACAATGATAAATTCTCATACCAAAGCCATAACACGCTAATCATACGCATATAACATGCTTTAATATTATACATAGATTTAAAAAAACAAGGATATGAGTTAGGGTTCTTTATTTTGGTTTCGTTCCAGAATAATTAAACCACTCGAGCTTGTGCTTGTGCTTGTGCTTATGCTTCACAGTAGAATTGTCGACGGTTTTTAGGAATATTGACTTACGAGGTTGAATTTTGGGAATACTTATCGCCGTTCCTGAAGTAGATGAGTGACTTACGAGGGTAATTATTTGACCCTTTTAAAAGAAGGCGCGTGCTTTTAAATTTTAATGGTATGGTTAGTATTGTATAATAGCAATATATATATATATATATATAATATTAGTGGGTGGTGATGGGTTCAGGTGGTTATGATGGTGGAGGACGGTGGCGGAGGTGCGGTGGTTCGTGGTGGCGGATGTGTGGTGGTGGCTGGTGGTGGTGGGTAGTGGGTGGTGGTGGCGGAGGTCGTGGTGGTGGGTGGGTGGTGGTGGTGGGTAGTGGGTGGTGGTGGTGGATGGGGATAAATAAATGTATATATTTATATATAATATTAGTGGGTGGTGGTGGTGTGGTGGGTGGTTGTGGTGGTGGAGTGTGGTTAGTGGTTGGTGCTAGGGTCGTTGTGGCGAATGTGGGCGGTGGATGGTGGTAGTAGGTGGTGTGTAGTATGATTGAGGATATGTAATACATGAGACAATGACGGTGCTATCCCGTATGATGACTGATTGGCCCAATAATGACGAGACGATGCTAATATAACTACCTAGGTTGGTGGTGGTTATCATATTGATGCTGCTAACCTATATATACGGTTTGCTTATGCTAACCCATACGATGGCGACTGTAGCTCGTACGACGAGCATGACATCTATGATGATGATCACACATATATGTGAGAGGACCAATTATATATACCTATATGACAATACGCCACATAGACGCACGCGCACACACACACACATATACATATATATATATATATATATATATATATATGTTGATGATGATGGTGACACCGATGTTTAATGACATGTAACCTGTATGATCGACGACGACCATGATAACGTATTCGATGGTCTTACTGATGGTAGCATGTACGACTGATGATGTCGTTTGATGACGACAACAATTCATAAGATGGTGCTGACAGTGATCGCTAATATTGGGCGTTTTGTTTACGATAACCCATACGATGCTGACTACATCCCGTACATGGCAATCAGATGATGATGATGATGATGCTGATGATGGAGATGTGTGACGATGATGACGACACTGATAGCGAGATATATGTTACCCGTATGATCAACGCCGACTACGATAGCCTATACAATGACCACGTTGATTACCCGCACGTCTGATGATGATGTCGTTTCATGGTGACGGTGATCGATGATTATCATGATGATAACCACTATAATACATGATAACGATGATAACTTTATGATGTTGATCATCATATAACACATATGGTGATGATGATAACCTAGAAGATGATAATGATACAAAAATACATATGATAATGATAACACTAGAATGTTATGAGCTTCTTTATTACGAAGTTGTAAATCTTATCCAGAAAATCTTACTAACGGTTAAGATAATACTTCAATAATGGATAAAATTTTAAATTTACTTAAAAAATATGATTTATTAAACGAACTCAACTTTTAACAAAATTTAATACCGGAATATTAGTAAAAAAACTAAAAGTAAATGTTTTTATACTATTTTAAAAAGTTATAAAACAAAAACCAATATATATATATATAATTAAATTTGTAGAAATAAATAAAACCAAAATTCAAAACCCTTTTAACTTCAAAACCCGAAATCGACTTCTACTTCGCTTTACTGTAATTTGTAGACATCGATTATCCCTGTAAGAACATAAAAATGCCACATCTCAATAATGGAGTTAAGTTCCTGGTAGATATCGACAGCGATTCCATGAGTAGGATGGTATGTTAATGTTATCTGGTTAATTTTTTTTATGAAACATTTTACAGTTTTGCAACATATACATTCTAAGAACATTTTTTGTGTTACGTATAACTCATTCCTAAAGCTGTTCAACCAATGTTTGCTGACATGAAATCGAATACCGGCTGTTGTTTGATTTATGATCAAAGTGGTAGAATGTTTTCTGTTGTTATAATCAAAGTACTTGATGACTTTTATTTTGGAACCGGTTGGACTGAATTAATCAGAGAATGTTGTATAGAAGCTGGAACATATGTTGTTTTTGAGATTAATCAAGATCTATGTTGAATATGTTTACTTTCAAAAGAAACATAAATGATCAATCCGGTACTATGATATGTATTCCGGTCAGAAACCGACATGTCCATTACTTGGTAAGTTTTAATTTCTGTTTTTAATGATTGTTTCCAAATTCAAATGTCTTTTAATTAACATGTTTAATAGGATTTCCCTGAGTGGTATGTGATTCAAGAATTTGGTGACAATTACATGAATTCGCTTTTCGAGCTTATTGCTCCAGATAGATATATGTTTAAAGTTTCATGTATTTGGGATGGAATGGGTTGTAGGCTAGAGGATGGATGGATTGAGATTTTTAAACAAACCAACTTGAAAGGTGGTTCGTTTATTGTGTTTGAAATCATATCAGACAAGACATTTCATATTAATGTCTTTCATGAACATGGCATAGAATTTATCCGGCCTTACTGGTCCAAATCAGCTGTTTCTCAACTATCAATTAAGCAATTGTAGGTTCCTGGACGTGGATCGTATACGGGAAATCTCTAACAACGCAGGTGCGGAATCCCTGCGTATATAGATACGAGCGTAGATATTGTATAGATTGAATACACGAACAATGAACACGAGCTATAAGGTAAACACGTTATATTGAATAACCACACACGTGACAGTAGGTCACTGTTACAGAGAACAAAACGAAACAAAACGTAAAACCAAAACCCTAACTCACGTCCTCTGCTGAAACGTTCTATTTAAACACGACAACTTCGCCACTGGCGAAGTTGTCAGTAACCTCGCTAGATCAGCAAGTTCGCCATAGCGAACTTGCTGATAACTTCGCTAGTTTACAAAACAAACCATAAACAAACCATTAACTATATTACAGACTCGATAACAAATACTAGACTATGAACTACTGACAAACATGTACCAACAGACTCCCCCTTGGCAGTAGCTTCATATCTTGATCTCTGAGTCTTGTAATCTTGCACTTTCACGCGTGCGCCCCTTCTCTCACACAAACCGATACTACCCGTTGATATTTCCTAGCTTGATCCTTCCAAGCAGGAATGTAGAAGATCTTCTTCTCGTTGAGTACTTTCAGATCAGCTTTCGATAAGTTAACAAGATGCATCGGATCACAAACCCTCAGCACTTTCTTGTTCGTCTTCGTCTTCCAGCACAGCTTCAGCAGTCTGGCAGTCTACATACCACCATTTCAGACTCTTCAATACATCTTGATCAAACACATATCAATCACGTCGAGTTCCTTTCAATAATATCATTTGGCAGCACATCCTAATCAAACAGCACATCGTCTATCTCTTTCAGTGGATCTATCACATCATCAACACTCTCAACATTTTCAAACACATCCACATCATCACCAACAGCAACCACATCATCACCAGCTGCAGACTCCCCCTCAGCTGTGGAAGCCCCAAGAGCTATAGTAGTTCTTGGCAACTCACCACCTGCACCTTCCGGTGCATTGGGATCATCGTCTTGATCATTTCTTCTTTTAGTCCTCAGTTTTTCTTCTTTTAGTCCTCAGTTAATCGCCTCTATAGCTTATCTCCCCCTGAGATGCCAAGAACTCCTTCAAGGTATCTATTACGTTCCTATGCTCAACCTCAACCAAGAGTAATCAGAAAAAAAAACATAAAACTATCTAAAAAAAATTAAAGTATAAGGGATCAAATTTCAGTCTAGTTAAGGACTAGCACGTTTTAGAAAAGATCCTAACAGGAATCATACTAACTATGTGACTGTCACATAGATCCGTGTTTAGCTGTATTATGACATAAAGAGACAGGTTGTAAGCATGTAAATAACTTAAATGGTTTTCATCGTTTCTGTGATACGGATTAAGGTTCAGTTAAGCTCAAAAATTTAAGTTGGCAACAAACTCAGAGATAAAGATGTCTTCCATCTATCCTCAAAGCGTATTTAGCTATACCCGAGTCACCCCGAATTGACTTCGACCCATAGTGTCTGATTATCTTGTAGATACACGATGTCTGCTTCCCGGTCTCTTCTTACTCCAGACTTGAGAAGTCTTGATTGTTACTATTTCTCATAAGTACAAAATTTTTTTTTTTTTTTTTTTTTTTTTTTTTTTTTTTTTTTTTTTTTTTTTTTTTTTTTTTTTAAACAAACATTCGTATTGACTTCGGAGTATTAAACCACTGCAAGTCCCGAATCTGGATCACTGCAGTGTCTTGAAATGCTTTCTTCACGGGAATCAGAACACTAACGGGCTCGTGTATGACTGGGTAGTTGCTTTTCTGCCTATCATTCGGAAAGATCTGTATGAAGACATACAAAACTCTTAAGAAGTTTCCACGTAAACTCGAGTAATTTAAGTTAGTATCACATACACTTTTACGCACCATAAAAATCACCATGACATACAATGACTGTTCTAAAGTCTTTTAAGCTTAATAACTTCACTAGTTAAACCCACACTATCAGTATATATATCATTTTCCAAGGTTGGATCAATTTTCTGTTAAACACAGCAAAGAACTTCTTACGAAGTAATAGACTTGAAAGGTAATTTCATTTCCCAAAAAAAATTTTGACTTCAATTCGCCCCGATCACGTCAAAGTTTTTCAGGTAAACGGCAATCCTGAAGATCCAATGGATCAACTGGACCGACCACATACAAGTATGTGTCCTTCTAACTAAGTATGAACGACTAATTTTCAGCGATAGAAAGAAAACACATCATAAATCGCCCCGGTCACTTTCAGTCATCAGGTTAATGGCTATCCTCAAAATCTACAAGTAGAAAATGAGGACCAAAACATATCCTAAGACATGTCCTTCCAACTGAGATAACCGACATAATTTTAAGCGATTAGTGACGATTTTTTTTTTTTTTTTTTTTTTTTTTTTTTTTTTTTTTTTTTTTTTTTTTTTTTTTTTACTCAGAAGAAAAACATGGTTACTCGGGATTGATCATCCCGTTTAGCTCAATAAAGTTCACATTTTCTAACGTCATCTTCCCGTTAGTTACCGTATCCTTTCCTGATATTTTGCCTCCACTCTCACCGGCAAAACTGACTCTCGCTCCTTGAACAGGTTTTAAATCTTGTAACAAATTTTTGTTACCAGTCACGTGCCGGGAACAGCCGCTATCCACAACCCAAAGATTATTGGAAGCCCTGTTCAACTGTTCCTGCACAAATAAAAGAGATTATTAAAATTTGGGGACCCAAGACCTCTTGGTCTTGGGTCGATTAACCTTCTCAACCGAACTCACACACCTTGGCTGACCAAAGTTAGCATTATAAAAATTTCCACGAGTCCTAACAGGATACCTCCTTGGAGACTGATAGTGAGGCCTACCAAACCGACGAACATTAAGAGAATTAAAAGAATTATAGCAGTTGGTTTGGTTATTAGTAGTGTGAAAACGAGATGTGTTTCTTTGAAAACCGGTATTATATCTCAAATTTGAATGGTTTTCTTTTTTAACATGTAAACGATTACTAAAAACCTTGGTCTCAGTTTTCGAGGGCCTCACCTCTCTGAAACGCTGCTTCAGAGGGCAATCAGCAACAAGGTGCCCTGTTTGATTACATCTAAAACAACATCTATAATCAGCTTTCCTGTCAGCAGTTGTTTTAGATGTGGAGGCAGTATTACTAACCATACGTCTCACATAAGGTGGGACATATGGGTTGAGTGGAGTACTCTTATTAGTTGATTTAGCATTTTCTCCACTTGTGGGTAATACTTCCTTCTCTTTTGTCTTACCCGACTCGGATGACTTATCCGAATCAGATGAGACAGGACTTGAAATTTTAATTTTTGAGACAGGCGAACTTGTTTCGCCTTTACTAACTTCCGGTACTTTACCAGTTTCCTTAGCAGTACTTGTCTGATCAGCTACGAAATTAACAGATTCATGAACACTAGGATTGAAAGTGTAGTTGTGATTATACGGTGGTGGCACCTCGTTATAACCAATTCCTCCCCTCTTTGCAGAGGTACCTTGATCACTCACAAGGTGATCAAGGATGGCAGTGGAGTTCCGGAATTGCTCCAGTTTCCTATTTAGTGCCACCACTTTTACCTGGTGATCAGCAATCTGTTTTTCTTTCTCAGCGATTAACTTGGTTTTCTCTTCTAAAACCTCGTAGCTTAGATCGATCACAACAATTTTTTCAGCTAATTTTGTTTTTAAACTTTGAACGTCTTTTTCACAAGCTTTAATTTTTATTCTATAATTATTTTCTCTTGTCTTTGTGAAGTGATGATCTTCTTTCAAGGTTTTAAATTCGGCATCCAACTTAACATACTGATCAGTAATTGTAGCAAGTTGTTCTGACAAGTTCTCACATTTAGTACAGAAAGATTTAGAACTTACCTCGGAGCGATTATCCTTGTCATCTGCCATGAAAGCTGTTTCTTCTTCAGTGGCTTTCTCATTTCTATCAACCTTCTTACATTCTCCAACCTTCTGACCTTCTTCAACCTCAGCCTCAGCCATGTTTGCTTGCTCACCAGATTCATTTGAATGCAGGTTCCAGTTGTACTCACCTGCTTCTCTGGTCAACATGGCGTTAATCTCTCTTTTAATTCCAGAGTGTTGAGTAGGCCGACCTTGTCCTCGTTCAACCCTCTCATTTCTGCATTCCTTGGCAAAGTGCCCGTACTGTTGACAATTATAGCACCTTACCTTGGATTTGTCGAATCCAGGCCTACCACCAACAAACTTTCTCCCAGTTTTCTTCATAAAACGTTTAATTCGCCTCACAATCATTGCCATTTGCCATTGCAAATCCATCTCCTCCAGATCATCAGCATCGATCTGGTCATAATCCTCATCCAGAACAGCAGGGTCCATAATCTTCCCTTGGATGTAGTTTTCATAGGAAGCAATAAATGATGCATAGACTGCAAACTGCTCTTCAGCAGATTTGACACTCATAGGCATCTTGGAATAATTATTGCTTGAGGAATTTTCAGAGAAACCACTCGTGGATGCTTGAGGCTTTGAAGTACTTGATCCTCCAGCAACAAAGCAAACATCACCGTTCATGTTTACTGACACATTTCCTGACTCTCCTTTGGAGTAGTAAGCAGCAGATTCAGACTTCGAACTTGAGCCTGAGTTAACTTTGGCACCATACATACCAGGGTCTTGAACCTGATCCGTTGGTGTCTCTTTTCGAACCATATTAAGCTCATAAGTTCTGAGCTTGTTTACTGCCGTTTCCAAATCATAATTAGGAAAGTCTCTGTCTTCCC
The DNA here is from genome assembly GCF_021521415.1 of Bidens hawaiensis. Taxonomy (NCBI): domain Eukaryota; kingdom Viridiplantae; phylum Streptophyta; class Magnoliopsida; order Asterales; family Asteraceae; genus Bidens; species Bidens hawaiensis. The sequence continues at coordinate 555,619 of NW_027491371.1, read as the reverse complement.
TCATAAGAACGGTGTACATTTCCCACTTCGGTGGGAGAGCATCGAGAAGCTTTTCAACGATCTCTTCTTCTCGGTAAGCAATCGAATAATTGTTCAGCTCTGTCATTAGATGATAGTATCGGGTGATAATATCATCGAGCGATTCGTTCTTCAAATGCTTGAAGACAGAGAACTGGGTCTTTAACAGCTTAATCTTCGAGGCACGAATACCCGCGTTCCCTTCGAATCTATTCTCAAGAGCATCCCAAAGCTCTCGTGCAGAAGTGTACTTCCTGAATGTATGGAGAATCTCTTGAGGAAGAGCCATAGTAATCGCAGCATGGGCCTTGCTCTCGGCCTCATACATTTTTTTCTCTTGTTCCTCCATCTGGCTGTACTTCTTTACCACATCCCGACCTTCGTGTTCCATTGACGGTGGAATATATCCATCCTGGATGCACACCCACATCTTTGCATCCTGGTATTTAATATACTGAATGAACCTATCCTTCCACGCCACAAAATCGGTTACTTTCAGCAATCTTGGGGCCTTAGTAGCAGATCCCGCTTCGACTTCCATTTTGACTAAGTCTGAGATGTTGATTGATGACATCCTTCTTGAAGACTATTTTTTTTTTTTTTTTTTTTTTTTTTTTTTAAATTTCCGGGAAATTTTGTCGAAAAAAAAAAAAAATTTATTTTTGCCAAACTTTTTCTGAGGACTTCCCGACTGATAAAAATGGCTTGGGCAAATTTTCGTGTAAGCGGGCGTTCCAGACTCTTTTTTTTTTTTTTTTTTTTTTTTTTTTTTTTTTTTTTTTTTTATAACTTCGCCGAGAAGTCAACTTCGCCCAAAGTCAACTTCGCCTGTTCGTAACTTCGCTAAGGCGAACTTATGAGGTAAGCGAAGTTGTGGTTAACTTCGCTAATCCTTATATCTTCGCCGAAACCCTAATCTCCAGTGACGGCAACTTCGCCTGAATTCAGCAACTTCGCCCGATGAACGGTAACTTCGCCCGATGAACACGAAGAACAGTTCAGATCTGAAACTCGGATTTTAACGAGAATTTTGAAGGTTTAAAGGCTTAAACACACTGGTAGGTAGCTTGAATGATTAAACACACCAAAAACTCGTCCCGGTAACACCCGAAATGAGACGAAATCTACACCCGCGTGAAATCCCGAACCTCACAATCGAGCCGATGGCTCTGATACCAATTGTAGGTTCCTGGACGTGGATCGTATACGGGAAATCTCTAACAACGCAGGTGCGGAATCCCTGCGTATATAGATACGAGCGTAGATATTGTATAGATTGAATACACGAACAATGAACACGAGCTATAAGGTAAACACGTTATATTGAATAACCACACACGTGACAGTAGGTCACTGTTACAGAGAACAAAACGAAACAAAACGTAAAACCAAAACCCTAACTCACGTCCTCTGCTGAAACGTTCTATTTAAACACGACAACTTCGCCACTGGCGAAGTTGTCAGTAACCTCGCTAGATCAGCAAGTTCGCCATAGCGAACTTGCTGATAACTTCGCTAGTTTACAAAACAAACCATAAACAAACCATTAACTATATTACAGACTCGATAACAAATACTAGACTATGAACTACTGACAAACATGTACCAACAGCAATCAAGGTAGTTCCTCCCAAAACCCTTCATCTTGATGTGCAAGACGATAACTCTAAAATCGTCTTCCACGTGAACGTCACCAAGAAATTGGTAAATTGAATTTTTAAATTTTTTTTATTTACAAGTATATTTGAAATTTTCTTTTCACAGCGTCTTCCGCGTCACATTGCCACCAAGATTGATGCCTATGATGGAATGCTAATCACTTTGGTCAATCCCTAAGGTCGTAAAAAAATGAGACTTCTTGGTGAACTGTCGGACCTGAAATTCAGATATTGGTTACCAAAATGGAAAAATTTCAAGGTGGAAAATGAAATACAGATTGGTGATAAGTGCAGATTTGAATATGACTTCAATGAAGCTACTTTGTTAGTTTCAAAAGTTGATTAGTGATTTGGTGATGTTTGGAACATTTGTGATTTGGTTGGTTATTTGTATATGTATGGTTGTATTGATACACTTTTTATTTTATTGTGTTGAATGTTGGTTGGTTAGCTTTTAAATGCTTTATTTTTATAGTTTCTTGTATCATCTATTTTGTTATTCACTCTTATTTTGTTTCATGGAATGTATTGTAATGGTGCCTTTTGTATGAAAACTTTTAATGAATGGTAATTATGGTTAAATCTAAAAATAAAAAAAAACACTTTGTTAAAAAACAATATTACGCTTGTAACATGCTAATGTACATAAACATATATAAATATCCTAATACGCAATACACGCTTATCCAACCATCTTCTGGCAAAGTGCCTATTTTCAGCCACAGGTTCTCTGCCAATAATCTATTGGTTCTTAATTAAAAGGGAGGCAAAACTCAAAAAGCTCCAAAATATTGGCTCCAAATACTCAAAAAATCCAAATTACATTTAGCATTCCAAAAATCAAATTACACACCAAATTATTAAAAATTTTCCACTCCACAAATCAGACGATGAAGCTTATAGATGAAATAATCGAAGAAGAACATGCTTTATACTCCGATGAGGAAGCCAACGACTACGACGACGCTCAATCAGACGACACTGAAGGCTACTCCAGCGAGGAAGCCAACGACGAAGACGGTCGGACTGGTAGGGAGGATGATATAGGGACGATGGTTATCGAACCCATCAAAAGTTTGGAGGCTATCGGACCCATCAACAGTTTTGCTACTACGAAAAAACCTACAAGGGGGTTGACGAGGTTACCTAAGCTGCGTACCCAATATGCAAACTCTGGTGGTGTCAGACTGGCAGTGGAGTTTGATAATCTGGGTAGGTTCACTGGCCAAAACAGATCAAAGTTTGCAAGTGTTTTAGGGGATGTTGTAAGGGAAATAGTTGGCTTGAGACATTTAAGTTGGAGGGAGGTCACAAAGGAGCTTAGAGATAAACTGTGGGAACAAATAACGGTTATTCTTTATTTTTATTTGTGCATTTTATATCTGGAGATGTAATTTACCTTTACTGTATTATATTATGCAGAAATATTTTGAGATTGAGGCGTGTCGCAGGCCTTCTGTGATGAATCGGCTCGGACCCCTTCTTCGGGATTTCAGAAGAAAAATGTATGCCAAATACATTATGCCGAACATCGGTAAACATCTGAAGCTGAAGGCGATACCCAAGGGACACAGGACGATGATCAGGCAAGAAGACTGGGATCGCTTCGTTGAGTACGCACAATCAGAGCAGTTTCAAGTATAAATCCTATACTCTGCAAACGTAGATTGATCGACTATTTATGGTTTATGTTTTTTGTTTAAATATAATGAAATGATTATAATGTGTGGTTGAAGAAAAAATCGGCTTCATCAAAGGGAGCTCGAGCAAAGAATGTTTTTGATCATCACATGGGACGAGGGGGTTATACCTACCTTCGAGAGAAACTGGTAATCATCGTCAGCTGATTTCTCTCTAGTTCAATGATTTGTTGGTTATGTGTCTAACGCATGACCGTCAGCTTCTTTCTCTTGAATATTTTACAAGGTCAAAAAGAAGTAAATTTGACCGGATGAGATCCCCGGCCGTTCATTAATGTGGATGAAAGGAAGGGAGGACAAAGATGGTGCATACAAGAATGCTGTTGTCGAAGGCGTGGCAACCAAATTAGTATGTTTTAGTATTAAACTTTTTAAATCATGTTAAAGTCAATTAATTGCCTTATATTGGTGTCAAAAACACTTGAGTCTGTATAACTTGTCTCAACACTTGATGTGGATACATAAGCGTGTTACAAGTGTATTAGAATATTTGTTTTCTTGCAGGTTCAGCATGAGGAGCAGATCGCCTCCGAAGCCCTGGCACTTGAACCGTGCACAGATGCCGTCACCTTAGTGCTTGGCAAAGAGAAATGTGGGTTTTTAAAAGGGATTTGGTAAGGATTAACAACAGGTAAATATTGGGGTGTGAGTCGGGTAAAAGGCTCGTTTAAGCAACGGATTGCCCAACTTGAGTATTAGGCGGTGCAGAGATATGAAGTGGTGAACAGGTTGACGACTTTACTTGAATCCACGAATGCTATGCTAGCAAGTCGTGAGAAGGAACGGTTAGCATTTGAGGCCAGGTTCAGACATCTCGAAGGATTGTTGCCGCAAATGTCGGCAAGTCAAGTAAGTGACGTATGCTACATATTAATTAATGCATTCGACGTACATAATTGGCATTGTTTTTGTCACAATTCGTAGGTAAATCCTGTTCCCAACCAGGTTGGTTCTAACCAAAGTACTAGTGCTGTGGCGCAAAACAAAATGCCAGCACCAGTAAGTATCTGACAGTTTCTTTGTTTTTTATAACTTTCCATGTGACTTTTCATTTTCCATAACCTAATAAATTGATTTGTAAGCCAGTTCTGTGGGAAACACCTTAACCTCATATGAGGCTGTGCAACAAGAATTCGCTTCTCAGGTAAGCATCTGACAAATTGATTGATTTGTTTTAATAATTAACTTTCCATGTGAGTGTGCTGATTTTGCATAAGTTAATTGTAGCCCAAGTCTGCGGATAAAAATAGTTGTTGAAACGGTACCCGCTCCCCATATCGCGACATCAGTAAGTATTTGACAATTTCAGCACTTTTTATAATTCGTTTCCGATGTGAGTGTGCTCATTTTCTATTACCGAATTGCAGGCCAAGTCTGTGGAAAAAAGTGTTGACCAAACGGTACCCGCTCCCCATATCGCGACATCAATAAGTATTTGACAATTTCAGTACTTTTTATAATTCGTTTCTAATGAGAGTGTGCTCATTTTCTATTTACCGAATTGCATGCCAAGTCTGTGGAAAAAAGTGTTGACCAAACGGTAGTCGATCCCCATAGCGCGACATCAGTAAGTACTTGGCAGTTTCAGTTTTTATATTTTATAACCTAATAAGTCTAACAATTCCAATTTCTATTATATTACCAATGAAGCCTGTAGAGAACAATGTTGACCAAGCATCAACACAACTACACCACACTCCGGATAGTAATGGCTCGACAAAACCATTAGTAAGTATTTGGCAATTTCAGTTTTTCCTTTAATTGTTGATTGATTTATTGAATGGTTTTTAAGTAAAACGGAGAAGCCGTAAAAGAAAAGTTGATGTATCTACGGATGAAGCTTCCCCACCTGCTGAAATAAAGGTATGTACTGCGCGAAACATTGTTAATTTCCCACCAACATGGGTATGTACTTATATATTGACTTCAACTAAGCCATCTTAATTTCACATGCTGGTTTATAGGTGTATGAGTGTCGTTTGTGTGTGCATGACAAGCGTAACAAGGTGGAAAATGGTAAAGTTTATTGGTCATCGGTTCCACAACAGTTGCATGGAAAAGCAATCCCAGAGGGTTGCTATAAAGTTAGTATTGACGGAGCCATAAAGGAACAAGCAATTATTCCATGTGAGGCAGGTGAAATTACGACTGTTGGCAACGCAATTGGTACTTTTGTTGCTTGGCCAGAACACCTAATCTTGTGTGACCATGAGGTTTGTTCCCTTTTAACCTAACCAAACAAATCTATGTTCTTTTTCATTTAGTTTAAAAAACGAACACTTGTGTTCGTTTATGTTCGTTTGTTTATAATCTAAACTAACGTAATTGAACAAAGATAAACGAACTTCCCACCGAAAGGTTCATGAACAGTTAAACGAACGTTCGGTATGTATGTATGCATACTATTTTGTTCTATTCAGTTACAAAGTACGACATTAATTATACATATTTGTTTTTCATATTCTGTTGTTCCAGCTACCACCACTCCCATCCTCAAAAGAACCAGACAGAGCTGGCAAGAAGGCGAAGGCAAAGGCAAATTACACAACGATTGACCGGGTGACCAGACAGAAGACAAGGAGCAGTGCCAAGAAAACCAAACCGACACCTTAGCTAGTATATAGGTAGTCGTTATTTTAGTATTTTGTAAGATATTTTGCATATACATTTTCTTAAGTGAATATTATTGTTAATATAATTTGTTTCTAATTTTGTTTTGTCATGCTGTTTTATATTACTCCACAAAAAATAAAAATAATTATATATTGCCTAATTACACACAATTTGGCCACATAGAACACATTAAATAGGTGTTGCCAAAAGTAAGACAATAGACACACATGAAATTACAAAAATTAGAGTCTATAAATGACCATTAGCCACAACATAAAAATTTTGTGTGACAAACGGTAAAGACAATGGCCACACCACAAACTACAAAAGAGTGTTTGAGTGGCAACTTCACATTTTTAGCCACATTGACAACAACCTCCAGTGTCTATATGATATTATTAGCCACACAGGTGCTCACTATGTGTGACGAAAAGTTTGACAATATCCACACTTTAAATTACGAAAAGCATTTTGTGTGACAAACGGTAAGACAATGGCCACACCACAAACTACAAAAGAGTTTTTGACTAGCAAGTTCACATTTTTAGCCACATTGACAACAACCTCCAGTGTCCTGTCAGATATGATTAGCCACACAGTACCTCACTATGTGTGACGAAAAGTTAGATAATAGCCACACTTTAAATTAGGAAAAGCATTATGTGTGACAAACGGTAAGACAATGGCCACACTACAAACTACAAAAGAGTGTTTGACTAGTAAGTTCACATTTTTAGCCACATTGACAACAACTTCCAGTGTCTATATGATATTTTTATCCACACAGTACCTCACTATATGTGACGAAAAGTTTGACAATAGCCACACTTTAAATTAGGAAAAGCATTATGTGTGACAAACAGTAAGACAATGGCCACACCGCAAACTATAAAAGAGTTTTTGACTAGCAAGTTTACATTTTTAGCCTCATTTACAATAACCTCCGGTGTCTATAAGATATGATTAGCCACACAGTACCTCACTATGTGTGACGAAAAGTTTTACAATAGTCACACTTTATATTAGGAAAAACATTTTGTGTGACAAACGGTAAGACAATGGCCACACTAGAATCTACTAAGGAGTTTTTGAGTGGCAAGTAAACATATTTAGCCACTTTTAATGTAATATCTAGTGTCTATATCATATAATTAGCAACCCTATTATTAAATTTAAGTGGCCATTTCTTTGCTATATCCACACGGCATAGGTCACAATGCAAGCTTAACACAACCCTATTAGCCACATTAATATAAAATTCATGTGGCTGAAACATGGATTCATGTGGCTATATAGATGCAATGGTCACTCATAGTAAATTGTCATGTGGCCATTTTCTACCGTTTAGCCACACTCATTGGAGAGGCTTTTTGATGGCCAGCAACTAATGCATGTACCCTTTAGCCACACTTATAACCACATAAGGCCACTAAAAACTCTGTGTGGCCATATTATACCCACGGTGTCGCGACCTTTGGCCAAATATGACCTGAACCAAATGTGTGTGGCTAAAGGCCTACGACCACACTTTTTTCGTGTGGCAAAAGGTCAATATTCACGTAGTGTGTATTACATATATGCTTGCATCTATACTATGTGTATAAAAATTGATAATATTTATATCACAAAATGTTTAGGGGCTTCTTGACTTTGCCATAATAACAATATAAAAAATAACATGTTAACCCATTCAATTTTGTGAATATTTCACTTCACTTGAACATAATTTTGTATGACATGCTTCCTATACAACGTTCTAATCACCATTAAAGGAAGCTTAAGGGTGGCATATCATTAGTTTTCACCATCTTTTCTTAAATTTTAATAGTCGAGGGAAAATTTGTTAATTGTCAGATCCGATCCCGAACCTTTTGATTATTTCCAAAAATGTCATTGAAATAAATTTGACACCAAATCATATTTAAAATTCTAACTTTCATTCGTTTGACATTTTCAAGTCAAAACTTTGTACCCGTAACAAATTTGATGATAAATCTATTTGCATTCTCAAACTTTTAAAATACCCAAATTTTCCATTTTTGACCCATAATAAACTTTGACCCAAATGTAGTTAACTTGCACTATTTACCAACTTTTGACCGTAAAAATCAAATTTAAGTTCAACGAAACCCGAAACAATCCTTGATAAAAAAAACCATAAAATTAAATATGATAAACTTTGTTATATATGAAAGTGATTGGTATAAATATACTAAATTAACCAAAAATATAAATTGATAGATTTAAAGCATATATTTATAATTTATTATAAATTTATATGATAATTTACAATAATAATAATAAATATAATAATAGATAAATGGAAACATAAGCATAGATTTATAATTTAATGATTAAATTTTTTTTTTTGTAAAATGAAATTATATACAAGTTTATTTTTCTTTATAGTCTTCAACAATATACATAGTGCAATACGTTAATAATAACATTTGTAATTATATTCTTTTCAATTCTTAACAAACATTGTCTGTTGTTGATTTTTGGATTTTATAAAATATTTTGGAATATATAGTTAAATAATATGTTAATATTTATTTTTTTTAAATAAAATATAAACATAGTGCAAAAGGAAAGTAAATATTACATATATTAGGATCAATTAAATCTTAATTTTGGAGGGAAAAGAATTGTAAGGTTTAACCATAAACTGACATGTGTCACATTTATTTTCTTTTATTAGAATAGGTAGATTACCAAACATAAAAGGAGATACCGGTAATCTAGAACATATGCAGCAGCGCCGTTCCTCAACTCCTCAAGTCCTCCACGTTCCATCAACCAAATCCGTCCTTCCACACATGCGGCCGCGGCCGCGTTTATCATCATCTCAGGCTCGACACTACAGGTCTTACGTCTCTTTTACTTTGGCTCTTTCTATTCCCTCGATTCTTTCACATTTTCATTTGTTAGTTTGCTAAATACATATTGTTTGATTGTTTAATTACAGAGTTGTTTTGAAGATTTGTTAGATTCTTGATCAACTATCCAGAGCTGTCACAGTTTTAACGTAGAAATTGTTATTATTATTTTCTTTTTCAATATTTTCGATATCCGTTTCACTTCGAACGGATATCCGAAACTGATACGGATTCGGGTAGTGAAATAGACTATCCGACTGATATATGATACTTCGGATATCCGACTTTGAACAAACCTAGCTAGAACAAATGAGGTTAGTTTTATGAGCTTGACCTATATGCAGTCGATGGCCATACAAGGATGAAATCAAACTCAGATTGATCGGCTACTTTGGTGAATTTTGCAAAAGTAGATGTGTGGTCATTGCATCTTGATAAGGGAACCCTAGTGAACGATTTCCATTAGCGATGCCAAGTGAATGAGTATCATGGAAATGCATAAGCTGAGAAGAGACATTAGGGTAGCTTACGCCTACTTATTACCAGGAATTTGATCAAAGGTAAGTTACACCAGAATTAGGTCATTTTTAGTGTTATGTTGAGAGCATTGATAACAATCGAGTGGACGAATATGCGTAGAGTTTTCATTTCAAGGGGTGCGACTCTATTTATAAAAGGAATGAGAAAATTTCCATCGTATCACACCATATAGTGTCGATCGTGCGTCTAGTGAGATATTCTGAAACTTGTAGGATTACAAAGTCCATATAAATATTTGATGTAGTGATAACGTGGAATCACAAAACGTCTTGTGTCCAGCCAGGGAAGACAAGACATTTAAGAGTAGTGACAAGGTAGTTACAAAATAAATTTGTTTATTGTTGACCCCTTGAACGATGCAATATGTGATGAGCATCAGGATATTATTTTGATCCAGAGGCCCGAAATCTAAGGCAAATTAACCTGTCACTTGACTTTTGTTGTTATTAAGGTTATCGGATTTTGATTGGTTAAGATTACGGTGGTGAAAGTGTCACAACTTTTCCAATTTCATATGATTCATCAAATTTTCTTTCTTTTCAAACAATTCCTTTCTATTCATGACAAAGAGTATCAATCACAATGGCACTTTCAAATAAAGGTTTGATCGGATATAAATTCATATGAAACAAGTTAAAGTTTTGTTATTATCTTTTCACTCTCTTAAAAATAAGCCAGCCTACACCTTTTTAAAATTAAAACAATTAAGTTTAATAAATTGTAAATATTTAATGTTCCAATGATTTCTTCGTCCAATGCATTATATTACTTGACCTTTAAGGGTTAATGCATAAATCCGCACGTGTTGTTTTTTTGTTTGCAGTATTTCTTAAGAGATGTCTGAGTTACGAAATAGAAGCTAAAAAAGGTAAGAATCGCCAAATCAAACTCACAACAATTTATACTATTGACTAGATTTTGCTTTTATTATTGGATATGATGTCTAGATTGGCTCTCATCTCATAGGGTGCAACCCTGCTTTAATACAAATTTGGGCTCGCTTTTCCGTAATTATTTTATTATTTATCGGGTCTCTCATTAAAGGTCCTTGTTAATTAATGGCCTATACAGTTTTGACAGATATGGGTTTCGTTTTTTCTGTATTGTAGGATACAAATATGATACGTGAGATTGGTAGAAAGAGATATTAGAGAGAAAGAGAACAGAATTAGGTCACAAATCAATCGATATTGTTATTGATCGTTAATACCGTTTAAGTACTGACCTAACAACCAACTGACTAACTAACTCATATCACTATCACACAATGACACCTACAGTCCCTCTACTCTTTCAAGAATACAAACAAGACCCTCAAGACTACTTTGACTTATTGACTTATAACCAACCAACCATAACAATGCCTTCTCCTTCAAAATCAAGCACCAAAATCAAACTCTGGAAAGCGCGCTCGAAGTTCCTCAAGGTTCTCCCATGTCGCATCTGAGACTGGTAAATCTTTCCACTTGATCAATACTTCAATAGCAACTTTATTCCCTCTTTTACGTTTGTCAATCACTGTAACTGGCAAAAATGAAAACCTGGGTTGAGTTGCTGGTAAAGGTACAGAAATTGAGTGGTCACCACTTGCAAGCTTGAGTAAAGATACATGAAAAGTTGGATGAATCTGAGCATCAGCTGGCAAATCCAGTATGTAGGCTAAGCACTAATTCAAGTTGGTTAAAATGGATCTCACTTGCAGAATGGTGGTACAACACCAATTTCCATTCTGCTATTCAACATACTCCTTTTGAAGCATTGTATGGTTACAAGCCACCCATCTTTATACCCTATATTCCTAATGGTCCATAGTATTTTGGGCTTAGTTTGTGAGCTTTAGGTAATTTTAGGGAAACTTGAGAATATGGATGTAACTTTAAGAACACCCAATTTCCAACTTCAAATTTCCTCTCAGTCCTTTTCTTATCAGCAAATTGCTTCATATGGTTCTGTGCCAGTAATAAAGAATGCCTAAGTTTCTTGATATGCTCTTCCCGTTCAAAACATAACTGATCTACCGCCTCAACCTTGCAATCGTTAGGAATATAGGGTATAAAGATGGGTGGCTTGTAACCATACAAATGCTTCAAAAGGAGTATGTTGAATAGCAGAATGGAAATTGGTGTTGTACCACCATTCTGCAAGTGAGATCCATTTTAACCAACTTGAATTAGTGCTTAAAGTCATGCATCTGAGGTAAGACTCAACGCATCTATTTACCACTTCAGTCTGACCATCAGATTGGTGATGGTAGGCTGTAGACATAGCAAGTTGTACACCATGTAATTTAGTGAATTCCCTCCAAAAGTTACTTAGAAACAATGGATCTGTATCTGAAACTATAGTAGATGGCCAGCCATGAAACTTAAAGACATTGTCTAAAAACAATTGAGCCACAGTAGCAGCTGTGTAGGGATGTCCCAAGGGAATAAAATGCCCATATTTGGTAAGCCGATCAATGACTACCAAGATTGTATCTTTACCATTAACCCTAGGAAACCCTCCCACAAAATCCATGGAAATATCAGAGAACACATGCTTAGGAATAGGCAAAGGTTGGAGTACAGTCTCATGTTTAGTCCTTTGACAGATTCCACAGTTCCTTATAAACTGTCTCACCTGTTTAGATAGGCTTCTCCATGTAAACAATTGTTTAATTCTTTGAGAAGTAGCATGCACACCTGAGTGACCCCCCATGGGTGAATCATGACATAGTGCAATAATATCATTTTGAAGAGAATCATTATTTCCAACTACTATCCTTTTATCTTTCAACAACAAAGTGCCATCCCACTGATATTTGTGCACAGACTCACCAGAGTTTAATTTCTGTAATCTGTCCTGTAATTTCTTATCAGTCTGCCAAGTAGCTTTGACTTTGGTTAGCAAACTCTCATCTAAGGTGGATAAGGACATAGTGAAAATAGTTGGACCACTAACTCTTGATAAAGCATCAGCCACTTTGTTTTCAGTACCCTGTTTGTAAATGATCTCATAATCATACCCCATCATCTTAGAGAGCCATACATGTTGCAAGGGAGTAGTTAGCCTTTGATCCAATAAAAACTTCAAACTTTTTTGATCACTCTTAATAACAAAATGCCCCATAGACAAGTAATGATTCCAATACTTAACAGCAAAACTCCTTTTCATAAACTGAAAGTGCTTGTTGTCTTGGGTACAAGGCTTTACTAATAAATGCTAAAGGGTGGTTGTCCTGCATCAGGACAGCACCAATACCTTTTGCTGAAGCATCAGTTTCCAGTACAAAGGTTTTAGTAAGTCAGGAAGAGCTAATACAGGAGGAGCACAAACAATTTGTTTAAGGGTTTCAAAAGCTAAGGTAGCTTCATCATCCCAGGCAAAACCGTCTTTCTTCAGTAGGCTAGTGAGTGGTTTTTCTAAAATCCCGTAGGACTTAACAAACCTTCTGTAGTAACCAGATAAACCTAAAAATCCTCTCAACTGTTTCATATTGGTTGGCACAGGCCAATTCTTGATGGCCTCAATCTTCTTGGGGTCTGTAGCCACACCATTTGCTGATATAATATGCCCTAAGTATTCCACATTAGATCCTCCAAATGAACACTTAGATAATCTAGCATACAACTGATTAGCCCTCAATAACTGCAAAATTTCTCTTCGGTGATGAACATGAGCCTGAGTTTTACTAAAAACCAATATGTCATCAAAAAAGACTAATACTGATTTTCTGAGTAAAGGTTTGAAAGTGTGGTTCATAAGTGATTGAAAGGTGGCTGGTGCATTTGTTAGCCCAAACGGCATGACTAAGAACTCAAAATGGCCTTCGTGAGTTCTAAAAGCTGTTTTGTGCACATCATCAGGAAATATACGAATCTAGTGATAGCGTGACCTTAAGTCCAGTTTAGAGAAGATAGTAGCACCTCCCAACTCATCTAGAAGTTCCTCAATTAGAGGAATAGGATAACTATTTTTTATTGTAACATGATTAAGTTTCCTATAGTCTATGCACATCCTCAAGACCCATCTTTTTTCTTAACCAATACCACAGGGGCTGCAAAAGGACTAGAACTGCCTTGAATTACTCCTGTATCAAGTAATTCTCTAGTCATTTTTTCAATCACATCTTTTTGAGCAGCTTGATATCTATAAGGTTTTTGATTGATCACCATACTTTCATCTTTGAGTAATATTTGGTGGTCAAAAGCTCTAACAGGAGGTAAATGAGAAGGGGTTTGAAAAACATCTTCAAACTCTTTAATCAAGGCCTGAATATCCTCCTGAGCAACCATGTCATAAACTATAGTTTTGTGTTGGAACTGATCTCCCTTGCTGTCAGTTTGCAAACTCAACAACTGAGAACTTACCACTTGGCTTGTAGAATTAAGCAAATGATCCATCACTTCTAATGAACATAAGGATAAGTGATTAGACTTGACACCCTTTAGTTGATAGACTTTCTCTCCAACTTTGAACTGCATGGTTAAATTCTGGAAATTCCAAACAATATTTCCCAAAGGTAACAACCATTGGATTCCTAATACCATGTCATAAGTGGCTAATGGTAAAACCAAAACGTCGGCTTTAAATCATAGACCCTGCATTTGCCACTGGAAATCAGGGCAAATCTTGGCACACTGAAGTTGTGAGCCATTTGCCACTCCCACCTTCATTCCTTCAATAGACTTAGTTTGACACCTTAATTTGATTGCTAATTGTTCATCCACAAAATTGTGGGTTGAACCATAATCAATCAATATTTGCAGTGGCTTAGTACCCAAATTGCCCACCACTTGCATGGTAGAATAAGATGGTACACCGATGAGTGCATGAATTGAAATAAGTGGATCTTCTATAAGCGTGTCTTGTACAGGGGTATCAACAATAGGAATTATCTCCTCATCATCACCAAACAATTCTATCACAAATAATTGTTTGCTAGGACACTTGTGAGCAGGGGTGAATTTATCATTACACCAAAAACATTCACCTTTAGACCTTTTAATTTCCATTTCCTTATTGCTCAACCTTCTAGTAGTGGTAGTTTTGTTAGCAATAGGAGGTGCAGGTAACAAGGGAAGATGGGATGTGTTAACAGGTGGTTTGACAGAAGTGACAGGAATGGGATTCAAAATACTAGAATTAGATGAATAAGATCTGTTATAATGAGGTTTAGGCATAATAGAGAGAGCTACATTTTGTTTCTTTGCCAACATATAAGCATTTTTCATTGTTTTAAGGTCTAATACTCTCACAATGGCACTAATCTCCGGTTTTAACCCTTTTAAGAATATGCTAATTGCATATTCTTCAGCAATGGTTACTCGTAATAGATTTTCATCAAACCTATCACAATATTCTTCTAAAGAACCGGTTTGAACAGTTGAGGTTAGAATACCCATACCATCTTGAAACAGGGTAGTGGAGAACCTTTCTGCAATAGTGCTTGCAATTTCAGACCAAGACACTCCAGAAATAGGACGGGTCCTTATGAAGTTGTTGTGCCACTTCATTGCTTTCCCCTCTAAGTGGATTACAGCACAACGAACCTTGTAATGATTCGGAGTCTCATCCACCTCAAAAAAATGTTCACACCGTAATAACCAATCTTCAACATCACCAGACCCATCAAACTTAGGGAACTCAATCTTTCCTAATCTGTACAATCTTTCAGTACGAGAACTGTTATTCAAATCCAAAGAACCATCCAAATTTGCTGATGTACTACCACCCGAACTGATATTGTGCCCCAATTTATCCAAAATTTGGCGTATCTCAGTAATTGTTTGCTCAGTTTTGGCTTGTGACTGCTCAGACCTCTCCAGAATCATACTAATCTGAGCTAAAGTTGTTGTGTGTTCCTTCACGGTCTTCTCAAGATCAATGGTGCTACGTGTGTTTGTCATCTCTATTCAAATCGAATTGAGTCACGGATTTGGATTTATAAAACGAATTTGATACACACCGGTGATTATATCACACCGACGACTGAATGATTTAGTTCAAAATTGGGGAAAATTGAACGAATTCAATTTTAGGTCAAAATTGAACCAAAATCGGAAGAAATTGATCAACAATTGATCAATTTCGGCTAGAAATGAATTGAATCGAACCAGAATCAATCGAAAGAATGATCGATTCAACAACCAAAAAGAAGCGAACGAATAAGCGATCAAATTGGGAACGAGAACACCGAGGATCGGTGAGCTTTGATACCAATTGATACGTGAGATTGGTAGAAAGAGATATTAGAGAGAAAGAGAACAGAATTAGGTCACAAATCAATCGATATTGTTATTGATCGTTAATACCGTTTAAGTACTGACCTAACAACCAACTGACTAACTAACTCATATCACTATTACACAATGACACCTACAGTCCCTCTACTCTTTCAAGAATACAAACAAGACCCTCAAGACTACTTTGACTTATTGACTTATAACCAACCAACCATAACAAAATATCAGTATCCACATCTGGTACTACTACTTCAAATGTCGATGCATCTCAAATTCAGACACTTTTTCCTCTTTATGTGTTACGGGCAAGACCAGTTTCTACTACGAGTGGGGAGGTAATTACAGATTTACGCTTTTGTTATTCACTTTTCATGCTTTATTATATTTTATACTCTTTCTTATTTACTTTTTGATGCCAAATGGCTAGTATTCTTTGTTTATACTTTTCAGACACAGACTACAGTTGTTTATCGCTTTAAGCGAGCACGTAAGTTGACAGTTTTTGGTGGATCTGAGACAGCAAAATTTATTCTCTATGAGATGAATAAATTATCGAAAGAGATCAAATCTGGATCTATCGAGATGTTGGTGGTATGCTGTGGTATGACATCGGTTCTTGTTTTTGTTATATTTGGCGAATCGTTATGAAAAGTTTGTAGCGTTTTTGAGTTTTTATCTTCTATTGCAGCTGACTCCTCAAATTCTCAGAGTATTGATCTAACGGATGATCACATGCTTTCTAACTCATGTAAGGTATGCTCTAGATGCGGAATCTTGTTCATTAATACAGAAGACTAAATTATTGCGAGAACACCGCTAAATCATTTAATTTTTCTATCAATAGTTCATATTTTTATATGCTTATTTTTTCACTATTAAACGATTACCTACACATGATACACATAACCTACACATGTGTAGGTTCTATAAATAAATAACTTTGTTTGTGTATTTTGTTAGAATGTTAAAAAAGAGATGATTAAATATTACATCGTAAATATTATTTTTTTGTATTTTAAATTTGTAAACAAATGATTTTTTTTCTTCTTTCTGTTGATCTCGCAATGAAGTCTCTTTAATGGACCTCTCCCTAGATGTATATATGTATATTCATTTATATACATTAATATGGATGCGTGTATTATAATCTCTATTTTTTGTATACTGTGAACGTATTCTGATCTACATTTTACGTGCCAGTGAATTGTTCGGGTTACTGTTTGTTTGGGAAAATTCCAATGGATTCACTTCACTCTTCATGGGAGAATGCTCCACCATTAAGTTTAGGAGGGAAATCTGA
Organism: Bidens hawaiensis; assembly: GCF_021521415.1. Classification (NCBI taxonomy): domain Eukaryota; kingdom Viridiplantae; phylum Streptophyta; class Magnoliopsida; order Asterales; family Asteraceae; genus Bidens; species Bidens hawaiensis. The sequence continues at coordinate 538,687 of NW_027491371.1, read as the reverse complement.
AATGAAGTCGTTTGTTCATATGAAGGCCTGCTCTATGAAGGTATATATGCTTGCTCTGGCGTATTAAGTAAAATTGGTAAACCTTGATCGAATTGAAAATCTTATTTGTAAATCACATGTTCCATAAGATATCACATCAAAAAGTTACTGAATAAGTGTTGTTTTACAGCTAAAGTTAATGATTAGGAATATTTTGTTTTTTCGGTCTTTTACTTGGTATCTTTTTTCGTTTTCTATCTTCGATAAACTTATTTCTCACTCACACCATGGGGTTTAACGTTGCAGTTGAGTTCTGTAAATGAGGAAAAGCGTGTGTCTTTTCAGTTTCCCTATAGTTGTGGTATATATGCTCTTAACCTTTACTTCGCGACGCATACATTTTTTTTTATTTTAATTTGATTTTATGGTTTTTGAAGAGCATATTGCAGCAGGTACCAGTTGATATTTTCACTGAAGAATATCGAGTTAAAACCTGATCCTACCTCCATTCTGCAGTATGTGGGTCACTCATGCGATCACGATCGAATAGTTTATAATACGAATAATTATACTTGATTAGAATGTATGAGACAGACGTGTGATTGTGAATTTGTGATAGTGTGATGTGATCGTTAACCAAATGATTCAATTAATGTTATAATTATTACAACATAAATACACACATACATACACGTTGAAGTACAATCCACCAAGGTGTGCACCCATTGGTAGCCTATCACACTAGAGACACCCTAGAAAATACACGCATAATGATTCATAAGTATGAGTAAGCCTTATATAGACATCCTTTATACTTTATAGTTTCGTATTATATAAAGCATTCGGAACTTATGGTAGGGCCTCTTTTTTTTAATTAGTCTTTTGTATTTGCTTAAACTGTTCACAATGTAATTTAGTTAGCATGTCAGTTTTCTTATTATATGTTTGGGCCGATGGCATGTATTTAGAGCCCATTGGGCCGATATAATAAAAGCCTAGTATGACATGCCTTCACCAAGTATGCATATACTCAAACCAACCTTTTGAGAAATACTTAACCTTATCATCTTACCAACTCTCTCTTACTCTCTTCTTTCTTACCATTTCGGGTAATAACCAACACAAACAAGATCCAAGATCTCAGTTGGCTACAAGTGATTTCCGTTAGCTTGTAGTTGGAGATTTATTCAAGAACTTATAGTTGTTTGATCCGTTGACAGGTGCTACACTTATGATCATCATACGCATGACATCCCCATGCATTTTGGCTATATATTTAACACATGACTAAACCTAGTCTATTTGCTCGGAGACAGACACCATAAGTGCACTAACAAACTTCCCCTTTTCCTGTCGACGAATGCTAAATATCATGCAAATAATTGGTCACATTAATTACATTAACAAAACATGGCGATCAATGCTAAAGAAATCTATAAATTAGTTATTGCTTCTGTCTCCGGACATTGTGGAGGTGTTAGTAATATGTTATATGTCAACACCACTTGTGGTATATGTCCAAATGTAACAACCTATTTTATCTCTATTGATCACAACTCAAACTGGGTACTGTTGTTAAATACCTAATTTAATTTGCTGAAACTGATCTCTGATACCAACCTATCACATCCGGCCTGGGTCCTAGACATATGACCAACTGATACTGATTTTGTTAATTTATCAATGTATTGGTTGGACAATGGAAACTTGATTAAAATATAAATTTATACATAACGTGAATCACACACTCAATGTGGATTATAAAACATTGTTTACCTGTAAAAAAAACAGTTAAGTATTTTAAAAATATGTGTCACACCCAGCTCTTTGGCTTAGGCGTGGGACCAACATTAGTACCTATTTTGTAAATATATATAATAGTATAGGTGTAGCGGATGTCTTTAATTTAATAAAATGTATATTGGTTTTAATTAATCAAAACTATCGTCTTTAGGTCACTTCTGGTCCCAGCTAATGAATTGGCTGCTAACTGTCTCAACTTTTAAAGTATCTGTTCCGAACGAGTCGTGACTAAGTGTATCCTAACGCTGTTAGTTGCAGGTCACCGGAAAAAGTGTTTTTTTGCCAGAAAAGTCACGTTTTTTACGAAAAACACCACCTGAATACCGCCACTACCACCAAATGACTCACCGCCAACCAACCACCACCACTTGAGCACTATTAACCAATTCCGACGATGGTTCTAGGGTTCCAGCGACCTCAATAATTGGGGCTTTTACTAGAAAACGGTTCCTAAGGGTCCGATACGAAGTTACCAAGATGTTTGAGACGAAAATGTTGAGTTTTCGGGGAAAAATGTGAGTTTTCAGGCAAAAAACATTTTTTCGATGACTTGCAACTAACGGTGTTAAGATTCTGTTAGTCGCGGACCGTTGGAAACAAATACGTTAAAACTTGTGACAATCGGCAGCCAATTCATTAGTTGGGACCGACAGTGACCAAAAGGCAATAGTTGTGATTAATAAAACCAGTATACCTTAATAAAATAATATTATATTCAATATTCGAGAAATAAATATCCGTTGATGATACAAAAGTATTTAACTTTTAAAACATTATTTTACATCATTTTACAATATTAAAATATTTGTGTCGTCAGATTGACTAATGGCTAACACCACCATTTTCTAATCTCTATTCCTTATTACCTATAAAACAGTTAATAAATACGCCAGTAACAAATGCCGGTGAACATGTTGACGCTAAAATATTTTATGTAAACCTTTTGTTCATACTTGAAACAATCAGCGGCCATGTATACCTGCAGACTATTATATTCATATAGTCAAGCCAGCACAGCCCTATAGACCGGTTGTAACGCCGCGTCTTTTACCCTCTTTAAATTAAGCCTAAATATACTAACTTAGAAAGTATAGGGACCAAAATTGAAAATTCTGAAACCGCGACGGAGTAACAAATAACCCATCGCGTAGGGCGATAGGATTGGTGAGTCACCGGACACGTGTCCAACCACGTGTCAACACATGGCACGTTGTGACAGGCCACGTGTCACCACCGCATAAGGTGGCGTAAAGTTGCGGCGCCGCGGTACGCGACGGGTCACAAGAACCCCATCGCGTACCGCGATGGGGTCCAAAATCGCCTATAAAAGGGTGGTGATGGGTATGAGCTCCATTCATCCCAAACACACCTCCATTTACACACACTTAACCTCGAAAGGCGTGCCCCATTGTCAGAGCAAGCCGACGTGCCATTTTCTCGTATTTCGTGCAAGAAACGAGGTTATAATCAAGTAGCAATCACTTAAGCGAGTAGATCAAGATCCTGCCTTTTTCTTATTATCAATCTAAGTATTCGCGTTAAGGTAGGAGTTATGTTTAAGTTATTTGAATTATGGCTTAGACTATTAATCGAGGCTATGGCCTTTAACCTTGATCGTATTTTACAAACATTCATTCACAATCATGTTATCATAAACGTTACTTCATGATGAAGTAATGTTAAACGAAAGATATATTTTGACGGGCATGTAGTAACTGGAAGGGGGATATCGCTAGTAGTAAGTTTCTTGCCTAAGGAGAAGTAATTCGCATAAATCCCAATCAACCGAGGGACCCGTTTACTTACCTGGAGAAACTTACCAACATGATAGAACCTATTAGGCCAAAGCATGCTATATCAAACGTCACATAAAACAAGTGTTTTCATTCACAATCAAAGATAAACGATTTCAAGGTTAAGCATACAATCATAGCTTAACATCATTCAAAACATTCATACGAACCTATTTATGTATAGGTTAATATCATTCACAATCACTCAATCAATCAATCAAGGTTTTCAACACCGATGGTACAGGTGAATACGTTAACCTTTTTAATCAGTCAAAACATATTTATACTCAATGAGACGAACGGGTGTTTGTCTTAACGAGTCAATCAATGTCTACATGAGATCGAGTAATCTTTAAAACGTATAATACAAAGTAGAGAATAATATCAACTCAGACCGAATACGCATGTGTATGGATCCAAACATAAATGTTAAAGCTCAAATCAATCAATTAAATGCAATGAAGTCACGAGCTTACACGGTCATGACCAGTTCTCAGTTCAGAGCCGTTTGGCTCGGGGAATACCGTTGTGTGTGTTGGGCAGTGGTACATATACCGGAAGTAGAAATACTTCCGCTGAGGTTGTCAAGAAAACTATATTTGTATTATAATGTCATTCAAATGTTTTATCGAGTCATACGTGTTCATCAGCATATAGCTGACGTATTTTTCCAACCCATCGCAGGTAATTAAGCATTAGTAGCAGTAGCAAGGATTGGAGTCTTTTGAAGATAGAAGTGCGTATAAGATGGCTCCGTTTTTTATAACTAAAATCCTTGTAATATGAAACATATGTTTTGTAAACTGATACTCGGGTATTTAATTCCCGAGTAAAATTTTCAATGTAAATTAATATTATATTCAACCTAAAGTCTTCCGCTAAAATTAAACCATAAACTCTGATATATTTACAAAACAGCTACCAACTTAAGGTCACACACCTAGGCCCTAAAACCGGGGTGTGCCAGGTTGGTATCAGAGCCATCGGTTTTAGCGAATTAGATATTAAACATTAGTACATAGGCTTTAACCATTATTATGATTATTATTATTATTATTCATAGGGATAAGATAGGATTGGTAAACCTCCTATCCCTAATCTAACTAAGTGCAGATGTCTTATATTTACTACTTTGGCCGTAGACACCAAGTAGCCATTCGATCAATACCAACAATCAATCACGAACCATCCGATATGGAAAGTAGCAATAGTTATTATACTAGCTTTTTCAGTCACAATCAACCAATCAATCCAGTGTTACCGTATGGGATCCAACCTGTGTATCTCCCAGGCAGTCAACAATGTCCATTCAAATCTCTGATAATACCGAGGACAACATTCCCCAGTATTACTCCTCGGACATTCCAACATACCATCATTCCGAGGAACAGGAAGTGCAAAGCAAGATCAAGTAGGAAACTGAATTGGAGACATCAAGCTGGATGAATTGTCACTCTGATCAAAGGAGATGGCAATTTGGATCACCACCATTGAACTATCAATACGAGACCCCACCAGCATCTGCAGAACCCAGTCATAAACCAAAAATGAGGGTTAGCATGCCATACAAAAAGAGACTTAACTCATTACCAATCAAGAATCCTTATAAATCAGAGGAGGATCCTGAAGAAGAGGAGGATCCCGAGGAGGAAGAAGAGAATGAGAATCCTTACTTTCCTTCATACTTAGGATTGAGACCTTCAATCTCACAACAAGCTAAGGAGATTCGGGAGGAAGCAAATCTCATCGAGGAATTTTACACCAATAATATTCCCGATGAAGAAATGCATGCATACGTTGCTAACCCGCATCTCTATCCCCAAGAGAATGCTTATCTCTTTCCAGCCGCATCCGCACCAACAGCATATTCGAACCCGCCAAAAGTCGGTGATGGACGAGCTGAGAAATGAGAAAGTGGACAAAAAGAGAATGGGGAGAAATATTTCTAAGAAATGTGACAAGATGAAAAATCTTGTTAAAAAGTGGATTAAGGATTAGAAATCGTAGTTGTGTATTGTTGTAGTTGTTGTAATCATTTTTCTTGTAAAATAAATAATGTAATATAAAGTGTGTCCTTCCTAAATTTTGTTTTATTTATGTAACAGCATGTCTAAAGCAAACAATAATCCAGAAATTCAAGTAAACAATAAAGGAAAGACAATTGAAGAAATTTTACAAGAAAAAGCTACCGTGGAAAATATACAAGCCATACCACAAAATTATGTGCTTGGTATCCGTGATTTGATAAAAGAGGCTGTAAATACAATCTATGAAATTCTGAAAAATGATCCAAGTAGAACCGCCTCACAATCTAACAAAAGAGCAAGTCGAAGTGAAACGGTTAATTCAAAAAGAGAATCAAAGAAAGAATCCAAAAAGGAAATCGAGAAAAAGAAAGAAGCGGTGATGAAAGCTCGACTGCTGAAAAAGACCTCCGTGAAAAGACAAAGAAACTTAAAATACACGAAGGTTGTGATTTCAAGGTGTTTAAAGTCTATAACCCCAAAGAGTTTCACGGGGATAAAGGAGTGATACATACCCTCCGATGGCTGGAGGAAATGGAATCAATTTATTGATCAGCGAGTGTACGGAGAGTGAGAAAGTCCAATATACCTCCCAGATGTTCAAAGGAGAGGCATTGGAATGGTGGAATACCCTAATCAGAATCAAGGGTAGGGAAAGTTTATACAATCTAGATTGGGCAACGTTTAAGGCAATGGTATTGAAGAAGTTTTGTCCAATAAACGAAATGGATCAAATACAAACCAAGTTGTGGAATCACAAAGTTGTGGGAACCAATCTCAAGGAATATAATACCAAGTTTCTTGAGTATTGTAGGATTGTCCCTCACTTGGTCACTCCCGAAGTTAATAAAGTGACACGCTATATTTACGGGTTACCAATAGAAATCCGTGATTTAGTACGTTCACACATGCTGTCTTCGACGGAATCTGCCATGGAGTTGGTTGGGTATTTGATGGATGGGATGATAAGGAATCGAGATGAGAAAAAGAAGGATGATGGAAAGACTAGTGTGGGAGGAAATATAAAGAAGACGGAGAAGAAAAGAGAAGTAGGATTTGTGTATAGTCGCCCCATTTGCAAGCCATGCGGAAGGAGACATTTCGGCAGATGTCTTTGACCAACTAACAACTAACACTGTTGTATGTGGATTTTGCAAGAAACCAGGACACTCAATAGCAAATTGTAGGAAGAAGACCGGGGTATGTTTTGAGTGTGGCTAGAAGGGACACTATAGTACTGATTGTCCAAAGACGAAGCCAACGGTAGTAACGGTTGGTGCAAGTGGCAGCGGAGTGAAGACCGATGCCAAGAAAGAAATGCTCGTGTCTTTATGCTAGACACCCAGAAGGCAGCAGATATATCGGATGTGATCACCGGTACGTTTCCTATAAATAATGTTTATGCTAGAATATTATTTGACTCGGGTGCAAACCAAAGCTTTATAGATTATAAATTTTGTAGTCTAATAAATGAGCCCTTAGTTAAACTAGATAAACATTATGAAGTAGAAACCGCTGATGGCAGTATAAGTAGAATAACCGAAGCTTTAGATAATGCTAAAATTTATTTAGCCAATCACGTCATACCTGTACGATTGTTACCCATGACATTGGCAGGTTTTGATGTAGTATTAGGTATGGACTGGTTATCGTTTAATTAGGCTCGTATCCTATGTAACGATAAAGACATCGACATTCGAACACCTAATAACAAAACCATTCGTATAACTGGAGATAAGGAAAGAGGAAAAGTAAGAATCATTTCCAAGATTAAAGCAAGTCATTGCATAGGTAAAGGATGTCTCGCATTCATGGCCTATGTAACCAAGGAACATGAACCAAAGAAGATGGAGGAGGTGCCAATCGTGTCCGAATTTCAAGATGTCTTTCCTAATGAATTACCAGGAGCCCTTCCTGATAGAGAAGTAGAATTTAAGATCGACCTTATGCCGGGAACTTCACCAATTGCCAAATCACCTTATCGCCTAGCGCCTACAGAAATGAAGGAATTAAAGAAACAGTTGGATGAGCTTTTAGAGAAAGGATTCATACGACCAAGTACGTCACCGTGGGGAGCTCCAATTTTATTTGTAAAGAAGAAAGAAGGATCAATGAGGAAGTGTATAGATTACCGAGAGCTAAACAAGGTCACGATCAAGAACAGGTATCCACTACCAAAGATCGACATTTGTTTGATCAACTCCAAGGAGAAAGCTGTTTTTCCAAGATTGATCTTAGATCAGGTTACCATCAATTGAAAGTACAAGAAGACGATATACCTAAAACTGCTTTTAGAACCCGATACGGACAATATGAGTTTACCGTTATGCCTTTCGGACTCACTAATGCTCCAGCAGCTTTTATGGACATGATGAATCGGATTTGCAAGCCATACTTAGACAAGTTTGTTATTGTCTTCATCGATGACATTCTTTTTTATTCAAAATCCAAAGACGATCATCAAGTTCATCTTAAGGTTATACTTGAAACCCTAAGGAACGAGAAATTATACACCAAGTTCTCCAAGTGCGAATTTTGGTTATCCGAAGTACAATTTCCTGGTCATGTTATAAATGAGAATGGAATTCAAGTAGATCCAACAAAGATCGAAGCTATAACCAAGTGGGAGAAACCCAAGACACCGACTCAAGTCCGAAGTTTTCTAGGCTTAGCCGGTTACTATCGCAGATTCATTCAAGGCTTTTCCCGAATAGCTGTCCCATTAACGTCACTCACAAGAAAGTCAATTAAGTTTGAGTGGGGACAGAAGAAAGAGGAAGCATTCGAAACACTAAAACCAAAGTTAACCAATGCACCTATTTTGGCTTTGCCAGATTGACTAGAAAACTTTACCATTTACTGTGATGCTTCGCACATGGGAATGAGATGTGTTTTGATGCAAGGAAAGAAAGTGATTGCTTACGCTTCAAGACAATTGAAAGTTCATGAAAAGAATTACACCACGCATGACCTTGAATTAGGTGCTATAATTTTCGCCTTGAAGTTATGGCGACATTACTTGTATGGTGTAAGATTCACAGTATATACTGATCAAAAGAGTTTGAAGCATATATTTGACCAAAAAGAATTAAATATGAGGCAAAGGCGTTGGATGGAAACACATAATGATTACGACTGTGAGATCGTATATCATGAAGGAAAAGCCAACGTAGTGGCTGATGCCTTAAGTAGAAAAGAACATGTTCTCAGTTCAGAGCTGATTGGCTCGGGGAATACCGTTGTGTGTGTTGGGCAGTAGTACATATACCGGAAGTAGAAATAAATCCGCTGATGTTGTCAAGAAAACTATATTTGTATTATAATGTCATTCAAATGTTTTATCGAGTCATACGTGTTCACCAGCATATAGCTGACGTATTTTTCCAACCCATCGCATTTAATTAAGCATTAGTAGCACTAGCAAGGATTGGAGTCTTTTGAAGATAGAAGCGCGTATAAGATGGCTCCGTTTTTTATAACTAATATCCTTGTAATATGAAACATCTGATACTCGGGTATTTAATTCCGGAGTAAAATTTTCAATGTAAATTAATATTATATTCAACCTAAAGTCTTCCGCTAAAATTAAACCATAAACTCTTATATATTTACAAAACAGGTACCAACTTAAGGTCACACACCTAGGCCCTATAACCGGGGTGTGACAGGTTGGTATCAGAGCCATCGGTTTCAGCGAATTAGATATTAAACATTAGTACCTAGGCTTTAACCATTATTATGATTATTATTATTATTATTATTATTATTATTTTTATTCATAGGGATAAGATAGGATTGGTAAACCTCCTATCCCTAATCTAACTAAGTGCAGATGTCTTATATTAATTACTTTGGCCATAGACACCGAGTAGCCATTCGATCAATACCAACAATCAATCACGAACCATCCGATATGGAAAGTAGCAGTAGTTATTATACTAGCTTTTTCAGTCACAATAAACCAATCAATCCAGTGTTACCGTATGGGAGCCAACCTGTGTATCTCCCAGGCAGTAAACAATGTCCAATCAAATCTCTGATAATACCGAGGACAACATTCCCCAGTATTACTCCTCGGACATTCCAACATACCATCCTTCCGAGGAACAGGAAGTGCAAAGCAAGATCAAGCAGGAAACTGAATTGGAGTCATCAAGCTGGATGAATTGTCACTCTGATCAAAGGAGATGGCAATTTGGATCACCACCATTGAACTATCAATACGAGACCCCACCAGCATCTGCAGAACCCAGTCATAAACCAAAAATGAGGGTTAGCATGCCATACAAAAAAAGACTTAACTCATCACCAATCAAGAATCCTTATAAATCGGAGGAGGATCCTGAAGAAGAGGAGGATCCTGAGGATGAAGAAGAGAATGAGAATCCTTACTTTCCTTCATAGTTAGGATCGAGACCTTCAATCTCACAACAAGCTAAGGAGATTCGGGAGGAAGCAAATCTCATCGAGGAATTTTACACCAACAAGCTAAGGAGATCGGAATGAAGAAAGACTTACCAAGTCTGCTCATTTCATTCCAATCCAAGAAACATTCAGCATAGATAAGTTAGCACACTTATATGTCGAAAACATTATATCCTTACATGGTGTGTCGCTATCCATCATATCCGACAGAGATAGTCGTTTTACTTCAATTTTTTGGTCAAGCTTTCAAAAAGCTATGGGGACTCGATTAAACTTAAGTACTGCATACCATCCCCAAACCGATGGCCAAAGGGAACGTATAATTCAAACCTTGGAAGATATGCTTCGTGCATGTGTTATCGACTTAGGAGGAAGTTGGGACACTCATCTCGCGCTGATGGAATTCTAGTACAACAATAGTTATCATACGAGTATCCGAGCAGCACCATTTGAAGCATTGTATGGACGTAAGTGTAGAACACCTGTGTGTTGGTCAGACACAGGTGATGGTCAGTTGTCAGGACCTGAAATCGTTCATAGAACCACTGATCAATTTATACAAATCCGTGAACAATTGAAAACGGCAAGAGATAGACAAAAGAGTTATGCGGACATTCGCCGCAAGCTATAAGAATTCAAAGAAGGCGGCAAAGTGTTATTGAAAGTATCACCTTGGAAAGGAGTAGTAAGATTTGGAAAGAAAGGAAAACTGAGTCCACGATTCATTGGACCATTCAAGATACTCGAAAGAATCGAACCAGTTGCTTACCGACTAGAGTTACCCGATGAGATGAAGGGTATCCACGATGTGTTTCACGTATCCAATCTTCGCAAGTGTTTAGCCGATGAAACTCTTGCTATGCCATTAAAAGATGTTAGGATCAATGAGAAGCTTAAATTTGTGGAACAACCAAGATAGTATAATCAAGTTCCTCAAGCACAAGCGACTCAAACTCGTAAAAGTCAAATATGATTCAAGACGAGGACCCGAGTATACGTGGGAACTCGAGTCAGAAATGAAGAAAAAGTATCCCAATTTATTCCAATAAATCTCAAGGACGAGATTATTCAAAAGGTGGGGAGGATGTAACACCGCGTCTTTTACCCTCTTTAATTTTAGCCTAAATATACTAACTTAGAAAGTATAGGGACCAAAATTGTAAATTCTGAAAATCTTCTCCCATCGCGGTACGTGACGGGGTAACAAATAACCCATCGCGTAGCGCGATGGGATTGGTGAGTCACCAGACACGTGTCCAACCACGTGTCAACACGTGGCACGTTGTGACAGGCCATGTGTTACCACCGCATAAGGCGGCGTAATGTTGCGGGGCCGCGGTACGCGACGGGTCACAAGAACCCCATCGAGTACCGCGATGGGGTCCAAAATCGCCTATAAAAGGGTGGTAACGGGCATGAGCTCCATTCATCCCAAACACACCTCCATTTACACACACTTAACCTCGAAAGGCGTGCCCCATTGCCATAGCAAGCCGACGTGCCATTTTCTCGTATTTCGTGCAAGAAACGAGGTTATAATCAAGTAGCAATCACTTAAGCGAGTAGATCAAGATCCTGCCTTTTTCTTATTATCAATCTAAGTATCCGCGTTAAGGTAGGAGTTATGTTTAAGTTATTTGAATTATGGCTTAGACTATCAATCGAGGCTATGGCCTTTAACCTTGATCGTATTTTACAAACATTCATTCACAATCATGTTTTCATAAACTTTACTTCATGATGAAGTAATGTTAAACGAAAGATATATTTTGACGGGCATGTAGTAACTGGAAGGGCGATATCGCTAGTAGTAAGTTTCTTGCCTAAGGAAAAGTAATTCACATAAATCCCAATCAACCGAGGGATCCGTTTACTTACCTGGAGAAACTTACCAACATGATAGAACCTATTAGGCCAATGCATGCTATATCAAACGTCACATAAAACAAGTGTTTTCATTCACAATCAAAGATAAACGATTTCAAGGCTAAGCTTACAATCATAGCTTAGCATTATTCAAAACATTCATACGAACCTATTTATGTATAGGTTAATATCATTCACAATCACTCAATCAATCAATCAATCAAGGTATTCAACACCGACGGTACAGGTGAAGCGCGTATAAGATGGCTCCGTTTTTGATAATTAAAATCCTTGTAATATGAAACATATGTTTTGTAAACTGATACTCGGGTATTTAATTCCCGAGTAAAATTTTTAATGTAAATTAATATTATATTCAACCTAAAGTCTTCCGCTAAAATTAAACCATAAACTCTGATATATTTACAAAACAGGTACCAACTTAAGGTCACACACATAGGCCCTAAAACCGGGGTGTGACAGGTTGGTATCAGAGCCATCTGTTTCAGCGAATTAGATATTAAACATTAGTACCTAGGCTTTAACCATTATTATGATTATTATTATTATTATTATTATTATTATTCATAGGGATAAGATAGGATTGGTAAACCTCCTATCCCTAATCTAACTAAGTGCAGATGTCTTAAATTAACTACTTTGGCTGTAGACACCGAGTAGCCATTCGATCAATACCAACAATCAATCATGTACCATCCGATATGGAAAGTAGCAATAGTTATTATACTAGCTTTTTCAGTCACAATCAACCAATCAACCCAGTGTTACCAGTGTTACCTTATGGGAGGGAGCCAACCTGTGTATCTCCCAGGCAGTCAACAATGTCCAATCAAAATCTCTGATAATACCGAGGACAACATTCCCCAGTATTACCCCTCCGACATTCCAACATACCATCCTTCCGAGGAACAGGAAGTGCAAAGCAAGATCAAGCAGGAAATTGAATCGGAGTCATCAAGCTGGATGAATTGTCACTCTGATCAAAGGAGATGGCAATTTGGATCACCACCATTAAACTATCAATACGAGACCCCACCAGCATCTGCAGAACCCAGTCATAAACCAAAAATGAGGGTTAGCAGGCCATACAAAAAGAGACTTAACTCATCACCAATCAAGAATCCTTATAAATCGGAGGAGGATCCTGAAGAAGAGGAGGATCCCAAGGAGGAAGAAGAGAACGAGAATCCTTACTTCCCTTCATACTTAGGATCGAGACCTTCAATCTCACAACAAGCTAAGGAGATTCGGGAGGAAGCAAATCTCATCGAGAAATTTTACACTAATAATATTGATCAGTGCAATAGTGATTTAATTATGCTTGTACGTTACCTCGAACCAGAATAACTTTTGTAAATAACTAGATTGAATATATAACTTCTGACCTCTACTCTGTTTTGCATTACTTTAAACCTTTATAAATTATTTGTTTGTATAAAACATTTAGACATATAGTCTTTAGTTTATTTACCAATTTATGTGCTACATTTAACTTCAATTAACTATACCCCTTGCATGTAAAACTTTATGTTTTTAATCATAAATAAGCATTATCTTGACTATGACCTTTGTATATGAAAAGCCATGTTATACTTAAATATGATCGAGGCTAATACTATAACCCGACTAGGTTCTAAGCCATATAACAAAATAACTTTAGCGGATCCTTTACATTAAACGGTTACTTGGAGATGAACGCCTAAGGTTGGTTGGACAACACTTCTGCTCTACGTCATGTACCGGGGATCAAAGCCGTCAGAATTTCGGGCTTTGAACTCGGGGCATGATTTTCGAGGTTAAATGTGTGTAAAGTGAAGGTTTTTTTTTGGAATGAGTTTGCAAATGCCTGACTCTCCCTTTTAAAGGTAAAATTTTGGATCGGTCCCATATCATGATGGGCTAAATATGAGTTCGTCACGTAGTGCGATGCCTATGTTTCTTTTAGAGCTGTCAAGTGGCGACACGAGGTCTATGTTGTTGTGCCACATGTTGACACGTGGTTCGACACGTGTCTCTGTTAAGTCTTAACGTGGACATCGTGTATCGCAATGGTCCAATGACTGGCCATCGCGTAGCGCAACACCACCCATTTCTCGGGTTTAACCCAAGTACTTCATGCAGCGTGATGGACTTAATCTATCGCGTAGCGTGACGGATTCAAAATCAAAATTTTTACTTCTTCATCTTTCATGATTTGAAAATTTTGGCTGAAAGTTTCGGGATGTGAGCCATTTGATCCACGTCAAATGGCTATCTTCCACATCCTCTAATTGGTGTATTTCCTACAGATTACCTTCACACAATTTGGAAAATATGTCAACATATATGATAGTGAACTAACACTACAAAAATTATAAATTGCTTTCATACTCTCTATATTACAAAGTTCAACTTGAACAACTAAGTAGACTAAGTGGACGACGTGCATGACCGTTAACAACTAAACATATACACCAAATCATTCCTTAATGGTTCTTCCAACCGGATTTCACTGAACATGGACATGAATAAGCATAGTGCCTATATCTAACCACATATGTAATGATCGAGACAAACGTTTACCCTTACTTGAGTGCTAGCTAGCAATTACCTTGTTTTATAAAATTATAGGGATTTATCAATCACATGTACACTTTGACTCATTTAGATTATTTATAAGAGTAAGGGAATATTCGCCTTGCAAATGCTAGTTGGAAGCTGACTTGACTTTGATTACTTATAAGGTGTTCAAGAAATCTGAAAAAAGCTGAAATCCGAACCAAAACCAAAAATCCAAAATAAACTGATTGGATTTATCAGAACGATCCGTGTATCCGAATAACTAAATCAGGTTAGAATACGGAAGTTTAAAAAGTTAGGATTGTTTGGATTATTCGGATATCCATTTAATGGGAATAAATAATATGTTTTTAGTGGTACTTTCAAGTTTTGTATATATATATATGACTATTATTTGAAGTTTAAAATTTGAATTTGTGTTCAAAACTAATTTTTATTTTTCGGCTCGTATGTTTATTGTGATTCTAAAATAGTGCTAGGAATAAAAAAATTAGAAGTTTTTTAGGTTTATTTCAGAAGATTATTCAGATAATTTTGGAATCCGTATTTTATCCGAATCCGATCCAAATTGAATTCGGATAGATCCAGATCGAATAGGAATATTCCCAGTGCCAGTCGGATTCGGATAGGGTCGTAAAATTTTTAAAATCCAAATAATCCAAACTGTGTAACCCGAATAAATCGTTATCCAATGAACACCCTTAATTATTTCGATCCTATATTTCAAAAAAGGTTTAAATCTGTTATCTAGATCATCTTGGGATCTAGCTTTAGACACCTTCAGTCTAGAATTATAGTTTTAAACCTTGCATCTAGAACTAAGGTAATGATTCGAAGTAGCTCTTTTGGAAATTTCAACATATGGATGACTTTGACATGTCATTGATATTATGTTTTTACAACTATCATTATTAATGACTAAAGAACATACTTTACTGTTATGTAACAACTGAATCAAAAGATCTTGTCCTTCTATGATTAGCCTCTTTGACCTCGATCTTCTCATTCAAGGTGATTGAAGAACCTCCATCGTGAACGGCAACTCATTGGTTAACAAGGGATCAGTCGTTCTTATCACCATTAAAACGACTAGCTGTGATTGAGGTGCGTAGTTTTTCAAGTTTGGTTGTGGTTTTGTCGAACCTAGCAGTGAGATCCTCCATTACACCCCACCTTTTTTTCAATGCCCCACCTCCATCCACGGAGATGAGGTTGTTGAATACCTTTCACAATAACCTTGAGGATGCTAATGAAGTTTGATACTAACTAACGATATTGTAATTTGTCATGTACCACGTAACGTGGAAGCGAAACGTACAACATATAAAATTACTCTTTGTGAGTACATTGATATATTAGTGAATGAACGAAAATATGTATACGGTGTCTTTTTCTATGGGAATTCCATATTTGACAAATATTGCCAAATATTCAAATTTAACAATATGTGATTACAGAACTTATTAAAGGCATAAATATACGACTAACAAATTGCATGTTTTGTGACAATCCAACTATTTATTAAATGAAAGATCGCGGAAATCTCTAAAATCACTTTAAGATTCTTTGTCGTTTTCATGGCGTCTACCAAAATCTCACCTATCCTGAATGTTTTCGTTTATTGTGTTATCTGTGCTTATCATAAGTTCAACCTTGGTTGCAATAGTACTAGTAATGCAACTTTTTTCTTTCTTGATTAATTCGTTATCTGCAAAAGCCATTTTCTTGACCTAGATCCCACTTTTAGACCTACAAATCAATGTCTCACGCACGTACATGGAAACAACAATTAGAAAACGAAGTCCAAGTTGAACACCCTACATGAACAAATATGTACGAATTCTACATAGATCCTGCCTTCTTATTGCTTTGTCAATGCATGCAATTTTTTCATGTATTCACATTTACAATTATAAAATTTTGAAAACCGCTGAATTCATAAGTTTAGGGAAACATAAAAATGTTTGGATTTTGATCAGTATAAAATTGTCCACATATAGAATTAAATAAAATAAATAAAGTTCTAATACTCAGAAATGTTACAAATATTAATATACATATATATATGTAAACAAATTTTTTTTTCATATAAACAACTATATTTTTAATAGCAAAGGCCCGGACACGTTGACAAATAGATCACTCTTCTCTTTCTCCATGAGGAAACCCACTGACTCAACCAATACAAATGCTTGATGCGAGACTTGAACCCATGATCTCCTATAAGGAAAGTCATGGGACTACAACTGTTTTGTAATTTATAATTTGTTATGTTACTTCTCGTATTTAAATGTAAATATATATCTATTTTACATATAAAACATTTTAGATTAACAAAATGGTAATTTAAACATTTTAGTGGGAGACGCCGTTATATTAATGTTTTGGCTGGACTTAGTTAATCTCCGGTTGCAGATTCGATAACTTCGTCGGTGTAATCAACTAATCAGTTATAGTATTGAACGGACTATCTAAATGATGATACCAATGAGTTCTAGCCCCATTCCTTGTTATGTTTTCGGGGTTGTATGCATACTCAATTTGATTAGTTAATACACTTACCTTAAGTGATAAGCGTATGCCTTGTATGATTTATGTATGAATGAATGCTTGTAGGTGCGTGAACGATCTTCGAATATTTCATGTACCGCCAAGTGATAGTTGAAGATATGCTTGTTATATATGATGTGTAAATGATGTATGTATGTATGAAAGTTATAATTATTAATATAAAGAAAAGTATGGTATGGTTGTAAGGAAGAAAGGGAGACCGGACCCTAATAATATCCGAGGATGGAGGGTGTCCGGATCCTAATAATATCCTAGGATGGAGGGTGACCGGACCCTAATAATATCCGAGGATGGAGGGTGACCGGACCTTAATAATATCCGAGGATGGAGGAAACCGTACCCTAACAATATCCGAGGTATGTAGGGCGAAATGCTCTTTATAATGTAAGGTCAGTTACGCATGTATTGTGTATTTTAAAGAAAGAAGGTATGAAAGAATGGAAGTATGTGTATGGAAGAACGATGAACATGTTAAGTATGTAATATTTATCTTCGGATACGTATATAAGTAAGTATGTGAATGTATTGTATGTTGTCTGATTAACTAAATCTCACTGGCTGACTTTTAGTATGTACACATGTATATATGTTTATTGAGCTGCCATGAGGATGACACATGGCATGGATTGAACAGCTGGCATCTGATGATGGAAGAAATGATGTTTTATATACGATGTTTTATGTTATGGTTTTAAGGAAAGGATTACATGTTTTGTAACGAATGATCGACGTTAACGTTTCCGCGAATGTTTTAAATAACTATGATATTTAGAACTATGTTTATGAGTAAATCCAACGTTCAAAGTGAGGCACCGGGATCGGGCCTTACAGTCGTTTACTTAACACACCAAGAACACTTTCATATTTTTAACCATTCAAACATTATAAACCAACACTTGAACTCTTGATTCTCAAACCCATAAACCCTTAATCTTTCTTGAATACCTTATGTTCGAACCCGTAAACATACACAAACACCAAGTGAACCCTTAAACCCACTTTAACACTTGAACACTTGTCTTCAACACACAACAAGACCAAAAAACACACAACAAGACCAAAATCCAAGGTTGTGACCCAAGAACCACAACTAGTAGAGCCAAAACTCTTAGGTCCTTAAACACGAATCAAACAACAATAACAAGAGTTCTTGGATCAGTCTAGACCACCTAGCTAGAGGAAATCACTAGTTGGTTAACCGAGATCTCGGATCTTGATGTGTGTTAGTGCGGCCGTGAGAATGAGAGTGGAAAGGGAGTAAAGAAAAAGTTAGATGGATAATCTGTTTGTCAAAAGGTTATTTTTATGCATGGGCATACCTCACTATATATAGCCATGCCATACAATCTTTCTATTCATAATGGCACAATGGGCTAACGGACTCTGCCCAAACATACAAGCAAGTAAATTATTATATGCATGATAAACAACGGGAATAATACATAAGACTACATGAACAAAATGGGATCTACAATAGTAATTTTGGATTTTCTTCGGATATCCAAACTATTAAATTTAATATTCTTTTAATTATTTATATATACTAAATTACCAAATAAAAAGGAGATACCATTAATCTAGAACATATGCAGCAACGCCGTGCTCTTCCTCAACTCCTCAAGTCCTCCACGGTCCATCAACCACATCCCTCATTCCACACATGCGGTCGGTGGCCGCGTTTATCATCATCTCCGTCTCGACACTATAGCCATCCACCGTTGTCCCTCATGGTCTTACGTCTCTTAGACTCCCGCTCTTTATATTCCGTCGATTATTTCACTTTTTCATTTTTTAGTTTGCTAAATACATATTGTTTGAATGTTTAATTACAAAGTTGTTTTGAAGATTTGTTAGATTCATGATCAAATATCCAGACATGTCAGAGTTTTTAACGTAGAAATTATTATTATTATTTTCTTTTTCAATATATTCGGATATCCGTTTCACTTTGAACAGTTATCCGAAACTAATACGGATTCGGGTAGTGAAATCAACTATCCGACGGATATCTGAAACTTCGGATATCCGAATTTGAACAAACCCCTAGCTAGAACAAAAGAGGTGAGTTTTGTGAGCTTGACCTATACAAGGATGAAATCAAACTCAGATTGATCGGCTATATTTGTGAATATTGCAAAAGTAGATGCGTGGTCATTGAATCCACTACTACAAAATTGGGCTTTTGCGACAACAGTTACGGTCGCAAAACGGTAGCAATTGCCTTGTTGCGACCCTGTTGCGACCGAAAATGGGGTTGGAAAAACACACGTCGCAAATGCCTTATTGCGACCAAGTTCTGACCTCTTTTTAACCTTTGCGACCAAATGTTGCAACCAAAAAATCCGTCGCAAATGTTGAAACCGGAATAACACGGTCGCAAAATATTGCAACAATTTTAGAACGGTCGCAAATTTTGCAACCGTTTTAAAGTGGTCGCAAATGTTGCGACAGCTTGCTTGTTTACAACTTGCAACCATTTTGCGACTGCTTGCCTTTTTATAACTTGCAACCACTTTTGCGTCCGTTATTTTTTATTTTTGGTTTCGGTAGTTTTCTTTTTCAAACCTGCTAATATGCTCATATTTTTAAATCCAAGCATATATCATAATTTTAAAGTTAATATACGATTCCACAAAAGAAATTACAAACTTAAATGTCAAATACCCAAGTTATCAAAACATTCAAAACAAAGTGTATGTATCTTGTGCATGAATATATAATCTTATAACACACTTAATCAAGAGCCTGTACTAGCAACTTTCTGCACGTGATACCTGTAACAATAGGCTCTACAATAGGCTCTCTGAGGATAAAAAACAATAAAATTAATAACATGAAACATAAGTAATAATTAGTGAATACAACAATAAATACTAATATATTATTGCAAAATATAACTTGCATTTAACAACATGGCAGTCCATGAGGCGATCATTTGGTGGTCCAGGTTCACCCAAAGAGTTAACTAGAAGTACCTTAATGTAACGTGTAACTCGGTTTCTTGAGTACCAAACTGGGCGGCAAAAGGGCCATTGTAACCAAGGCTAGTTGGAAGCACGTGTTAACCAAAAATAAGATACAAATAATTTGATATTAATCCTAGACTCATGAACGAAGCCTATAAAGATAACTTGACATTCTGAACACGATGTTTACCTTACTGGTCAATTAAATGAAGAAATGTGCATCTACTTCACTTCACCAGATCACCATTTTCATGTACATACATAATATACATTAAAAATGGTACAAACTAAAAAGCAAAGGTTATACCATCCGAGAACCGGCCCTAGATCAATCTGCTCACAAAAATGAAACTAAGGCCCGTGAAAAAAAGTCATGCGGATTTGTAGATAAATAACTACCGACCAGGTAATTATAATTTTTGTAATGGCTAACTTTATAATTTGATCACTTTTTGCTTAGTTTGTATTTTTTTCAAATGTAGTGGCCTATATCACTAAATTACAAAGATAGTCCCTGTCAAATTGCATGTGCATTAAATTACCAAACAAGCCCATGTAAAAAAAGTAGAACTACCATGTTGAGACATCATTTAGTAAAACTACTAAAACAGGGCATCAATCTAACCTTGAAGTTAGAGTTTTCTGAAATGGGCTAATTTGGTAGCCTACCCGATGACCAGTGTTTTGCTTTTTATTTGGCATTTGATAGACTAACTTATCTCCAAATTTCAACCTAGTGAATTTAAGAAAAAGTATAACCACCAAAGTAGCCCATTTCAAAACTTTATAACCACCAAACTACTCCATTTTTTAATAAAGAGGCTTGCCACATAGCTTTTTTTTAATTCTTACCAGCTGTACCAGTTGCCCGTCCATTGAATTACCAAAGTAGCTCATTTAGAAAAAATATAATTGCCATGTTTTTGTTTATGCATTAACCCTATAGAGTAACTTGTCTCCAAATTTCAACCTAGTACATTTAAGAAAAAGTATAGCCACCAAAGCAGCCCATTTCAAAACGTTATAACTACCAAACTAGTTCATTTCTTAATAAAGAGGCTTGCCAAATATTTTTTTTTTCTTTCCATTGAATTACCAAAGTAGCTTATTTAGAAACATACCTTTGAATAGTTAGCGTTAATCTCGACATCCTTGTATGCATCCTAATGTTTTTTCCCCTAAAAATTCAATATATAACATTAAAACAACCAAAACATTCAAATAAAGAAATTAAACACAAAGTTTCAATGCTAAATAATGGCATTACTATGTAAGATTCAATATCATGTAGCAGGTCTTTAACCTAGTACATGTTAAAAAGATGATTCGTTTAAATATAAAAAAGATAACCTTAAATTAGAGAACTTGATTGAAACGTTAAAACAAAAATTAACACATAAAAATACGCCGTCAGTTATACTTATTAGTTTAATAAGCAGTTGTAAAGTTTGTAATGTATGGCCATCAAACATGTTACTCCACTCATTACAAGATGCCTAACTCAACTGTTGTAAAGTTTTAAGATACATGAAATACAACATAAGCAGTTCAACTAACTTAGTAACATATTGCCAACATGATTAAAATTTTAAGAACAAATATATTAAATCTAAAGTTCTTCAATTAAATGAAGATGAGCACATAAAAACATGGTTTGATGTAAGAAAACAGTAAGTGAATAAAAAATATAGATGGATATGAGCAAAATTTATAGGAACAACTCATGAAAGGCAGCTTTCGTACATTTAAATTTTTGGGTCTGCACTTTTAAAAACAAACAGGTCTACTCAAGTACATTAAAAAAGAACAACACATTTGTTCAACTTTAACTTTAACCTCAAATTACCAGATCGTTGTTTATCATTTGCTTGTGGGTCTCAATCGAAGATTGCTATGCGCCATCTGTGTTTTGTGTTAGAACAACAATAGTTTTCGTTGGTTTTTTGGTTCGTTTGATATGAGTAAACTTCCTGAAGGGCCGACGGGAACCCCTGCACCTGATTCACGTGTAACTAACACATAAGCACCTCCGGGTCTTAGTGTTTTTGCACGTATTACGACTCCAAGTGGCCGTACTCTCAAGCGTGTCACAACTCCGGGGTCAAGAATCACCAATGTAACACCTGCGGTTTTACCCTAGAGAATGTTACAACACCAACCGGTCCCATGGATGGCACCAATGAAGAAACATGGAATGGATCCGGGTCGGATCCATGTCCAGATTCCCGGTCTTCAATATGAACGAACCAACGCCTTGATCTTCTTCTCTTGTTACTCAGATCTGCCATAGAAAAGTGAAGGTGTGGAGGTGACTGCTAAGAGAATAAACTCTTGTTTACAGACACAAAAATATGTGGGAGCCAAGGGTCCAAGAAAAGGTCCTTTCAATGAATGATAAAGGCTCCTTATATAGGGACTCCATGGCTACCATCATGAACCCTAACCTTTATTGGGCCAAGCCTGGTTAGGGGTTACCTCCACAAACCCCAGCCCAATGGGCCTTATTAGTAGACAATAATAATGTAATAAACATAATATATTATGTAATAAATAAAAGGTCGTACCGGGTTTGACGTACCCTACACCTACATTGATTATTGCAGTGTTTATCGTTGAAAAAAATCAGTGAAGTAATTAAGGTCATAATTTGATGTATCTGCAGATGAATTGATTTTCAACTGCGGAAGTGTTTGTTGTGTTCCGATTCGTATAAACATTCGTTATATACACTTGATTGAAGTAATTAAGGTCATAATTTGTTTATGCTTACAAGCAAATTGAGTGCTTCGTTTACATAGAATTGTAAACTTTTGGCATCATCTTTTATATGAAATCGTGTTAGCTTCTTTCAATGTAATACATACTGTATCCGATTGCATAGATTATTAATGTTTGGTGTTTAAACATTTGGTAATTTGTTAGATCTAAATTTTTTGATGTTTGATGTTTATAAAACATTTCGAAATTTGTTTGATCTGAATTTCTTTTTTGTTGATATTTTGTGTTTAAACATTACGTAAGTTGTTAGATCTGAACTGTTTGATGTTTAAACATTTCGTAATTTTTTAGATCTGAAATTTTTGATATTTGATGGTTAAACATTTGGTAATTTGTTGGATCCAAACTTTTTGATGTTTGATGTTTAAACGTATGGTAATTTGGTAAACTTATAGATTTAAATATGCTGTACGGCGCACTGTGTTTCTGTTTGTTAAACGACTATTACATTTATCAATTGAGACTGCACCAGTTTTTTGAAAGTAAATTTTGGGGCAAGCAAGTAATGGTGTGATATATGAAGAGAAACTGATGATAGAATGTTTAAATATCGGCTATACAACAAATGTAGGCATTTATATTGTAGGCTCTACACATAAAAAATAGAGATTTACATAATAATCGCATTAAAACGGAGGAATTAAGGAGAATATTGCAAAACAAGGTGATTATGTTATAATCATTAGGTTATTAAATCAAGGTTTTCAGGGGCCTAACCCTACTTTTCTCCGGTAGGTGCAGATAACTATGAATTGCAACCTGGCATTGTCTAAACCAGCATGCCCGGCATATTCATAGCTGCTCATGAAACCAAGTACTTATCTTTCATTACAAGCTAGTTCATGTATTCTTTTTGTATAATTAGGGCTTCTTTAGATTGTCTATGAGATTCTTTTTGCGGTTCTATTTGTTTTCTTTCTTTTTAGGTATTCATTGAATAGACGTACTCGTCATGTTATAATACTATATATGTACAGTTTTGAATACCTCGTGCTTTGTTGTCAAATTCATGGAAAAAGACAAGTGTTCGCAATAGCAGTTACTCTATTAGTTCAGACCAGATGTATCGCAATGAAGGTCTTGCTGATTTGACTCCGGAGGAGCAAGCTGCAGCTGAAGAAAGCTTTTTGTCAGCTTATCGTAAACCTTTTGAATTATACAAAATTCTTCAACAACGCTTTGCTAGAAATGTAATATTTTTAATCTGTTCTCTCTTTTGGTTACATAATCGTTTATATTTTAATCTATAATTGATACATTACCTGGAAGTATATATTTTTGGGAGATTTTTATATATCCCCTCTAAACTTGCAAAATTACATGTTTCTCTAAAACACAAATTTTCAATGCATAAGGTAGCATGCCCTATATTTGTTGGATCTGATACAAATCATACATTTCTCCGTCACATGCATTATATTACATGACCTTTAAGTGTTAATGCATAAATCCGCACGTGTTGTTTTTTTTTTGCAGCCCGTATTTCTTAAGAGATGTCTGAGTTACGAAAGAGAAGCTAAGCTGGAAAAAGAAAAAAGGTAAGAATCGCCAAATCAAACTCACAACAATTTATACTATTGACTATGCTGTCTAGATTGGCTCTCATCTTTTAGGGTGCTACCTTGCTTTAATACAAATTTGGGCTTGCTTTTCCGTAATTATATTTTTATCGGGTCTCTCGTTAAACGTCCTTGTTAATTAATGGCCTATACAGTTTTGAAAGATATGGGTTTCGTTTTCCTGTATTGTAGGATACAAATATCAGTATCTACATCTGGCACTACTACTTCAAATGTCGATGGATCTCAAATTCAGACCCTTTTTCCTCTTTATGTGTTTTCGGCAAGACCAGTGTCTACTACGAGTGTGGAGGTGATTACAAATTTACGCTTTTGTTATTTACTTTTCATGCTTTATTAGTTTTTTTTACTATTTCTTATTTACTTTTTGATGCAAAATGGCTAGTTTTCTTTGTTTATATTTTTCAGAAACAGACTACAGTTGTTTATCGCTTTAAGCGAGCACGTAAGTTGAGAGTTTTTGGTGGGTCTGACACAGCAAAATTTATTCTCTATGAGATGAATAAATTATCGAAAGATATCATATTTGGATCAATCGAGATGTTGGTGGTTAGCTGTGGTATGACATCGGTTCTTGTTTTTGTTATATTTGGCGAATCGTTATGAAAAGTTTGTAGTGTTTTTGAGTTTTTATCTTCTACTGCAGCTGACTCCTCAAATTCTCAGAGTATTGATCTAACGGATGATCACAAGCTTTCTAACTCGTGTAAGATATGCTCTAGATGCGGAATCTTGTTCATTAATACAGAAGACTAAATTATTGCGAGAAGAAGACTAAATTATTGCGAGAACACCGCTAAATCATTTAATTTTTCTATCAATAGTTCATATTTTTAGATGCTCCTTACATACCAATTTGTTTGTATGTTTATTTTTTCACTATTAAACGATTACCTACAAAAGTGTTTAACTTTTAAAAAATTAATTTACATCATTTTACAATATTAAAATATTTGTGCCGTCAGATTGACTAATGCTAACACAAGCATTTTCTAATCTCTATTCCTCAATACCAATAAAACAGTTAATAAAAAACGGCATTAACAAATGCCGGTGAACATGTTGACGCTAAAATATTTCATGTAAACCTTTTGTTCATACTCGAAACAATCAATGGCCATGTATACCCGCAGACTAATTATATTCACATAGTCAAGCCCACACAGCCCTATAGACCGGTTCAATGAGATGGGGACAAGATACTATGCATGATGGGATATGCGTACTCTCTTTCCACATATGTATGGATCCAGACACACGTATAACCATCTTGAATGACAGCAAATACTAAAGTTTTAGGGATATATTGTCCCATGCAAACTTTTGTATAAATACCTTGTTTAAAGACTTTACTTGTAAAGAGATTAGACTTATTCAACTTTGTTTCTGTTGATTAGTGCAATAGTGATTTATGCTTGTACGTTACCTCGAACTAGAATAACTTTTGTAAATAACTAGATCGAGTATTTAACTTCTTACCTTTATTCTGTTTTGCATAGATTTAAACCTTTATAAATTATTTTTTTGGATAAAACATTTAGACATGTAGGTGTTGTTTGTTTTTTCAAAGGTAAAATGTCTGCAGTCTGCCACCTCTGCAGAAATCTGTAGCAGAAGAGGTGGATCAAATCTCTGTAGTTTGTAACGAGAAGACTGTTTGTTTTTTAACATCTGCAGACTGCTAAAATAAACAAAAATTTAAATAAACTTAAATTTAAATAAAAAAGGTCTTCAACATCCAAATTTAATAATAGTCAACAACACTAAAATAATATTCATAATACCACAAACACTTTTTAAATCATTTATTCCGTACTTGGCATTAACTGATCAACAATTTCATCTCATAACTGAGTCATATATTCCCGATCAGATGCAGTTCCAAGTGTTTCAACCTCGTCTTCATCAACATCAATTTTCCACGGCTATTTCCAAGCGACACATCGGGTTGATCGTATTATGTAAACAACTCATCGTCCAAACCCTGTTTCCTAATAAAATTATGTAGCGCGAAACATGCAATGGTAACGTTCCTTTGTGTTTCGAATGGAAAAGGTGCCATCCTCTTCAATATAGGGAATCTTGCTTTCAAGACACCAAAAGCACGCTCAATGACGTTCCGTAGTTTTGAATTTGCATGATTAAATTTTTCTTTATTGGTTAACACACGTCTCCGACGAAAATCTCCAAGCCAATACCTCACATTACGATATGGAGCCATAAATCCTCATATGTGTGCATACGTGGCGCCACAAAGATAGTATTTCTCTGTAAATATTTACAATTAATTACAATATCAAACTAACATATAAATAATTAACAAACAATAAACATACCTGATAGTGGAAATGAGAATGGCACATGTGGATCTGATAATGCCTCTGATAATATTCTTATTATCATGTGCTACCCCTTCCCATCCGGCCACAAGAAAAGTGAAAATCATGTTAAAATCACAAATTGCTAATACGTTTTGGTAACAATCACCCTTCCCCTTCCTCTATATAAATCTTTGTAGCCTAGTAGGAACAACAACATGTATCAAGGTCCCATCTATTGCACCAACCGCTCCTTTAAAAATCTTTTGTAGCCTCTTGTTATGACCCGGAATGTTTGGATTCGGATTGAAAGAAGCTAGTACTATCATATCTTTGGCGAAAAGCATCATTTTATCCAACACTTCATGAAAGAATTTATGAATTGTTTTCTTTGAGTGTTGAGATCTACGCTTGATAACCACGTAACGTTGATTATGGCCGATTATCATAAAAAGTTATAGCCATCTTTTCCTCAACCGAAACATGTTTACTATCCTTTAACGAATAATTTGTTCTAAAATGTGCACATAGTCGGACAGATGATTCACGGGACATGCGTAGCAATTTAATGCATTGTTTGGGATTTCCTTGCAATAACTCTAACGTGTATTTATGTCCCGTCATTGCCGAATCATTGTCTCGTTTTCGTTTCAAACCCATCTTCCCAAAAAAGTGGATATACAAGTACGTAACAACTACCAGAAGTATTTTCTCATCATTATTCATTATGAACCTGTTAATAAAAAATAAAAAACCATGTCACATAGCCATAAAAAAGCAACCATTATCGTAAAGCATAAACAACCATGTCACATAGCCATAAAAAAGCATACAATGTGTTCAGCATAACCAAAAAGCATAGAATGTTTTCAACATAACTAAAACAAATATGTTTTCAACAAAACAAAAAAAAAATATACACCAAAAGCAAATAATATTTTCAACAAAACAAAAAAACATACACCAAAAGCAAATAATGTTTTCAACAAAACCCATGTTCTTCAATACTTCATAAGTCCTAAATTTTTAGCCGTCATCTCGATCCGCCCTTTTAACACGTCGGGAAAATTTGGCAATGCCATCCACGCCTCTCTCATGTCCGAGGACATTCCAAAAATATGAAAAACAACCAAATATAGAGGGTCTCTCGGCTCTAACCCAACCAAATTTAACTTCTCAGAACATTCAATACGTGTTGTAACCGTTGGGCATTTTTTTTTTAGGTTTTTCTCTAGTCAAATGTCGCAAAGCATTTTACATGTCAAGTGCAAAATCCTCTATAGTGACAGATGATTTTGATTTTGAGGTTTTAGCCCTTTTGGGGGTAGGTTTGGGAGTAGGCTCGGTAGTAGGCCTGGTAGTAGGATTAGTACCGATATCATCTTCTGTGTGGGCAAAAATGTTGTCCATAATCATTAGTGGTTGGACCGATTGGAGCCGATGACAAGAGGATAATACAACCACTGATGTTTGGGTTGAGGTCCACTTGCGATTCCCCGTGGCAATATTATCATCAAACAGTTGTGCAAAAAGTTCCAGAAATGCTAATAGAGTTGTTTTTAAGGATGCAGCTTTCGAATGCCCCTAAAAAATTGTACATGTTAAAAAATAGACTAGGGGTGGACCTTAAGGTAGAGATAGATGTTAAAAAAATAAAAATATATAAACATACCTTCTTAAATTCTTCCCGTTCCTCATTCGTTAAGGTAAAGGTATTTGTTTGAGGGTTGTATATGTTGCCAGTTTTGTTTTTCAAATACACCCATCCTATGTATTTGGCTTTAAGATTATAATAAGCGTTTTTCACTTGTTTTTGAGACAAATCCAACCCAAACTTTTCCTTAAGAACACTTATTACCTATTACCTTAGCCCATGAGTCTTTGTGCAAACTCAACCCTTTTTACCCACGGTGTTTATCTCTTCAATGCAAGTTTCTAATAAACATTTTATTTGCTCATTCGACCATTGTTGTTTCTCTCCCATTTTTATGATCAACTAACAAGAAACAACAATTCTATTAAAACAACAATTCATCGAACCTAAAATTTCTACAAATTTATTCAACATCAAACTCATAACAATATTCTACAAACTAATAACAATCTAACAAAACTAACAAAAACCTTTAACAATTAACAAATAACTACAAACTTTATTCAACAACAACTAATAACAATATTCAACAAACCTAAACTTTCAACAAACTAATAACAATCTAACAAAACTAACAAAAACCTTTAACAATTAACAAAAAACTACAAACTTTATTCAACAAAAACCTAATAACAATATTCAACAAACCTAAACTTTCTACAAAGTAATCAAATCTAACAAAACTAATAAAAACCTTTAACAATTAACAAAAAACTACAAACTTTGTTCAGCAAACCTAAACTTTCTACAACATAATCAAAATCTAACAAAATTAACAAAAACCTTTCACAATTAACAAAACTAACAAAAAACTAACAAAATCTAACAATCTAAAACTTTAACAATCTAACAAAATCTAACAAAACTAACAACAAACTAACAAAATCTAACAATCTAAACTTTAACAATCTAACACACTTATGAAATTAAAACAAGAGGTAATTAGATTATAGCAATGGTGGTGGTGGAGGAGTATCAAACCTGGACAGAGAGAAGATAGGTCGGCTGTGGAGAAGTGCAGGCGCCAGCGGTGGAGGAGTTGAGCGGCAGCAGTAGATGAGTGAAGCGACGGTTGTGGATGAGTGGAGCAGCGGCGGTGGAGGAGTGGAGGCCGCCGACGGGGTTGCGACGGTGGAGGAGTGTGGTGGTTGCGCGGAAATGGTGTGGAGGTTTGGAGAGGAGAAAAGATGTTAGGGTTTGGACTTTGGAGTCTGATGAAGGAAATGAAGGAAAAAAGAAGAAGAGGGGGAGAAAAGGTGAGAAGTAACAAGAACAACACATCTAGGAGAAGAGGACGCGAAGAGGTTTTTTAATGAAATGTCTTTGGGAAAACAAACACACTGCAGACCACAATGTCTGGAAGAGCTTTCGAGGAAAATCAATCAGCCCCGTAGTCTTTTGTTTATTTACCAATTTTTGTTCTACGTTTAATGTTAATTAACTATACCCCTTGTATGTAAAACTTTATGTTTCTTAATCATAAATAAGCATTATCTTGACTATAATCTTTGTATATGAAAAGCTATGTTACACTTAAATTTGATCAAGGCTTATATTATACCCCGACTAGGTTCTAAGCCATATCACGAAATAACATTAGCGGAAAATTTACATTAAACGGTTACTTGGAGATGAACGCCTAAGGTTGGTTGGACAACACTTCTGCTCTACGTCATGTATCGGGGATCAAGCCGTCAGAATTTCGGGCTTTGAACTCGGGGCATGATTTTCGAGGTTAAATGTGTGTAAAGTGAAGGTTTTTTGGAATGAGTTTGCAAATGCCCGACTCTCCCTTTTATAGGTAAAATTTTGGATTGGTCCCATATCATAATGGGCTAAATATTAGGCCGTCACGTAGTGCGACGCCTGCGTTTCTTCTAAAGCTGTTAAGTGGCGGCACGAGGCCTATGTTGTTGTGCCACATGTTGACACATGGTTCGACATGTGTCTCCGTTAAGTCTTAACGTGGACATCGCGTATCGCAATGGTCCAATGACAGGCCGTCGCATAGCGCGACACCACCCATTTCTCGGTTTTCACCCAAGTACTTCGTGCAGCGTGATGGACTTGATCTATCGCGTAGCTTGACGGATTCAAAAATCAAATTTTTACTTTTCAATCCTTCATCTTTCATGATTTGACAAAATTGGCTGAATGTTTCGGGATGTGAGCCATTTGATCCACGTCAAATGGCTATTTTCCACGCCCGCTAATTCGTGTATTTCCTACAGATTACCTTCACACAATTTGGAAAATATGTCAACATAAATTATAGTGAACTAACACTAAAAAAATTCTAAACCGCTTTCATAGTTCTTTATATTACAAAGTTCAACTCGAAACGACTAAGTGGACGACGTGCATGACCATTAGCAACTAAACATATACACGTAATCATTCCTTAATGGTTCTTCCAACTGGATTTCATTGAACACGGAAATGAATAAGCATAGTACCCATATCTAACCACATATGTAATAATTTAGACAATTGTTTATCCTTGCTTGAGTGCTAGCAATTACCTTGTTTTATAAAATTATAGGGATTTATCAATCACGTGTACACTTTGACTCATTTAGATTATTTATAAGAGTAAGGGCATATTCACCTTGAAAATGCCGGTTGGAAGCTGACTTAACTTTGATTATTAATAGGGTGTTCAAGAAATCTGAAAAAATCTGAAATCCGAACCAAAACCAAAATAAACTGATTGGAATTATCATAACGATCTGTGTATCCGAATAAGTAATTCAGGTTAGAATATGGAAGTTTAAAAAGTTAGGATCGTTTGGATTATTCGGATATCCATGTAATCTGAATAAATAATATGTTTTTAGTGGTACTTTCAAGTTTTGTATATATATTAGATTATTATTTGAAGTTTAAAATTTGAATTTGTGTTCAAGAGTAATTTGTATTTTTCGGTTTGCGTGTTTATTGTGATTCTAAACTAGTATGCTAGGAATAAAAACTAGAACCTTTTAGGTTTATATCAGATTATTCAGATAATTTCGGATTATTCGAATTATATCTTAATCCGATCCAATTTGAACTCGGATAGATTCAGATCGAATAGGAATATTCACAGTTCTAGTCGGATTCAGATAGGGTCTTAAAATTTTTAAAACCCAAATAATCCGAACCGAATAAACCAAATAGTGTGTTATCTGATGAACACCCTAATTATTTCGGTCCTATATTTCTAAATAAGTTTAAATCTATTATCTATATCATCTTGGGATCTAGCTTTAGACACCTTCAGTCTAGAATTATAGTTTCAAACCTTGCATCTAGAACTAAGGTAATGATTCGAAGTAGCTCCTTTGGAAGTTTCAACATATGGATGAGATGACATGTCATTGATATTATGTTTTTACAACTATCATTATTAATGATTAAAGAACATACTTTACTGTTATGTAACAACTGAATCAAAAGATATTGTCCTTCTATGATTATCCTCTTTGACCTCGGTATTCTGATTCAAGGTGATTGAAGAACCTCCATCGTGAACGACAAATCATTGGTTAACAAGGGATTGGTCATTCTTATCACCATTAACATGACTACCTGTGATCGAGGTGTGTAGTTTATCAAGTTTGGTTGTGGTTTTGTCAAACCTAGAAGTGAGATCCTCCATTACACCCCACCTTTTTTCAATGCCCCACTTCCATCCACGCAGATGAGGTTGTTGAATACCTTTCACAATAACCTTGAGGATGCTAATGAAGTTTGATACTAACTAACGATATTGTAATTTGACATATACCATGTTACGTGGAAGCGAAACAACATATAAAATTACTCTTTGTGAGTACATTGATATATTAGTGAATGAACAAAAATATGTATACGGTGTATTTATCTATGGGAATTCTATATTTGACAAATATTGCCAAATATTCAAATTTGAAAGAATATGATTACTGAACTTAATAAAGGCATAAATATACGACTAACAAATTGCATGTTGAAGAGATACGGATCTAATCCTTTCGGAGTTAGATCAATGAGTCCACAGGATACGTATCAATTACTTACCAATTCGACGATACAAGTCCAAAATCCCAAGTTCAATTACTATAAACCTGCAGAACAACTACCGTGAGCTCGTTACGGGAAGAACAAGAGGGGGGTCTTCTCTTAACCATCCTCCGATGTGAGAATAAGTACAATTCCATTGAGATAAAGTACTTAAGTATTTTTAGTAGATAGTGGGGAGTGAATGAATACCTTGTGAAGATAACTCAGGGTATGTATAGCCAAAGGATGGGGTAATGTGATTGGTCCCGCTGTCCTTTTCTAGATGATGCTTTCGTAACCGTCTAGACACGTGTCCGCATATGATAGGGCGAGCTATGCTCGCCATGTGCATGGTTGTAGCAACTTGGACACGTGTCTTCACATGATAGGACGAACTATTTTGGCTATGTGCACGGTTGTAACAACCTCGCCATTTCTTCCATTGCTATGTCACCTTCTGGTCATCTTTACGGGTGGGAATGGTACCATGCAGATGACTTATGTGGTGTCAGGATCCTCCTGCAGATAGTCTCTTAGAGCTTGTTATCGTTCTTCCTCTATTTTGAGTTATGCGGGTGGTTTATATGCTCTACGGGTGACTTCTGAGGAAGTCCTCTTTCACCCGCGGGTGGTCTTTAGGGGTTCTTGGGTCTTTTTGATATCCTACCTCAAGTCCCCCGGTCCATTGTTTCTTTCGCATGAAGTTTTATGTGGGTGAAATTTTGGACTTAGGATAATTTTTTGTGGGATTTTTTAAATTCTTGGGTTTTGGTGGAGATATTTTTGTTTGATGAAGATAACAACGAAAAAGGACGACGTGACATTTTGCATGCGCTGGACAGGTGATGTGATGTTAATGCCGGCTGTCACTGTACCCAACTGTTCAGTTTTTTTGCTTTTTCGAATTTCCTGCATGATGTGGCGTATTCTCGTTGGACCTCCTCTTTCTCTCTCCTCTGGTCGCATCCCATTGATTAATTGCGATGGGTATAAAAAAAGCAGTTATCCCTCTTTTGAAGCTTTTATCGCCTTTGATTTCTTATTCTCTTCTCATTTTTCTCTCTAACTTTGGAGTAAACCTTTCATCTTTTCAAAATTGCTCGTTGTTTTCCTTTTTCACTTGATATAATGGCCGGTGATAAGAAATCATCATCTTCTCCGAACGTGGAGACCATTGAAGTCAATTGGAAACGTCCTGATTACGAGAAACTTATCATGGCGTATGGGATTCCGTCGGAATGGGAACCTGAGTTCCCTGCCGCCAGATCTACTGCCAACAAACCTCCATCTGGCAAGATAGCGGTGTACGCCGACTTCTTCTCCCATGGGAATCTTAGGTTTGCGATAACCAAGTTCCTAGTGAATATTTTATCCGGCCATGGGATACACTTATCACAAGTGCATCCCTTTGGACTCATGTGAATTTGTCATTTTGAATTCGTTTGTTGGGCTCATCAAATTGTGCCCACTGTAGAAAGATTATTCACTTTCTACAAGATGCATGGGGAGGGAGGTGGTACAGTTGTGCTACTATGTCGAAGAGGGTTATTGGCACTGAACCTTCTCGAAGCGCCAAAGAATTGAGGACCAAGTTTTTCTGGTTGAGGGAGGATGTGATCCCCATAACCATGGTCCGTCGTCTGCCCAACGAGAAATTATCGGACATGAACATTGCCCCTACCGAGGTTCAGGAATGGTTCCGCAAGTTGATGGTGAAGCCTTCGCCCATGCGGGCCATTCTTGAGTGTGGGCAGGTATGAGCCGCCTATGGCCATATCCAGAGCTAGAACTTTTTTTCCAGAACGTGGATGAGAGTAGGCTTTTACCTGCTTTTTCATACTTTATTTTTCTTACAACTTTATACTTATGCTTTTTCTGTTCTTTTTAGGTGAGGGGTCAATGATTGACGTCCTTTTTTACGACACAGGGAGTTCGGAGAAGCGCATTCGCGATGCGAAGGCTCTGCCCATACTGGACAAGACCCGTGACCACTTCTTCTTCCCTACCAAGGTGGGCGCCGAACCAGTGGCTTCAGAAGCCATTTTCCCAATAGGTTCGTATCGCCTGAACCCTCATCCATTAAATTCTTTAACCTCCGATAGAGTGATTGTAATTCTGTCCTCGAGTGACGAATCATCATCCCTCAAGGAATATTATTCCGACGATGCATCTGAGATTTTGTCTGTCACGCATACGTTGGTAGAGCCTGAGCAAAAGAGGAAGCGATGGTCTTCGAATAGGCAGGTGATGTGGGCGTTAGCCACGCGGATGCCGAAGAGGGACCAACGAAGAAGAAGCATCGGGCTCAAGGCCCTAAGAAAAAAGTCAGCCTTGCGGATCGCGTGAGGGAGCTTTCCAGTAAGTATACACAAAAGCTTCACTTTAATTTTATGTTTCTCTTTCATTTAACCTTTGCCTTTGTTTTTTAGAGCGAAGTGGAACTTCTAGTGAAGGCGTATCTTCACAGAAACCACCATCACCACCTCCGACTATTGTCATTCCCGATGACGCGTCTGGTTCTAAAGGAAAGGAACCTGTTGCAGACGTTGAGGGAGAGAACACGCAAAAATCACCTCGTCAGTCTCCACCTTCTCCTCCCAAATCTCCTCCACACTTCTCAATTTCTTCATCTCCACTTCAAGACCGTGGAGGAGAGGCTTCCCATTCCCAACATTCAACTTCAGATTATTATGGGATGGTGAACCCGAGAAAGATGACCACTTATTCATATCGCACTGGACTATAGTGCAGGGGTCTCGCTTCACAAAGCAAGACGCGGAGCATGCCTTCCAGCGTGGGTGCCCCCCGCCATGATTTTGCTCGGAGCTTTAAACTTGTCTTGGTTAACACAGTAGCCAACGAATAAGAGATTTTGCGAGAATGGCAATACATGGGAATAGTGGGGTGAAATGACCCGGGCCTCGAAGATGCCAAGAAAAGTGCAGAGGAGCAACACCAGAAAGCCAACACTGCTCAGTGGAAGCTGAAGGATGCTAAAAATGCCCTCCAGGCCAAGAAAGATAGGCATGCTTCCGCTATTTGCCAATGGGTGGAAGCCTGCAAAAACCAAAACACAATCCTCTAGGCTGCTCGGGATGATGCTCAAAGGAGAAAAGAAGACCTGGCCAAGGAACTTGAGGCAAACTCTACTTTGGAAGCCCAAGTGACACACCAAGGTGTCGTGATTCAAAGTCACGAGGAGGAGTCTCGACTGCGGAAAGAATAAGCCGAGGAGATGGAGAAAAGGGCTGTTGACCTGAAGGCTGCTCATGATGCCCTTTTAAAGTGCCATGAGGACGCGGAGACTCGTGCGGCCAAATATTATGAGGATAACTTGAAGATGGCCGACGGGTACCGTTAGTTGAAGGAGAAAGCCTAGCGGACCAAGGAATAATGGCAGTGGCTCATGGATGAGGGTCTTGCATTGGTAAGTTTTTCTCTTTTCATGCTTTATTCTCCCTTGCTTCCATCATCTTATTAATATGTGTATGAGTCTTCATCTTTGTAGGTTATCAAGCATATTAAAGAAGGACATGAGTTGACAGATAGTCTTGCTATCTTACTCAACACTTCATCTCAATCTAGTCGCTTGGTTGGCTTTAAAGAAGGATTGTAGTATGCGCAAGCCAGTTGCTCAATTGAGGAGCACCCGCTGCACGGTCTTTATGTTTTTAAGGAGTATGAAATGCGCATGAATGAATACGGCAATTTTTTTCCGCTTCAGGCCATGCTTCCTGAATTTGCAGCGGCGGGTGATGGCGTTCACCGCTTGAAGGAGTACTTACAAGAAACATCAGAAGAACGCCTTCCACTCCTCCAACTTCTCCAAAGCCGAACACTCCTTCCTCCAAGACTCAAGGTCCTGAGGATGCGGTTACTCATGCTCCGTAGAATAGATAATAATATTTTGTAATTTGTTTTGCTTGTAATCTTCTTTTGATATGATATAAGAATCCTTCATCTTTTTGCACTTTGTCTTACTTAGTAATATAAGTGTTAGACTTAAGATATTCTTGCTTATCAATAAAAGATTATGTGAAATTTTTAGCGAGGCACCGCTTGCCTCTGGCACGTAGACTAGGAACTATAGTCAAGGATATGCAAGTCTTGCGGGCCGAAAATAAAACTTCGAATAAAAACATCTTAATTCAGCGGTAAAACGATAACGGAAATCGGATCACGTTGATTAAGCGAATTCCCGTGATGATCTTCCAAAACCCCCCAAATCCCACCCAAAGGTCAGGGAAAGTGAAGAGAAGAATAATTATTATAAAATTCAAGTCTGATTGTTCACATTACATAAACTAAATATAAAAAGAGTTTCTAAAATGAACCGGGCCCAAAAATGGCCATGGCCAAACATAAACCCAAAAATAAAAATGCAAAAAACGGCTAAAACACATAAAAAGACCCATAACTTTATTTATGAGGCATTTTTTGGCTTTGGACAGGGGCATACCGTCGTCAGCGTTTGCTACAATGTGCTCCTCGTCTCAAGCTTCGAGTTGGCTGGTAATGGGCTTGAAACAGAGCTTCAAGGGACAAGTTATGCCCATTTTCGTGGGCCACCTTTGGAAGCACGATCATGGGCCTCCAAATAGAGCATGGCACGTTCTTCAATACTTGGGCCTCCATTACATCTTAACTTCTAGCTTTTATAATCGTGGCACCCAGGCCTAATCAAGTTATATAATTTTTACTAACTGTCAAGGCACGCGGGCAAGAAATTAAAATTACGACTTACATATAACACCTCTTTAATTGTACAACATTCCAAGTCCTTGGAATTTCTGTTCCATCTAACCTTTTCAACTTGTAAGCACCTTTCGACAATACTTCTTTTACCTTGTATGGTCCTTCCCAAGTGGGGGATAATTTTCCCATATGATTCTTGACCAGATGCCTCATTATTGCAGAAGACAATGTCTCCTGCATCGAAGCTGCATTTCTGAACCCTTGAGTCATAATATTTTTGCAACTGAATTTTGTAATTATGCTCACGGATCAAGGCTAATTCCCTCCTTTCTTCAAGGAGATCTAAGTTTATCCGCAGTTCTCTTTCATTGTCAATATCAGATAACACTCTTGCGAACTGACCCTATTTCAGTTGGAATTATGGTTTCGGTTCCATACGTAAAGTTGAATGGTGATTTGGAATTTCTTGATTTTTCTGAGTACGTAAAGCCCAAAGTACATGGGGTAATTCGTCTACCCATCCGGTACGCTTCGTTCCCAATCTTGCTTTAATTCTGTCTGTAATGGTTATGTTGGATCTTTTGACCTGACTATTGGCTTGTGGGTGGGCTACAGATGCAAATACTTGGGTGATCTGAAGTTCTTTCAACCACGCTTGAAGTCCTCCATCCGCAAATTTGGTTCCGTTATCACTAATCAATTCCAGCGGGAGGCCGAAACGGCATATCATAAATTCCCACAAGAATTTCTAGACACTGTCTGCAGTGGTGGAAGCTACCGGTTTAGCCTTACCTTCTTTGTGAAATAAGCAATTGCCAAAATTAAGAATATGATTCGTCCACTGGTAATGGGCCCATGATGTCTATCGCCCATTTCTAGAACGGCCATGCGGATGTTACTGGAACTAACTCATTTTTTGGTCTTAGGGTATTGGGAGCATAGCGCTGGCATGAATCACATTTTATAATTTCTTGCACTGCGTCCATAGGCATTCCTGGCTAATAATACCCCGCATTCATGAGTTTGGCCACCATCCTTGGACCCGCATGAAGACCACAAATACGTTCGTGAATTTACCGAATAAGATAATTTGCGTCTTCAGCATCCATGCATCGTAAGAGTGGACCGAGAAAGGATCTGTGGTACAAAGTACCGTCTTGCACTTGATAATTTTAGGCTTTGTGTCTGATCTTCCGGGCCACAACTTTTTCTTCCAGGGGTGTTCCGAATGTCAAGTATGCCACAATTGGTGTCATCCATGCATCGCAAGAGTGGACCGAGGAAGGATCTGTGGTACAAAATACCGTCTTGCACTTGATAATTTAAGGCTTTGTGTCTGATCTTCTGGGCTGCAACTTTTTCTTCTAGGGGTGTTCCGAATGTCAAGTTTGCCACAATTGGTGTCATCCAGCATTCCACACCTGTTTGTATGACCAACACCTGATATTTTGGGACAGAGGGATGATCGAGGACCTCGATGCAAATGTCTTTTGCAAAGTGTTCAAAATTCGTTGAAGCTAGTTTACTTAGTGCATCTGCCGATTTGTTTTCACTTCGTTTGATATTGATGACTTTGCAAGATAAAAATTGAAGAATCAAGTCTTTTTCATGTGACAAGTATGAGTCCATTACATAATTTTTTGCCTCGTACGTCCCATTGATCTGTCCAGCCATGCCCGGCCCAGCCCAAGGGGAGGGTAAGGAGGGCTCAGCCCCATGCCCACTCCTCTTTAGGGCCATGACATTAAAAAAAATTATATATGTATTCTTCATGACCTGTTTGAAAACAAATTTAATTTACAAGACTAGCCAGGCCCACTCCCCACAGTCCACTTCATTAAAAACAAATTAACTAGTTAGGCCCATGTTTGAAAATTGAATGTACCATACTACATATTTTCAATTGGGTATTAACTTATTACTTATATTTCACTTGTAATCTTTTTTTAAACCAGTGACTAGGTTATTAACCAATGATCAAGCCTTTTAAAACTTTTATTTAAATTTTGGTTGTTAATAATATTAGTTTTGTTGTTAATTTCTTGTTTGTTTAGTTTTATTCAGTAATGATAATGAGTAATTAGTTGATTGTTAATACATGATAGAATGATAATTTATATAGTTATGTTAATTTTTATATTTTTTAAAGATATTACACCTCCTAGGTCTAAACACTTATCCGGTAGTAAAAAAACGTAAAAATTGAAAAATAGAAGACGAATTAAGTCTTTTAGTTAGAAAATTTTGCTAAAAAAACGTTTGTTTTGTTTTATTGTTATCGCATTTGTCTAAATTATATAAAAGATCTTTGAGTTTGTATTTTAGGGCCTTTCGTATTTCATGTCCCAGGCCCAAATATTTTGGGTATTCTGGGAGACGGCTTTGTGTCCAGCAATCAACATCGAGTCTACTCGTGCTTCTAAATGTTTAACCCCTAGATTCTTAGCTATCCGCAGGCATGCTAAAAAAGCTTCATATTCTGCCTCATTATTGGTACTTTTGAAGTCCAATTTTATGGCATATGTGAATTCATTACTCTCGGGGTTAACCTACCTTAGTCCAGCACCTGACCCTTCACTACTTGAAGATCCATCCGTAAACAGTTACCAAATCTGGTCTCGCTCCAGAGGTATTGGAGTTTGCTGTTCAATTAGGCACTCTTTTTCTTTGTTCTGCTGAACTTCCGTGACAAAGTCCGCTAGCACTTGACCCTTGATCGCGGGTCTACGTCTATATTCAATTAAATGTTCTCCCAACTCTATAGCCCATTTTGCCAATCTCCTTGACAATTCTGGTTTACTCTAACACATTCTTCAACTTATATCCAGCCAACACGTTGATTGGATGTCCTTGGAAGTATCCGCGGTGGCGTCTGGCCGCATAAACTAATGCCAACACTAGCTTTTCAAGCATCGAGTATCTGGTTTATGGGTCGGTCAATGTTCTGTTGACGTAATAAATTTTGAACATTTTCTTGTCTATCAACAATATAGCCCCGATGGAAATATCAGATGAAGACAGATACAATGTCAATGGCTCCCCGCATGTGGTGCAGTTGAGGTGGGAAAATGCATTTAGTGGTTTTTAACTTCCACAAATTCTTGTTCTGTTTTTGCGGTCATTTGAACTGTGCTTTCTTTAAACAATTTCTCAAAGTTGACACAAAGGGAAACGATTTAGCTGCATGATTAGCCAAGAATCTGTTCAAGGCCACCAGCCTGCCATTCAGTTTTTGTACCTCCTTGAGGGAAGAAGGCGAAGGCATGCGGGCAACTGCTTTGTAACCCGTGTCAGTAACTATAACGCCCAAGAGTTTTACTTCCTCCATCCCAAAGTAGCACTTGGTAGGATTTAACTTCATATTGATCTTTCTCAAAGGATCAAATGTTTCATCGATATATCTTAACATTTGATCTTCTTCAATACTTTTTATTACTAAATCATCCATATACACCTCTAAGTTGCGTCCGATTGGATCTTTAAAAGCTTCATCCATCAAATGTTGATAAATAGCACCCGCATTTTTTAGTCCAAACGGCATCATCTTATAACAGAATGTGCTTTGATCAGTGGGGAATACGGTTTTGTCTTTCCAGCCGCCATGAGGATCTAGTGATAAACTTTATAAGCATCGAGGAAACACTTGAACTTGAATGGAGCCACCGCATTAACTATTAAGTCTATCTCAGGCAATGGGTAATATTCTTTCGGGCATGCTTTGTTTAATTCTTTGAAATCAATACACATTCTCTATGTTCCGTTACTCTTAAGAACAATGACTGGATTTGCAACCCATGTTGGATACTGAATTTCATGAAAAAATTACAGCCTTCAATAGATCTTGGAATTGTTCATTCTTGGCTTTAGTCTGCTCCGGACCCATCTTTCACTTTTTCTGGACAATCGGTGTAAAGGCAGGATTCACCCGCAGCTTATGTTTCGCGATCCTCCGCGGGACACCTATCATATATGCGGGCTGCCAAGCGAAAATATCCATGGTTTTGTTAACAATTGTTTCAAAAATGTCATTACTATCTTAGAGATAGCAAGTCTAATTGTAGTTGTTTGATCTTCAGATTTTTTGTTAAACACCAATTTTTCCGGCTCAGTTCTTTCTGTTTGCTTTGGTATCTTGCTTGGCTTTGAACTATCCATCGCGAAACAATGCTTGTTCACGCTGATGATTGCCACACCGGTACGGGTTGGGACTCCTACTGCGCCATGGGCTGTTGACGGATGCGCGTTGAAGTCCCCAATTGGTTCTCTCCCGAGGATTATGTCATGCTTCGACTTGGCTTGAAAAACAGGAATTCAACATCTTCAGTTCTGGATTGGACCCCATCACTTAGTGTAATCGGAGAATGAATCACCCCTCGCGGGTGCATGACTTCATAACAAGAAACTGGTGCATGAATAGGTTTTAACCTCGCTTTATCTTCTTCGTCTAATTGCTCAAAGCATTGTTCATACATAATATCGGAATGCTTTCGGTATCAAAGAAAACATACTGTGAACGGTAATGACCAACCAGAGTAGTAATTATCAGCTGGCTTTTACTACATGGACCTCCTTTCAGCCATGGGAAAATTATGGGTTCATTTTTCCAATCCTCATCATCCAATTGTTGCCTTTTATATCCACTAGCCCCTCCGCCTTGAATCATATGAACATACAAACTCGAACCTTCTTCTTAGGCGGGCCTTGGTTATCCTGTGCGGATGTCTTGTTAGACCCTTGTCTCACATTCTTGACCAAGTGTTCTAACTTTCCGGACTTAACTGCTGCTTTAATCTCGTTCCTCAATGTTACACACTCGTCTGTGTTATGACCAATATCATCATGGAACGTATAGTGTTTCTTGGGATTAAGAAAGGTTCACTTCATGATCGGTTGAGACCTTTTGAACTTCACGTTTTCAGTAGTCAAAATTTCTGAGGGGGTTTTTGTCAACGGGTCCAGCTGCTGTTATTCTGCGTTGAAACACTTGCTTTATTTTTGTTACCAATCAGCGATCTTGCATCAAATTGCTTTGAATTATCGTTGAAGTCTTGACCAAGTTGTTCCCTTGGCATGTCAATTCGGCCGCGGATTCTGGAATTCTACCTTTGGCTTCTGTTTTGGACTCAGACCCTAAGGTTTTTTCAGTTCTGGCAAACAATTTTGCCACGGATATTATGTCATCCCATGCTTTGGGCATTACATCCTTGCCAGTCAAACAAAAGTTTAAGGCGTTACTCCTTACATTCTTGCGGAAGTTTCCACGCAACATGTCTTCATTCATCCCCCCGATGTTTAGACTTTTGTCATTGAATTTGGAGATAAAATCTTCAACAGACTCGCTATCACGCCTGACAACATCCAGAATTTCAGAAGGATCACGGGTGTGTTTCTTCTGTTGACTGAAGTGTTGGGAGAATTTAGCCACCAGGTTATCCCAACTCTTAACTTGTCCATTAGGTAACTTTTCAAACCGTTCACGCGCTGCCCCAGTCAATGTCAATGCGAACAT
Organism: Bidens hawaiensis; assembly: GCF_021521415.1. Classification (NCBI taxonomy): domain Eukaryota; kingdom Viridiplantae; phylum Streptophyta; class Magnoliopsida; order Asterales; family Asteraceae; genus Bidens; species Bidens hawaiensis. The sequence goes on along the minus strand of NW_027491371.1, from coordinate 496,123 downwards.
GTGACACCAATAAGGGAGAGTCCAACCGCTGACTCCTCCAACTGCTACAAAATTCAAAAGATGATCGCTAGGATCAGTTAAACCATTGTATTTTCCTAATGACGTAGGAATTTTCACATTAACTCGGAACGGAGCCGTTGCAATGCGCGCAATGAACTTTGACTTTTCAGCAAATGCTGCGGGATGATAAGTTTTTGTGAAATCTTCTTCCGCATCAATGTGGTATTCAGTATGGCAAACTATCGCACACGAGCGACTAGTTCCCTCTCTTCCATGAACTCTATTATCACCGCTGAAGTAATTAACTTCACTCGGACGATACATCAGGTCATAACTTTCATACTCAACCCTACAAGAAGACTCGCGCGTGACTATACGAGGTCTATCACGTCTCCTTCTCTAAAAATCATCTTCAAAGAAAATCTCAGTTTGAATATTGTAATGCATCTAACTCCGCCAAAGCGTTGACGAAAGAGATGAAGATTCCTGCAGACTATCGTCATAACCCAAGGTTTGAGCATGAATTTGTTCTTCACGAATCATGCGTTCGTACTCAGCCAGAGTGTTCTCTTGCTTCACGCATCTAACTCCGCCGAAGCGTTGAAGGAAGAGATGAAGATTACGGTGGACTATCGTCATAAACCAAGGTTCGAGCATGAATTCGTTCTTCACGATTCATGCGTTCGTACACATCCAAAGCATTCTCTTGCTGCAACCTCAACCATTCCTCAGGAGATTGAATTCCCTCGGATCTGAGATTGTGATGGAGAAACCTCGCCGGAGTAGAATAACCATGTAACACCCCGTAACCGCAGCGGAAACGTACACGGGATGCAACAGACACATCTGATATCAACAGCATTGCTTATAAAGAAAATACCACTACATTAATTTATAACATATTACATTGTTGCGAGTTTCATTACTGTCTAGGTGTTACACACATATTTTACCGATAAGACATTAATAAATTCATTACAAAACAAAGAGCAGCAAGCTTCCAACAGGTAGCACAGATAGTTAAGCACACATCAATCAATCCAACTTGGGCATACCTAGAAAACATGTAAAGAAAACGGGTCAACTACGAATAGTTGGTGAGTTTCACTAATTTAAATAAACACTGACAAATCATTTTAATAATCATTTATTAACAATATAATCATGCTGGGAGCTATGTTACCCCAGAACATTTCCATTAACTTCCTGGGAACTATGTTACCCCAGAACAATAATAACCCCTGGGAACTATGTTACCCCAGAACAATAAATACCCCTGGGAACTATGTTACCCCAGAACAATCACAACCTCTGGGAACTATGTTACCCCAGAACAACAATAACCCCTGGGAACTATGTTACCCCAGAATAATAATAACCTCTGGGAACTATGTTACCCCAGAACAATAATAACCCCTGGGAACTATGTTACCCCAGAATAATAATAACCCCTGGGAACTATGTTACCCCAGAACAATAAATACCCCTGGGAACTATGTTACCCCAGAACAATAATAACCCCTGGGAACTATGTTACCCCAGAATAATAATAACCCCTGGGAACTATGTTACCCCAGAACAACAATACATTATAAACATTTTATATATTCTATGCATCAGCCCATATATATATAAATGTACAAGTATTTCCATACGATCGGTATGTACTTAAATACTTTAAATAAGACATGTTTTCCGCCCCGGGAAAATATAATTAAAACAATTCATTAAAAGGGGCTCGTGAAAACTCACCTTGTCGTGAGTTGGTGAGTAATATAAGGAACAGCTACGTGCCTGGATCTGTAATATAATATCTAGTCGTTACTATATAATTCCCATAACTTAAATACATATCAATCGGTACATCTGGGAACATTGTTAACCCAGTACTGTACTCGATTCGGGGACAATGTTAACCCCGTGACACTTCTAAGGACTCAGATTGACATTGCTTAGAGCTTGACAGTCAATTTAGTTAAGGTGATGAAATTATAGCTCGGTTTGACACCCCGTTTGGCCGTGGGGCCCGTTTCCGGTATTTCGGTGCCGGAAACGGTACAATCGGGTAAAATTACCCAAATCATCCGGATTATTTTCGGATGATTTATTTTTACTTAATTTACTTAGATTTATGAAATAGTCTATTTTTAGAGTTTTCATGTACCAGTCAGCTCGCTTATGCGAACTTTGCCGGTTTACACGTTTTAAGCTTTAAAAACTTGTTTTTTTATGTTCTTTTTAGCACAAATAATTACCCGATTAGTCTCGGGTCTTGAAATTTTGCACAAAACTTAATTTGACAGAAAGGAATTTTGTAAAAATTTTCCAGATTTATTTTCTTATATTTATATTTATTTATCTATTTTTAAATCTTATTAAAATACTAAATATATCAAAAATACCAAAACACTTTAGAAAAATCCCAAGTTTTTCTGGGATGATCTTTATCATCCTCATAACTTTCTGGAATTTTCCCAGATTTATTTTCCTACATTTACATTTATTTATCTATTTTTAAATCTTGTTAAAACACTAAATATATCAAAAATACCAAAACACTTTAGAAAAATCCCAAATTTTTCTGGGATGATCTTTATCATCCTCATAACTTTCTGGAATTTTCCCAGATTTATTTTCCTACATTTACATTTATTTATCTATTTTTAAATCTTGTTAAAACACTAAATATATCAAAAATACCAAAACACTTTAGAAAAATCCCAAATTTTTCTGGGATGATCTTTATCATCCTCATAACTTTCTGGAATTTTTCCAGAATTTAAAACTTATTTTTCAAGCCATTTTCACCCAAAACCGAGCTAGAAAGCCCTAGAACTCGTATCACCGAAAAGCCTACTTAGACTTTTCCAACTGAGCTCAAATTTTGTGGGTGACTTTTATATGTTATAAAAAGCTTATCTTAAATTTTCCGGAATTTTTCATCATGTTTTGATATTTTTCACTATTTTTGGCCAAAACCGAGCATTAAATTCACCAAATATTCATCTTTTATCCAAAAATTACCAAAAATTCACAGATCTCATATTTTCATGTGTAGATCATCTCTGTGAAATTTCGTGACCCAACTCTAAGCACACGGAAATCTGTCCATTTTTCATAAACACCCGAAAACCGAACTATCTTGTGTTTTCTAGCTTTTAGATCGCAAGGATCTCGGTTTCTAGCCTTTGCTAGCCGCTAGATACAACACTTTCAAGCACAACAACACTATACCAACAATCAAGCCATCTCTTTCAAAATGTCGGTTTTTAAGTAAAAACAAAGATTCTAACCGTAAAATTTTATTCTAAACACTTTTAACTAATTACTTGGATCAAGATCCTTTGTATAACTTGTATACATCCTTTGATCACACAAGAACCGGTTCCATCTCGGGTTTTCACCCATATTTCATTTGGAACCTTTTTGTTCTTGCAAAACAACTAAAAATAAGGAAATCAACACCAAAGATCATGTATTATAACATGTTTATACCTTTGTTCTTGATTAGAGAGGATGGATTTTGGATGATACTTGAAAGTATGAAAGGTTTGAGAGAGTTTGGGAGTGTTTCTATGATCAAAAAAAAGAAAATGAAAGATAATAACAACAAAGGGGGGTGGCCGGCCCCTTTGGGGTGTGGGGGTGGGTCCCACATCTTCAATAATAGCCACAAAATTGGATTGTGTAATCCGGATAATGTTGTGGATAATCTGGTTCAGTTCGTTTCTCGTTTAAACTCGTATGTCGGCTTAAAACGAGCATAAAATGGTCGTTTTTCGGGTTGACATAAAGTTTATATAAAACTGATTTAAAAACCTTAAAAACTTAACCCATGACATTAAGACATCATATTATTAATAATTACGCATCTTTTTCGGCTTGATTGATCGTCTCTTGCTTGGTTTGGTGATAAAGGTTTCGTTTAGCGTACCGACGTACCATTAAATCGAAATCCTTTTTCTGTGCTATAATTTTCTTATCCCGAAGCATTAATACCTCGTAAATACCACTAAACATTATATACTTCGTCTATAATGTAATTCCCGATTCGTTCGGGTTTCAATAACCAATCAATGATTAATTGTAATTCTAATACGATTCACTATATAATTGAGTATGATTCATACTGTGAACCATATATATTCGTATCAATGTGCTATAACTCATATAATCAATATTAGATAACACGTAAATAGTATATTCCGGCTAGGGTATACCTGGAGTTGCCGGAATCGTTACATTCTCCCCCCGTTATAAAAATTTCGTCCTCGAAATTTTATGCGTCAACTACTTCCTTTTGAGGAAATAGGTGGGGGTATTTCTTCCGAAATTCATCCTTTCGTTCCCAAGTAAATTCTGGGCCTCGTTGCGAATTCCATCTAACTTTGACCAACGAGATCTTATTGTGTCTAAGTTGCTTGATCTTACCGTCTACTATTTCGATGGGCTCCTCTACGAAGTTGAGCCTATCACTTATTTGCACACCCTCTAAGGGTAACACCGATGTCTCATCCGACAGACATCTTTTCAAATTCGACACATGAAACACGTTATGAACTGCACTTAGTTCCTCAGGCAGTTCTAGTCGGTAAGCTACCGGACCGATCCTTGCAGTAATAATGAATGGTCCAATATATCTAGGGGCCAACTTCCCCGCCTTTCCAAACCTGACCACTCCTTTCCAGGGTGATACTTTCAAATATACTTTTTCACCCTTCTCAAATGACAACGGTTTTCGACGGGTATCGGCATAACTCTTCTGCCGGTCCCGCGCGGCTTTTAGGTTGTTCTTAATTTCAAGAATCTTGCTGGTCGTCTCCTGGACCAGATCCGATCTAATGACCTGCGGGTCACCCACTTCAGACCAGCAAAGTGGTGATCGGCACTTCCGCCCATACAATGCTTCATAGGGTGCTGCCTTTATACTGCTATGGTAACTGTTATTATAGGAAAATTCAACGAGTGGGAGATGTTGATCCCAATTTCCCTTAAAGTCCAGTACGCAGGCACGAAGCAAATCCTCCAAAGTTTGAATGGTCCTCTCAGACTGACCATCGGTCTGAGGGTGGTAAGCTGTGCTTAGGTCAATACGTGTTCCCAATGCTTCTTGGACAGCTTGCCAAAGTTTGGAGGTGAAATGGCTATCCCTATCGGAGATGATCGAGATGGGGATGCCATGACGAGACACTATTTCATTTATATAAATTTGCGCAAGTCTCTCAGTGTTAAAAGTATTCCTAATTGGAATAAAATGTGCCGATTTGGTTAATCGATCCACGATTACCCAAATCGCATCATGACCTCGGGGTGTCTTGGGGAGGTGTGTCACAAAATCCATTGTGATCTGCTCCCACTTCCATTCGGGAATTTCCGGCTGTTGTAGCATTCCCGAGGGTTTCTGGTGTTCCGCCTTAACTCTCGCACACGTCGTACACTTGCCGACGTATGTGGCTATATCCTTTTTCATACCTGGCCACCAGTAAAATTCTTTCACATCTTTGTACATTTTATCTGATCCCGGATGTATGGAATATTTCGATTTATGTGCTTCATCCATGATCAAATCACGAAGGTCATGGAGGGTCGGGATCCAAATCCGATTTTTGAAATAAAGAATTTCGTCCACACGCTGTTCGAAATTCTTCTCATTCCCGTAAAGTCCTTCTTTATCCAATTGGCCCTCTTTCAACGCCTCGCGTTGAGCGACTCGAATCAAATCTGAAAGGTTCGACTGGACTATCATCCCCAACGCTCGCACACGTAGTGGCTTGACTCGATCCTTTCTGCTCAAGGCATCGGCTACGACGTTAGCCTTGCCGGGGTGATATCGTATGTCACAGTCATAGTCACTCAGCAACTCGACCCATCTTCGTTGCCTCATATTCAGTTCTTTCTGATCGAATATGTGTTGCAAACTTTTATGATCAGTGAATATGGTGCACTTTGTACCGTAGAGATAGTGTCTCCAGATTTTAAGTGCAAAGATGACTGCTCCCAGTTCCAAGTCATGAGTAGTGTAGTTTTTCTCATGAACTTTCAACTGTCGAGACGCATAGGCTATGACCTTTTTATTTTGCATTAATACGCATCCTAACCCTTTACGGGATGCGTCACAATATACAACAAATCCATCGTCTCCGTCGGGGAGACTTAAGATTGGCGCTTGGCACAATCTTTGTTTTAGCGTTTGAAACGCCGTTTCCTGCTCTTCACCCCATTCATATTTCCGATCCTTTTGAGTCAGGAGGGTTAAAGGTTGGGCGATGCTGGAAAAGTTCTCTATAAATCGACGATAGTATCCAGCTAAGCCTAAGAATTGGCGGATTTCTTTCGGAGATTTAGGCGCTTGCCAATTCTTAATAGCTTCAACCTTACTCGGATCAACGTGTATTCCTTGGTGGTTTATAACATGACCGAGGAATTGCACCTCTTGTAACCAGAAGTTACACTTGGAGAATTTTGCATATAACTTCTCCTGATCCAGGAGCTCTAAAACTAACTTTAAGTGTTGCTCGTGCTCCTCTTTACTCTTCGAGTATATCAAAATATCGTCAATAAATACAATGACGAACTTGTCGAGATAGGGTTTACAGACTCGGTTCATGAGATCCATGAACACCGCTGGCGCATTTGTTAGCCCAAAAGGCATAACTAGAAATTCATAGTGGCCGTAGCGAGTCCGAAACGCGGTTTTTGGGATATCCTCCTCCTGAATTTTAACTTGGTGGTATCCCGATCTAAGATCAATCTTTGAGAAATAGCTCGCACCTTGTAGTTGGTCGAACAAATCATCGATTCGGGGAAGAGGATACCTATTTTTGATGGTTAACTTGTTCAATTCCCTGTAGTCAATGCACATTCGAAGGCTTCCGTCCTTCTTTTTCACAAATAGCACAGGTGCACCCCACGGGGAATAGCTGGGACGTATAAATCCCTTATCCAACAATTCCTGCAACTGGTTGGATAATTCTTGCATCTCGGACGGTGCAAGTCTGTAAGGGGCCTTAGCAACAGGGCCGGCTTGAGGTAATAAGTCGATTCTGAATTCGACTTGTCGGGTTGGCGGTAATCCAGGAAGTTCCTCTGGAAAGACTTGTGGAAATTCGCGCACCACGGGAATATCGTCCACCCGTTTTTCCTCAGAATCAGCGGCCGTCAGGCTCGCTAGATACGCCACACATCCCTGACGTATATATTTCAACACCTTGAGGTGGGATATAAATGGTATCATGGTGCCGGATTTTTCTCCCTGCACTAATACCTCCTCGTCATCCGACACCCGGATCTTGACGGTTTTCTTTTCACAGTTTATTTCTACCCTATTACGAGCCAACCAATCCATTCCCACTATCACGTCAAAACTACCCAATTCTACCGGTAACAAGTCAATCCGGAAGGATTGTTCGCTCAGAATAAAAGGGCAATTCCGAACAATCCGATTAACTATCATGGTTTTACCGTTAGCGACCTCTACGGTGTAGGGTTCTATGGTTTCACCAATAGGAAGGTTTGCTATCGAAAGGAACCTAACGGAGACAAAACTTCTATCGGCGCCTGTATCAAATAATACAGAAGCGTAATGATCAGAGACGAGGAAGGTACCTGTCACTACGCTGGGGTCCTGGCGCGCCTCGTTCGCTCCCATCACAAATGCTCGGCCTCGCGCCGGATTGGAAGTCGATGGCTGACCCGCGAGTTGTCTCCCGTTTCCTCCCTGATTCAGTTTCGGGCAGTTCCTTTTGAAGTGATCCGTGCTGCCGCATTCGTAGCAAGCACGGCTAGTGGTCACCATCTGGTTTCCTTGCGGGTTCTGCTGTCGGGCTGGTTGAGTTCTAAATGGTTGCGCCCGAATAGGTTGTGGTTGACGGTTCAGGTTGTTCAGATTTGTCTTACAATTTGGTGCGTAGTGTCCAACCCTGCCACACCGGTGGCACACCACCTCCTTGCACACGCCACTATGGTGGTAACCACATTTCCCGCATTTAGGAAACGTTCCCCTCTGCGGTTCTTGCCTTCCGCCCGAACTAGTCATGGCATAGCTCTGGGCAGCGGGCCTAGCTCGTTTGTTTTGCTGCTTCTCTCGGATCCTATTGTCATACGTACCTCGCTTTCCCCCAGCCGACTCTCCCGTCGCCTTTATCGATCCGCTCCTTAAGAAATCATATGTGACAATACCAGCCTGTGTCACTGCACCCTCATACGTCTGGTGCCCTCCCGCGTTAACTATGCTCCTCACTACTGGAGTAAGTCCCCAAATATAACGTTCCACCCTTTTTGACTCTGGGGTGACCAACCACGGCACTAATCGTGACAGTTCATTAAACCGGTTGGTATATCCCAAGTGGTCCGCCCCATGCATCTCTAGGTTCCACAACTCATGTTCCAGTTTCTGCAATTCATTCTTTGGGCAGAAATGTTTCAAAACAAGATCCTTAAGCTCTGCCCAGGTCATGCGGTTTGTCTCCGCCTGACCTCGAGTCTGTACTATGGTGTTCCACCATGTCAAGGCATGGTCTGTGAACGTACAGGTGGCGTACTTAACGACACAATCCTCAGGACAGTTGCTGATATTTACCACTGATTCTATTTTCTCTAACCATTTCACTAACCCATTCGGTCCTTCCGACCCGTTAAATTCTAAAGGCTTGCATAACATAAAATCCTTGATTGAACAACCCCTGGATGGTCCAGTGCGGTTGGTCTCTACAGCAGGGATTGGGCCATTACTGTCGGTAGCGACCACCGTAGGCGGTGCGTCAGTACTCGGCATAGTGTTGTCATTCCTTGGAGGATTAGCGTTATGTTCCCCATCATTATTTATGGGCGTTTGATTGCTCGGAGGGGTTGGATTGGTCGAGTTATTAATACTGGCGGCGATGCGCGATACTATATCCGGTATCGCCGCCTCCAACTGTTGAGCAATCAAACGGCTCACATCTACTTCCGATACTTTCGTTGATCGTTTCGGTGCCATTCTACACAATCATCAAAGAAATACATATAATCAATACCATCTCAAAATATAAAACACAATACATATTTCATTCATTAGTAAACATTGATACATATTACACAACACCAATTTACATACTTTCAGTCAACATTACATAACTAGGTTTTAATACAAAGGGCCTATGTTGGTATCATCCTCGACATAACCCGCAATGGGTCAGTGCTTGAATGATACCCAAAAGTATCGATAATGATGTGCCCTACAAGAGACCCCCTATGGGCCAGTGGTTGTATCATACTAAACAAGATTCACTCCATGTTAGCATCACCACTAACTGCTCACATGGAGTATCAAAAAGCGGTTCAAGATTCTACTATCAACACATCTACACATGGTGGTAAACCAACCCCACCATCACCGCCACCAGCGCCACCAACACCGCCACCATAACCCGCATTCGGGTTTCCATCCGCTCGATCAACCAGTGGGAGTATGAGCACTCCCTCTTTAACTGGTTGATAGCATACTGGTGGTCCAGTATGTTGTCCCCTAGGTACGCCCGCCGCTGAACCCCCACGACCAGGGCAGCAGAGTGCTCGTTCACCTGCTCGGTGAGAACACGTAGCCACCCCGTCAAGTCCCGTTCCTGCCTTGGGAGACCCCACACAGGTAGGGTTGCAGGCTCGGGCTGAGGGCGGGAAGACTCGCCCACATGGTAAGTGGATCGGGGTGGGGTAACAGTGGGCGGAATATATGGGGCACTGATCCGCGCCGTGAGGCGAGGACCGCGCCTAAGGGGAATCGGGCCAGTCGGTGGTGCGGGCGGGGTAGGAGACCTGGTAACCCTAACAGGGGAGGGTATACTAGCACTCCTAGCTGGGGTGGTCTGCCTAGAGGCACTAAGACTAGCCTCTGAAGGCTCGGAGCTGGGTACTTCACTTGGGCTTCCAGAGGCCCCGGAACTGACCTCTTCCGGGTCCTCTTCCGTCGACACACTAGGGTTTCTTTCCATTATTACCTGCACACAAGTTAACAAACATATAGTCTTTTCCATAGTGTAATTCATAATTAAATAAATCATGCACTACTTATACAATTTAGCCACATAATAATATTATTATACATTTACACATATGTTGCCAGTTTTACCTATTTAAGTCCCCCGTGACTTCCCCTGAATTCACTCGTGCAGACAAGTCTGTTATTATGTTCCGGACCATAATAACCCACTTGTCCATCCAAGTTCATCCCGATCTCGTCACAATATATTATTAGTTGATATTCAGATCCTATAATACTTGAGCTACTGGTTATATTTTAGGTATCTTTTTCAGACATCCTAATTCTTTATAACCAATGGCTCTGATACCAAGTTCTGTAACACCCCGTAACCGCAGCGGAAACGTACACGGGATGCAACAGACACATCTGATATCAACAGCATTGCTTATAAAGAAAATACCACTACATTAATTTATAACATATTACATTGTTGCGAGTTTCATTACTGTCTAGGTGTTACACACATATTTTACCGATAAGACATTAATAAATTCATTACAAAACAAAGAGCAGCAAGCTTCCAACAGGTAGCACAGATAGTTAAGCACACATCAATCAATCCAACTTGGGCATACCTAGAAAACATGTAAAGAAAACGGGTCAACTACGAATAGTTGGTGAGTTTCACTAATTTAAATAAACACTGACAAATCATTTTAATAATCATTTATTAACAATATAATCATGCTGGGAGCTATGTTACCCCAGAACATTTCCATTAACTTCCTGGGAACTATGTTACCCCAGAACAATAATAACCCCTGGGAACTATGTTACCCCAGAACAATAAATACCCCTGGGAACTATGTTACCCCAGAACAATCACAACCTCTGGGAACTATGTTACCCCAGAACAACAATAACCCCTGGGAACTATGTTACCCCAGAATAATAATAACCTCTGGGAACTATGTTACCCCAGAACAATAATAACCCCTGGGAACTATGTTACCCCAGAATAATAATAACCCCTGGGAACTATGTTACCCCAGAACAATAAATACCCCTGGGAACTATGTTACCCCAGAACAATAATAACCCCTGGGAACTATGTTACCCCAGAATAATAATAACCCCTGGGAACTATGTTACCCCAGAACAACAATACATTATAAACATTTTATATATTCTATGCATCAGCCCATATATATATAAATGTACAAGTATTTCCATACGATCGGTATGTACTTAAATACTTTAAATAAGACATGTTTTCCGCCCCGGGAAAATATAATTAAAACAATTCATTAAAAGGGGCTCGTGAAAACTCACCTTGTCGTGAGTTGGTGAGTAATATAAGGAACAGCTACGTGCCTGGATCTGTAATATAATATCTAGTCGTTACTATATAATTCCCATAACTTAAATACATATCAATCGGTACATCTGGGAACATTGTTAACCCAGTACTGTACTCGATTCGGGGACAATGTTAACCCCGTGACACTTCTAAGGACTCAGATTGACATTGCTTAGAGCTTGACAGTCAATTTAGTTAAGGTGATGAAATTATAGCTCGGTTTGACACCCCGTTTGGCCGTGGGGCCCGTTTCCGGTATTTCGGTGCCGGAAACGGTACAATCGGGTAAAATTACCCAAATCATCCGGATTATTTTCGGATGATTTATTTTTACTTAATTTACTTAGATTTATGAAATAGTCTATTTTTAGAGTTTTCATGTACCAGTCAGCTCGCTTATGCGAACTTTGCCGGTTTACACGTTTTAAGCTTTAAAAACTTGTTTTTTTATGTTCTTTTTAGCACAAATAATTACCCGATTAGTCTCGGGTCTTGAAATTTTGCACAAAACTTAATTTGACAGAAAGGAATTTTGTAAAAATTTTCCAGATTTATTTTCTTATATTTATATTTATTTATCTATTTTTAAATCTTATTAAAATACTAAATATATCAAAAATACCAAAACACTTTAGAAAAATCCCAAGTTTTTCTGGGATGATCTTTATCATCCTCATAACTTTCTGGAATTTTCCCAGATTTATTTTCCTACATTTACATTTATTTATCTATTTTTAAATCTTGTTAAAACACTAAATGTATCAAAAATACCAAAACACTTTAGAAAAATCCCAAATTTTTCTGGGATGATCTTTATCATCCTCATAACTTTCTGGAATTTTCCCAGATTTATTTTCCTACATTTACATTTATTTATCTATTTTTAAATCTTGTTAAAACACTAAATATATCAAAAATACCAAAACACTTTAGAAAAATCCCAAATTTTTCTGGGATGATCTTTATCATCCTCATAACTTTCTGGAATTTTTCCAGAATTTAAAACTTATTTTTCAAGCCATTTTCACCCAAAACCGAGCTAGAAAGCCCTAGAACTCGTATTACCGAAAAGCCTACTTAGACTTTTCCAACTGAGCTCAAATTTTGTGGGTGACTTTTATATGTTATAAAAAGCTTATCTTAAATTTTCCGGAATTTTTCATCATGTTTTGATATTTTTCACTATTTTTGGCCAAAACCGAGCATTAAATTCACCAAATATTCATCTTTTATCCAAAAATTACCAAAAATTCACAGATCTCATATTTTCATGTGTAGATCATCTCTGTGAAATTTCGTGACCCAACTCTAAGCACACGGAAATCTGTCCATTTTTCATAAACACCCGAAAACCGAACTATCTTGTGTTTTCTAGCTTTTAGATCGCAAGGATCTCGGTTTCTAGCCTTTGCTAGCCGCTAGATACAACACTTTCAAGCACAACAACACTATACCAAGCAAACTATACCAACAATCAAGCCATCTCTTTCAAAATGTCGGTTTTTAAGTAAAAACAAAGATTCTAACCGTAAAATTTTATTCTAAACACTTTTAACTAATTACTTGGATCAAGATCCTTTGTATAACTTGTATACATCCTTTGATCACACAAGAACCGGTTCCATCTCGGGTTTTCACCCATATTTCATTTGGAACCTTTTTGTTCTTGCAAAACAACTAAAAATAAGGAAATCAACACCAAAGATCATGTATTATAACATGTTTATACCTTTGTTCTTGATTAGAGAGGATGGATTTTGGATGATACTTGAAAGTATGAAAGGTTTGAGAGAGTTTGGGAGTGTTTCTATGATCAAAAAAAAGAAAATGAAAGATAATAACAACAAAGGGGGGTGGCCGGCCCCTTTGGGGTGTGGGGGTGGGTCCCACATCTTCAATAATAGCCACAAAATTGGATTGTGTAATCCGGATAATGTTGTGGATAATCTGGTTCAGTTCGTTTCTCGTTTAAACTCGTATGTCGGCTTAAAACGAGCATAAAATGGTCGTTTTTCGGGTTGACATAAAGTTTATATAAAACTGATTTAAAAACCTTAAAAACTTAACCCATGACATTAAGACATCATATTATTAATAATTACGCATCTTTTTCGGCTTGATTGATCGTCTCTTGCTTGGTTTGGTGATAAAGGTTTCGTTTAGCGTACCGACGTACCATTAAATCGAAATCCTTTTTCTGTGCTATAATTTTCTTATCCCGAAGCATTAATACCTCGTAAATACCACTAAACATTATATACTTCGTCTATAATGTAATTCCCGATTCGTTCGGGTTTCAATAACCAATCAATGATTAATTGTAATTCTAATACGATTCACTATATAATTGAGTATGATTCATACTGTGAACCATATATATTCGTATCAATGTGCTATAACTCATATAATCAATATTAGATAACACGTAAATAGTATATTCCGGCTAGGGTATACCTGGAGTTGCCGGAATCGTTACAAACCAGATATGTCTTCAAGATCTGGTTATGTGCGAGTTCGACGTATCTACATTGTGACATGTCCCAAGTTACCTGGAGTAGGACCTCCAGGTGCTCCAACAGTGGTGGAACGTCTGACTGTGGCCGTCGGCCCTTGGAGAGTTTGACTCATATCGTACGGAAGAACAAAACTTCCACAATTCTAACACAGGCACGAATGGCACCAATGAAGAAACACGGATCTAATCCTTTCGGAGTTAGATCAATGAGTCCACAGGATACGGATCAATTACTTACCAATTCGACGATTCAAGTCCAAACTCCCACGTCCAATGACAGAAAACCTGCAGAACAACCATCGTGAGCTCGCTACGGGAAGGACAAGAGGGGGGTTCTTCCCGTAAGGCGTGAGAATAAGTATAATTCTGATTGAGATAAAGTACTTAAGTATTTTTAGTAGATATTGGGGAGTGAATAAATAACTTGTGAAGATAACTCAGGGTGTTTATAGCCGAAGGATGGGGGAATATGATTTGCCTAGCTGTCCCTTTCCTGAAGATGCTTTCGTAACCGCCTGGACACGTGTCCGCATATGATAGGGAAAGCTATATCGGCCATTTGCGTGGTTGTAGCAACCTAGACACGTGTCTCCACATGATATGACGAACTATTTTGTCCACGTGCACGGTTGTAAAAACCTCACTAGCTGTCTTTCTTCCAATGTGCTGTTACACCTCGTGTTCTCCAAGAAAGGTTGTTGGTAAATCTTCGAGAAAGGACTTGGTTAATTATAGTTGTCCTCTGACGTCACCTTCTGGTCATATTTGCGGGTGGGAATGGTACCCTACGGATGACTTCTGAGGGTGTCAGGATCCTCTCGCACATAGTCTCTTAGAGCTTGTTATCGTTCTTCCTCTATTTTGAGTTATGCAGGTGGTTTATATGTTATGCGGGTGACTTCTGAGGAAGTCCTCTTTCACCCACGGGTGGTCTTTAGGAGTTCTTGGGTGTTTTTGATACCTTACCTCTATACATGTTTTGTGACAACCCAGGATTTATTAAATGAATGATCACGGAAATCTTTAAAATCACTTTAAGATTCTTTGTCGTTTTCAACGTGTCTACCCAAATCCCACCTATCGTGAATGTTTTCGTTAATTGTGTTATCTGTGCTTAACATAAATTCAGCCCTGTCTGTTATAGTCCTAATAATTTAACTTTTTTCTTTCTTGATTAATTTGTTATTTGCAAAAGCCATTTTCTTGACCCAGATCCCACTTTTAGACCTACAAATCAATGTATCACGTACGTACATGGAAACAACAATTAGAAAACAAAGTTCAAGTTGAACACACTACATGAACAAATATGAACGAATTCTGATTGTTTTGTCAATGTATGCAGTTTTTTCATGCATTCACATTTACAATTATAAAAATTTGAAAACTGCTGAATTCATAAGTTTAGGGAAACATAAAACAGTTCGGATTTTAATAGTATAAAAATGTCCACATTTAGAATCAATCAATCAATCATACCCAGTGAAGTCCCACCAACAGCAAACAACTATACGTAGGGTCTGAGATGGGTGGGATGTAGGCACACCGTACCACTATCCAAAGGGATAAAGTGGTGACTTCCAGAGAGACCTTCAGCTCTAAAATAGATATGTGTGATGCAATATAAAGGAAATCAAAGTTCAGCAGTTAAAAAAAACTATATATATGTAAAAAAATACCATTATGGTGTGTGACCAAAATAATGTAAATAGAAGCCCTAAAGTATTCCTATCTCCCTAAAAATCTTTAACTTTTATTCTACTTCTCCAAGAATTCCAATCCTCAACCATGTCCTCGGAGAGGTTTAGGTCTATCAAATCATGCCTAATCCTATGATCCCAAGTCAATTTAGATCGTCCTCTACCCCGCCTCCCCTCTATAGTAATGTTTTCTACGGATCTAACAGGATTCGTCGTCTGTCTTCTCTTCACATGCCCAGACCATCTCAATTTCCACTCTCTTATCTTGTCTGATATGTTCACTACCACTAATCTCTCCCGAAACACAGCGTTTCTTATTCGGTTTAACCTTGTGAGCCCACACATACAGCGTAGCATTCTCATTTCTACTACCTCCACCTTCCGCACTTGTGCCTTCTTGATCGCCTAGAAATCTGTTACATATACCATTGCAGGTCTAACTGTGACCTATAAAATTTTCCCTTTAGTTTAGTTGGGAAACTCTTGTCGCACAATATACATGTGGCTGCTTTCCATCTACACCATCCTACATTAACTCGATGGGTCACGTCACTATCTAATTCCCCATCGCTCTGAACAAATGATCCTAGATACTTGAACTTCATTACCTGCGAAACCACATGCCCTTCAATGGTGATCTGTGCGTCCACATTGTCATTTACCCCACCAAAATCATAGTGGAGGTACTCCGTCTTAGAGCGACTAATCCTTAGCCCTTTTGTCTCTAAGATTGTTCGAATTTGACAACTCATCCAAGAATACTGCAAAAAGAAACGGACTCAGCACTGATCCTGGTGAAGACCTACCTCTACGGGGAACAAATCAGTATTCCCCATGGGTGCAAGGACACTTGTTGCACTCTTGGTATACATATCCATAATTATCTCTATATATTTCCTCGGTACTCCTCTACCCTCTAAGCACTCCCAAAGCACTTGTCGTGGCACACTGTCGTAGGCCTTTTCAAGATTAATAAAGACTATATACAGGTCACGCTTCTTCTCCCTATACTTTTTCATCAATCTTATTATAAGATGTATTGCCTCTGTGGTGGAACGCCCCGGCATGAAGCCAAATTGGTTCACCGTAACCTGAGTTTCCCATCTAAGTCTAACCTCAATCACTCTTTCCCATAGCTTCATAGTATGGCTTAGTAGTTTGATTCCTCGGTATTTACCACAACATTGGGCATCTCCTTGGTTCTTATAGATAAGAACTACATCGCTTCTCCTCCACTGGTCTGAAATCTTACCAGATTTAAGGATAATATTGAACAAAGTAGTTAACCACATGACTCATTCCTCTCCTAAACACTTCCACACCTCGATGGGTATGTTGTCTGTCCAACCACCTTAACCTTTCCCATCCTCCTAAGTGCAGTCTGCACCTCTTCTCATGTGATCCGCCGGTAGTAGTAGTCATTCGGTTGTTGTCGTTGAAACGTTGTGTTGTCATATTCTTCTTGGTAAGCTCTCCCATTGTTAAAAATATTGTGGAAGTAGGTGTTCCATCTTAGCTTGATGTCCCGTTCCTTGACTAGTACATACCCATATGTATCCTTTATGAACTTCACAGGTCCTAGATCTTGCCTTCTACGCTCCCTGGCTTTGGCAATCTTAAACATACCATGTCCCCCTCTTTTCTTTCTAAACATTCATACATCCGTTAATAGGCCACGTTCTTTGCTTCCGCCACTGCCTTCTTCTCCTCTCTCATGGCTGTTTTGTAGGTCTCTCTAAATTTCACTCGCTCCTCCTCATTCCACCACCAAGACTCGTTATGCCCGGCTGCCTTTCCTGTTGTGACCCCGAGAGTCTCCTTTTCTACTTGAATGATTTTTTCGCCATAGCTTCCCATATATGAGCTGAGTTCCCATTTAGTGGAGCCCGTGTATGCAGTATGAGTTTATCCTTAAACAGTAGGAGATTTCCGTCCTTCAAATTTCCCCATCGAATTCTAGGTGTAGCTTTCTTCTCTCGAACAGTAAGCTTTTTTTCTAAAGCCTATATCTCTCCCATTGTTAAAAAGATTGTGAAGTAGGTGCAAACATCGTTAATATTCAATCGATCAAATGAAATAACTTGAAGCAATGGACCGACCACCAACCACCATCACCATTCACCGTTTATTGTCAACCTTCTCTCCTTCAATCGCTTGTGAGAAGAAGATTATCTAAAACTAGCAATTGGATGGTACTGTTGTTAACATGCAACATGTTGCTATTAAACTTGAATTGTGTGAAAAACTGGGACTAAATATGATAGTAATATTGTCATGGAGCATGCTATCCATAGAGTATTCTGGCCTCTACAATTATTTCTTGCGACCACGAAGAAGTGACTATATAAGCGATGAAGAACCACTGGTGGTATTTGTCCCAACAAACACTCTGGTGCTCGTGAATTTACTATTATGCTCCCAATACTAAATATTAGTATTAAAATTATAAATTTCAGTTTGATCATGTCAAACAGCCAGGTCAAACAACATAGGGAGGTTAAACAATATGTATGATCAGTAGTCTATGTATGTGGTAGTCTATGCATGTGTATTGTAGTCAAAACAATATATGTATGTGCAGGCTAGAAAGAGAGCAATTGCTTCTAGAATTAACCAATAAAAAAGATGATAATGACCTTGAAGAAGAATATGATGAATGACGAAGGGCAAGGTTGGAAAGAGAGAAACGAACATAGGAGCGTGCGGTATGTGATTCTAGAATTTTTTAAAGATTAGGGACATGAATATGTTATAAACAATTTTTTTAATCACATTTGTGAACCGTTATCTCCATAGACTAAAGCTTTGGATGGAAACAATCAATGTGAGTACAAGAACATGTAAGGATTTTGAATTAATATGATTCCTTGCATGACCTTGAGTTGAAACTCCTTCTAAAGTTTATATTTAATCTATTGTAGGGTTCTTTGGCCCGAATGCATTTTGCAGCCTGTATCAATAACCGATCTGATGACCGGTGCTAATGTAAACCAAAAAAAGGCAAGTTTATGTATTCATCTAGATAAAGTGCAACAAAATTGGGCTAATCTTCAACATAAATATGTACCTGATAATGTCTTTGATATACCTTAAGGTTCTTGCTTATTTAAACTTCATTTAGGTTTGTGGATTTAATTATAACTACATTATACAGTTCTTTTTTTGCTTTCGCTGATTATTAACAGGGTGCTCATTGGATGTGGCAATATGGGTGGGGCCTGGTGGGTTGGGTAAACGGCTTCCTATCCAAATGAGTATCATTTTAGTCTGTGCCAAAATGGGGTTAGACCAATTGGTTTAGATTTCTCGCTGTAGATTAGTGTTTTCTTTATTTATATGTATTTTTAGTTGTATTTATAAAAAAAGCGGTTTTTTTGGAGTTAGATATTTTAGTGGGTACAAAATCTTTATTCTCTGGAATAGATGAAACTTCATGCCTAGACCCTACTATGAGTGGTATTTGCTACGATTGTTTTTTTTTTAAGATGCGGATAATACACAATACGTTGCATACCTAAATGGAATCGAAAGGTGCACAAATACTAAGTTAGTAAACGGCTTCCTATCCAAATGAGTATCTTTTTAGTCTGTGCCAAAATGGGGTTAGACCAATTGGTTTAGATTTCTCGCTGTAGACTAGTATTTTCTTTATTTATATGTATTTTTAGTTGTATTTATAAAAAAAGCGGTTTTTTTTGGAGTTAGATATTTTAGTGGGTACAAAATCTTTATTCTCTGGAATAGATGAAACTTCATGCCTAGACCCTACTATGAGTGGTATTTGCTACAATTGTTTTTTTTTTTTGTAAGATGCGGATAATGCACAATACGTTGCATACCTAAATGGAATCAAAAGGTGCACAAATACTAAGTTATTAAAGGAACAAATAAAAAAACCATAATAAATAGGTGCCTAATAAATATTGGTTTAGTCTTACAAAATAACAAATTAAATGAGTAACACGGTTCTTTTTTACTTTTATATTCCATGGAAGCTTTTCTAAGAATTTCGTCCAACGCTTATTATTGACCAACCTCTCTAATGCATGGTCTATTCTATTGTGTCAAATTTTGGTGTTCAAAATGAATATCTCAGAGTAGTGATTTTAGCCAAGACTGAGTCATGACTAATTGTTTCTTTGCCTTATGGTGAATTAGCAACTTCCATTCATGTTATAGATTGGAGTTTTTGTATACATAATGTATTTGAGTATCAAGTATTAATCTAAAATTCACTTGTGCATTGACCGGTCGCACCCATATATTTAGTTAGGTACATTTTTACTATATATATACAATACGTGTCCATAAATAATGAAAACATCAACTTGATAACGACTAAATTATACATCACTGACTGAAACAGTGGCACCTTAAAATCCTATAACCAACAATAATGTACTCAAAGTTCACATCCGTCGCGAAGCGCAGGCTCTCTGCTAGTCAGATAAATAAGTACGAATAATAATACCAGAATTTACACATATTCTAAACTGATCGAAAAAATATTTGTAAATGCCATTTACCAATGTTCCCTCAATCTAATCAGATTTTTGATTTTTGTAAGTCGAGCTGCTCTTGTGAAGAGGACTACGCTTGAAAGATGCATGCCCTAGAGATGGGATCAAACAACTGGATCAATCTCCTTGTAAGTTAGCGGAAATCACTTACAATAGAACCGAGATTTTGGATCTTGTGTGTTTGTGTTTATTGCCGAAAATGGAAGGAAAGAGAGAGTAGAGAGAATCAGAGAGAGAGAGAGTGTAATATACAAAACTCGGAAACCCTAAAATAATAAATATCAAATTATTGTGTCTGCGTTAAACGAGTTAATACGTCTTAAAAGCGATTAAATTATTGATTTAGATGAATATTATAAACAAGAATTATTTATTTGATTTATAAAAGCATAGGTTTATTTAATCATATTAAAAGCTTAGTCTGTGAATTAATAATTCATATCCTAAAAGAGCTAATTGAAACTTGTAATTGGAAGTCAACTTATTGATTTTCCGCTAACGAAACAGTTGCCCGATTTATTCAGTAATGGGATTTCAATGCCATTAATTCTAAATAATTTACCATAATAACAATAACGATGATAATAATTAATAATAATAATAATAGCCATGATTATATATGAACCGATCCTTACGGAGACATCACTCGCAAAAACCCTACATCAATTTTCATTCAGCCGCCAGCCGGATGTAGCTAATGCCGTCATCGCTTGAATACCACCAGAATTATCACGCTGCTACAACCACCTTTTTCGTTCAAACGGCCACGACCACCGCAAACGGCCACGACCACCGCCACGAAACAGTCACCCATCTCGAACCACCACCTCTACTGCCATTTATACTCACAGCAAAAACCACGTAGCTGGAGTTTAATCATTGCTGCGTGTCGGTGAAAGTTCATTTTGTTCTCCTTTGGTTTAAGGTATCTATGAATGCATTTTTAATTCGGTCACTTGCAGTGATTTTCTGATAACTCAAAACTTGTTTTGAAAGGTTTAGGGGTAACCCCTTGGTGTATAAAGACGATCCACTGGTTAAGATGTAAAATGAAATCATTGGATATATATATAAATATGATTTTGAATGCTTTATTTATAAATATATTCTTTATTTCAAAATAAGCAGAATCGGTTTCAAATAAATGAATAATCTGTTGATTTTGTATCATATTAAACTTATATATAAACCTTGTCTGATCATGAAACTTAATATTGTAAATTTTATGTTTAAATGGTAAGTTTAATAATAAAAGAACAATTATCTTTTGATTATTAACGAACATTTAGAAACCTGGAAATGAATGAGTTTATTTTATGTTGTGGTCAAAATGTATTCAAACGAGACAATTAGTACCGACATTGAAACATGAATGCCAAAGTATAACTCAAGTTAGAATAATATTGTAGGTTCGGGTGAAACATAAGGACTACTTATGTGCATAGTATATTTTCTCACCGATTAAGGTACGGTTCCGTGCCCCCTTCTTTTAGCATAATATGGTTTTCTTTGATCTCATAGAGTTCGGAATTTATGGCCTCTCTCTCATAGCGTTTTGTTTTCATTATCGTCCTCGTATTGTCATCGTCATTGAAACCTTTGCTTAGACCTTCGAGTAAAATTGCAAGTATTGGATTGAGTTATTTCCATAGCTCTACATGCGATAGATTAATCCTTTAGACTCATTATCGCATGTTCCTATTGATCATTGGTTATAGTTATTGAACCATTATATATGGTTTTATTTATTTATTTATTTATTATTGTTATTGAAAGTATATTGTTTCATTTACCTCAATACCCGAGCACATCCACCTATGGGGACATAGGGCGTCAATCGAGGCACCATTCACGTGCTCTATCTGTGGCGGAGAGATTAGTCCACAGCGTCTCTACATTGTTATTGTGTGCTAGAGTGGCACCTATTGGATATTGATTATTGTTATAGAGGCATATGGATCGATCCTAGGAAACCATTGTTATTGGTAAAGGGAAAGATGTGAGTGCCCACACCCCCTCTACATATTGGTGCATTTGTCTGCAGCTAATGTACATATTGTATTGAATTATTGTTATTCGCTCATAATGGGTATTTCCAAATTAAATTGTTATGGTATAGTTTCATTATTGATCGCCCTACGTATATATAATACTGTCTTACTATTGAAAAGTTAGTGTATTGTATCGTGATACAATTATTTATTCTTCATTGATCGTTCATCGTATGGTATCGTCTTATTGTTGCACCGTTACTGATATGTCATTGATCATTGACCTCTTGGTATCGTCTTATCGTTATTTGGTAATTGATTGTTCAGCATTTGACATCATTTTTATTGTTATATTATTATTTATATTGTTATTGCTATTGTTCTTCCGTTACTGAGCAATTTTTGGCTCACCCGTATTTCTTTTGGTGTTTTCTCTTTTTTTCTTTTAGCAGGTACTCATGGGAAATTGAGGAAAACGTGTGGTGAGAGATAATAAAAGTTTAGATTATGGAGAACATGGTATAAAAGCTATCGAGCACTGAATATTGTAAATTGTTGTAAGGTGTAAATTGTTTTAGGGTTTGAGTTAGGGCCGTCCAAACCGCTCGTGGCTCGAACTCGGTCGCCGCTCGCTCGAAAATTGCTCGGAAATTGCTTGCTCGTTTTTCGCTCGATTGTAAACGAGCCGCTCTGCTCGGTTCGGTTTGTAAACGAGCCAAGCAACGAGCAAGGGTTTGCTCGGTTCGATTCGGCTTGAATATTTTTATTTTGTTTTATTATATATATCCACACACACTTAGAATCATATGTGTGCAAAGATATATTTAATTTTATAAGTAATATTGAAATTTTGAATTATATTTAATTTAATTATATTTACTATTAGCGTACTTCAAATATTAAATAAATAAAATATAATATGATGTGGTGTAAGTAAAACACAAACCCTAAAAGCACAAATTTCACACCATGCCATTTATCTTGTGCATCCACTTCCAAGTCTTCACAATCCACTTCAACACTTTCATGTGAACCAAAGCCCTAAATACTAACCTGCATTAATTCAATCCAGCACCATCACGACATCCGGCCGTCACCTCTTGATCCACACCGTCACAATCATGCCACAGTTCCACTCCTCTTTATCCTTGCCGTTGAATCGGAGAATCCTAATCGGAGTCGCACGCTAACGGCTATTCACAGGCCGCTCTCCGTCTTAAAGTTTAGTCCTCACGCATTCTTCACTCCATTCTGAGCTAAAACGAGCCAAGCCGAGCCGCTCGGTTTCAATTCGAGCCGAGTTCGAGCAACACTTTCTTGCTCGTTTACTTAAATACGAGCTGAGCCGAGCCACTCGGTTACAATTCGAGCCGAGTTCGAGCAGAAGCTCGTTCGGTTCGGCTCGGTTCGTGAACAGCCCTAGTTTGAGTCTATAATTAAATAGTTATTAATGAATCTGATTGACCGTATTGTGTGACACGTCAGCCCTAATAGGCTGGGGTGTTACAGAGAGTTGGTAGGAAGGTAAGGATAAGATGTGAAAAAAGGTAGTGTGTGCATGGGTATGCTCCACCTTATATAGGTGTGAGCATACCGTGCACTCTTCCATTAAAATCGGCTCAATGGGCTCACTTTACATGGCCTCGGGCCCAAACATACATAATGAAAACGAAAGCTATTCAAATACAACATGAAATAATACAAAATACTAAACAATAAAACATGGCCTAAAATCTTCCTCTAGTCTTTAGTGTTATTTCCTTAGCTTTCCCATTCAGTCGGTCTCATAATCGATGCCCACTTCATTGTCGAATAGTTGATTGTCAACAAGAAATCGAAAAAATTTGTTGAACTTTTCGCCTATCTTGTCAGTGTTAGGCTTGCTAGCATCTTCGACTGTGTGCGGAGGATGATTGTACAGTTTCAACAAATCATCCTTGCTGAGACCCATGAGCTTGTGCTCGTAAATCACTCGGATGTATGCTAGGACACCAAATAACAGCCTATCCAGTTTCAATGTCAAGGTCTCTACACGCGAAATCATGGAGTATGTTGGGCGTGAATGGTTCATCATGATAGATAGCTTGCCCCTCCCTTGTAACAACTCGGACTTTTTAAAATTTTTGTTTTAATTAGATTACCCGACCCATTTCGAAGTTCGGGAAATTCTAACATGTTTATTGAGTTTAATTAATTGTTATGAAATTATTCTTAATTATTTATACATTATATAAATAATAACTTTCATATTATGGCATAGTTAACCCAAACTTAAAACTGTTACTTAGTTATGTTTTCACCTTCAATCTCCAGTGACTAAGATGTAAATACAATATATTAATGTATTATAATCCTATAAACCAGATTAGTTAACCCGGATCCGAACCCAAACCCTATACCATTTACGAACCCGTTTACACTAGATGATGTCTTCGACCTCAATTCTCGCTATCAACATTGAAATTGAATCAATATATGTGTTAGACATTCCTATTGCGGCCTACCGACGTAATCAATTAGAAAACAACAATCAATTGGGATATGTATAGCTTACTGAATAAACCGTCCTAACCTGTTTATGATTATACTATTAAACGACCATATTTATTCAATTAATCATGCCCTCACAACCCTCTACGCAGTGACATCAAAAGCCCTATGTTTAATTTGATTATAATGTACTACAAATAGTTGTTCATCGCCGTTGTTGGCCGCGTCCTTCATTCACCATAGATCCATATGTGTTTCAGGTAATTAGTTATATGCTTAGGATCTTCTTTTAACTCTTATCAATAACCCAAACGCTAATTGAATCAACACTTAACGGATTGATCGATTGAACTTGTTAGGGTTTGTTGTATGAACCGGTATGTTTGTCTGTCTGTTCATACTTATTTGTGTCTGATCTAAACAACAGAAACACCCAGTCAGTTGGTTGGGTGCGTGTTTGTCCCTCCTTAGCCGGCCATTGGTGCGGGTCAGAGTCCCGGCCATGGCAGTTTTGGTTTCTATTTCTTGTTTTTAAAAATTTAATGTACCTAAAAGGTTATATTAATTTAACATAGTTAGTAATATTAAAAAGAGTTCAATCTAAGATATATATTTATTTAATCTTGTTAATTAATATATTAAGATAGAGAAAAGATCAAATAAGAAAATAAGAAGTTTGATTTTCCTAAGAAGGCTAACAAGAAGGGTATTTTTGTCTAATACCTTAATATTGAAAACCCACTTAATTTAATTTCAAAACCCACTTAAATAAAACTCACATAATTTTCACTTATCTCCTATAACCACCATCTCCCACCGCCACCCACCGCCACCACCTTGGCGGAAAAGTCTTCCAAAATTTCGCCAGAAAATGAAACACTATGAAAAACACAATGAAAAAGACACAATGTAAAAAACACAATGGAAAAAAACACTATGAAAATAAAAACACAATGGCAAAAACACAATGAAAACACAATTAAATAACACAATGTAAAAAACACAATGTAAAAAAACACTATGAAAAAACAAAACACAATTGTATAACACAATTTTGTAAGATACAATTATGGTAAAACACACTTGTAAAAACCCATGAATTTTTTTTTATTTTTATAAAGCAATATGGTACTCATATAAAAGATAAAAAACACTCGTTTTTATGGTAAAATTGTTTTGAAAAAAATTGTCGTATAAAAAAGTTATGGACGTTTTAAAATGATAGGGGAATTTGACATGTGCCTTGCATGTGGAGAGAGAAAGTCAACAAATGTGTTATCCCTATTTTGCCCTTATCCTTGTTTTACACTTGATGATCTCTCTAATCTAATCTCAACCATTCAATTTTAAAATGAATGGACAAGATTATTTCATATCCTTCCTAGGGAAACTAATCTTCTTATTATAACTCAACCCTATTAAGATATAGTTACAAGTATTTTATAAAAATCATATTTTATAAAAATCTTATTATTTATTTTCTACTATTTACAATATTTATCTAAAAGAAATCTTATTTGATAACACACATATATATATATATGGGTGAGATCTATGTCGTCTTAGTATCCAAATCCCGATTCGCTAGGCAATGGTCAACATATACCCTTACTTGTTTTTAGTTCATCGTAGTAGCAAAAGCCCGATTTGCTAGTCAATGGTCAAACGACACCAAACATTTGATTATTATATAGTTGTTGATACTCATGATATTGATTTGCATATTTCTAATATAATATATTTATTATAAAAAATATGATGATTTCTTACTTAACATGTGTGGTTGACAAACCTATTTTTACACATATTACAAGATATTTATCTTGGATGTTTGAAGTTATTGAAGAATCTAGTTTATTTGGCTGATAAGTTATTACAATAAACAAGAGTATTTGATATATTCAGTTATTTGTAATTTCTTTTGAGTATTATATACTTGGTTTGAAATTAATAAGACAATTAGATATTGTCACTAATATTGTATGTTAGTGCCTTGTGAGTTGTAAACCAACAGTTCACGCCCCGGCATTCTGCCGTAGGTTGTGGTGTGACAGATTGGTATCAGAGCCGAAGGCTATATGAGCTGAAGGCTATATGATAGGGCATTAGAAATTCCCAAGCAGTATACGTACTAATGTGTGTCCGTATGGTTTATAACTTATTTAATATTTATTTGTTATATTGTTTAATCATGTACATGCATACACAAACTCTGAGGCCATGCCTCACTCTTAAATTATTTTTCTCTTTTAAATTTTTATAAAATCCTAGATATTTTATTACTCTTTTATTTATGGGAAATCTCTTATGAATTCTCTTATTTTGTTGTAACTCATTCACCTTAAAGCAAGAGAATATGAGAAATTCTCGTAGTAACCAAAAGGGGGAGAGAACTATGAGTCGAGCCATGGAAAAACGATTCTGAGAATCAAAGAAAAGAGGATATTGCTTTCATGGAGGATAGGATAACCTGACCACAATACTCGAACTTATAGGCCAAAGCGGAACATATGTCATACGTTCGAAACTTTAAGCGATCAACATAACCAATGTGATGGTTACCTTCCTTAAATTATCAAACCAAATTCATAGTGATTTTGTGGCTAAATTCAGCAATTCCAGGTATTTTATATTATTATTTTAAAATGTTTAGTAGGTGAAAAATCCTTGGCAGGCCATGGACGCTCCAACTATCCATTTTCTTAACTCGTTTGAAATATGATATTTGTTGAAGCATTATCATCCATGGTGGTTCACAATATGCTTCAACTACCCATATTTTATTTCGTTAATTCGTTATTTAATCGAACTATTTAAAATGTCATGGAACGCTTGTGGGCGATTCAACTCCATTATCCCAATGATTCATTATTTATTTGGGACAATAAAATGTCATGGAAGGCTCATAGGAAGCCCAACTCAAAAAATTATTTTGGGATACTAATATGTTGAGACAATAAAATGCCATGGAAGGCTCATGGAAAACCCAACCCAATCGAAAAATTCGTTTATTCATTTGTTTACTTGATTTTAATAAAATCAGAGTTTCAGGATTTAATTTATTCACTTTACTTTAATCAAAGTATTTTAATTCCCGCGATCCGACACACACCTTAAGTTATATCACAAGTTTTAAACAGTTATCATTTTGTTATGTCTTTCCTCATGTAGTTTATTTTATGTTATTTTAAAACTATTAAACATGTTTTAATTTTCACCCTTAACTTCTAATTATTAACATTTTAAGTACTTAATGTTTTGGTTAATTTCATGTTACTTCTCATGTTTCACACTTACCTTCCATTTTATAAATCTTTATTGTATGAAATTCAATTATTGGAATTTTATTATTAAATTGAATTATTCATCAAATTTACTTTCCACTATTTAATTAAATCTTCCATTAATTAATTTAATTTACATTATTAAATTGAATTTTTCTTCTTGATCGAATTTCCATGGTAATCCATGTATAACACAATTACCTATTTCATTTATTGACATTTTCACGATTCGTGTTGAAACCTACGGTTGTTCCTCAGTATCTCAACGATCAATTTTCATTTTTATTAAATTTTGTTATTTATTTGAAATTACGCGGTGCTTCATAGATATTTCAACACCTAACTTCGATTTTTGTATATCTTGAAATTATGAATGTTTCGATGATGACTACGTTAGTTTGTTAGAATAGTCATGGTGATTCATGCATTACTAACCCTACCTTTTCTTTTATTTTATAGTTCACAACCTATTTTTATCTTCATTGTTAATTTAATATTCATTATTTATTTAAACTTCCATGATAAACCATTGATATTTCAATTTGTTTATTTCATTTATTTATAACGATTTTGTGGAAATAGGAAAATCCCTCGTAATTTGTGGATACTCCAATGACGACCTTATATTATATCTAATTTTGAAGATTTATTTGGAATAGGACAATCTCAGTGATTAGAGAATACCCGCCTCCCAATTTGATCTATTAAAAATTTATTCGAATATGTAAATTTCCACATTTACATTAATGTTTCAATTATTTTTTACCGTTAACTTTAAAACTTTAATTTGGTAATTTGAAATTATCTCATCTCAAATTCACATTTACATTAATGTTTCAATTATTTGAAAATGTTGCTGTTTCTGAAAATCCTACTCTCAGGATTCATAATTACCATCCACAAGAAAACATTATTGGAGACCTTGATGTAGGGTTCAAACACGACATCAAGTTGCTTCTTCAAGTGACAATAATGCTCTATATGCTTATGCTGACTTACATTCATCTGAGATTGCAACTATTGCTAAATTCACTTGTTTTATATCTCAAGTTGAGCCAATGACTCCTCGTGTGGCACTTCAAGATCCTTTTTGGGTAGAAGCCATGCAAGAAGAATTACAACAATTTGCACGTTTAGGTGTTTGGGATCTTATTGACAAACCTGCTAGAGTCAAGAAGGCAATTCCGACTAAGTGGGTATATAAGTTTAAGAAAGACGATCGTGGGGTAATTGTGAGAAACAAGGCACGTTTAGTGGTACAAGGTTTTCATCAGCAAGAGTGTATTTATTACACTAAGGTTTATGCTCCAGTTGCAAGATTAGAGTCGATTCGAATCTTTCTGGCATATGCTGCTTACAAGAATATTAAAGTTTATCAAATGGATGTAAAGAGTGCTTTTCTCAATGGTGAACTTCATGAGGAAGTGTTTGTTTTACAGCCTCCAGGTTTTGAAGATCCTGATTATCCTGACCGTGTTTACCGATTAAATAAGGCATTATATGGTCAACATCAAGCCCCGAGAGCTTGGTATGGCACACTCGCCGACCATTTGACGGATAACGATTTCAAACGTGGAACTGTCGACTGCACTTTGTTTTATAAGAATATTGGTGATGATCTTCTGCTCGTTCAGATTTATGTTGATGACATAATTTTTGGGTCTACAAATGACACGTTGTGTAAGGAGTTCGAGAAGTCTATGCAAACCAAGTTCGAGATGAGTTCGATGGGAGAGATGAATTTCTTTTTAGGGTTGCAGGTTCATCAGTCTGCAAAGGGAATCTTCATTCATTAGACAAAATATGTGAACGACGTCTTGAGCAGATTCAAGATTACTGCCGGAAAAATCCCTTCTACTCCTCTTCCCGTGGGTCACAATTTATCACCGGATGAATTGGAGGATACCATTGATCCGACCCTCTATCGTGCTATGATAGGTTCTTTAATGTATTTAACTGCTTCTCGACCCGACATAATGTTTACTGTTTGTTTATGTACTAGGTATCAAGCTAGTCCCCGAGTGACTCACCTGGCAGCGGTTAAGCGCATTCTACAATATCTAAGGGGAAATATTGACATCGGGTTATGAACCCCAAAGATGATATGTTCAATCTTACCGCCTACTCAGATTCAGATTATGGAGGATGCATGATCAATTTCAAGTCTACTACAATGGGATGTCAATTCATAGGAAGCCGGCTTGTTTCCTGGCAGTGTAAGAAGCAGACAACGGTCTCCACTTCAACCGCCGACGCTACTCTTGCAGCCTCGAGTTGCTGTTCCCAGGTTTTGTGGATACAAGATCTTTGTGACTACAGTTTGAAGTTTCTTACTACTCCAATCTTGACCTTGAGAAAGTGCATACTGATTTTCAAAAAGCCAATCTATTTACCAAAGCCTTTGATAAAACACGTTTTAACTTTTTGCTTGGTTTAAATGGATTGAAGACCCTTGCTGAGATCCTAAAATTAGGATAATTATCTTTATTTTATTGTTATTTTAGTTTAAATTTTATTCTGTTTTTAGGTTTTAGGGGGTGAATCTTAGAAAATACAAAAATATTGTGCTTTTTGTTTGTATAGATAAAACCCAAAAAACATTAGAAAACTTTAAAAGAAAATCAAAAATATTGAGTTCTTTCTTGTTTTATTTTAATATTTGAAAAACCAAAAACATTTTAAAATTAGAAAATACCAAAAAGATTGTGATTTCTGTTTGAACAGAAAATTTTGAAAAAGTCAAAAAGAATGTGAATTTTCTCGTTTTGTAAAGAAAAATCCAAAAAGACAAAAAGATTGTGTTTTAGTTTGTAAAGAGAAAAACTAAAAAGATTTTTGCTTATGCTCGCTGAAAATTATGTCATTTGCTTCTATTTTGAAGGACATATACTTGTATATGTTTGGTCCTGATAATTTCTTGTAAATCTTCGGGTTAGCCATTTACCTGACAAATGGATAGTACTTGGGGCGTTCGTTAAGCTTTCTACTTTATTTTTAGCTGAAAATTTAGTCAGTTATTTAAGTTTGTGAAGTGTGCTTGCATGTTTTGGTCCTATTCTCTACTTGTAGATGAATAGGATAGCCATTAATTTATAAACTTAAATTAACTTGGGCACTTAAAATTATTTTGTTTTATTCTCCTCAAAATTTTGAGTTTTTGAAGCAAAAAGAGAAAATTAGTACATTGATTATTTGACCCCAAATCCAGAAAGAAATAAGCTTAAAAGACTGTGTACTTAATCATTGGTGCATTGATAGGTCTTAAACAAGCTGTTAGAGTAAAGTAAGTGATATAAACTTAAAGAAAAGCCAAATTTAAAGAGGTGTTAATCTCTAGCAAAAATCTCGGTGAAGATGGCAGAAATGTAATAACCGGTCATACTCAAGCCTTATAGTTGTTGATCACCCAAAAATATAATAAAGCAAATAACAAGTGTTAGGATTCTGGACATTGTGAGTCTTTATGCTGCTTAATCATCCGGGTATTCATAAGCATGAATATTTCACTCGCGTTCTAGAGAAAACCCAAAGTCATTAAACTTGATCACTGTTGTACTCCGTACAATCCAAATTACGGACTTGATCAAAATCCGCTGTTAGTCAAACAATTGTTCCTCCCTTGCGTGCGTCTCAATACCAATAAGAAACTGACCCATGGGATACAATGTATGTAAGCCGACAGATGGACTCGTGCATACTCACTCACAGTAAAGGAAACTTGATGCATTGCTCAAAATTTCACAATTGGTATCAAAATTTTTTATCAACACTATAATGGTTTAAGTCAAGTTGGGGTGATTTAGCAAAAATCAAATTAAGCTTGAACCGAGATTAGAGGCTGATAGTTTCTGATATTCTGTGCACAAATTGAACTATAAATCATATCACAAAAATGCTCGAAGGTTTGTTATAAGATTTAAGTGGACAACAATATCAATGACCGACTTAACGCCAGTCATAATATCGCTGAAATATAAAACTGTGATGGAAGGGCATTTTGGTCAATATGATTCTCTGCTCAAACTCATCAAAAACACAAAAATATGTACTGCTTTTGATAAATCTTAGAAAAACACAAAAATATTGTCAATTTTTTAAGTTCGGATGCTTCATTGTAAATACATTCTTTAATTTTTTATAAAATACCAAAAATATTTTATTCTTTTTACTTTACATATTATTTATTGATTTTAAGTTATGTTTCGTAAAAGTGAAACGTTTTTAAGTTATTCAATTTTCGGGATAAAAGATCCTCGGTAATTAATTTTAAGTTAATTTTTTTTTATTTTATTTAATTAATTACTCATTTAATTAATTTAATTATTTCAGTTAAAATTAAATAAAGGTTTAATTCGTTATAAGCTACTCCGTTAAGTATGGATAACGAACTAGGTGATTCTTTAGCGAACTAAGTTCTAGTTCGCTCACCTTATTCGCTTCCGCACTCTGTAACGAATCATCCCTACTTCGTTATACATATTTAACGAATCAAGAAACGATTCACGTCTTGTTCGCTACTCCGAGGCAACGAATTGAAATAGCGAATTGTCTAATTCGTTGTTTAAAATTCAAACGAATCGTTTAATTCGTACATAAGGTACTTCGGGAAACGTGTAAGGCTACATAAGACAAAGCAAACGAACAGTTCTTCACTGTTCATTTTCTTTCTTCAACCCAAAGTCACCTTTTTCAAAATTTTTCTCTGATTTTCGACCTTCATATTTCGATCTTTCACGAATATCATTGTGTTACTAAGGTATAAACAATCACGGAGATGTGAATTTCGTCAAAAATGACGGTGTCTTAATAGACTAATTATGGGTTTTTATGCTCTAAGGGTTTTCCGAGTTCTAAAACCCTGACTGTGTTTTTTTAGTTGATATATATTCATTTGTGATCGGAATGCGATTCCGAGACCCTTGGTAGACTCTAATCGAAGCATGATTCTAGTTTGCCGGGTCGATTGTGTGTTGATGGTTTCTGGATTCTTGTTTACTCTGGTTAACCCAAGTATTTCTGGGTTTTGAGTCTCAATCTCAACACCATGAGCTTAATACTATGTTTCCGAGTTCAATACACAGAATGTTTTGATTATCCAACGATAGTTATGGATTAATTGAAGCTTGATTCGTATTGTTGACTATCGGTGTTCATCTTAATTTTGACATTGACTATGCGGGTCAAAGATTAAGTCTAAATTATTGACCATTCATTATCTCTAGCGAATTGGAACTGCTTCGTGTCCAATTCGTTAAAGAAATACACGAACTAGTTCAGCGAATCAGTTTCTTAACGAACCAAATATGGATTCGCCAAATCTATAACGAACTAGACTTCAGGTCGTTAAACTTGTATAATTGATTCGTTGTGTCTCTTTCGTTAACTTATTTTCCTGATAGCGAATCGCTTGATTCGTTACTGATGGTAACGAATCATAGTGACAATCACACGAATGACATTTAGTTTGATTTACTTAATTAAATTTATTTATCATTTACATTAACTAACTTATTCCAACCGTCTAAACGTGTAAATACATTAATTACACATATAATATGAAATTAAATACACCATTTAAAATATATATATATATATATATATATATGTGTGTGCTAAATGTATATTACATCTTCACAATCCTTATATTCGTTCATATTTATACAGTTAAAATGGATGATCAAGTAAATCAAGATCCACCGGTTGCTGATCAAGGGCAACAAGAACAACCACCACAGGAGCAACCACCTCAAGTACAGTAGGAGGATGTTATTTTGTTACCATATGACACGAAACACAACATTTTGTGCATATATTGATCAAGATATTGCTGACGTTGACGTATTTGGAGACATGTTAGCATTTTTAAGACGTTCAGTGATACGTTATGCAATCATTGCTCGACCCAGACTGTCTTTGAGTATTATTAGACAGTTTTGGGATACTGCAGAGGTTGTGGAGGAGGAAAAACATTTAGAGCCACGATTAATCAAACTGCTATTACAATTGATGTGGGAGTGGTTCGCCGTGTGCTTCAATTTGGTGATAATGATGACAACCCTAGTGAATTTGACAAGCTGTTGATCAAGGGTTTGTTTACTCGTCTACGTTATGGTGGTGATATTGACAAGTCTATGTTGAACAAGAATGGTGTATGCCCACCGTATAAATATCTTCTTCATGTTTTAATTCATTGTATGAGTGGTCGTCGTGGTGGATTTGACGAATGTAGAAGTAGTATACAGTCAGCTTTTGTTGCTCTTATTCTTAACAAGCCGTTTAACTACTCTGAGCTAGTTTATGATCATCTGCAAGAACAAGTTCAGCAAACACTTCAAAAGAAGAAGTTCTTAATGTATCTTCGCTTCCTACAACTGATTATTCAAGACTTAATTCCCAATTTAGTCATTGATCAAACTCAGGTGAATGATGTGCTTCCTATGGAACACATGAAAGCTAATACTGTGCATCGAATGTTGGTTTATAGAAAAGAGAAGCCAAAGGATAAAAGGATGATTGGTCATATCATTAATCCGAACTATGTCTATCCTCCTGATGAACGTTGGATCCACGACGATTCGGATTCCGAGCATGAAGGGGGAGAAGGTGAGAACGATGATGATGGGAATGATGATGGTAATGATGGTGATGGTGGAGCTGGTGATGCTGCCTTTCAAGAGCAACAAGAGGCAGTGAATGTTGCATTAGCTGCAACCATTGCAGCTCAACAAGAACGAAAGATAAAACGGAAAGCGGTGGCAACTGGAGAGCCATCAAAGAAGAGACGTGTGTCAGCTGGGGCTGGGGTGATTATTGGTGTACCACCACCTCGTCAATCAACGCCTCAACGCTCGGTAGTGCCGCCTACTACGAGCACTCCGATTCTTACATTGACGACGACGTTGGTATCCCATGAAAGGCTTGGTTTAATTCCATAAATGGCATTATCTGAAATACCAAGGC
This sequence comes from Bidens hawaiensis, assembly GCF_021521415.1. Taxonomy (NCBI): domain Eukaryota; kingdom Viridiplantae; phylum Streptophyta; class Magnoliopsida; order Asterales; family Asteraceae; genus Bidens; species Bidens hawaiensis. The sequence continues at coordinate 461,345 of NW_027491371.1, read as the reverse complement.
CTCCTGCTACATTGTCTACTGTCCCTTCAACACCATCTACGAGGCCTCCTCCTCCTCGTCCTACTACTACTACTACTCCTCCTCCTCCCAGTGATGTCTCTTTCATAAGAATCACTCGGCCTCAGGGACCAATCCAACCTGTTCATCCCTCATTGTACAATCTGCCACCGAATCGTCATACAGAGATGCTGTTAAATCTTCTCTACCTTTATGAAAACCAAATGGCAGCTAACCGTTAGAATCAAGAATGCCTTATGGAGAATCAAAGACGGATGATGAGTTATATCTCATTTTGTCAGAAGGAGACTAAAGCGCTGTGAGCGATTGTTGAGTCTCAAGGGGTGAAAATGAAGGAACAAGAAGAGTTAATCTTGCAGTTGACTTGCAAAGAAGATGCCCTAAAGAAACTCAAAAATGATGTGGTGCAGGAGGTGAGCCTAAACAATCGCATTACTCATCTTCCGGTGCTAGTACAAGTGGCGGTGAGGACTCGGGTAAACAGATTGTTATATATCAGGATCCAACTGCCGCTAAGCCAATTGAGATGATTGCGGCTAATACTGTGATATTTATGGATGGATCGGGGATGGTTAGAAGTGTGGTGAACAGAGATGAGATAGAGGTTGGTGAGTTTGTTGATAGGTCTCTGACACGGGAGCAGATTTCCATACTACTTGGGTTGAATGACAATCAGTTGACTGTGTTAGAGACCGAGCCTAATGTCGAGGTGGTGAATGAGGAAGGTATATTGGATGATCCGTCAATTCAGATGAATACGGATTTCATTTATGAAGACGAGGATGTTGAGATGGAAGATGTAACTACTGAGGAGTATCCTGACTTGTTTCAACACACGAACGTTGATCAAGGTGCTCTTGTGTTTGATGAGCAGATAGTTAAAGCGGCAGAAAATGATTTGGAAAAGATGTCTAAAGAAAAGAAAGTAGTGGATACTCGGTTCAGATCGATTGAGAACCCAACTGATGTTGACATTGCTAAGTGGTTCAACTACAAAGCGGCGGGTAAGATTATCAAGGCATAATGTTTCGTTGATTAAGAACCAAAAGACACAGCTGCTGCATGGGTCTAAGAAAACCAAGTGACCTCCTTCAAGACTGTTTCCAAGGTACATGGTGATATTGTCTCATGGCATTACGATTCCAAGCTTAAAGTATGTATAATTAAATGGGAGAAGGGGATCCAGTACTACGAGACGATAATGGACGTTCTTACTTTACCGCGTTGGGATGTTCGTACCCTCGCGAGACGTCCATTTATCAATCGTGGGGTTACCGGACAGCTGAGTGGTTTCATCAACACTTACTGTTCGAGGTCAATCATGGCTTTAAGTTCTTTAAGCCCCAGGTCCCGATACGTAAGCATATTGACGAGATTGACCCTAGGACTGGCTGGAGGAAACTGGTTCTTAAGGTAAAGCCGCCAAAGATGATGAAGCGGGTTTTTGTGAAGACGATGCCCCAACAGATACATCTCTCGTTCAACTGCTGGTATTATGACAATCGTACTGGCGAGGCCTTCATTGTTCTTGGTAAAGGACTTAAGATCGAGCTTATCAAGATAATCAACCCGATGTGGTTGATTAATTTATCAGAGACAGACAATGACGTGCTACACAGGAAACAGATTCTGATCGAGCGCAATGAAGACTACGACCTGGCTATGCAATTCCAGCGCGTTGTGCGTGTATGTCATGAAAATGGAATTCATAGTTGCAGAGACCGGCAGTCCAAGCGCTTCAAGTAACTTAAAGATAAACAGCTCAAGATGAGGGGGTGTCTGTTAGAGCACGGTTTTTCGTCTTGAGTCTTTGTAATTATCGTTAACGTTTTTGTTTTATGTTTAATGTAATAATTAATTAAGTTATTGCTAGTTCGTTATATGTAATGTCTAGTTTGCTAATGTTGTTTAGCAAACTAAGACTTAAGCTTATTCACTCCTGATTCATTTGAGAATATTAACGAATCAGGAAATGTTTCGTTAAGTTATTTTGTTTATTAATGTATGTAACGAAGTAGTGTCTGGAATGTTAGCGAACCAGACCAATCTTCTATATATAGTGAACACTGTTCACATTTAATGTTAAGCTTTGAGAGTTAATTAACGAAACCCTGTCCAAATCCCCCCTCGATCTTCATCCTAATATTATACAATCACTAATACATATATACTGATAATACATAAACATACATAACACTAAATCATAAGTAATTATGAGCTAGATCTATTGTTAAGGTATTAATCGATTATACACAGATCTGAGATCTGTTATTGTTATTTGATTGATACACTCGGGGTTCCAACAAAACATTAAAGTTAAATAAAACTTTCGCGGAATATAAAAACTTCACCCATAATATATTACATAACTTTCAAATCTTGTCCTTAACAAACATTCATAGTCATTAAAATAAAACATAGTCTTTAAAATATCATAACATGTCCTTGAGATGCCAGTATCTTCAATTCCAATCCATGTGTCTTCGCTCAAGCCAGCTCCCATAGCCTATTCACCAGTATGCATACTAAAAGTCAGCTACGCTGAGTGATTTCTAGTTAATCAGGTAACATACAATACATTCACATGTTTATATATACGCATCCGAAGATACAAAATATATAACCTACTTACCTTTATTTCATACATACATTGTCATATACTTTCTTTCTTTCATTCTTTTCTGTTCTTTCATACTTTTAAATTTAATCTTACTTTGCATACTTCTACGTTTTAAAGAGCATTATGACCTACTACCTCGAGTATTATTAGGGCCTAGTTCCCTTTTCTGCCTCGAGTATTATTAGGGATCGGTTCCCTTTATGCCTCGAGTATTATTAGGGCTCGGTCTCCAATCTGCTTCGAGTATTATTATGGCACGGTTCCTTTTCTTCCATACAACCAAACCATACATGTCTATATATTCATAATCATAACTTTCGGACATACATACATCATTCATACATTATAAATAACAATCGTACCTTTAAACTACCACCTAGCGGTACATACAATATCCGAAAGACGTTCACGCACCGTCAAGCATTCATTCATACATAATCATGCAAGGCATACACTTACCACTTAAGGTAAGTGTATTAACTAATCACATCGAGTATGCACACACCCCGAAACATAACAAGGAACGGGGCTAGAAACTCACCTGAGCTCGGTTACGTTCACCGTTAATGGTTATCCATTTATTTAGTTGTGCACGGCTAACTGTATAACAATTACGTGTATTAATTACTATCACTATCCATATTGTATTTCTAGTTTAATTATATCCCTCAACGAATGGGGTCCGAGGGCAGCGCCACTGGCAGCGGGGTTCTAGGGGCGGCAACCCCTAGTACTGTCCAAGGGGCAGATTCGCTAACTCATTCGCCATAACGAATTAAGCCTGATTCATGATCTGATTCGTTTTCTTATCTTAACGAATGAGCATATAAAGAATAACCTGATATGTTTTCTTATCTTAACAAATGAGCATATAACGTATGACCTGATTCATTATCTTATCTTAACGAATGGGCATATAACGAATGACCTGATTCGTTATCTTATCTTAACGAATGAACATATAACAAATTAAGGGTCCATTCGTTATCAAGTCACACGAATGTGTCCCATTCGTTATAACCGCGTAACGAATGATCGATCATAAATGAATTTTCAACAGTGCTTATCCAGACTTTGACTCATGGGTCAAAGTCAAAATCATCAAGAACACCAAAATAGTCAACATCTATCAGATTCACGATTAAACTTAAATTCATGATAAATCAACACAATCTTGGTACCAACATACTCGGAATCATCTCGCTAAAAACCCTAATCATCCAATCAGCCAAACATTCACGTTTAAAGGGTGCGATTTGTTCATTATAAACCCGATTATTAATCAGTCGATTAACCCATCGAATGTTTACGGATTTCACTAAGATTGTTTCATTTGAAAGTTTTTAACATACTCATACAGATCTAATATTACTAAATGAAATCTGAACCCAAACGAACAACTTCTCATTATAACGTACCTTAAACGAGTCGGTTTACGAACACGGTCTAGTCTTGATGTTGTTTTGGTTCTTCACAACGTTCTAGCAACAACGGGTTCGGGTTTCCACCTTCGGATCTTGGCTCGGGATATAGGATGGTGTTTGTGTGTGTTTTTGATGCTGTAGGCTATGGTGCAGAGATGGATAAAAAAGAAAGGATTAGGGTTTAAGGGGTATCTATACTCCCTTAAGCCCATGGACCTAAGGCCCATTCCATCTCTTATTCCATCTTCTAAAGTCCAAGCCCACCCTCTTATAGTTTATTATCTAAACCAATGCACGACACATTATTGAATAAACGAAATTTCATTTATTATTATAACTAAAAATAGGATGTTACACCAAGCCAAAATTCGTTAGTTATTATAACCGATTTTCTCATTAATAGCTTATTTCATTTCCTAATCAAGTTGTTTACTTCGTAAATGCATTATAACTCTCAATAATTACTCACAACATGTTCTTAAACCCTAATAACTATTGTATCTCTGCCATCATAACTGTAAGTCACGAAATCCCTCCCCTATTTTACCAATTTTAAACCTTTTGGGGACCTTATGTGTACCTTATAATACTTTTATGTATCATAATACATCACTTGCAAATCTCAAATATTGTGTTGTTGATCACTTGAATGTTTATATGCTAGACACGTACTTGCTCATGTAGTTTATCGCATTCAAAGATGTCCATCATAATCAAATTAAAGTATATCATGCGCCGTCTTAGTAGCCAAAGCCCGATTAGCTAGAGAATAGTCAAAAGTCGTTAATCATTTTGCCTATTATTTTATTGTTGATACTCATGATATTGATTTGAATATTTCTTATAAAATATATTTATTATAAAAATATAGTATTTAATTACTCAACATGTGTTGTTGACAAACATATTTTTATGCATATTGCATGATGTTTATCTTGGATGTTTGAAGTTATTGAATAACCTAGTTTATTTGGCTGTTAGGTTATTATAATAAACAAGAGTATTTGATTTATTCGGTTATTTGTAATTTCATTTGAATATTGTTTACTTGATTTGAAATTAATATAATAATTAGATATTGTCCCTGATATTGTGTGTTAGTTCCTTGTGAGTTGTGAACCAATAGTTCGCGCCCTGGAATACCGCCTTGGGTTGGGTGTGACTGTAGGTTGGGTAGGCATGGTTATGGTTTGGGTTTGGATTAATGTGGTTTTGGCTATGGGTAAGGATATGGCTTGGGTAGTGGTTTGAGTTTCATATTGGGTTGAGGTGGGAATAGATAAGGCTTGGGTACTTGGTGAGGATGTGAAGGTGTATGTCCAAACATATGTGGTTCTTAGTGGTGAAGTGAAGGTTGAGGTGAAGGCTGGTGACCTAAATGGTGAAGCTACGGGTGAGGTGGTATAGGGTGGCGATTGAGTTTGATGGATTGGTGAGGTATGGGTTGGTTCGGTTACGGGTTGGTCAGGTGGGGATATGGGCATGTCAATTTCTGGTAAGGAGAGGCATTGGATGGGCTGGTCTCGTTGTGAGGGAAAAATGTCAGGGGAGGTTACAGCGAGGTTACAGGTGAGTAGAGGCGTGTATGGGCTTTGGCTTGGATTTCGATTGTGATAGGGGTACATGAATTTGATTTCCTTTCATGGAAGCTACAATGCGGGATATGGTTGTGGGTGAGGCTCGGTACGGGTTAGGCTGGGTAGTTTGTGGTTGAGGTGTGGTACATGGGTTGGTTGAGTGATAGCTTGTGTCAAAGTGGAAGAAGAAAAGATTACCTTAACAAAAGTAGGCATCTTTGAGGAAGCGGGCTTCTTGGAGTCATCGGCTTTCCTCAAACGCTTTAGCAGCTGCTCGGGTTCTTCCTCCTCTTCGGTCTGTTGAGAAGACTCGCCAATAGAAGTCTTGCTAGGAGCCTTCCTTTTCATATCAGCTCTGTGTATCTTTCTTCATTCCACCTCAACCTCGGGCTCGGTCTTAGTAGCCTTATCATCAGGATCTTCCACATCCTCATCATCATCACTATCATCACCATCCCCACCATCATCACCTGCCAGTTCATCATTCGGTTCAGTTTCAGCATACAAATAGAACTTGGTTCTTAGAACTTCACCTCTGAATTTATATTCTCGGGGAGGATCCATCATTGCTGTAAATACTAATCGTTTCACCATCTTAGCATGGTGAGGCTCCTTAAATGGCAACTCATTTCCCTTTGTATCATACAACACCGAGTACACAGGCCTGGAGTAATTGAACTTAACTTTATTGGTCAAACAGGCCATAACTCCAACCAGTCATTTCTCAATTTGTCATAACCTCCTTTCAACTCGGATAAATAGTTAGCAAATATGTGGAACAAGAACTTCCAATATGGTGGCAAATGTTTCTTCTCAAAAGTGATCCACTTCACATCATACCCGATTTCGTCCACAAACCATTGTATGTCATCCTTCATTCATTCAAACAAATGACCAGAAACATCTTTGATATTTAGTGCTCTCCTAATATATGCCTCGACGATATTTAACTTTTTCCGGCTACCTTTGTTGTAATTGAGTCACCACCCTTTACGGCCTTGGCCTTTGTCCAAAATTCCTCAATCCAACCATAGTGGATCTCAGGATTGACATGTATGGCATGCATCATAGGACTCTCTCTCAAACCTTTGATTGTTGAAGGGAATAGCTTATGCCTTTTCTTCCTTGGAAGAACTAGAGGACAATACGTGTTATGTTTCTACAATGACATCATTGAACAACTATTAGAACTTATACTTAAAGTAATAAGGTATTAACAAGAAAATAAAATCTTGAAAATATATAACTGAACGGAAACAAAAAAATTTAAAACTGCCAAGGGCAAACAAATCGAATCGAAAAGTAAGAATCGAATCGAATGAAAATTTAAAGAGAGCTTAAAGATTTGAAAATTGCCAATTCAAAACTAATTGAATCAAATATAATCTATTTGAATCGAATCAGCACTCGATTCGACTTGATTCAAAAACAGAATTCAATTCGACTGGATTATGGACGAATTTTGACCTCAATTCGATTGGTTTCCAGAAATCGATTCGATTCAAATCTGGAATTCGATTCGACCCAATTCAAAAACTCGATTCGGTTCCAATCTCAACTTCGATTCAAAACACAAGTCACTCAAAAACTTAATTCCACTTAGGTCTGGCGTCGCCCAAACCCGATAATCACTTCTTTCCAACTTTTATACACAAACTATAACATAAAGAGGACTAATCGGACTTGTAAAAGTCTGCAACCCCCCGAAAACTTAAAATAATACAAATATTTAATAAAACTCAATTAAATCAGTTCATAAGTCGGTTATGATGTCGACATCAAGGATTTTTGACGATTTAAGCAATAAACAACACAAAGTGCAGTTGATCCTCTCTGACGGTTCACTTTTTGAACTGTCAAGAACACAACAAAGATGAACTAAGGATTCAAAAGATAGATGTAATATCAAAGGTGAAGGATCCATTGTGGATGTATATCAAGTCTGAAACAAGAAATAGATGAAGCAAGTTTGTTGTTGTTTCGTTGTTTTTGAAAGGCGGTGGAAGTGGCGGTTTAGAGAGAGAGAGAGAGAAAGTTGAAAGAAAATATGGAAGTTTGAAGTGAAAGAATGAAAGAGATTGTTGGTTAACCAATTATATAGGATCAACATATCTCATGATATGCTCAAAACATCTAGAGTTTTAAGCAAATTTTCACTCTCAACCTCGAACTTCGAAAATATTTGCATATTAAAGCCCGAAAAATATTTATACACTAAACCCAAACACTCAAATATAGGGATGAGCTAGGGATAGTACATCAATCCCAAATTTGCCTATGAAGAATGGATCTAATTGTATGTACCCGTACCAAAAATAAATAAAAACATGTACCAATACTCGTACCAAATTTTTCGGTATGGTACGTGTACAGGTACGGGTATTTAGGTATGGTACCCATTTTTGTACCACTTTGTTTTTTTTATTTCCAAATCTTTAATGATCCTGAAACCGATATGTAACAGCCCAGCTACCACCACACCATAATATTGTCCGCTTTGGCAGGGATGTACCACCATCGCCTCACGGATTTGCTTTTGGTTGCCCAGGTGTTCACCCATCCTCATACTACTCCCATCTGAGCACACTTAACTGTGGAATTATCCTCTCACCCACTACCATTAAGCAACCAAAACGCGTTATGATGGGGAAGGTATCCATCTCCTTATAAAGAAGGATTAGTTAGACTTCCCAACCGATGTGGGATGTCACACGATACTTGTACGAGTAACAAACAACCTGAATTAGTTCGAGTGTCAGTAATTGCGCTTGTACTTTGCGGTACCAAATTAGTACAAGTACCAAATTGGTCGCCGATATAATGATAAGATAGTATTGAAGAACCCTAATTCGGTCATCGATTTTACGTGATTTGTTTGTTGGTTCGAGTGTTATATTATCTAATATTGAAGAAACATTTGATACTTGTTCAATAATAACATTATCGGAGAATTTATTTTAAATATTAAATACGAATAATACCATTTAAACCCCTATATATTCCAAACAGGTACAAAATACCAAATGTACTTGTACATGTACCCGTTTGTACCTAAACCGATATTCAACAAAAATAAGTAACAATACCCGTACTGAACAGGCTAAACCGGTACGTGTACAAGTACTTGTCTGGGTATGTACGGGTATTTTGTACAAAATGTTTATCCCTACTCAAATATATACAAGATATATTATTGTCGGTCTACATTTTTGACAAAACTTGCATAAGAGACCTTTATTCAAAACCACCAAACTTAAGATCAAAATTAAGATAAAGCTTAAAAATAAGATAAGATAAAAAATAAAAATATAATAAAAACAAAATAAAAATAAGATAACTTAAAAAACGGGTTTCAAGTTAAAAACATAATATAAAACAAAAGAAAAGGAGGTAGGAGTAAAGATGAACTTAATATAATATGTTAATAGTATTTGCATAAATTTTTTAAGAACTTTAATATTTTTTTGTGAGAAAGATCACGACATGGAATCACTTTCATTAATAACGTCCTAGATTACACTTATATTTCAATATTATTATGCCAAGAACTCAAAATTGATTGTAGATATGTTGTCCACTTTAAACATATCAAGTATTTTGATATCAAAAGATATGTTAAGGTATACAATTCTTATTGGTCCCATTTAATCCAACATGTTACTTACTCCATCATATCTCAATCTCAAGCATAATTTGTGTTCATCAGATCACCCCGAATTGACCCCGACTCTCTAATGATTGATCAAAACATTTTGAGTTTATTTAAACTTTTTGCAAACTCTTACAAATTTTAAAGGTTGAACCATGGACTTACATGCCACACAGTTCGGACTTACATGCCTTCATATTAGGTGTTTAGGACTTACTTGTTTGCCCCACCTTACGTGGTTCTAATATACCCCTTTCTATTTGTTCATTATCAACATTTTGTGTTGAATTTAAATACTTTTAAGCACTTTTGAAGTTTATTTCTGCCTTTTCATTTCAATATTTTTAACAAAGCAAAAATAATTTGTGGTGACTAATCGCTAACAGGCTCGTGTATGACTGACTAATAACATTTTTTCCTGCAAAGATATCACTTTAAGTGGAGTCATGTAATCGCTTCATAAATATAAAATCACTAGTATAGGTGGAAATTTTAGTTTATATCACTCTAACACTTACGCATTTTTCAAGCCTATCTACACATCAAGCAATTATCATGTTGGCTTTTGATTTACTATTTTCAAGTGCTAGGATCATTAAAAGACAATTTCTTATCATTTTGTAAAGGTCAGATCAATTTTTCAAAAACATTATAATTTAAAATATCTTACTCTCTCTAAGCGTGAGCTCCCTCTAAACGGGAAAACATTTTTTTGATTTTCTTAAAAGAAAATAAAATCTTTTTGTCAAGTCAAGTGACTCATTTTTGTTTTTCTTAAATATAATAATGTAAAATCGTTTTGGTGAGTTAATCATAACACATAAGAAATGATCTTTTTGGTGAGTTAATCATAACTCATTTTTTTTCTCTAAAATTATGACATATTTGAAAAATATTTACAAATTTAAAAACAAAAAGATAGTTTGAATCAAAACAAATAATGCCAAGTGACTCTACAAGATATTGAAATCAAACACGATAGAAGGCATTAGTAAAGAGGCCTGCAAAGTTGTAGTCAGTGTGGACCATTTCAGTATTGACATGTTTCCGGTCAATATAAACAGATGTCAATATGTTTTGTCTTGGAGTGTTGGAACATGTTTTTCACAATACAAACTGTTGCATCATTATCACACTTGATAAGGGTTTAAAAGAAACTCAAACCGTAATCCAGCAGCTGTTGTTGGATCCATACCACTTGTGAGAAGCAGTTAGAGGCGACAATGTATTCTGCTTCGGCTATGGAGGTGGACACGGTGACTTGTTTCTTGCACTGCCAAGATATCATCCGGTCTCCCAAGATCTAATATCCTCCCGTAGTTGACTTTTTGTCCAAACTACATCCACCATAATCACTAATCACTGTCTTTGTAAGAATGCAACATGACTAAAGGAGAATATTTTGAATATAAAAGACCCAAACGAGGCTTTCCTTTAAGATACCAAAATATATTCTTGACAGCAACCAAGTGGGATTCTTTTAGACCCGAGACAGATATCTGGCGCACTGACAAACAATGAACATAATGTCAGTGAGATATATCATGGAGCCAATCATAGACCTATAAAGGTGCTGATCAACTAGCTTTCCCAAGGGATCTAGAGTTTGTTGGAATACCATATGCCCGAGACACATAATTAGGTTAATGTGGCTAGTTGTGTTTGATCCAAGTCGGGTCATACCCAATAACGAGTTAGACACACACCAATTATGTATTTGTTAAGATAAGATCTATGAGACAAATACAGAACACGATACATTCAGAAAATCGGGTTTCTGAATACTTACTTGAAAGTGTTAAATAAATTAATTGGTTAATTTATTTATTCAAATAATTATTATTAGAATGATTATTTAACTATGTGTTCTTTTATAAAATGGTTTATAAAAGATGGGGTGTTTATATATTTTATAAAGTATAAAATAAATAAAAAAAAAATAAATAAATATATTTGGGGCCGGTTTTGGGTGGGCCCCACACCCCATGATTTTGGTCAATATCTTGTCATGGATTTGGTATGGGTTACTTGACCAAAAACACCTAACACCATGTCTTGATTTGATGGAATGATGATATAAAGATCAAGATCATAAAATACTTTCAAGTAACAAAAACCACACAACTCTTTCTTTTCTTTCTTCTTGTTTTCGGCCAAGACAAAAGGAAGAGGCTCGGGTCTCGGTTTTTGGTGTTCAAGCTCCCTAACATAGCTCGGTGTGTGTTGGAGGCTCGGGGTACATTCCGTTTGAGGATTTTCCTTTGAAAGTCTAGCATCAACATCATCATCTTCTTCAACCATCAACTACATCTCTTAAAGGTTTAAGAATGTAAGTTTTACAAGCTTTGATAGTTTAGTTTTTCCGTATTACTTGATCCTTGCCTCGGGTTTCTAACATATAGATTATTGGTAATCTTATGACATGAATAAACTAGGTTGTTCATGAACACATATCATATAAACTTGTAACATATATATATATACATATGGATAGATATGTTTAGTTTGTAAATATCACGCTTCCGCCTTAATTGTGACTAGCTAAATGGTTAACTTAGTATAAATTATCCATAGAAACCCAACAAATGGCATCAAGAGCCGGGATACGGGAAACTAAGCTTCGGGTTTTCGGTTTTATATTTTTCCCCTTGAAAGATTTTATACAAAAATAAACATGCATGATTTTTTGTATTTAATCTTGTTATTATTTTTGGCTTTGTTCAAAAAAAAAAATAAATAAAAAAAAAAAAATATATATATAAAACCGAGTTCATGGGCCGAAGCCCAATTCGGATGTGATTGGGCCGAAGCCCACTTCATTAGGTTAATGGGTTAACCGAGAAGAAAAATAAAGGAGGGAAGAAAGTTAAATGGGCCGAAGCCCATTTTGGTCAAATGGGCCGAAGCCCATTAGACTTTTCATTGGGCCGAAGCCCATGTGTTTTGCACATGTGGGCCGAAGCCCATAATCAAGTTATTGGGTCAAGCCCAAATGGGTTGGGCTAGGCCCGATAAGGTCAAGGGGTTTTGGAACGGGTTCGTAAGACATAACGGGTTATGTTTGTTAAAACTAGACCGAGCCGTAGACCAAATGGATGTTTGTTGTGATTGTTATTAATTATTCAAAGTTTCGGTTTGTAATAATTAATTAGGGGCAATTTTGTAATTATTTATTCATATGGGTATGTAATAAATAGTTTATTTGTAATATCTTTATTTTATAGAAAAAAAATGTATTAGGACATTTGTTATGTAAATTTAAAGAAGATTGCAAAATTGGAAGTTTGGGCCTTATTGGGCCGGGTATGGTGATAATGGGTCTCACAAGCCCATTAAAGGGATTCAAGCCCAAATGGACCTAAGCCCACCTAATGAGCCCAAATGGAAGCTTATGGAAGCTTAGGCCCAAGTTCAAGCCCAATGGATCACAACGGGGTTGAAGAAGATGCTCGAAGCATTTGGATGCGGGATCGAGTGGGAGCTACAACATCCATGTGTCATGTGTCCCTTAGGATTGGACCTAAGACACACACTTGTTTCGGCTAACAAGTGTGGTCTAACTTAGTGGCTCGTGTCTAGTATAATTGTGTATGCTTGTTAATTGATTGTTTGAATATGTGGTTGCTAGATATTAGGATATCAACTTCGTCACATAGAATTAATTAACAAAGCATAAAACGGGTTCTAATAATTATCGGTAATTACGTGACACATAGTTTAATAAAATGGATTTATTAACTAGCCGTCTCACGCCCATAATAAAATGGTTTTATTATAAATTAGAATTTTGAAAATGGTTTCAAAATAATCATGTTACTAAATGCATGTTAGAACATGATTTAAAGTTTTATAACTAGAATTATTAAAACTAAAAATCCCTTTTAAAATTAAGGATAACAAGTTAAACACCATCCTTTTGTATTAACGCTTAACATATTAGTAAGCTCTTAGTGGGAAAAAGGTCACCTAACCGCGTAGAGTAAATTAATATGTTGAGGTAATATTGGCATATAAATGGGAAAAAGGTCACCTAACCGTTTGTATGTTAATATTACAAGTTGATACAAGTAGGACGACTTAAATTAGAACCATGTGAAGAGGGTCACCCAAGCATGGGGTCTAATAGGTGTTGATGGGATAAACATGCCGATACGAAATATGATTTCGAACCGGTCCCATAAACTCTAGAAGTTGCAAAAGGGTTTGCAATTGTTATGAATAACTACCTTGATAAACCGACAATGGGAAAAAGGTCACCTAACCGGAGTCGTGTTTATCGTTGGATTCTAGATTTTAATTATTAATTATATTTGGTATATATAAAAGGGTATTAATAATTAAAATATGTAAAACACTAAAATGAACTTAATTAAAATTCTGCAGATGGCCGCACACGTCGACGACAACATAATCCCTAACGTCCAAAACGTATCTCTCCGATCTATTCTCGCTAAAGACCGTCTTAACCACAATAACTTTTCGGATTGGTTCCGAAATTTAAGGATTGTTCTAAAACAAGAAAAATTATATCATGTTTTGGAAACACCTATCCCCAATGAACCGGAAGAGGGAAGTGAGGTCGAATATATGAATTGGGTCCAACACACGGAAGATTCCATTCAAGTGTCATGCCTCATGTTGGCAACTATGGTTCCCGAAATCCAAAAGGATTTCGAAAACCATAATGCGTACGACATGATTACTCAACTTAAGGAAATGTTCCTTAAGCAATCGAGGGTTGAAAGGTTCGAAACGGTTCGAGCCTTGCATGCATGTAGAATGGATGATAATCAACCAGTTTCAACTTATGTACTTAAGATGAAAAGTTACATTGATCGCCTCGCCAAGCTCAATTGTCCCATCTCAAAAGAGTTAGCAACGGATTTGATCCTTAACTCTTTGTCGAAAAGGTTCGACACTTTCGTGTTAAATTATAACATGAACGGGTGGGACAAAAACATTGGAGAACTTCACTCAATGCTTAAAACAGCCGAGGCGAGCATGGGTAAAAGGGTTTTACCCGTGTTTGCGATCAATGAAGGTAGATCCAAGAATCGATCTCAACCCAATCCTAAGGCTAAGGTAGCAAAAAGAAAGGGTCCTCCTATGCATCTTAAAGGTAAGGGCAAATCACCGGTTATGGCAAAGAAACAAAAGGTTGTGGAACCGAGGGGTCATAAGGATGATCCTTGTTTTGGTTGTGGTGAGACCGGACATTGGAAACGCAATTGCCCGGTCTACCTAAAGGAGCTAAGAGACAAGAGGAATGCGGGGCATGCCTCGGGTAATGTCTTTATGATTAATATTGAGCTAAATCTTATTTCTTCTAACACATGGGTATTGGATACCGGATGTGGAACTCATATTTGCAATTGGTTGCAGGGGTTCAAAAGGAATGAAGACTTAAAGAAGGGCGAAGTGAGTCTTTTCATGGGCAACGGTGCAAGGGTGCACGTGGTCGCTAGAGGAGACTTCACTTTATCGCTTCCAAGTGGTTTGGAAGTTGTTTTGAGAAATGTTTTGTATGCTCCTAGTTTGACTAGGAACATTATTTCTGTGCACCTTCTTAGACAATGTAACTTTGACTTTAAATTTGTAAAATCAGAAATGCATGTATCATCTAATGGTATCTTTTATTTTAAAGCTGTACCAAACAACGGTATTTATGAATTGGTTCATGACAATACCTTAAATAGCTCATTATATCAAACTTCCACTAAAAGACTCAAAAAGGATTTGAGTGATTCCTACATTTGGCATTGTCGTCTTGGACACATAAACAAGAATCGTGTAAATACTCTCCAAAAGAATGGTCTTTTGAAAACAAATGAGTTAGGTTCGTTTGATGAGTGTGAATCTTGTATTCAAGGCAAGATGACCAAAGAACCTTTTAAAGGTACAAATGAAAGGGCTAAGGACTTGTTAGGTATCATACATACGGATGTATGCGGACCTCTCAAGCCCACTAGTAGGAATAGTGAAAGGTACTTCATTACCTTTACTGACGATTTTAGTCGATATGGGTATGTGTATCTAATGAAACATAAACATGAAGCCTTTGAAATGTTCAAGGAATTTCAAAATGAAGTACAAAATCAGCTCGACCGAACAATCAAGGTACTCCGCTCCGATAGAGGAGGCGAATACCTAAGTGATGCTTTTCAAAGTCATCTTAGAGATTGTGGAATTATTTCACAGCTCACTCCTCCTGGTACTCCTCAACATAACGGAGTATCCGAGAGGAGGAATCGAACACTGTTGGACATGGTTCGATCAATGATGGCACGAAGCTCACTACCACCATCATTTTGGGGATATGCGCTACTTACAGCGGCTCGCATTTTGAATATGGCCCCGACCAAAAAGGTGGATCGAATACCCTATGAAGTGTGGCATGGAAAGGTTCCATCCTTTTCATATTTAAGGGTATGGGGATGCATAGTTTATGTTAAACGTGACACCCCAAATAAGCTTGAGGCTCGATCCATCAGGTGTATCTTCATAGGATACCCAAAGGATGATATAGGATATATATTCTATGATCCTAGTGAACAAAAGGTGTTTGTTTCACGCAAAGGATACTTCTTAGAAACTAAGTTCCTTATGGAAGGACCTAGTGAAAAGAGAGTGGAACTTGAAGAGGTTCAAGAATCACTGGATGATACACAGTTGGTCGATACTAGTTTTCAACACGAGGATGTTGAAAGTGATCAAATGGTTGATCATACACACGTTGCTCGCAGATCTAGTAGGATTAGTCAACCTCCCGAGAGATATGGATTTCTCGTGGATGATTGCTACTTGGTCGATTCGGATGAACCGATCTCCTACAAAGATGCTATGTCACAACCTGATTGTGACAAGTGGCTTGAAGCCATGAGCGCCGAGATGCAATCCATGCACGATAACCAAGTTTGGGAATTGGTTGATCGTCCACTTAACTCCAAACTGGTTGGATGTAAGTGGGTCTTCAAGAAGAAGACCGATATGCATGGAAATTTAGATACTTACAAAGCACGACTTGTAGCAAAAGGTTTCACGCAAACTCAAGGGATTGATTATGATGAAACCTTCTCGCCGGTCGCGATGCTTAAGTCGATCAGGATATTATTTGCCATTGCAGCTCATTTTGATTATGAGATATGGCAGATGGATGTCAAGACCGCTTTTCTTAATGGATATCTTGAGGAAGATGTCCATATGGTTCAGCCTGAAGGTTTTGTCGATCCATCTAATCCTAACAAAGTATGTAAGTTAAGGAAATCAATCTACGGGTTGAAACAAGCATCACGGATGTGGAATCATCGTTTCAATGAAGAAATCAAAGCGTTTGGTTTCGTCCAAAACGGTGATGAGGCGTGTGTGTATAAATGGGCTAGTGGGAGTATAGTCATGTTCCTTATTTTGTATGTCGATGATATACTTTTATTTGGAAATGATATACCAAGTATGGAAAGCGTTAAAGCGTGGTTAAGTAGTCGTTTCTCAATTAAGGATCTTGGAGAAGCGACATATATCTTGGGAATAAAGGTCTATAGGGATAGACAAAGGAAATTGATCGGACTCAATCAAAGTGCATACATTGATAAAATCCTGAAAAGGTTCAGGATGGAAAACTCTAAGAAAGGTTTGGTACCTATTCCTAGAGGAACCGTGTTAAGCTCATCCCAAAGTCCTAGCTCTAAGGAAGAGCAGGATAGGATGAAGCATGTTCCTTATGCTTCGGCAATAGGATCTATTATGTATGCAATGATGTGCACTAGACCGGACGTCTTGTATGCTTTAAGCATAACGAGTAGATACCAGCACAACCCAGGTGACAGTCATTGGATGGCTGTCAAGAATATATTAAAATACCTTAGAAGGACTAAGGATATGTTTTTAATATATGGGTCTGGTGAGGAGGAACTCGTCGTAAAGGGTTACGTGGATGCGAGTTTCCAAACTGACCGAGATGATTCTCGGTCACAGTCGGGATATGTCTTCATTTTGAATGGAGGCGCTGTTTCTTGGAAGAGTTCGAAGCAGGATGTTGTCGCGTTATCCACTACAGAATCTGAGTACATCGCCGCTTCAATGGCAGCCCAAGAGGCTGCATGGATGAAAAAGTTCATCATGGATCTAGGGATTATCTCTACCATTCAGGAGCCCCTAGAGATATTCTGTGACAATGAAGGTGCTATTGCACAGATCAAGGAGCCTCGTGCTCATCAGAAAACGAGGCACATTGAGCGCAGATTCAACTACATAAGGGATGAAGTTGAAAAGAGAAAGATATGTATTCATAAAGTTCATACCGATCAAAATATTGCGGACCCACTCACGAAGCTCCTCGATAGGCCAAAGCATGAGGGTCATGTTTGTGCATTAGGACTTCGGTATTCTAGTGAGTGGATTTAATCTGTATTTAGTGTTTGTATAAGAACGAATGTAATGGGTATCTCATGAAAATTAATTATGTTTTAATTATTCAATGAGTTATGTTCTATATTTGCATGTTTAATCCATGAATGACTTATGTTGTTCTAAACGTCCGTAGTCGATCATACTTGTGGGAACAAATATGAAGGTAAGACTATTATGAACCCGGATTGGTTGATATTCATGTGATGAATATAGGGCATAGGTTTGCCACCAAGGTTCATAGATATTTGTGGGATACAAATATTGGACATGATCCGCTCTCAAGGATCACTGCATGGAGTTAGTGCAACTGATCATAAGTAATCCTTGAGTAAAGGCGAGTATCATTGTGTCCTTTGACCTGAGATGCATATCGGATCTGGTTTTTCATCAAGTCTGATATCTTGACTCTCTTCTTTGTTATTTCAGTAACACGATGACGTGTAAGAAAGAGCTCAGATATCATATGAGATGTCAACGAGGATGTATGCAGTCAAGATGGAATTTGTTCCTCTTATGTGTTGAGAGTTTAGATGTCTAAGGCCTGTTAAGTTAAATCATTGAGAGAATGATCACTCTGTGTCTCTTCGATTTGACAGGACATCTAGTAACAAAGGGATATAATGATAAGACTTACCTATATCATATCAAGTATGGACTTGAAGGGGATGATGTTATTGAATGGCACTTAGTCAAACACACTAGGGGTGGTGACCTGTTGTTAGGCGGTATTCACCATTAGCATTAACTTCTTATGAGTCACGTGCAAGTGGGAGATTGTTGGAATACCATATGCCCGAGACACATAATTAGGTTAATGTGGCTAGTTGTGTTTGATCCAAGTCGGGTCATACCCAATAACGAGTTAGACACACACCAATTATGTATTTGTTAAGATAAGATCTATGAGACAAATACAGAACACGATACATTCAGAAAATCGGGTTTCTGAATACTTACTTGAAAGTGTTAAATAAATTAATTGGTTAATTTATTTATTCAAATAATTATTATTAGAATGATTATTTAACTATGTGTTCTTTTATAAAATGGTTTATAAAAGATGGGGTGTTTATATATTTTATAAAGTATAAAATAAATAAAAAAATAAATAAATAAATATATTTGGGGCCGGTTTTGGGTGGGCCCCACACCCCATGATTTTGGTCAATATCTTGTCATGGATTTGGTATGGGTTACTTGACCAAAAACACCTAACACCATGTCTTGATTTGATGGAATGATGATATAAAGATCAAGATCATAAAATACTTTCAAGTAACAAAAACCACACAACTCTTTCTTTTCTTTCTTCTTGTTTTCGGCCAAGACAAAAGGAAGAGGCTCGGGTCTCGGTTTTTGGTGTTCAAGCTCCCTAACATAGCTCGGTGTGTGTTGGAGGCTCGGGGTACATTCCGTTTGAGGATTTTCCTTTGAAAGTCTAGCATCAACATCATCATCTTCTTCAACCATCAACTACATCTCTTAAAGGTTTAAGAATGTAAGTTTTACAAGCTTTGATAGTTTAGTTTTTCCGTATTACTTGATCCTTGCCTCGGGTTTCTAACATATAGATTATTGGTAATCTTATGACATGAATAAACTAGGTTGTTCATGAACACATATCATATAAACTTGTAACATATATATATATATACATATGGATAGATATGTTTAGTTTGTAAATATCACGCTTCCGCCTTAATTGTGACTAGCTAAATGGTTAACTTAGTATAAATTATCCATAGAAACCCAACAGAGTTAACACTGGTCTTGTAGCAATCAGAGTCACATAGGGAGTGGCATCCTCAAAACCAAATTTCTTAACGGTCTCATGGACGTATTTCTCATGATGAATTAATATGTCGTCCATCTTCTGTTCAACTTGAAAGCCAGAAAGAAGGTAATTTCTCTCAAAGAACTCATCTCAAACCAACGCTGCATAACATCTAAAAACTCTCCACACATATGATCATTTGTTGACCCAAAGATAATATCATCAACATACACTTGGACTACGATCATCAGATTGTGTCCAACTTTCTTGTTAAAGAGTGTTTGATCTATAGCACTTCTCTTGTAGCCATTCTTTAATAGATGTTATGATAGAGTAACATACCAGCACAGGGTGCTTGATGGAGGCCATAGAGA
Organism: Bidens hawaiensis; assembly: GCF_021521415.1. NCBI lineage: Eukaryota > Viridiplantae > Streptophyta > Magnoliopsida > Asterales > Asteraceae > Bidens > Bidens hawaiensis. Next base: position 441,503 of record NW_027491371.1, on the reverse strand, counting down.
GCTTTGTCAAGATGATAGAATTAGTCGGGACAATCTGGATCCTCAAAACCTCGCGGTTGCTTGACATAGATCTCTTCTTTCACCTTCTCATACAAGAAAGTAGTCTTCACGTTCATTTGATAAACTTTGAAATTCATACACGATGCATAGGCCAAGAAGTGGCGAATGGCCTCAAGCCTTGCAACATGAGCATAATCATCATCGTAAACAAGACCTTCACACTGAGAAAAACCTTGTACTACCATCCTAGCTTTATTTCTTGTAATGACCCTTTTATCATGATTCTTATTTCTGAACACCCATCTTGTACCAATCGGCTTCCTGTGTTTTCAGGCTTCTTTACCATCCTCCACACATTCAGCTTCTTGAACTGTAACAACTCTTCTTGCATGGCTTCAACCTTGGAATTATCTTTTAGCGCAACCTTGTAATCCTTTGGTTCAATCTGTAAAATAAAACAAGCAAAAATACATTTATTAATTGTACCAGACATGCTTCTTGTTTGGATGACAACATAAGGAGATCAATAATGTTCTCTATTTGATGAGATCGGTGAACTGGCAACTGAGTAATCGGATCAACATGCTCAATAGGATCTGTCTAAAGCTCAACAGTTAGATTATCGATAGGATGGAATATGCTTGGAGCATTAATCAGAAGATCAGTTGCTGGTTGAATGGTGTCTAGTTGATCAACCACATGTTTAGAAACAATAGAGCCATCCCATAGATTCTCCACAAGTGGAACAACAAACTGCAGGAACTGAAGTAGAATCAGTGTTGTCAGAAACATCAGGAGCAACTTCATTTGCAATCTTCTCTTCAGAAGCAACTTGTGTGTTCTTATTGTGTGAGGGGGCTGTGGAAATAGAATCAACCACATTAGGATCAGGCTGAAGAACGACTGCGGGCTCATCAAGGGTTGGATAAGTGTTATCAGCCGATAAGTAGGAGGAATCTGAATCCGAGTCAAATGCGTCTTCAACAACATCAGTAGTGTCTGCTGGTTGAGGGGATGGATTAACTACAAATGGTTGAGGAGTTATAGGTAAAAAATTACGTCTAACGGGCTAGTAGACATATTAACATATTCCAAACTGTTGGTGATGGAAAAATTAACACAGACTCATGCACTATGGTAGGAACAGGAGTAGCTGCAACGGGAGGAGTAAAAATACCACGAAACTGGTTGAATAAAGAGTCATAATCAAATAACTAGTTAGGTACCGTGTGTGCATCCGTAGGATTAAGCTCTTGCCGGTCAACTTTGAAAGATTCGACTAACACTTTACCTTTCTTGTTGTAAACATGATAAGCAGTTTTGTTGGTAACATAACCAACAAAATAACACTCATCGGTCTTCTCAACAAACTTGGGATCTGAGTTGGCATTTGTATGAAGCAGAGTGCACGAACACCAAAAATTTTTGAAGTAGTTGTCTAGTGGCTTTGTCTTGTATTAGACCTCATAAGGAGTGCTCCTTAGATGTTTGTTAATCAGCACATGGTTCTTGATGAAACATGCAATATTGATATCTTCACCCAGAAAAAACAAATTGTTTTTGTTTAGTGTTTGAGATATATAACCTGCTTTGATACCATAAATATTTATGATATTAGATACTATTACCTTCATTGAACCAAATTGTTTGTTTATATGCAAAAGGTAATCAATAAGCAATGAGAATAAATTCAAATCTAGACTCATCCTTAGAGGTGGCAAATGGGTTGGGTTGGGACGAACGGGTCATGGGTTGAAACGGGTTTGGGTCAGAATGGTCAATTAGAAAAATGATTGTTTGGGTCGGAAAAAGTTAAGGTCGAAACAGGTAAAAACAAGGGTTTTTTTTGTGGAATGAGGATAACGGCAGAAACATTTTAGTTAGTTTTTTGTTTAACCTTTTGTTTTTAATTATATTTTGAGTTATGATTTTTGATTATTATATTGAATTTTTTGTTCGAGGGGTTTTCTATTAACATCAAAAAAATCCTCAAAAAATAATCTAAAATAAAAAAATTATTACTCAAAATATAAATCAAAAACAATATAACTAAGATGTTTCTTCTATTGTCCTCGTTCCAAAAAAAATAAAAAATTGACGAAAATGACATAAAGCCAAAACCAAACCAAGTCAATCGAAATCGAAACAATCAATCAAATAAAACTAAAAAATTTGGAACCGAACAAAAACGAAACTGTGGTGGACAAAATGAAACAGAAAACCTAAAAGGAGCCCGAAATCGACCAAAAAGAAACCAAAACCCAATCTGTCCCATGTGAAAACTCGTGTTGGCTTGAAACCTAAACCAACCCCGTTCCAATCTGAGCCTGTTTCGTGTCGAAACTTGTCTCGTGCAAAACCTGTTTCGATCAGCACATTTCCTTAGGACACCAACCCACATCGACCCATTTCTTGTATTTTTCAACCCATTTTGACCCAAAAATAACAAGATGAAATTTCCAATGACCCATTTAGTTAAAATCTCTTCCCAAACCAACCCATTTAATTTTTTTAAAACTCAAGTTCACCAATTTGAAATGGTTTGGGTTAAGATTGTCACCCCTACTTATACCTAAACAACAAATAAAAGGATAAAAGATAAATATAAGAAATAATTGTACGAATCAAATCAAACTACAGAGTTTGAAGGAGACAATAGCAAATTCAATGTACGGAGACAAAGATGATCATGGTTGTCACACCCCCGACCAAAGGCGGAGGAACATGCCGGGGTGCAACGGATTGCCCATGAACACAAGACACTATTAAAGTGACAATATTTAATCAACTCATTAATTTCATTCAATCACAAAAGTGGCACATCTCGTTCATACAAATAAATACCAAATACACGAAACAAATATTGTTCATTCTTCTAATAACCTAGCGGTATCAAATAGAATGGCGTCTTCAAACTCCAAGTCAAGTAATAATCAAACCTGTAACAATGCATAAAATAATATTTGTCAACACGTATGTTGGTGAGCAATTTCATAGTATTGAGTATATATAATATAAGCGAAATCCACAAACGTATATGAGACTACAAATAAAAGCATTGATCGTGGTGTATAAAAAATATGTAAATGAGGATCCTTTCTAATCGGTAACAACCGACATACTCGAATAATGATGCCCTATGCTACTTGCACAAGGCTAAGTAGTTAGCGATGCGTAAGATCATAGTTATTGTGTTCCACAACAACATAAAATAAACACCCGTGCACGTAAAGCATATGAAACATATAACACACAATAGAGCAAGTATTCTAAGTATCATACACCCTAAAGTTTGTGGTTTGAAGGTAGAGTATTATAAATCGTTCTTGTTTTGGATAAGTATGCATGTTACCCCCAAAGTATAAAAGTGAAAACAAGGGATGAAATCTACTCACATGAAATAAGTAACTTAAATGATAGTTTGCGATAAAACAGGGGAAGGGTAGGTTCAACAGGCAAGACCCAGATTAAAAAGTGTCTTGAGTTAGTAGATGGTTTTGGAAGCTTATAAAGTAAAATAACTTGACAAGTAACATAAATAATTAAAGTTTGAAGGTTAAAAATGTAAACACATAAGGAATTAAAGTAATGATTTTTAAAATGTAAATTTACTCAAAATCAGGTCTCAGTATTCTATTTATTAGTTTTTACTTAACCTTTGTTAAGTAAATATTTGGTTATAATTGCAATATTGCAAACTTAAATAGATACCAAAACAAGACTTTATGAGTGTTCGAATTTGTCGGTTCGAGTCTTGATAATTTGTCAAGCTCGAAGCCGAGATTCCAAAATGTTATGAGATAACTCAATGAAATCAAAAGAAGCTTAGCCAAGTGTGTAGTTCTATTAAGAAGAACCTCGACGTCCGTTAAGTGAGTGTTTGGTTTTGTCGGTCCAATATTGTTATAAGATCAAGTTAGATTCAACATACCAAGTGTTTTGAGAAAACAGTTTAAAAATTAGTTTACGAAATAGTTTTAGAGAAAATATGAGATTCGGTGGTTCAAAACAAACTAGTGTGTCTTAATCGAGTGAACTCGGTTTATTTCGGTCTTGGTTCGGTCCTTGACTCGGAATAAAACCGAGGATGGTTGCCACATACCCAACACCATAGAACTTATTTAAATGAACTTAGAAATTATAATACACAATTCATACTTGTAACATATTAATAAATCATTTTAAATATAATGAATTTAAACAAGAGTTCGGTTTTGGTTCGGCTCTTGACTCGGAATGAAACCGAAAATGGGGGCTACATATCCAACACCATAGAACTCATTAAAATAAACTTAAAAATAATAATACTCAAATATTTCATACAATATGTTAACAATAAAGTATTTAAACAAAAGTTCGGTTTTAGTTTCGGCTCTTGACTCAGGATGAAACCAAAAATGGTGGCCAGATACCCAATACCATTGAACTATTAAAATGATTTAGAAACCAAAAGTAAGTAAGGACTAAACAATATTGATGAGCATAAACAAAACTAAAGCATAAACTAAAGCAAAAGTTAAGTATATATCAAGGACTATAATAGTCCTCCATGTAGCACAACACTTCAACCGACCGTGACCGGAGAAGTGAAAGCCGAAGGAAACAAGGGGTGAATATTATATATATGTTGCAACATCAAGCTTTAAGTAACATAAATTAGTTAGAACAAGGTTTGCATTTGTTTGACCTTAAGTAATCAAACTAACAAGAGGTTGAAGATGAACACTTGGGTTGAGAGAAAGTTTGGAGAGAATACTTAGATCTAGATTGGGGAGAATTTGAGGTGAAAGAGCAAACCCAAATGCGATGTATTGGCCCTGTTTATATAGGGAAAGAGTGAACGGTTGGTTATAAAGTTTCTTTTAAGGTTTGCATGTAAGTGGGTAATTTAAGTTGGTCAAACAAGGTGTAAACAAACAAATATAAGTTAAACCCAATATTTCATTAATAACGACGGATCTGAAAAATAAAAACGGGTCGGTTTTTGATACAAATATAAATATAAGTTAAACCAAAAATGACGAATGTTACAATGGCAAACTCAGTCCCAAAACTATCAATCCAAACTCACAATTCTATATCCAAGCTTATGATTATCCAAGACAAATGCAAGTTAACGAACCTTTTATTGACATCAACTACAAGGATTGGATGCAGGAGATGACGAATTAAACAAGATGGGATTAGCAACGATTCGATTCCTAAATCAAAAAATAGTGACGAAACGTACATGGCATGGATGCTATGTGACGCGATGCTCAAAGGTTGGTTGACTATCGCCATGGGGAAAGATATTAGAGGGAGTGTGAAGTACGCTAACACTACCTCAGAGATATGGGAGGACCTAAAAAAGATTTACGATCAAGGATCTTGGATCTTTAAAAAATAATATTTTTTGGGAAGCGAGGTGGCACGTATAGCTGATGGTCTTGTCTTGATTCAACGAAAAAAGGATAGTAGTACCATGGGATGATGGCCTAGTATATTTCCTACGAAACAAAACCTTAAACAAGACCACTGTAGTGCTAGTGAAAAGGTTGATGCCAACCGTTTTAGACGTTTTATTGGGCGCCTTTTATACCTTGAAGCAACTCAATCAGATATTGCTTATTTGGTAAATTTGTTGAGTCAATTCGCTTCAAATCCCCGTAAGGAGCATATGGAAGCTGTCAACTGAATTCTTCGAAACTTAAAATCAACATTGGGTAAAGGCATTTTCTTGCAAAGGACGGAGGTTTTAATTTAGTTGCATATTTGAATGCTGAACGGCTTCGATCAGTTTACCTAACGGTCATGCACCGGGTTTCTTATCATGATGGGTGGAGCTCCTGAATCCCGGAAGATATAAAAACAGTAAGTTGTTTCTCATTCATTTGCTGAGGCTGAATATCGAACAACGAGAACTATAGTGAGTGAGATTCTATGGGTGCGATGGTTGTTGAAAGGCTTGGGTGTACTTATTATAGGGCATGTTCCTCTTTGTTGTGATAATCAAGCTGCAAAACATATTGCCAATAACCCGATTTTTCACGAATGTACTAAGCACGTGGAAATAGATTGTTGCTTCATTCGTAAGCGGGTTGAATCCAAGTACATTCTGTCGTAGCATGTCGATACCAAGACTCAGATAGCCGATTTGTTTACAAACCACTAGGAGCTCAACAACTACGTTTCTTGTCGGCAAATTGGTCATTGGAGAACTTCAGGCTCCGACTTTACTGGGTATACGGAGTTTGATTTGATTTGGATAACTATTTATTATATTTATCTTTTATCCTTTTATTGGTTGTTTAGGGATAAGTCTAGATTTGAATTTATCCCTATTGCTTGTCGATTACCTCTTGCATCTAAACAAACAAATTTGGTTCAATGAAAATAATAGTTTCCGATATCATAATTTTATAAAAACCAAGTCTTTAGTTTTGATTGTCGGCCTTTGGGCTGATCACCGTATATGTATGGTGATAAATCAAATTGTTGAACTTGATAAATTGAGCTAAACACTTCATGACTTGGCTCACGCCATTTAAAGCTTACACGTTACAAACAATCAGCCTATCAACCCCAATACTTTTCCTGTGTAGTTTTTTTTTTCAAAATTGTTTTATGTTTAGATTTTAATATATGACAATATAAAACAAAGATATTAAATACCCATATACCGTTAGCTAAAGTTTCCTATAATAATAGCTACCACTCTAGTATTAAAGTTGCACCGTTTGGAGCTTTATATGGGAGGAAATGTCGATCCCCTCTTTGTTGTGCCGACATTAGAGAAAAACAACTAACAGGACCTGAAATTGTTCAAGAGACCACCAACAGGGTCTTTCAGATCAAAAACAGGTTGAAGGTTGTAGCAGACCGACAAAAGAGTTACGCCGACAATCGCAGGAGACCATTGGAATTCCAAGTAGGAGACCACGGGCCAAGTAGGAGACCACGTACTATTGAAAATCTCACCATGGAAAGGAGTGACTTTATTCCGAAAAAGAGGAAAATTGAGTCCTCGATATGTTGGACCATTCAAAGTCACCGAACTAGTCAATAGCATATCGACTTGAATTACCTTAAGAGCTGAGCGGAATACATAATGTATTCCATGTATCTAATATAATTAAGTTTTTATATGATGAATCATTGATTGTTCCTGTTGAGGATATCCGAGTTACAATAAGCTTCAATTCGTTGAAGGACTCGTATAGGCCATGGATAGGAAAAAACAAAAGCTTAGACGAAATTGAATCAAATTAGTCAAAGTCCGTTGGAATTCAAGGCTAGGTACCGAGTACACCTTGGAACAACAAGACCAAATGAAACAGAAGTATCCTCATCTGTTTCCTGTAGAATCTGAAACCAGGGCCACTGCCTAAATTTCGGGACAAAATTTCTTAAAGGAAGGGAGAATGTAACACCTAGTAAAAATTTATCGCTAATGTAACGATGATTAGCAATAAAATATCATTATATGAATAAAATTTTTTCCTTATTAAGATTCAAAATCTTGCGTAGTTAACAAAAAGTCCAAATTTCGCTATGTAACGAGCATTACGTGGAATAACCTTGGGCAGCGAGCCAAGAAATAAATAAATCACTAGTATGATTAGATGGCCCTGGAAAATTCAAAATATATGTTAAAACATTAGAGATAATGTATAAACATAATTTTAGAAGGCTCGAATCGTAAAAACTGACAAATAAGCAAATGAAAGTCAGTACAAGATACTTAAAGGACCCAACACCAACTATGTTCAGCAAAATTCTTTCTATAGTTTATACAGTCAGAAATTTGATTTCGTTCAAAGTCTGACAAAAATTACTAAAAATGGGATCCGATTGATCATCTAAAACTAGGAATACGTTAAACGGAATTACCAAACAAATAATATTATAACCCAACCCTTCAACTCCTAACCCCCCAACACCCTGGTCGGCCCTTGTGCCACCTCACCACCTCCCCTCTCTTTCTCCCAATCATCCTTCACCAACTAAACCTTCTAATCATTTTCCCTAAACACTAGATTATTGATGTGTAAACACATTAGATTTTCCACATTACACTCTAATACCCAACTCATCAAACCTATACTTCCTTCACTCTCTCTCTATACACGGTACACAACACACACACACATTCACAATTCAAAATTCAAATTCACTAATCACACATAAGTTAGATCAAGATCAAGGGTGGAATTAGGCATCTAGGAGGAAGATCCAAGTGACAGGAAGCATCGCACACACAAAGATAATCCATTTCATTATCCTAGTATCATCAAAAACCCAAGTAAGTAATATTTAAAGGTTGATTTCTATGTTTGAAAAGATGAGAGATTGGAAATTGTGGATGCATGTGTGTTCTTGGGTTAAGATTGATCATGGAGATTGGAAATTGTGTTCTTGGGTTAAGATTGATCATGGAGATCGGAAATTGTGGATGCATGTGTGTGTGTAGGCCGTATGTATGTATGCATGAGTGAGCGGAAGTGTTGAACCCTCGCGTACATGCATACATTCATCAAGTTCACCCTTGAATTACTGAAATTGATTAGAGATCTTATTATTGATTAAAATGAGTAATTGGATAGTTAATTATGGATGAATTTGATAAGTGAGTTTGTGTTAGGATGGATTTTATATAGTTTTGACCAATGAGATTGATAATATGAATTTAATCTATTGAAACTCTAGCAATAAAATGGAAATTGGCAAGAGCTTGTTCATTAATTGGAAATTTTGCAATTTAGGGATTGCTCGAATAAACTTGGATAATTTGATGATTATTGATGATTAATGGAATTGGAAATTGATATTGATGATAGGTTGTATGCTAGAGAATTTCTAACTGTTAGTTTAAAGACAATGCTTAGAGTTAGATTGTTGATAATTGTTAAATTTCTAAATAAGGAAACTTTGTTAAGTGCATAGTTGAGTTTTTTATTTTAATATAAATGCTTAACATATATGATCTTGATATATGATGAGTTACTAACTTGAATTATGATAGAATACATAATCAAAGTGTCTATTGGATTGTTGTAGGAATTACTTGTCTACTACTTACTAGAAATATAAACTTTGTAACTTTAATAATAAAAAAAATCAAAATTTAAATAGAACAATAGGTTGCATGAAACCTTGTCAAACTAGTTGATAAATAAGAATCATACTTGATTATAATGGAAAGCTTGGATTAGATAAAATTATTGAAATTAAAAAAGTTACTATAACTAGAAACTTTGTTGATTGAACACTTAGAAATTTCATAAGTTGATTAATTAATGATGAAATGCTTGAACTTATACATGCTTGAAGAGTTTGATTTGATGAATGCATGATGGATTGACTACGATCATATGCTTGATTATTTGATTTGAAATAAACATACATGAATAGGCATGCATGTTAGAACATTCTAAAAGAACAAAGAATATATTTGAAAAGTGTAAATCTGGTTTTTTGTGATGACCAAGATGAAGATAAGAATTTGGACTTTTGGATATTATGATGATACTTTTTCATATGTTTGATTACGCCATTATTAGTCAACTTAAGATATGAATTCACTAGTATAAAATCGACTTTTAGTGACATACATCCCGTCAGGTGTATGTGACACTTTCGAAGAAAAGTGTCACCGTATGTATATTTGAAAATTCATGAAATGTTTTGGGGATGATTTCAGCGGGCTTGTGTGACTACTGGGTAGAGAATCGCCTCTTTATTCACACTAAACATAACGTATGTCACAAATATTAGTGACGTTTAATCGGAATGTGACCAAATGTCACTATTTGGTCACGTTTTTCGTTTGTCACAAATGTAAATTTTTTTTATGATACCATAGATAAACATATGGTCACGTATGGCAATTGCTTGTGTCACTATATAATGGGGCACATTCAGTGACATAACGTAATTGTGAGTACATGTAATTTACAATGACAATAAATATTTGTTTGTGTGACGTTAAGTTTATGTTTATTTGTCACACTAATAAATTGTGTTACCATATGTTAAAGTTTATGGTGACAGCTAAAATTACAGTGTGTCACTAACAATAACTAATAGTCATGTCAAATGTAAAAAACATGTGACTATAAGTAACAAGTGGTCAGCTTCCATTTTATTATGTGTGACTACAAATTTAAACTAATGAAATAGTTATTGAAGTATAAGAAGTTTATGGTCACAGCTCTAATATGGATGTGTGACAAATTATATATTATGGTAATGGTTAATGGAAAAAAAACATGTGACAAGAATTACAAATTCCAGTGGGAAAAAACATAAAGTCAAGTTCGATGCGTTTGGTAGGTTGAGTGCAAAGTACAGATCTAAATTCGTGAGTTTCTTAGGAGATCTGGTCAGGGAGAAAGTGAATGTCAGTGTTGGTTCTTACATGGAGGGAAGCATCCAAAGAACTAAGGGATAAGTTTTGGGAAGAGATTACGGTAAAATGTCTGATCAATTATTTTTTTGCAAACATTATATTCCATTCTAATTGTAATTGTTATGTCGGCGTTATTACGAAGTAAAAGGAGACAAAAGAAAAGTTGTAATGACTCGTCTCGGTTTGCTCTTAAGAAGCTTTAGAAGTAGGGTGTATAAACGGGACATACACCCCAACCAAGGCAAATCAGAGAAGTTAGCTAAAATTCCAAGACGGTTTCGGACAATAATCCTTAACCAAAATCACTAGGACAGCTTTGTCGTGTATACACAATCCGACGAATTCAAGGTAAATGTTTATAATTTAAGCTAGATTTGAAAATATGTGAAATTAAGATTTGACATATGTGAGATTTAATTTTAATGAAGGATTTGTCGATCTTAAGGAAGGAAGCTCGTGCGAAGTCGCGTTACAACCACTGGTTGGGAAGAGGTGGAATATCCCCACACTTATTCTTTTTTCGTCCCTGAAAAAGTTTGATGCAGTTGGATCAGAATCGGAAAATTACAGTCTAACAAACATATAGGTTAATTTCTAAAGCTCAGAAAAACGCAAAAACCGCGATTACCGATATTGTTGTCCACTTAAACCCATGCCTTAATCTTTACCGGGACAAATAAGATCCGACAATAATATTACTCAGTGGTTTACACAATTAAGACCCGCTTATTTTCAGCTTTTACCGTACCAGACCACCCCAACTTGACTTAAACCTCAAGATTAGCATACTTAAAACTTTTTGTTGCTCTATTTTTTTCATGAAGAGTTAATATGATCAAGGGTATTGTTTATCCACCTAAGCTTAAGCATCAAAGTCTACCAAGCAGCCATTAGATATGATTATGGTTCAATTAATTTATAGCTAGTGTTTCCCACAACATGACATACCCCCGTTATCAAGCAATACACCGAACCATTACCATAGGTGAGTATGCAAAATTTCATCTGTAGGGCTTACATGTGGCGTGTCCTTTGCGGTCCGTTTCTTAATGGTAATAAGACGCGAGCAAGGGGACCCCACATGGCTAACAGCGTGGATGATCAAATCTGTAATGCATTTGTACTTTTGTACCTTTTGTGATTATGTTTAAAGACTTAAGTGGCAGAAAACTGCGGGTTTGCTCTTTTTAGCTTTAATTTAAATATTCACAACCCCATTTGGAATTGTGAATACCCAGATGAATAGTCGGCATATAGACCCATGGTCTCCAGACCTGGGGCATCCCATCAATACAAGATTTAAGGTTATAAAACCATACGCCAATGATGTGTAAAACACTAAAACTAGCAGTTTAAGATTTATATCACAGGCTACACGACATACTCTAACGTTAAACCTACCCAAGCATCATATGATAATGTATTCAATATTTTCAAAATTTATAATATTTTCACTTTTCATACCAAGAATTGAGGCTTGAGTATAGCTGACCTTTCATTACTTATTTTCTACGGACAAAACGCTTTACCCACAAGAGATTTCCGACCCATTTTATCAAATTGTCCTTTCATTTTCAAGGCTGAGCCTACCGACCCATCCCGAGTTAAGTGTGCTTTCTTTTATTTATCTCATATTATTAGTAGTTTGAAAAATCAATTTTCAATAAATATCATCATCTCCCACTTTAAACAAAACAAACTAGATTCAAGGGACATTTTTAAACATTTTTTCAATTTTTTTTTTCAATTTATTTTATTTTTTTTATTTTTCAAACAATAACTCAATTTAAACTACGACTCAAATATCCTATCCCAATACTTAAATTTTGCATTGTCCGTAATGCGAGAATAAGGACGACATAAATAAAACTAAAACTAAAATAAAGTCGGACTACAAAAAACTAAAATCTAAAAATTAAAAACAGAAAACAAAATAAAAAAATTAGCAAGCTAGATAAAGGAAAAGACTTAGCTGGTAATATGCGCATGAAATATGATGCCAAAGTCTTCTTCCATGAATGCCCTCCAACCACGAACGTGCTCAGCAAATAGTAACTCATTCACTCTCACACGAACGCAAGCGGCAAAACAACACAAACATATCTAAAAATGTATCTTATCATAATGATAGATATTATGCATTCAAAGTATTTCATCAACCCACAAATATATAAAACATGAAAAATCAGGAGCAAATAATAACTAAAAAGTATACTTCTCCACTTCTACTCCATCCCCACGCTTATCTTTTTCAATATACTAAATCTGGGGATCGTTTCTCTAGCCCACTCCAATTTTCTTCAAACCTTGCAAACCATCGAACCTTGCAAAACTTAAAAACACAAAAAAAAAGAACAACTACAAAAAACTACGTTAGTGACTCGATTAATAATACAAACTCCGCGAAACTTCCAAACACTTGAACTTAATCAGGAGGTTTCTCTTTGAATTGGACCCTGTCCAACCCGTTTAGTTCCACCCAGAATTTATCAAACAATAATATATCAATGGTAGAACCGCAAAATATTAAATTAGAATTAAAAATCAGTAACGGGTCAGACCACCTATATCTAAACTTACCGGGCAAGAGCTGAATGCGTTGTAAGTATCGACAAGAACGGTTATGTCTGACATTTAATGGCTTTTTCACTCCCGTAGACCATCTTCTAAAGTATACGCTACTTCGGTTTTCAGGTAACCTATCATCCTCGACCTTATCCCGTGGTTTTGATTCCTGATCATCATTCAAAACACAGCCCACAGGCTGGCAATGGTGTTCTTCCTCTAACACCACATCCTCATCTACACTGTCCTCTATAAGTAGGGCCTCGAAAAACGCAACATCCCCATTAACGTCCAATGTATCTCCCCCGTCATAATCCGACATTCAATCCAAATCCAGATCAAGGAATTCATCTTCCTCATTCAATTCATTCACAACCTCTTCCTCAACGCCAAACATCAACTCAAGTGAATCTTCCAAATCCACGTCATCCTCTATCTCTTCTTTCTTCACTAACGACCTCTGATAAGCAGCCCACTCTTCTTCATTTATCTCATCATCAGAGTCACTCCAAAGATCAATAATAGCATGTGAAAATGGAGGTGGGACTTCAACATCCATTTTTGTCTCCGTTACTTGAATGATCTCCTCATCTGACTGCTCTAACATATTCCAAGGATCTCAACCTCTCCATTTCATCTTCTTCATCCAGTCTCCTAGAAATTTCTTCTACTTGACGTTGGAGGTCTGAAATAATATCCTGGTGATTTTTGAAGATGGTATCATGCTTAACTTACATCTTTTGGGTATCTGTATCCATGTATTGGACCAACATCCTCTCTATCCTACCCATAGCAGCTACAACCTCGTCAGAAAGGCTTTTAGAAAATTGATCATAACACTGCTCTTGGTTTTGCTGAGGTTGCTGATACGAATTATCAAAATAATATGGAAAAGGTCCTGTGAAAAATTTTGCACCGGCTGCACAGAAGGGTTAGCATAATGATGTGCCAAATACCCCACATATTGTGGACATATAAGCGTAAAATGGGGCCCGCCACAAATCTCACACATATATACGACTCAAAAGAAATAAAAGACACAGATAAATAGACTCCTACGACTCAAAACAAAAAACAAACACAAATAGCACGTATATAGCAAGTAAGTCTAATCAAAACTAATAACGCAATCGCCAAAAACTTGATGTGCTAAAAGTAGTCAAATAATTATTAATTAAAATTATACTAATCTAAACACTAAGTAATACTCTAGACCCTTAAACTTAACTTAAACTACTAACCGGCAAGTGAACCGATCGACTCTACTACAACTAAGTAAGTCCGGATATCGAACCCACGAGACTCTGTAAATTATGAAACTAGCAAATTAGACTCAATTACAAGACACGACTATTTATTAATAATATTTGAGGGGGACTTTAATACTAATTAATTAAAACTCTAATAATTAACTAATGATTACTTTAATTAAACTAATATTAAACTAATTATTAAAATAATAAAACCTAAACCTAATTTATATAATAATAATAATAATAAAACATAATCATTACCTTAAACTTAATTAATAAACCTTAACCTCATTAATTTAACTAAAGAAAACAATTAAGAAAACTTGGATTGATTCAAATGATAAAGATAACTACCCAGGCCAGAATCCCCAAAGTTACGGTTATTAATTAAATGGAAAACTCACGTTATGGAACTGGGATCATAAAATAGACCCTTGACAGAAAACCCGAACATAACCCTTGAACTTCAAGAAGACGCCTATAGATTTCTAAAAAGTTTTAAGACTCACTTGTTTTATATTAAACTTCCTTACGGTTATTTAATCGTTTATCTCTAAGTATCTTTTATGACGAAAACCTACCTTACAGCGCGGAATTCAAAAGCTAGCAAAGCAGATTCAATTAATTTAATAGATTAAGCTGACAATTAAACCTAGACGGACTCCTTACGAAGAACTAAATCTAGCAATCCCGACAAGCAAAGACCTATCAACAACCTATCACCTTACAGCTTTCTAGGCTGGCAGTTCACTTTTATCTATTTACTTGATTTTATTGTTTCTATGATTTTAATGCATATTAATCACAAACTAGCCAAGAACACACAATAAATGACCTAACAAAACCCTATCCTATGAAACAATCAACAAGAGCAATGTGAAATAATAAATTCAAGTAAACAAAACAAAGCAATCAAACGCATTAATTAAATCAAACTCAACCGTTTACTTAGAACATAAAATCCATAACGAAACAAAATCCAAAAAAAATCAAACCGAACTAAGGTTCATCACGACCTAGGTAGTCTATGGAATTTAGCCTAGCATCATAAAGTATAAATCAAACAAAACAAATAATAATGAAAACATGGTGAAAATATAAGAAACGGGGAATCGAAGATGATAAAACACGTAAACTCGAACGTGAACGTGTAGCTCTTCACTGGATGGCCTCTTGCCTTCAAAATCACCAACAAAGGCGAAAGATGCTCAAAGAACTCTCCAAAATCGGCCAAGGGTTTCCAGGTTATGTCAGGTTTAAGTTAAAGGCGTTTAAATACCCAAAACAAGGCCCAACTAAATGTAAAAACGAATTAAAAACCCATCAAACATCCCTAGGCGTCGCACGACGGGAAATAGGGTACCCCTCCACGCGGAGCGGCGTGCTTTTCCATGGGGCCGGTCTGACCGGTTCTATGTTTGACCCTTCCTGACGCGTTCCGGAACTCCGTTTCGACTCGTTTTTCGCCTTTTTTTAATCACGATCAACTCCCGGAACCTACGACACACAAAAGCGTTAGTAGTAAACAAATCTTAACTAAAAACGAACAAAAACAATTAAAATATTAAATAAAATAAACAAGGGAAACATATATATTTAGCATTATATAACGGTGGATATGCTACTCTTGAAGAAAAAATGGTAAATGTTTTATTCTTTAAACATTCCATGAATAGATGCTTAGGATTTAAAAAAGATTATGTAATTTAATACTAATGCACTTTTCTTATAAATTATAACAAGCTTGCAAACAACGAAGTTGAGAAAGATGTACTTCCCTCCCGGTGTCTGATGTGGTATAAAGCCCGTCAAAACAAAGATGGTGAAATAGAAGATGAGGAGGTTAAAATGCTCGGAGAGCAACTAGTGAGTTCGGGAGACTGTCTTTAATTTATTCATATCGTCTTGCTAAAGTTGATTGATTTTACATATTATTATAAGTTGAATGATTTTACATATTATTTTGTGTAGCTGGAAAATGGAAAAAAATAATCAATGCTGGGAGTTGAAGGTTGATCAAGGTGAGGATGCCATGACACTGGTCTTTGGCCACGAAATATGTGGTTGTGTAAGAGGGGTAGGAACTGGAGTAATGTCTTCTATATATCTTCACGGTTTCCATGACGAGTTAGAGGTTCGACGAAAGAACAAATAAAGGAGCTTCAACTTATGGTCAAGATGGAGACGAAAAGAAAAAGAGAGAGAAGAAAGACAGAAACACGGTGATGAACTTATGTTGATGAAAAATTCCCTTGATAAACAACAAGCTGACATAAGAGCGTAACTATCCAGCCTTGCTATTCAGGGGATTCAAGT
Organism: Bidens hawaiensis; assembly: GCF_021521415.1. Taxonomy (NCBI): domain Eukaryota; kingdom Viridiplantae; phylum Streptophyta; class Magnoliopsida; order Asterales; family Asteraceae; genus Bidens; species Bidens hawaiensis. Next base: position 424,979 of record NW_027491371.1, on the reverse strand, counting down.
GGGGACAAAACCGAATCAACCGCAAGTAAGTGAATCTGTCTATATAAAGACTGTAGTTTAAACATGCTAATCCATTGTGCTCATGAAAAGCAGTCTCTGAGTCATTCAAGTGGGCTCAGAAGAATCAAACTGATGATATACTTCAACTGAAACAGTCCACAAAGGTTAATATAACTCTACTAACTTATAATTTTATTTTAATATTATTTTGATTAATTCAATTGTATTATAACATTGTACTTTAAATATGAGTATTTGATCATGGCAATGAGACATGTCCTGGAAATCAGTCTCCAAGTCAATCAGTCATCAATCAGGTGGATTCCAACTGAAAAAATTTACAACTTTGTCCGGTAAGAATGACCGAGCCACTTCTGCTACACTCAAAAGGAAACATTGTACACATGAGAAATTCAATCAAGTAAGTTATTCTTTGAATACTTCAGTAACTTACAATCTTCGTTAATTAATTGTGGGAATTATAAATTGTTATTTAGGAATCTTCCAAAACCGTCAAAAAAACGCGGAAGGCTCACCTGTGCCAATAAATACTCCTTCACCAAAAGGAGAACGGGTATGTACTTTTAGAAATATGTCTTTGTATTTTTTTTTTATCCTTTTTTCCTTAAGATATAATGACAATAGTTATTATAGACTATCAAGTGTCGACTAGCAATTGTGTCCAAGAGAAACATTGTCGCTTCTGGTAGGATTTACTTGTCTGAAGGTCTACAAACATGTCACAATGTTCCAGGCCAAGAGGACTACAACAAAGTGTCGATTGATCAACCGATACAGGATGCAGCATTTTATCTCATGAAATCCCTGATGTGCGGACAGTCGGGCAAGCATTTGGCAGTTTTGTTCATTGGCCGAAGGGTCTTTGCATTATTGATGTGAGTTTCTATAATTACTTTCTATAATGGTCTTTAAATTATTATACTATTTCAAACAACTTATGTGCTTTTTTCCTTTTTAAATGGTGTTGACACAGGATGATCAACAAATTGAAAATCAAAAGGTCAACGAATTTACAAACGGGACTACTACTAAAGATGTTGATGGTCAATAGCGGAATCAATCGAAAGATTCAAAGGTCAAAAAAACACCTAAAACAAAAGGAACAATAGAATATGTCCGGTTGAATAATCTTAAATCGAAGTTCACTAGGAGTAGTACTAATGCAGCAGCTAAGCAGGCTTAATTAATTCAAGTGGTTAGATTTAGATTATGATGCATATATGTAATTACTTGCTTTAAAGATTTATGTATATGTAGAAGATTTTCATTTTATTTTATTAATATTTTTGTATCATTTCATTTATATATTATCCATTATTATACTTATTTCTCAAATGTCACTAAATGTGAAATGCAATAAAATTCATGTGATTATAATTCATTTTTGGTCACATTTTAAATTATCATATGTCACTAAAAGGTTACATTTGGGTGTTTATAAACTATATGTAGTCACGTTTTACTAAATAATTTGTGTCTAATATATATATATATGGTCACATTCATTAAAGATATTGTAACTACAAGTGTCACAAAAAGGTATATATTGGTAATTTTGTGTTAACAATAGTGTGATAACTAACTACATGTAATCACTGCCTACCTAAATATTTGTGTCTACATCCAATTAACAGTCACAGTCTTTAGAAAATTCTGTGACTACAAGTATGTTATAGGGTCACGTAACTACGTAATATATGTCACTAAAGGAAAATGTAACAACAAATATTAAAAGATAGTGTTACTGAAGGATACACAACAGTGACACTTAAAATAAGAGATGTCACTAGAAGGTATGTAATAGTCACAACTTAGATTAACAATTGTGTGATAACTAACTACATATAGTCACACTGTTCAAACTTATTTGTCACTAAAATACAAAAATACTCACATTTATTTAATAATAGTGTGACAACAAGTGTGTTAGGGTCATGTAACTACGTACTATATGTCACTAAATGGATATGTAACAAGAAAATTTGAAGTTTAGTGTGACTAAAGGATACACAACAGTGACACTTAAAATAAGAAGTTTATATTAAACGTTTTAGATCACATTTTCATTGGTGTTATGTCACTAGAATGTATGTAATAGTCACAACGTAGATTAACAATTTTGTGATAACTAACAACATATAGTCACACTGTTCAAACTTATTTGTCAATAAAATACAAAAATACTCACATATATTTAATAATAGTGTGACAACAAGTGTTAGGGTCATGTAACTATGTATTATATGTCACTAAATGGAAATGTAACAAGAAATTTTGAAACTTAGTTTGACTAAAGGATAGACAACAGTAACACTTAAAATAAGACAAGTTTATATTAAACGTTTTAGGTCACATTTTCATTGGTGTTATGTCACTAGAAGGTATGTAATGGTAACAACTTAGATTAACAATTGTGTGATAACTAACTACATATAGTCACACTGTTCAAAATTATTTTTCACTAAAATACAAAAATACTCACATTTATTTAATAATAGTGTGACAACAAGTGTGTTAGGGCCATGTAACTACGTAATATATGTCATTAAATGGAAATGTAACAAGAAATTTTCAAAGTTAGTGTGACTAATGGATACACAACAGTAGCACTTAAAATAAGACTAGTTTATATTAAACGTTTTAGGTCACATTTTCATTGGTGTTATGTCACTGGAAGGTATGTAATAGTCACAACTTAGATTAACAACTTGGGTTCTAATTGTGTTCAAATACCAACCAATAGTCACACTGAAAATAGTGTAATGTGACAAATTTTAAGCAAAACGTCACATTGAAAAAAAAAATTCATGTGACCAATTGTTGATATATTGCCACAAACCAGAACAAACATGTGTCACTGAAAATGGTTTATATTGACAATATTTGATAAAATTGGAACAAAAATCACCGGCATATAATGACACCTCTACTCAACGGTGACTGATTTTTATATGATACAGTGACGATTTTTTGTGTGTCACCAAACAACATCTACAATGGCGCGGCCTTTGGTGACATATTTAGCGAGAAAAAAAATCTTCATTAACTACCTATGGTGAAGATTTTTGTGTCACTAAAGCCCAAATTTGTACTAGTGATTTAGGAACCTAAATTGATTAAAATGTGCTATACGATATTATGTGATCAAACCTAGAAAGAATAGTGGATTATGTGTTATAATATGTATATTTATTTCATAAGATAATTGGTGTGGATTTTTTTGGTTTTAATTTACTTGTCGGTAACTTTATCGGTCCAAAAATCGGCTTGTAAACACGAACCGACACGTCAACTAGGGATTGTTTTAAAACAGCCCCTAAATTTGTAAAATACTCATATATAACATAAGTTAATATATGAAAAAAAGGACAAGATAAGAAAACTTGATCCTAAACGGTTCGTGTCGCGAAACCCGACACGAAAACGTTAAAGGTTGTTATTTTAATAAAATTTTAACTAAAATGAAAATTAAAATATTTTTATGAAAGAACTTCTAAAACTTAACTAATATATAAGTAACAAGTATTTTCAAATATTTAAAAGTAATATTTTATACAAAAAGACGACCGATTCGTTTTTAAACGTAAAATTGGCAACACCAACAAAGCAGATAAAAATCAATTATAAATTATAATTATATATATTCTTAATACTTTCCAGCAACTGAAACTTTAATATTTTATTTTATCTATTTATATATTTATTTTATTTATTAATATAGTTATTAAAACAACAGTTAACAAACCCGAATTTTACTTTTTAACTTCTTTGATAAGAATTATGTATTTATGTGCTTGTGTGGTCATTAGACTGAGATTAAATAAATAAAAGATTTTACCAAATTAAATTCAAACCAAGTTTTAATAACAAACGCGTACTAATATAGGACGCGCGATTTTCGACGACAAGCTTCTACTGTGAGTTTCTCTATAAACCCCCTCATTTTTAAATGGAATGTTTTTATTGTGTTTTTGGGAAAAGCATATTTTTTTATCGATTTTATTGAATTTTTTTTAAAAAACGTCTTATTTTACAAACCGTGTAAAAAGTGGGACGAGTCAAAAACTGGTTAAACAACTGTTAACCGAATTATTAATGGCACATAAATGTTGGTAGATCTATCGGGGTGACGCCCCCACATACAATCACGTTGGTTTAAAAGTGGGAATATGTTGAGTATTGTATGTTTCGAGTTATCAATTTTGATAGTCATACACTTGTTTTATTCTTGGCTCGTCTACAATAGTAAGGAATGTGATAGGATTTGTTTAAAAGATAAAATGCTATGTTTTCATAACAAATTGATTATTGTGAATTTTTAAAGTTTTAATTACCATTGTTAAAGAACGGTAAGGAATGAATACTACTGTTGCTTATGGTAATAAATTATGATAGAATGGTCGCTAGACCATTATGTCGTGAGATTTATAAGTAGTCGTTTACTATGTTTCATGATAAACTGATAAAGTGTTATTTACTATGATTTTCATGATGATTGAATTGAATTTTCGTTTGCCATACTTTCATAATAATATATATAGATATAATATATATATATATGAATTATTTTTGTATAATAAAGAGAACTCACCAACATTCATGTTGACGAACGTTTTAGTATGCTTTTCAGGTAAGTGATGGCTTCAAGGCGACATGGAAACAGATTTGGGGTTGTGTTTGAATAAGAGTGAAAACTGAACATGTAATAAAACGTGCTTATAGCACGTGTAAATTTTGATTATGTAACTTTTTAAATAAAAGTCTAGCTTTTATTATTAAAATATTTTGCTTTATTATGATTGGCTATCAGCATATGTCACGATCCGAACGATTTAGTCAAAGTCTTCCGTTTCCTAAATTAAGATTTTTAGCTTGTGATAGAAGTTGGAATTAGAGCCAATCGTTATAGAGAATTCGAAAATTTAAAATTTTCTAAACTATAACCGAATATTCAAACACATGCTCTTTTCCTGTCTCGCGAAGCTAGAAGGTAAATATATATATATGGTTAAATATTTATTACTAACTTTAATTAATATGCTTTTCAGATGGCACCACCAAATGTGATACTAAGCGATTCCAATACAGCACCAAGGATGCACCGTCATCCCCGATCTTCTTTCAACCTTTGGTCACCTTGAGCCATTCCGAGATGAGTTCGAGAGCTGCACCTCTAAAGGTGTACTCAAAGCGCTCCCAGACTAACTTTGAGGCAAACACCTCTACCGTGGCCCCACATTCGACTGTGGCCCATCACCACCACCGCCTCCTCAACAGCATCCGGTGATGGCCCACAGCCCCACCGAAGGTGCGCGAGTTACCTCTCTCGAAGAGAGGGTGGCAGCTTATGAGATCATTATACATGATCTCTTAATCTGCCTCGTTGCCGTGGAGCACAACCATGGAGGAGATAACCAGCCCTTTAACGCCTTGTGTCACTATGTGTTCGCGATGGAGAATAGGGGAGTGAACACGGAAATGTGAGTGGAGAGCTTAGAGGCCAAGTCTGATGTCATTGGGCCTTGTGTTCTTTACCTAATGGGCCTCCACTAGATGGGCTCATGGGTAATGGTTGTTATTGGTTATTAGTTGTTTATGTAACTGTTAGTTCACGGCTTTGCGTCTAGAGTCTTTGTATTTATCGTTAATGTTTTATTTATTAATTAATGTTTATTTTTAACTAGTTCGTTAAGGTTAAGTCTAGTTCTCTAGGGATGTTAGCGAACTAAGACATTATAATGTATTCCCTCCTGATACCTTAGGGAATGTTAACGAATCAGTGGGTGGTTCGTGTAGGTTCCTTGACGGATCGTACACGGGATATCGCTATCTACGCAGGTGCGGAATCCCTGCGTGGGTAGATACGAGCGTAGAATACGTAAAACACGAACACGCGATACAAACGAAACCACGTTATATTATAACTCGAACCACGTCTATTACAGACACTTGACACGTGAAATGATCACAGCTATCACGAACTCTAAAACAAACTATCAAAAACCAGCACTCTAAACAGTAACCCGTAGGTTACTTAAATACACGACAACTTCGCCTCAGGCGAAGTTGTCAATAACTTCGCTCGTTGAACAAGTTCGCCTAGGCGAACTTGTCAACAACTTCGCTTGGTTAACAAGTTCGCCTAAGCGAACTTGTCAACAACTTCGCTGTTACACAAACAATTACATAAATAATATTACAGACTCGATTACAGACTTTATACATATGAACTACTGACATCTATGTACCAACAGACTCCCCCTTGGCAGTAGCTTCATATCTTGATCTTTCAGCTCTTGTCTTGTAATCCTGTATCTTCATGCGTGCACTCCTTCTCTAACACACACCGTGACTACTCGCTGATATTTCCTTGCTTCATCCTTCCAAGCAGGAATATAGAATATCTTCTTTTCGTTCAACGCTTGCAAATCAGCTTTCGATAAGTTAACAAGATGCATCGGGTCATACACCCTCAGCACTTCTTGTTCATCTTCGTCTTCCATCACGGCTTCAGCAGTCTGGCAATCAACGTACCACCATTTTAGATTCTTCAACACATCTTGAGGCATATTCTTCATTGGAACCTCCTTGATGCATCGGATCGGCTTGTACTTCATCACCATCCATGGCTTGCCATCTGCTCTCAATCCCCTCTCTGTATCCTCAACGAGCTTTCCCTTCTGTGGCGTTAATAGTTCAAACTTCTTTTCTTTTACGCCTTCTTTCCACACAATCTTCTCAATCATTCTTGCCATATTGTTGTCACTTCTGTTTATCAGGCCCAATCTGCCCAAATCTTTCACCTCGCATTCCGGCAACGTGTTGAAAGATCTCAACATTCTCTTGAAGTATTGAATGCCATCATAACGTTTTACCACAAATAACTTGATCTGTTCATCATAAATCCAACAGATGATTCCCTTCTTCGCTTCAGCATAGCCTTTAATGTTATAGCTCTTCTTGAACATGGCTGGAACAGCAGGCTTCTTGGTCTTGATAAACCAATGAGCACAGCCTTCCTTCCACCTAGGCTGCTCCTCCCACTCAGTAGTCTCATCCATCTCAGCCCTCACATCGGCTTTCTCAACCTCAGGGATCTCGTGTTCAACGTTTTCTTCAACAATCTCCCCTTCCTCTATCACATTCTCTACCACAATTTCTGCACCAATCTTTTCAATCTCACTGATTGGCAGAACATCTTCATCAAATAACACATCGTCGCTGAACATGTCATCATCAAGTTCCTTCAGCGCATCGATCACGTCATCCTCCACCATCACTACATCATCACCACCAGCCGCTTCGGTAGACTCCCCCTCAGCTGTGGAAGCCCCAAGAGCTTGAGAGGTTCTTGGTAGCTCACCACCTGCACCTTTCGGTGCATTGGGATCATCGTCTCGGTCTTCTCGACGCTTGGTCCTCAACTCATCTCCTCTACAGCTCATCTCCCCCTGAGATGCCAAGAACACCTTCAAGGCATCTATTATTTTCCCGTGCTCAGCCAGGAGGGATGCCTGCAGTTGATTTGCTTCCACTAGGCTTTGAATAGTCTTTGACTGCTCAGCTACAATCCGCTCTAGTGAAGCTATCCGTTCCGAGTCAGAACTGGGCGTGTCCGCAGGTGGTACCGTACCCGATACTCCTGCAGTAGTGGTGACCGTAGACTCTACAAATCGTGCTACTACCACCGATGGAGTAAGCGTTGGAGGTGGTAGAGACACAATTGCTGGAGCCGACGTCTGGACGGCCGTGACCGATGGAGTGTCAGCCGACGATGTTGCCACTACGGGAACAACCGTAGCGCTTGTACTCGTTACCTGCACAGAGGTAGGAACAAGGGACATACCAGACAAGGCAGGTGGAGCAAAACGTGCAAATCTTGAAGTCTCTCCGGCTCCTACACCCATACCTGTCGTTTCCCTTCGTGAGCGCTTTCTCACCAGCTGCACAGCTTCTTCTTCATCATCTTCCTCATCTTCGTCATCAACAATTCTCTTCTGCTTACCCACCGTTCTCTCATGCCTCACCATCATCCGTCTGGCCTCTTCCATCACATCATCAAAATCAGCTTGTGGACCCGAGACTTGAATATTCTCATGTGGATCAACTCGGTCCATATCAAACAACCCTTGCCCGCCGAACATGGCGTCAAGATCAATCTCAGAAGCTGGCACAGCAGCAGATACAGCAGTAGATACAGCAGGCGCAGCTGATACAGCCTGGGGTGCTGCCGCCTGTTGTTGTCTTGGGTCCCTAAACTCGTCCCCTGCCGCAGGCACATACTCCGGGTTTATAAGATACCCAAAAAGCGGAGTATGCCTGGGACGCAGCTCAGGCTTGCTTCGTGCGCTGGAAGTGCGACACTGAGCAAAGATACGTTTCGTCACAAATTCCACGTATCGAATAGGGCGTCTTTGAGGTAGCGACGGAGCCACATGATTTAAAATCATCTGTAGGAATCGTGGATACATTGTAAACCGCTCACGCGCCACAGCCCTCCTCTGACGATCGATCTCGTAAAAGATCATCTGACTAAAAGAATATCTTTTATTATAAGTCAGGGCAGTCATAGCAGACTGCATCGTCGCACCCATTCCATCAGTGCCCGCCTTCCGTCCTGACATACATACTATCATGACGTGCATTAGGAAGCGCCACTGATCTAATAAAAATCCTTTTCTTCGCTGTGTATCCCCTAAGAGACCTGAATACCCCATCCTGAGGAACGCGCCATCACGAAAAGGAGCAACAAACTCCGTTGGGTCATCTCTTGTTTCTTCTCCAAATTGCAACGCCACCCGTATGTGTTCAGAGGAAAACTGAACAACTTGACCATTAACGGTGGCTCGCATCACCGGGGGCTCAACCCGGCAATCATACTCTACCGTCTGCCAAAAGTCTTCAATATTCGGTAGTGAAATAGGCAGGGTAGTTGTGATAGCGTGAAATATTCTTGAGCGCAGGAGAAAAGTAATAATCTCCCTGTAGTCCTCCACGTCTTTTGCATCTGGATCTAGAGTGATGAACTGGTTATGAGCTGGAAAGAATTGCCTCTGATCGTCATCGTCATCACCACCAGCTCCTCCAAAAGCAGCCATATCTGCACTAAACGAACCAAGTTAGATAACCGTTAAGCAACTCACAAGTTCGCTTTATACCATGAGCGAAGTTGTGATCAAACATGTATAGGCGAAGTTAAAGGTGAGGCGTAGTTGGGAACAACTTCGCTTCATCTGTAAGTTCGTCTAATTTATTTAAGTAAAATTGTCTAGGCGAAGTTGATGTTAACTTCGCCTTATCACAACATCGCCTCAGGCGAAGATAAGTGTTAGGCGAAATTAAGCTTCCGTCGAAGTTGAGGATAACTTCGCCTCAAGCGAAATTAAGCCCCAGGCGAAGTTGCGGATAACTTCGCCTAAACCCTAACTTCGCCTACATCTGAATCGGCGACTGTTAGGATTCCAACCACCGGAAATCCAGTGATTTCGGCTAAGTTCGACGATCAAGGACATCAAAACACATGATATTAAGGATGTTTAGATGAGAAGGATGTCCATGCACACGTTAACACAAGTTTTGAAAGTTTCGATTTTGAAGGTCCGACGACCCGAGGTCTCGAACCGGGTAAAAACGACCACGAAAGAACATGTTTGTGAGGTATATCGACAACACGTACCCTCAACTGATAATAGAAACTGGAAACGAAGATCGAAATAGGAAAAAGATGATAAGTTCGCCGGAAAAGCTGAGCTTAAGTTCGCTGGATTATGTGTAAATAATGAATTTCACTGTTTAAAAATCCTTATATAGGGTCAGTGTAGTTCAGGCGAAGTTATCGATAACTTCGCCTAGGCGAAGTTAAGCACAAGTTCGCCTGATTCAACAACTTCGCCTATAATTTCAAAATCAAACCTTTAAGTTTGAACATTTTTCAATTAACATTTGAAACTTCCAAAAAGAGTTAAACAAAAATGATCATGTCTAAGTAACCAGTTATAAAATAATACAACTACAAAAATAGGAAAAACTTAAAAATTTAACGAATAAGGGATCAAATTTCAGTCTAGTCAGGGACACCACGTTTCAGAAAAGATCCTAACAGGAATCATACTAACTACGCGACTGTTACATAGATCCGTGTTTAGCTGTATTATGACATATAGAGACAGGTTGTAAGCAGGTAATATACTTAAGATGGTTTTCATCGTTTCTGTGATACGAGTTAGGTTCAATTAATCCTTAAAATTTAAGTGGGCAACAACTCAGAAATATTGATGCCTCCTATCTATCCTCAAAGCGTATTTGGCTTTCCCCAAGTCACCCCGAATTGACTTCGACCCATAGTGTCTGATTAACTTGTAAGTATTCTATGTCTGGATCCCGTATTCATTCTTACTCCATGATTGAGAAGTCTCGATATCTTGAACTCTCGAATGTTACAATAACTTCATAAGTACTAATTTCTTTATTTTTTTTTTTTTAACGTACTTATAGACTTCAGAGTAATAAGCAACTGCAAGTCCCGAAGCTGGATCACTGCAGTGTCTTGAAACGCCTTCTTCACGGGAATCAGAACACTTACGGGCTCGTGTATGACTGGGTAATCGCTTTTCTGCCTATCATTCGAAAAGATATATATGAAGACACGCAAAACTCTTTAGGAGTTTCCACGTAAAATCAAGTAAAATTAGTTTGTATCACATCTACTTTTACGCACCATAAAAAGTTACCATGACATACAATGATTGTCCTAAAGCCTTTTAAGCCTAATAACTTCACTAGTTAAGCACACAAAGTTAGTATATCTATCATTTTCCAAGGTTGGATCAATTTTCCGTTTAACATAGCAAAGGTACTTCATACGAAGTAGTAGACTTGAAAAGTAATTTCATTTCCCAAAAAAAATTTTTGACTTCAGTCACCCCGATCACGTCAAAGTCTTCAGGTAAACGGCAATCCCGAAGATCCAATGGATCAACTGGACCGACCACATACAAGTATGTGTCCTTCTGACTAAGAATGACCGACTAATTTTCAGCGACAGAAAGAAAACACATCTTAACTGCCCCGGTCACTTTCAGTCATCTGGTTAATGGCGACCCTCATTCTCTAAGTAGAAACGAGGACCAAAACATATCCGAGGATATGTCCATCAAACTGAGGTAACCGACTAATTTTAAGCAATAGTGATGTTTTTTTTTTTTTTTTTTTTTTTTTTTTTTTAATAAACACAAAAACATGGTTACTCGGGATTGATCATCCCGTTCAGCTCAATTAGGTTTTGAAATCTGGATTTATCAAACGCTTTTGTAAATAAATCAGCGAAATTTTCCATCGTATCGACCATGATCAGTTTCTTCTCAGCACAATCCCGTATGAAGTGATGACGAATGTCAATATGTTTAGTTTTACTATGTTTCACGGGATTGTTAATTACTGAGATGGCAGCAGTGTTATCAATTAAAATAGGAGTGAGTAAGAAATTCAGACCATAGTCGCGCAATTGTTGCTAAATCCACAAAACCTGAGAGCAGCAGTTGGATGCTGCCATATATTCAGCTTCGCACGTGGAGATTGCGACTGATGTCTGTTTCTTGCACTGCCAGGAAACTAATCTTCCACCGAGAAACTGACATCCTCCTGTAGTCGACTTCCGACTCTGATTGCATCCTCCATAATCAGAATCCGTATAAGCAACCAGTTCCACGTCTCCTCCCTTCGGGTACCACAACCCTAGTTTCGGCTTGCCTTTGAGATACCGCAAAATCCTCTTCACACCCTTCATGTGAGATTCCTTTGGGTTTGCCTGAAAACGAGCACAAAGACAAACAGCAAACATTATATCAGGCCTAGAAGCAGTTAAATACATCAAAGAACCTATTATAGCCCGATACTGAGTTGGGTCCACATCTGCGTCACCATCTATTTCAGCTCCCAACTTGTGGTTGACGCAAATTGGAGTGTCAAATGGAGAAGAGTCCTCCATCTTGAAGCGCTTGAGGACGTCATGAACATATTTTGTTTGATGAATGAACATCCCATCCTTCTTTTGATCAACCTGCAATCCTAAAAAGAACGTTAGTTCACCCATAGCACTCATCTCAAATCTTTTCTTCATAAAGGCCTCAAAATCCTGACACATGGAGACTCTTGATGCAGCAAATATGATGTCATCCACGTAGACTTGAACTAGCAGGAAGTCACTTCCTTCTCTCTTCACAAACAAAGTACTGTCGATCAAACCCCTTTCAAAACCATTTTCTAGCAAGTAGTCCGATAACGTTGAATACCAGGCACGAGGTGCCTGATGTAATCCATACAGCGCCTTGCTCAACTTGTATACGTGATCAGGAAAGTCTGGGTCAGGAAAACCCGGAGGTTGCTCAACATACACAACCTCATCAACTTTCCCATTGAGGAACGCACTCTTCACGTCCAACTGAAACACTTTCATCTTCTTGAAAGCAGCAAACGCCAAAAACAATCTTATCGCTTCCAACCTGGCCACCGGAGCGAACACTTCATTATAGTCTATCCCCTCTTACTGATTAAATCCATTAACGACCAGCCTCGCCTTGTTTCTTATAATGATCCCCTTTTCATCTCTCTTGCATTTAAACACCCATTTTGTGCCTATCGCATGCACATTCCTTGGTTTTTCAACCAAAGTCCAAACTTCCATCTTCTTAAATTGAGCCAACTCTTCTTGCATGGCCTCGACCCACGAGCTGTCCTTAAGAGCCATTTGATAATTTTTCGGTTCAATCTGGCAAATAAAGCATGAGTACAAACATTCGTTCATTATACCCGTTTCCTTAATGCTTGTATAAACACAGGTGTGCTCATTCAAGCTACTTCTGGTTTGTACACTGGAGGACACATCACCTATAACATTCTCCAGAGGGTGATCTTTGTGAATTCTCGTGGTCGGCACAGCACCGACATGCAAATTATCTTCTAAATTAGTAGAAAGCTCATCAATGGTTGTTTCTGGCTGAGAGTGAAAAGGATTGATAAACTCTTCTTCAGGAGAGACAGCAGGGGAAACGATAGAATTTGATGAGGAAGGTTGACAATCATCAAATAGCTGTCTATGCGCCAAATTTTCCTCCTCATCTAGAATCATCTTCGTAGCAACACGTTCTTCTTCTTCTGTACGAACCAAATCAGGTATGTTAAAAGACTTGAAGAGCCTATCATAGTCGAAAATCCCAGGAGGTCCGATGCTCGGTCTTGGTGATCTGTAACTCGTAATGTCGGTGTTACATACCACTTCAACCTTGCCGTTCGTTGTATTAAAGACACGCCTGTTGGGAGTCCCAACTTCATAGCCGACCAAGATTCCTTCATCGGCTGCTTCACCAAACTTTGAATGTGCCTTTAAAATTGAACACGGGGACCCGAAAGCTTCAAGTCCACACAAATTGGGCTTTCTTCCATGCATCAGCTCGTAGCATGTTTTATTAAGTCTTTTTACCGTTAACACTCTATTCAGGACATAACAAGCTGTTGAAACAGCTTCAGCCCAGAACACCACCGGAAGTTTCGAATCAGCCAGCATTGTTCTGGCTCCTTCAATTAAAGTTCTATTCTTCCTTTCAGCCACTCCATTCTGTTGCGGAGTATACGGAGCGCTGAATTGGTGTTCAATCCCTATTGACAGACAGAAGATCTCCATTTCAAAATTTTTAAACTCAGAACCATTGTCACTTCTGATAAACTTCACTCGTTTATCCATAATGTTCTCAACTTTGGTAATTAGATTCTTCACCAGTTGAGCCGTTTCGTCCTTTGATTTCAGGAAGTATACCCACGAGTATCGTGAGTAGTCATCAGTAATCACCAAGCAATAAGTTGTACCACCTAGACTTCTTACATTCACAGGACCGAAGAGATCCATGTGAAGCAGCTCTAGTGTACTAGCAATTGAGTTTACTTTCTTGGTGAGATGGGACTTCTTGTGCTGCTTTCCCTTTTTGCACGCAAGACACTTGTCTTCAAAATTGAAACTTTTTAAGGGAACACCCAACACAAGCCCATGTCTGACAATATGGTTCATCTTCCGAAGATGAATGTGCCCCATTCTCCTGTGCCACAGTTCAGATTCCGATTCGCTTGCTTTCGTCAAAAGGCACGATTCTTCCGTTGACATTTCAGTTGAACTTAGATCCATCATATACGTATTTCGATCACGTGGAGCCTTCATTACTATCCACTCTTCTGGTATCTGAAAACCAGCCTTTAACACAATCGCATCAGTCTTCGTGAAGTGTACGGTATAATCTTTATCACAAATCTGCGACACACTCAGCAGATTGTGCTTAAGTTCTTCAACAAAATTCACATTTTCTAACGTCATTTTCCCGTTAGTTACCGTACCCCTTCCAGTTATTCTGCCACCACTCTCACCAGCAAAACTGACTCTTGCTCCCTGAACAGGTTTTAAATCTTGTAACAAATTCTTGTTACCAGTCATGTGCCGGGAACAGCCGCTGTCCACAACCCAAAGATTCTTGGACGCCCTGTTCAACTGTTCCTGCACAAACAAAAAAGATTATTAAAATTTGGGGACCCAAGACCTCTTGGTCTTGGGTCGACTAACCTTCTTATCAGAACTCACACACCTTGACTGACCATAGTTAGCATTAGGAAAATTTTCACGAGTCCTACCAGGATACCTCCTTGGAGACTGATAGTGAGGCCAACCAAACCGACTAACATTAAGAGAATTAAAAGAATTATAGCAATTGGTTTGGTTATTAGTAGTGTGAAAACGAGATGTGTTTCTTTGAAAACCGGTATTATATCTCAAATTTGAATGGTTTTCATTTTTAACATTTAAACGATTACTAAAAACCTTAGTCTCAGTTTTCGAGGGCCTCACCTCTCTGAAACGCTGCTTCAGAGGGCAATCAGCAACAAGGTGCCCTGTTTGATTACATCTAAAACAACATCTATATTCAGCTTTCTTTTCAGCAGATGTTTTAGATGTGGAGGCAGTATTACCACCCGTACGTCTCACATAGGGTAGGACATATGGGTTGAGTGGAGTACTCTTTTGAGTTGATTTAACCTTTTCTCCACTAGTGGTTAATACTTCCTTCTCTTTTGTCTTACCCGACTCGGATGACTTATCCGAATCAGATGAGATTGGACTTGAAATTTTAATTTTTGAGACAGGCGGACTTGTTTCGCCTTTACTAACTTCCGGTACTTTACCAGTTTCTTTAGCAGTACCTGTCTGATCAGCTACAAAATTAACAGATTCATGAACACTAGGATTGAAAGTATAATTATGGTTATATGGTGGTGGAACCTCATGGTAACCAATTCCTCCCCTCTTAGGTGAGGAACCTTGATCACTGACGAGGTGATCAAGAATAGCAGAGGAATTCCGGAATTGCTCCAGTTTCCTATTTAGTTCCACCACTTTTACCTGGTGATCAGCAATCTGCTTTTCTTTCTCAGCAATTAACTTGGTTTTCTCTTCTAAAACCTCGTAGCTTAGATCGATCACATCAATTTTTTCAGCTAATTTTGTTTTTAAACTTTTAACGTCCTTTTCACACGCTTTAATTTTTATTCTATAATTATTTTCTCTTGTCTTTGTAAAATGATGATCTTCTTTCAAGGTTTTAAATTCGGCATCCAATTTAACATACTGATCAGTAATTGTTGCAAGCTGTTCATACAAGTTCTCACACTTAGTACAGATAGGTTTAGTACATACCTCGGTGTTCTGATCATCAGCCATGAAGGCTTTTTCATTTTCAGCAGCTTTCACACACTCTTCAGCTGCAACCTTCGCTATGTGAGCTTGCTCAAAGAGTTCTCCAGAGAACATATTCCAGTTGTATTCACCAGCATCAGACATCATGGCTCTATTCCCATTGTTATTTCCACTTTGCTGTGTAGTCTTTCCCTGACTACGTTCTACCCGTGCATTAGTGCACTCTTTTGCAAAGTGTCCATTCTGTTGGCAATTGTAACACCTCACCCTTGACTTGTCAAATCCTGGCTTTCCACCTACGAACTTTCTGCCAGTCTTCTTCATGAAACGCTTCACTCTTCTGACTATCATCGCCATCTGCCACTGCAGATCCATCTCCTCCAGATCATCAGGATCGATCTGTTAATAGTCTTCTTCCAAAACAGCAGGGTCTACAATCTTCCCTTGTATGTAGTTCTCGTAAGAAGCAATAAAAGATGAATAGACTGCAAACTGCTCTTCAGCAGATTTGACACTCATTGGCATCTTGGAATAGTTATTGCTTGAAGCACTGGGAGAGAAACTACTTGTGGATGCTTGAGGTTTCAAAGCACTTGATCCTCCAGCAACAAAGCAAACATCACCGTTCATGTTTACAGACACATTTCCTTCATGAGAAGAGTCAGAACCTGACTCTCCTTTGGAGTAGTAAGCAGCAGAGTCAGGCTTCGAACTTGAGCCTGAGTTAACTTTGGTACCATACATACCAGGGTCTTGAACCTGATCCATTGGTGTCTCTTTACGAACCATATTAAGCTCAAAGGTTCTGAGCTTGTTTACTGCTGTCTCCAAGTCAAAATTAGGAAAGTCTTTGTCTTCCCTCATTAGAACAGTGTACATTTCCCACTTCGGTGGGAGAGCATCGAGAAGCTTTTCAACTATTTCCTCCTCTCTGTAAGCAATAGAATAGTTGTTCAGCTCGGTCATTAGATGATAATATCGGGTGATAATGTCATCGAGCGATTCGTTCTTCAAATACTTGAAGACAGAGAACTGGGTCTTTAACAGCTTAATCTTCGAGGCACGAATACCCACGTTCCCTTCGAATCTATTCTCAAGAGCATCCCAAAGCTCTCGTGCAGAAGTGTACTTACGGAATGTATGGAGAATCTCTTGAGGAAGAGCCATAGTAATTGCAGCATGGGCCTTGCTCTCGGCCTCGTACATCTTCTTCTCTTCTTCCTCCATCTTGTTGTACTTCTTTATCACATCCCGACCTTCGTATTCCATTGTCGGTGGAATATATCCATCCTGGATGCACACCCACATCTTTGCATCCTGGTATTTAATATACTGAATGAATCTATCTTTCCACGCAACAAAGTCTGTTCCTTTCAACAACCTTGGGGCCTTAGTGGCCGACCCCGCTTCAACTTCCATTTTGACTAACTCTGAGATGTTAATCGGCGAAAACACGAAAAACCCGAAAAAAATCAAAAATTCTTCCGAACAGTACTATAGGCGAAGTTTTCGCTTAAGTGTTAACTTCGCTGGAAAATCTGTAAATTCGCGTGACTTGGCGAAGTTGAGAATAACTTCGCTTAAGGTAAGCGAACTTAGGAGGTAAGCGAAGTTGAGGATAACTTCGCTTAGGCGAACTTATGAGGTAGGCGAAGTTGCGGATAACTTCGCCTAAATCTTATATCTTCGCCGAAACCCTACTTCCAGTGACGGCAACTTCGCCTGAAGATCAACAACTTCGCCCGAAGAACACTGAAAATATTCAGATCTGTTTTCGACGATTTAGCAGTTTCCGGTCGGTGTTACGGCTTGAATAAGACTGTATAAGGTGAGTATAACACAATCCCAACGAAAACGCGTCCCGCGAATAAGTCAAACGAGACGTTTTCTACACCCGCGTGAAATCCCGAACCTCA
The DNA here is from genome assembly GCF_021521415.1 of Bidens hawaiensis. NCBI lineage: Eukaryota > Viridiplantae > Streptophyta > Magnoliopsida > Asterales > Asteraceae > Bidens > Bidens hawaiensis. The sequence continues at coordinate 407,312 of NW_027491371.1, read as the reverse complement.
CAATCGAGCCTTGCTCTGATACCAATTGTAGGTTCCTGGACGGATCGTACACGGGAATCGCTATCTACGCAGGTGCGGAATCCCTGCGTGGGTAGATACGAGCGTAGAATACGTAAAACACGAACACGCGATACAAACGAAACCACGTTATATTATAACTCGAACCACGTCTATTACAGACACTTGACACGTGAAATGATCACAGCTATCACGAACTCTAAAACAAACTATCAAAAACCAGCACTCTAAACAGTAACCCGTAGGTTACTTAAATACACGACAACTTCGCCTCAGGCGAAGTTGTCAATAACTTCGCTCGTTGAACAAGTTCGCCTAGGCGAACTTGTCAACAACTTCGCTTGGTTAACAAGTTCGCCTAAGCGAACTTGTCAACAACTTCGCTGTTACACAAACAATTACATAAACAATATTACAGACTCGATTACAGACTTTATACATATGAACTACTGACATCTATGTACCAACAGTTCGCTATGTTAAATTATGTAACGAAGGGGAAGCTGGTTCGCTAGAGGATGTTAGCGAACCAGGTCGCCTTCTATATATAGTGAACTACTGTTCACTTTAATGTAAGTTTTTGGAGAAAAGTTTTCAAAAGGAATTTTGAGTAATTGCTCTCTCTCTCAAGCTTCACCTTAACATTATTCGTTTAATCTATTGATAATATATACACATACATAACATTAAATCAAGGTTAATTATGAGCTAGATCTTTAATAGTGGTAATCGGATATTCACAGATCTGAGATCTGTTTATTGTTATCGACTGTTAATCCGGGATCCAATAAGTGGTATCAGAGCTATTGGTGCTCTTTACACTTGATTTGGTGTTTTAATTGTTATGTTTATTAAGTTTTTCGGTTTTGTTTGGTTTTGAATCAGTTTTGTTTTGAATTGATTGAATTATGGATAATTTGGATTGAGGTTGTGTTAGTTAAGGTATTGGATAGGTGTGGATTAAAGGAATTGAGGTGTGGATTGGATTTGTGTGTTTTGGATTTGGATTCGGTTGAAGTACGAAACACGGGTGTGTTGTTGGTCAAATTGATTTGGTTTAAGGTGTTAATTGGTTACAAGGTTATGAGTATTGGATTCGGATTTGATTTACGAGTAGATTGGTAGGTTATTTGTACATTTTGGTTGAGTAACGAGGTTGTATTACAAATCTGGTATTGTTGAGTTTCTGGGTTTGATCTTCAAAATTTCTGGAAAAATCGTTTGAAGTTTTGAAGATTTGAAGATGAATGTAATTCGTTATCTTCTTCCCGGTGATTCGCTATATGTTTCTTGGTGATTCATTATCAACAGTGTTACTTCGCTACCTAGTTTGTTAATCAATTCGTGTGAGTTATTGGTTCGTGTTATCTAGTTCGTTAACTAGATTAACCGATTCGTGTGACACGTGTTCTTCTTGGGATTTGTGTCATAACAACCTATGCCACGTGGCATAAGGTGTCAGAGTTTGTGTTGGTGCATGATGTCAGTAGTTCAGTATATAGTGTCTGTAATCGAATTAGTTGGATTTGTGTTTTGGATGTAAGTGATGTTCTCACAAGTTCGCTGATATAGGCGAACTTGTGGAACAAGCGAAGTTAGGGACAACTTCGCCTAAACATGCTAGGCAAAGTTGTCGTGCTTTATAAGCTGCTAGGTTACGGCTGAGTTGTAACAAGTTTCAGTTTACGAGTTTACGAGTTTATGTAATCGGTGATCAGTGAATCACGTGTTTCCAGTTGCAATACAACGTGTCTTTGTTTATTGTAACGTGTGTTTGATCGTGTTAACGTGTATCATCTTCTACGCTCGTATCGTCTTACGTAGGGATTCCGCACCTACGTAGAACGAGATATTCTGTGTAGATCCGGCTGGGAACCTACAGTTTGTTACAAACGGTTGTAACAACCTGATTCGCTATAGTGTGATTCGCTAATCAAGTGTAGCTGATTCGTTATATTAATTCGCTAAGCATTTCTTAGTGATTCGTTACTGATTATCTTTGTGCTTCGTTAAACTAATCCTTTGTGCTTCGCTAACTAATCCTTTGTGAATCGTTTGGTCAATTCATTAACTTGACTTGTGATTCGCTAAATCTTCATCTCATTCGTTATATGTTTCGCCATTTGGTTGATTCATTAACTTTATTTGTGATTCGTTAAGTTGACTCGTTAGGTTGACTGTTGATTCGCTAAAACACTCATTTCATTCGTTAAGGTACTTCGTTACTGATCAGTCTTAACTTTGTTAAGAGTTGATTCGCTATAACTATTCATAGTTCGCTATAACTGTTCATAGTTCGCTATAACTGTTCATAGTTCGCTATAATTATTCATAGTTTGCTATAACTATTCACTGATTCGTTAAGCTATTTCACTCTTTGATTCGTTATATACTTAAATTTAAAAAAAATGGCTGGTATGTATGCATTAGTATCTCAAAACATGTTGATGCAACAGATGTTGCAACTTGATACCGAGATAGGTTCACATTCTAAATGTCCAAGATTGATGAAGTTCAGTGACTTTGCTAAGTGGGAACCTCGGTTTCGTGCACATTTGGGATCTGTTCATCCTGACTGCTCATATTGTCTTGATGAAGTTTATGTTGCACCAATGATTGGTGATGATACTATTGGATATACTCCTAAAGTTGTTTCTCAATACTCACAAGAAGAGAAGAAAGCTTTAGAAATCGAGATAAAAGCATATTCTACTTTGACTATGGCATTACCAGAAAATATCTTTCATCAAGTTGGTAGTATCAAGAGATGTGCGTCTTTATTTCAACATCTGCGTATGAGAAGCATGGGAAACACAGCTGAGAGTAAGAAAGTGATGCTCAAGTTTCAGTTTCGAAACTTTAATTTATTGAAAGGAGAAACAGTTGAAGAGATGACTACATGATTTAGTCATTTAATTGCTGAAATGGACAAGATGAAAATGGAAATTTCTGAAAGAGATAAAATTGACACTATTAAAAGTGTGCTTCCAAGTTCCTACTCAACATTTCTAATGGTTTTGAAAGAGAATGATTATTTTCTGAATGAAGACTTGACGGCACTTGAATTTCTACAAAAGATCGAAGCTAGAGAATATGATCTTAAGTGTCAAAAATCCTCCAAAGAAAATCAAGATCCAGCTTTCTATGGTGGAAGTATGCCTATTAGTTCAACAATCTCTCCAATCACTGCTTTTCTTACTCATGCGGCAAGTGAAAAAGAATCAACTATGTTTAATGATCCAAAAGTTTGTTTATACTCTGCTGATAATTCGGGAGGTTCTGAAAATTCAACTAATACCAATCCATTTGCTACACCACCTAGTGTTAATATGAAGGAAGCTGAGCAAAACTTTGCTTTTATGATGGCTTTTATGTCTTCATATGAAAACTTAGTGAGTAGTAAAATTGCCACAAGTGATTTAACAGATGAGGACTATGATCAAATAGATCCAGATGATCTAGAAATCATGGATTTGAAACGGAACATGGCTATGATCGTTCGTAAAGTAAAAATGTTCATGCAGAGAACTGGAAAAGATCTTCCAGCTTTAAACAAGAAGTTGGGTTTTGACAAATTAAAAGTAAAGTGTTATAATCGTCAAGAATTTGGGCATTTCGCGAAGGAATGTGACAAACCAAGGAAAGAATACACTGGACCTCGTGGTCAAAGTCAAAATGCTTCTACACCAAGAGGAAGTTATGCTGAAAAGAAACCATCTTCTTCTACAACACAAGCAATGTTAGCAGATGGAACTGATTGGTCATAACGTTTACTATGCAATGATGTTTAACCAAATTTGGCTATGTTTGGGTTACATAAAGATTGTCAAGATGCTAATGGTAGTGAGATGTCTTCCGATAATGATTCTGGATCTAATTCTGACGACTCTTGCGACAAGCCTTCTGAATCAATGTTTGCTTGCATGGTGAAGATCAACGAGGTTAGTAACTCTATTTCTGCTACTTCATTTGTTAAAGCATCATGTGTTGACTGTGAATCTAACAAATCTAAGTTAGAAGCATTGAAAAATCAAAATGATAATCTTATAAGAGAAATTGCTTCTCTTAACGATACTTATCGACAATCTCTTGAATCTCAAAGGAGATCTCGAGAAAAGATTGAAGCATTGTCGAAAAGTAACCACGATCTCAAAGCCGAGTTATCTGTGAAAATGACCATTAATGACCAAAAGTTTCAGGAAATTTTGAAACATCTTTCTAAGATAACTGAGCTTGAGAATGAGGTTCTCGAATTGAAGAACAAATTGGGAAAATTTAGGAATTCATCTTTTCTGTTGAATGAAATTATTGAAGTATCTGGAAAACAAAAAGATTCTAAGAAAGGTATTGGTTTTGTTGAAATTCCACCACCTTTTCATAATGATTATAAAATTAATCCTTTTGCAAGAAAAGAAGAAGATTTGATTCAAAAAGAATCTGTGATTTCTGAAAAACCTAAATTGGTTAAAGCTGAAATTGTCAAACCCCAAGTTGCTCCTAAAAAACCTCATGTGGAAAGTAAAAAGGTCTTTGTTGAAAATGTTGATAAAGTGATTATTGAAGATGTGTTTGAACCTGAGATAATACACAAGAATAAGAACATTCCTAGTTCTAATCATATTCTTTGCGAACCTCAAGAGTTTGAGGAAGCTGTGTATGGTTCATTCAAATCTCAAACGAACAAGGAAGAAACTGTGAAAACCAAACCAGTGAGGACAAAGAAGTCAGTTAAACCAAAGATTTCTGACGAGGACTTAATGCGTTTCATTAATCCTCCGAGTTCTAAGTCTTCATCGGCTAGAGTTTTTAAGTTAAAGGGAATGGATACGATGTTCACTGAAAAAGATATTCCAATAAGTATTATCAAACCTGAACTTATTAAGAGTGTTTTTGTCAATGAAACTACAAAAATTAAAAAACTTGAACGTGTGTATGCTCAAACAAAAACATCAGTTCAATCTGATCCATTGACTAAGGCAAAAAAAATTTTAAAACAAGCTAAGAAGATTAACTTTGTGAAGTCAACCGGGACAGATACACTAAAAGGCTTTTTGAACTGTTCTAATTTAGATTTTTATTTAAAGAAGAAATCTGAATTATCTGATGAGTTTGCTAAGAGCATGACTAAAAATATGAGTCATCATCAACCATCTGCATCATTTATTCCAATTACTTCTAAACATCATCATATAGACATGCGAACTTGTTTTTTATGTGGTCAACAAGGTCATGTTGTGAGGAATTGTAGTCAGCAGAACTATCAGAATCTTCATCCTTTTATCAAGGACAAATCTAAGCCATTTCCATTGGTCAAGGAGATCCTAAAACGACCTGTGTCGTATGCTGATGATACTCATATTTTGTTCTCTGATGTGAATCCTCGGAAGGTTCTTCATGTCAATGAGACACATGGTCAAGTGAAACCAAAATTCATTCCAACTGAACCTATATGTCAAAACAAGAATTCAAACATTGTTCAGGCAGCTTACATAAGACGAAAGTCTAGGAAGCCGATAACTTATTCACAAGTGGCATAAATAACAATTGAAATCAGTTAAAGTTAATAATCAAAGAGAAAACCAAAAGGTGCCCAAGACTGAGGCCTGGGCTGCCTTTTTGAACTAATCACTTTTGTTTGTGTGTAGGGTTCATCCAAGACCATTTCTGGTGAAAACTGGATCATGGATAGTAGATGTTCTCGTCATATCCCTGGGAATCTCGACCTATTAACCAACGTAAGAAATATTCAAGGGGGTTATATGGCGTTTGCTGGGAATTCTGGGGGCATGATCACACAAGAGGGTGAAGTTTCAAATGGTCACATTACGTTTGAGAAAGTGAATTATTGCGACAAGGTTGATCATAATTTATTGAGTGTATCGCAGATTTGTGATAAAAAATACACTACGATATTTACTGACAGAGAATGTCTTATCTTGAAACCGGGTTATGTTATCCCCGAGGACATGGTTGTCATGAGATCGCCACGATCAAATGATATTTATGTCTTAAATATGAGATCTAAGGTATCCACATCAATCGAAACATGTTTTGTCTCGAAAGCAACCGAGAAAGACTCGATTCTATGGCATCATAGAATGGGTCACATACATGTCAAAAAGATGAATTATTTAATGACAAATGACTTAGTTGAGGGTGTCTCATTAAGGAATTTTAAGTTATCTGATCACTGCGCTGCATGCAAAAAGGGCAAGCAGAAGAAGAAGACACATCCCTCTAAGGTATTGAATTCCATTGATACTCCTCTTGAACGACTTCATATGGATTTGTTTGGTCCAGTGAATCGTGCAAGTATTTTCGTGAGACTGGTATTGTCTTGTAGTGACAGATGATTATTCAAGATATTCATGGGTGTTATTTATGAGTTCAAAAGATCAAACACCGGTTTTGGTACAAAATCTTATTACTAAGATCTAATCACTGTATAAACAAAAGGTGAGGAGAATCCGTAGTGATAATGGTATTGAATTTAAAAACACTATATTGGATTTCTTTTGTATTCAAAAGGGAATTCACCGAGAATATAGTGCACCTTATATACCTCAACAAAATGGTGTTGCTGAAAGGAAAAATAGAACTCTGATTGAAGCTGCACGCACAATGCTCGCTGATTCAAAGCTTCCTGTCCAATTTTGGAATGAGGCAGTGAATACAGCTTGTTATACGCTTAATCGAGTTCTAACAGTGAAACGACTCAAGAAGACAAGCTACGAGATCTTAAATAATAGAAAACCTAATTTAAAGTACCTGGAACCATTTGGGTGTCCGTGTACAATGTTGAAGAAGGATTCGAGGAAATTTGAGGAAAACGCTATCGAATGGTATTTCTTGGGATATGCATCTCCAAAGAAAAGGGTTTTTAATTTCACATCTGGTTGTGTTGAAGAATGGTACCATGTGGACTGTCAAAAGTACACAACTCCTCCTCAAGGGAAAGGTTCGGACCGGATGTTTGACTACGATAGTTTATTTAATTCTTTTACTCCTTCGACTGAACACATCGATGAAGATCTGTTTCGAGCATACTTTGAAGATCATTTGACCATTCCATGATCTTCAAGTTCTAATGAAGTTGAAGCTCAACCAGATGCTCCAACTGAAGAATCTCAAGTTGTTTCTCCAGTTGCTATTGATAATGTTTCTTCTTCTTCTTCTGATGATGATCAAGCTGAAATTCAAGTTATTGATCTTGAAAGTGATAATGTTTCATCTCCCGAGTTGGGTGAACATTACACTAACTTATTTGATAATGTTGTTGTTCCTGAGAATCCCACTCTTCGGATTCATGGATATCATCCACAGGAAAATATCATTGGAGAACTTGATGTGGGCGTTCGTACACGTCATCAAGTTGCTTCGTCAAGTGATAATAACATATTGTGTGCTTACACTAACTTACATTCTTCGGGAATTGTGAATATTGCTAAATTCAATTGCTTTCTATCTCAAGTTGAGCCAATGACAGCTCGTAAGGCACTTGAAGATCCTTCTTGGGTAGAAGCTATGCAAGAAGAATTACAGCAGTTTGCACGTTTGGGTGTTTGGGATTTAATAGACAAACCTGCTAGAGTTAAGAAAGCCATTCTGACTAAGTGGGTATTTAAGTGTAAGAAGGATGATCGAGGGGTGATTTTCAGAAACAAAGCACGTCTAGTGGTGCAAGGTTTTCATCAGCAAGAGGGTATTGATTATACAGAGGTATATGCTCCAGTTGCAAGATTAGAGTCGATTCGAATCTTCCTGGCTTATGCAGCTTATAAGAATATCAAGGTCTATCAAATGGATGTTAAAAGTGCTTTTCTCAATGGTGAATTACACGAGGAAGTATTTGTCCAACAACCACCTGGTTTTGAAGATCCTGATTATCCAGACCGTGTTTACCGATTAAACAAGGCCCTGTATGGTCTACATCAAGCCCCGAGAGCTTGGTATGGCACACTCGTCGACCATCTGACTGATAATGGCTTCAAACGAGGAACTGTTGACAGCACTTTATTTCATAAAACTGTTGGTGACGATCTTCTTCTAGTCCAGATTTATGTTGACGATATTATTTTTGGTCTACAAACGACACATTGTGTAAGGAGTTCGAGAAGTCCATGCAAACAAAGTTCGAGATGAGCTCGATGGGAGAGATGAATTTCTTTTTAGGGTTGCAGGTTCACCAGTCTACTCATGGAATTTTTATTCACCAGACTAAATATGTGAACAACGTCTTGAGCCGATTCAAGATTTCTGCCAGAAAAATCCCTTCAACTCCTCTTCCAGTATGGCACAATTTATCATCGGATGAATTGGAGGATTCCGTTGATCCTACCCTCTATCGTGCCATGATTGGTTCTTTAATTTATTTAACGGCTTCTCGCCCTGATATTATGTTTGCTGTTTGTCTTTGTGCTAGATATCAAGCAAGTCCACGAGTGACTCACCTAGCTGCAGTCAAGAGAATTCTTCAGTATTTGAGGGGAAATCCAGACATCGGGTTGTGGTACCCCAAGGATGATACTTTCGTTCTTACTGCCTACTCAGACTCAGATTATGGAGGATGCAAGATCAACTTCAAATCAACGACTGCAGGATGTCAATTTTTAGGAAACCGGCTTGTTTCCTGGTAGTGTAAGAAGCAGACAACGGTTTCCACTTCAACCGCCGAAGTTGAGTATGTTGCAGCCTCAAGTTGCTGTTCCCAGGTTTTGTAGATACAACAACATCTTCGCGACTACGGTTTGAAGTTTTTTACTACTCCTATTTTGATTGATAATTCTGCTGCTATTAGTATCACCAAGAATCCCGTACAACATTCTAAAACGAAACATATCGAAATTCGATATCATTTTATACGGGATTGCTATGAAAAGAAATTAATCGATCTTGAGAAAGTACATACTGATTTTCAGAAAGCCGATCTGTTTACAAAAGCTTTTGACAAAACGCGTTTTAAATTTTTGCTTGATTTAAACAAATTGAAGACCCTTGCTGATATCTTTAAACAAGGATGACTATGTTTATTTTCTGTCATATCTTTCTTTTAAAATTTATTTTGGTTTTTGGAAAAATTCCAAAATTTAAAAAAAAATTGTGATTTTTGTTCTTTAATGTTTTTCTCTTCAAATATTTAGAAAAAACCAAAAACTTTTTAAAATTTTGAAAACAAAAAAAAATGTGACTAATGTTTTGTACAGAAAAATCCGAAATTCAAAAAGATTGTGAAAGTGATTTTGTTTATAAAAAATTTTTTTGAAAAAGAAAAAATATTGTGTTTTTTAAATTTGTACAAAGAAAAACCAAAAAGATTTTTGGAGACGTTTTTAGATTATTTTCTCGCTGAAAATTACGTCGGTTATTTAAGTTTGTGAAGCATGCTTGCATGTCTTGGTCCTATGATTCACTTGTGAATTGATGGTTAGCCATTTATTTATAAACTTAAGTTAACTGGGGCGATTAAATTTATCTTTTCTTTATTTTATGCTCCTCAAAATTTTGAGTTTTTGAAGCAAAAAGAGAACATGATAGTACATTGATTACCTTGACCCCAAATTCAGCAAAAAGTAAGCTTAAAAGACTGTATGCTTAATTGCATTGGTGCATTGGTAGGTCTTAAAACAACCCAGTAGAGTAAATTATGTGATATAAACATAAAGAAACGCCAAATTGAAAGGGGTGTTGATCACCCAAAAGTCTCGGTGAGGATGGCAGAACTGTAATAACCAGTCATACTCAAGCCTTATATTTGTTGATCACCCAAAAATAAAATAAAGCAAATAACAAGGGTTAATATTCTGGACACTGTGAGTCTTTATGCGGCTTAACCATCTGGGTATTCATAAGCATGAATATTTCACTCGCCTTCTAGAGCAAACCCAAAGTCATTAAACTTGATCACCGCTGTACTTCGTACAATTTAAATTACTGACTTGATCAAAATCCGCTGTTAGTCATACAATTGTTCCTCCCTTGCGTGCGTCTTAATACCATTAAGAAACGGACCCCAGGGGATACAATGTATGTAAGCCGACAGATGGAATCGTGCATACTCACTCACAGTAAAGGAAACTTGATGCATTGCTCAAAATTTCAAAATAGGTATCAAAATTTTGATCAACAATATAATGGTTTAAGTCAAGTTGGGGTGATTTGGCAAAAATCAAATTAAGCTTGAACCGAGATTAGAGGCTGATAGTTTCTGATATTCTGTGCTTTAATTGAACTATTTAATCATATCACAAAAATACTTGAATGTGTGATATTAGATTTATGTGGATAACAATACCAATGACCGACTTATCGCTAGTCATAATATCGTTGAAATATAAAACTGTGATGGAAGGGCAATTTGGTCAATATGATTCTCTGCTCAAACTCAACAAAAATACAAAAATATGTACTGTTTTTGATAAAATCATTGAAAAACACAAAAAGATTGTCTAATTTTTAGCGGCCCGGATATTTTTTTTTTTAAAAAATACATTCTTTAAATTTTTGCAAAATACCAAAAATATTTTCGTCTTCTTTGTACAAAATACTTAAATAATTTTAAGTTATGGTTGTCGGGATAAAAGGGTTTCTCGATAACCTAATTTATTTATTTATTTTATTCTTTAATTAATTCATTTAATTATTTAATTTAAAATTAGATAAAAGAGTTTATTTTGTTAAAATCCAATTCGTTATTTATGGATAACGAACTAGGTGATTCTTTAGCGAACTAGCTTCTGGTTCGCTAACCTAATTCGCTTCTGCACTCTATAACGAATCATCCATTCGTTATGTATATTTAACGAATCGCGTCACGAAACAAGACTTGATTCGCTACTTTAATTTAACGAATCAACTAGCGATTCGCCAACATAAGGTAACGAATTGAGTTAGCGAATGGACCAATTCGTTAAATTTAATTTAAACAAATCTTCTGATTCGTCCAAGCTGTACCTTGGGTTGCGTGCTATGTTATATAAGACAATGAAAAAGGTTCATGTGAAGACAATGCCTCAAGATATTTATCTGTCTTTCAACCGTTGGTACTATGACAATCGTACTGGCGAGGCCGTTATTGTTCGTGGTCGAGGACTGTAGACCGAGCTCATCAAGATAATCGACCCGATGTGGTTGGTTAATTTATCAGAGACAGACAACGACGTGCTACGCAGGAAGCAGATTTTGTTTGAACGCCAAGAAGATTACGACCTGGCTATGCAATTCCAACGAGTTGTTCGTGTGTGTCACGATCATGGAATTCATAGTTGCAGAGACTGGCAGTCCAAGCGCTTCAAATAAGTTAAACACAAAGAGATCAAAACAAGGGGGTGTCTGTTAGTGCACGGTTTTGCGTCTAGAGTCTTTGTATTTATCGTTAATGTTTTATTTATTAATTAATGTAATATTTAATGTTTATTATTAACTAGTTCGTTAAGGTTAAGTCTAGTTCTCTAGGGATGTTAGCGAACTAAGACATTATAATGTATTCCCTCCTGATTCGTTAGGGGATGTTAATGAATCAGGGGTTAGTTCGCTATGTTAAATTATGTAACGAAGGGGAAGCTTGTTCGCTAGAGGATGTTAGCGAGCCAGGTCGCCTTCTATATATAGCGAACTACTGTTCACTTTAATGTAAGTTTTTGGAGAAAAGTTTTCAAAAGGAATTTTGAGTAATTGCTCTCTCTCAAGCTTCACCTTAACATTATTCGTTTAAGCTATTGATAATATATACCCATACATAACATTAAATCAAGGTTAATTATGAGCTAGATCTTTAATAGTGGTAATCGGATATTCACATATCTGAGATCTGTTTATTGTTATCGACTGTTAATCCGGGATCCAACAGTAACTATTTAAGACTTGTTATCTTTTGTATTAGTTAGGAAATGGGTGGACAACATTAAAGGTGTAGTATGTATTACACCTTATATTTTGTATATCCTTTGGTAGTAGTAGACCCCCCTCTCCCCGGGTCACCCACCCACTTTCTGGTTGTTTAAAAATTTTGGATTATGATATATTGATCTTTAAGTTATATATATGTTTTACAAAACTAACAAAAAAATGTTTATGTTAAAATAAATCATGCCACCTAAAAGAAGACAAACCACTACTAATAAAGGATCTGTATTACCATCTTCTCAAGAAGAATTAGCTCAATTAATCGCCCAATATGTACATGGCACTCGAACAACACGAGGCTAACCGTAATCCAAGTCAAACTACCCGAAACAAACTAATAACGGAACTGGAGACACTCTTAGAACCGAAACTCTAAACGGTAACCCCTCAAGAAGCATGGTGCTTGGATGTTCATACAGAACTTTTCAGTGTTGTGGCCCAAAAGAATTTACCGGAGCCGAAGGACCTCTAGAAATTGTCAGATGGATTGAGAAATGGGAGACTGTCATGAAAATTAGCAATTGCACACCTTTAGAAAGAAAAAAAGTATGGGGTGTGTTCATTCCAAGACGAGGCACTTGAATGGTGGAACTCCATAATCCAAAATTTAGGAGAGGGCGCCACTTACCGTATAACCTAGGAGGAACTGAAAGAATTGTTGTTAAAAGAGTACTGCCAAAGAAACGGACTTCAGAAAATTGAATACGAATTCTTACAGTTAAAGATGGAAGACGCTGATATCGGAGGATATACCTCGCGATTCAACGCATTGGCACGACTAGTACCCCGACTGGTTACGCCCGAATATGCGTAAATAGAGAGGTGCATCTGGGCTTAGCTCCCGAAATCCCTAGAATGGTCACCTCATATAAACCAACCACCATCTAGTCAGCTATAGAATTGGCAAAATCTTTGACTGATGATGCAGTTCGTACGGGAATACTGAAAGACATTGGGAAGAAAGCGGTCACAAGAGAACCAGCTAGTGTGAATCAAAAACCCGGCGAACTCAAGCGAAATTGGAATAGAAATTCTGGAGAACAATTCTAGAAGAACCATGGTGCCGGAAGGATATTTGCTGCTAACGTAAGAGGATCTTGAGGGAACTTTTGATAGACACCTACTTGCAACAAGTGCGGGAAGAATCACGCTAATGAATGTTGGAGATGCAACCTATGCAACCGGTTTGGTCACATAGCTCACGATTGTTATGCCAAGACCACACCATCCATTTCAGGAACTCAAAATTCGGGATGTTTTGAATGCAGTGTTATAGGACATTATAGGAAAGATTGTCCTAAACTCAAGAGTCAAAATGCTAAAGGCAAAGCATTTGAGATGAATGCGAAAAAAGGCCCGGAAGGACTCATCTGTGGTCACCGGTATGTTTCTCGTCAATAATCAATATGCTTATGTGCTTTTTGACACCGGAGACGACTTAAGTTTCGTTTCCAAACAATTCGAACCTCTGCTAGAAATAAAAAACAGTAAGTTAGATACCAAATATTCTATCGAATTAGCTAATGGAAAGTTAATAGAAACTAGTCAAGTCGCATGTAGCTGTAATATTCTATTAGCAAACCATAAGTTCAATATCGATCTTTTGCCCATCGAATTAGGCAGTTTTGATGTAGTTATGCGAATGGACTGGCTGTCCAAAAATGGAGCTGAGATAGTATGCTCAGAAAAGCTGGTTTGTTTACCAATCCAATAGGGTGAATTTCTAGCTATCCAAGGATATCAATGTAACCCTGAATTAAAGCTCACCGGTATCATGAAAACCTGTAAGATGCTATGCAAAGGATATCCGGTGTTTCTCGTTAACGTAGTTGATACAAAAGCCAAAGAATGAAAGATTTACGATATTCTTGTAGTTCGAGACTTTCCAAAGTTTTCCCTGATTTACCTGGATTACCTCCTCCACGACATGTTGAATTCAGAATCGATCTGGTTCAAGATGCTGCTTCGATAGCTCAATCTCTGTACATATTAGTACCGTCGGAAATGTGGGAGCTATCCAATCAACTTCAGAAGTTATTGGATAAAGGATTCATAATACTGAGTTTCTCACCTTGGGGAGCTCTAGTCATATTCGTGAAAAATAAAGACGGCTCGTTTCAAATGTGTATCGATTTCTGGGAACTGAACAAACTCACCATTAAGAATAGATACCCACTACCGAGAATGGAAGATTTGTTTGATCAATTGCAAGGATTCAGCTATTATTCAAAGATTGATATGCAATATGGATATCATCAATTAAGAGTTGCATAAGAGGATGTTCATCAAAATGCATCAGAACTCGATATGGCCATTATGATTTTCTAGTCATGCCATTTAGTCTAACAAATGCACCTGCTGAATTTATGGACCTTATGAATAGAGTTTGTAAGCCATACTTGGATAAATTCGTGATAGTATTAATCGATGATATACTCATTTATTCACGAACCAAGGAAGAGCATGGGCAACACTTGAAACTAATACTGGAGTTGCTGAAGAAAGAAAAATTATATGCCAAATTCTCTATATGTGAGTTCAGGCTTCGAGAAGTCCGTTTTCTAGGGCATGTAATTAATGAGAACGATATCCATGTTGATCCCACACAGATTGAAGCAATTAAGAATTGGAGGACACGAAGGTCTCCCACTGAAATGCGAAATTTTTTGGGATTGGTTGGTTATTACCGTAGATTCATTGAAAACTTTCCTTCCATAGCTCAACCTTTAACCCAATTAACCCAGAAATACAAGAAATATGATTGGACTGAGAAACATGAAGAAGCTTTCTAGCTACTTAAACAAAAGTTGTGTAGCACACCAATCCTGTCACTTCTATAAGAAACTGATGGATTCGTAGTTTATTGTGATGCTTCACAATTAGGACTCGAATGTGTGCTTATGCAACGAGATAAAGTGATAGCATATGCATCGCGACAACTCAAGGTGCATGAAAAGAATTATATAACCACGATCTGGAATTAGGAGCTATTGTGTTTGCTCTCAATATCTGGAGACATTACCTCTATGGCACTAAACGCACCATCTTCACTGATCACAAAAGTCTCCAGCACATATTTAATCAAAAATATCTTAATATGAGATAATGAAGGTGGGTAGAGCTACTCAACGACTATGATTGCGACATTCGCTACCACCCAGGTAAAGCAAATATTGTAGCTGAAGATTGGGACTACGATCCAGACAAGTCTTACAACTTCATTTTCGTGCATTGGGACTAACGATCCAGACAAGTCTTAACACTCGACTCCGCGATTCACAACGAGAAGCTTTGAAACCTCAGAACATGAAAGCTGAGAAATTACGAGGTCTTGAGTGTGAATTCATAGCGAAGTCTAATGGTACACTATACTTGATCAACCGAGTTTGGGTACCACTATATGGGAACTTGCGCAAGTTATTATTGGATGAAGCGCACAAATCCAAATACGCGCAAGTTAGTATAGGATCTCCAAGAACTTTATTGGTGGCCAAACATGAAAGGAGATATAGTGGTTTATGTTAGCAAGTTTCTGACATGCTCAAAAGTGAAAGTTGAACACGAGAAACCGTTTCGATTGTTACAACGACCTGATATTCCACAATGGAAATTGGAAAATATTACCATGGATTTTGTGACCAAACTATCAACCACCCCAGTAAACACGATTCTATTTGGGTTATTGTAGACCGATTGACAAAATCCGCTCATTTCATTCCCATCCGTGAGAAAGATAGTTTAGAGAAGCTTACAAGACTTTATCTGAAAGAGATTGTAGCTAAAGATGGTGTACCCGTTTCGATTATCTCTGACAGAGACGGTCTTTTCATTTCTTGATTTTGGCAATCCCTACACGAATCCATAGACACATAACATGATATCATTGAGATGATTT
This sequence comes from Bidens hawaiensis, assembly GCF_021521415.1. NCBI lineage: Eukaryota > Viridiplantae > Streptophyta > Magnoliopsida > Asterales > Asteraceae > Bidens > Bidens hawaiensis. The sequence goes on along the minus strand of NW_027491371.1, from coordinate 391,498 downwards.
TGGTCGGATGATGAATGTGTTGAAGATAATAACACTTTGTGATTTGATGTCTAGATGGCGTATATTTATCCATATATATTATTATTAAAAAGTGTTTTACACTTTATGTTGGAGTTTCGGTTGTAGTATCATTTTGTCTTCAATATCTTTGGATAGTACATGCAGTTTTACAACCAAATACAATAACATTTATTTTGACGTACAAAATCATTTTATAGATTTAACGAAAAATTTATGTTTTGGGAAAAAAAGGATAGTGTTAAATGGAAAGTGCAAAAAGAATTTTGCATATGATAAAATGATGTGTGTGAATATATATATATATATAAATTTGAATAAAAGTTTCACATAAATCGGGTTTTAAAAATAGATTTTCACCTACAACTAAATTTTGCAAGGATTGACAGAGAATCACCAAGGCTACACACCAAACAAATGAAGAGAAATGAATGTTTATACGCTGTCTAGACAAGGTGCACGATCGTGCACCGATTTAGTTAGTCAATGCTTCACTTTTTTCCGATAGATTTGCAGTTGATCTACGTGTTTGGCACAATCATGCACATAAAGTGCATGGTCGGCACTGTCGGATGCATCATTATGCATGGTCTGCTTGTGTTTGGGAGTCGGCACGGTGGTGCCTGACAATGTGCACGGTGATATCTCGGCACTAGCCAGCGCACTGGCTCCATCTTCTTGGCATACACGGTCATGCAAATAAGTGCTCGCTCGTGTCGAGTCATTTTTTTCTTGGAATTGTGCATGGTCTTTTTGGTTTGGCATTGTCGTGCGCATCTTGTATTTTCTTGATTTTTGTCCTAAAAACACCATATTTTCATCATTTCTTCTTCTTCAGACGGGCGGCCAGACCCGCAATTCGCAAATAAATCAGATAGGCACTATATTCAATGAATTTGCATGTAGTTTTAAGTAAATATGAGGATATTTCGATGTTAAAAGATGTAAACTTTGTGTTACATCAAACATTTCCACACTTGAACTTTGCTTGTCCTCAAGCCAATGAAACAAACTCCAAAATAGCAAGAATAACCCGCAAGCAATAATCAATCAAAGTTTAAAAGAGTTACAAGAAAGAAACTATTAATGTTACCAATCAAGACTAATAAAAATGAAGACATAGTCTAAAGAACATTACATGTTAGTTACCATCACATTCCCACCTTGCAAACCTCACAATGTTCACACACTCTTGACTATATTTAGTGATCATACATGTAATAGTGTATGTTTAGAACATTCGATGCCAAAACGGTGACCAAGCAAAGCATAGGATTGTTTAATGGTCAAATCCAACCAAAACATAAAAAGCATAAAACATGAGTACTTGAGGGTTGTGATGTGGCTTAGGGTTAGGGTGAGTATTTTTTTTTGGGAAAAGTGGTTAAACGGCTAAAAATTCAGAGCTAAGCTAGCTACAAAATAAGAACCAACTAATAAAGCTGAGTGGTTTAAATGAGTCGAGAGCTAACAGACCAAAAATTGCTCTTTGAAATCAAACTTAACCTAAATGTGATGAAGCAAATTTTTTATTCTTCTATTATTTTCTAGTAATGATTTTATTATACATACACAAATAGATACAAATTAAAATATATCTTGGGAGATAGAACTATGCTCCTAATATTCCCAAGTGAAAAAATACATAAAAATGAAATGGAAAATAAAAAAATGAACTTAGCCGAATCGGATTTCTAACCAAAAATGGCTGAAAAATAAAAGGTTTTATGGCTAAGTGGGCGATAAAAATAGGGAAAAATAGAAAAGACACAGGAACAGGCTAAACATGAGCTACTATAGGAATAATGTTGGGTAAGTGAAATATAAATGAAAAAATGGCTAGACATGGGGTTTATCCTAAATTCCTCAATGGTTAATAGAATGTATTTGTATATGGTCTTGAAATGCATGTCAAAAAAAAGTTCTACTTTAAAAGAATGTGATTCAATGGTTTTGAAAAGTAAGAATGTGAATCTTTTTGTTTGTCATGTTTAAAGATATGTCTTTTAAAAGATTTTCGACTATGATTGTTCTAAGTATTTTCGCTTCAGGACAATGCAATTAAAGTTTGAATTAAAAATTTTATAAAGGGTTCATTGCTGCAAATATTATTAAGGAGTTTTGCAAAAAAAGAAAAAAGAAAAAAAATAGACAAACAAACTTTAAATCCCCTCCCCACAATTGGATTGTACTACGACCTCGTTGTATAACAAAAAACTATAAAATCAAAGGGCAAGAAGAAGAACAGAAAACTCCCCTAATATGCAATAAACGGCCAAATAAGAGCCTCCAAAGACCCAACAACGCAAATGTGTGCCTCCATAAATATACAAAATAATAACCAAAGAAAAGTAAACCAATATAGATGCCACTAACGAACTCAATAAACATATCAAGTCCTATAATTCACAACAACACCATGCCCAAACAAGAACCACATCCATGATACAATCCAATCCATGACACAGTCTACAAACCAACAAAGTACTAGATAAAATAAAACCTATAAGTAAATCACATACATCAAGTACTACTCCCCCACATCATCAAATGCCGACCCAGAAGTGCCCTGCCCCGAATTATTGGCGAACACCTCGATACCGTATAGGTTGGGTGTGGGAGGCTACCCGGGTCGGATGTCATGAACTGGCATGGCTGAATGAGAATCTCCAGGTGAGTAATGTCGAACAAACCTGAGTGGCAACAAAACTATTGTTGTTGTGATGGGCCACCGCTAGACTGGACACACGATGAGGCCCAGTAAGTCCACGAGGGGGTGGCAGAAAGGGTGTAGTCATGGTGGGAGGCATGCACCTGTCCAGCTGAGAATAGCGACTCAAAGCTTCAACGTGTATAATCAGCAATATAATCAATCAAATGACGACTCTGCTCAATACGGAGCTCTTACTATGATATCTGAAACTGGTCGAATGGGCGCCACAATTCCTAATTAGAGTGTGACATCTCACCAGCATGGAACCCCCTTGATCGGGCATATCCTCATCCTTAGGCCATTGTAAATCCCAAATCCGACCGAGCTTGTCAAACAACAGAGAGATATTGCCGATCGTTCGGACCATATTCTAATACTTGACTGCTTATAGTCAATAAAGGCTCCATTACAGAGCTTAGTCAAATCTTGTGCCAAAGGAGATCAAAACACTTTCAACATTCGGGCTAACTCAGAAATAGTCGTGATGCTCAATAATGTCATATAGATGGAACAAATCATGAGAAACAACATTCCCCGAACTATCATCACAACCTCCGATGCAACGAATGATAGTGTGGTGTAGCATGCGGTGCTGGTGATCAAGTAGCTTAGTAGCATTTGAGAACCGATCACTATGATTCTCACCCATGATGTGCACCCAAAACGCGTCCTTTTTAGCGGTGTTCGAAAAATTATGCAACCCATTAAACAACTCAGTCTAAAGCTCCTCCTCAGAGTATAACCCGCGGTTGGCAAAAGTGGAAATGGACCATGTGTGCCACTTTCCAACCAACCAGATTTGCAACCCCCTCTTATCATACCCATCAATTCACAGGGCCTCGACTTGAAAAGAAGCGAGGAACTTGATGGTCAATTCAACATACACGGGATCTTGAATATTGAACAATCTCTGCCACGGTGCCGTCAACATTTCTTCAAAACGCTCACGTTAGTTAACTTCCTCAAACATCTAAAAATAAATGAACCGACCTGTTTCCATGCGGCTAGGCCGGTTGTCGACGTTGAATTGCAAAAATAGGTGATCAAGGTCAAACATCTGAACCAAAGAATGGAAGAATTAGCATAAAACCATGAAAAAACAAAAAAAACAAACTACTTAGTCAAGGTGCACGGTCACGCCAAGCCAATGCACGCCCGGTATGACCATAGGCATGACCGTGCTCGGCTAACTGATTGCTTGGTCTAAGCGAACATAACTATGCCAGGGACGGCATGATTGTGCCAAATCTACAGATGCAGTGGAGACGGGACGGTTTTGGCCGAATCAACACCAAACAACCAAATCACACAATACCGAACACACGTTAGGTAAATTCAACCTTAATGTTACGCCCAAAGGCGAGAAAACACAACAATCTAACCTTTAAAGGGTAAGATCTAAGAAACCCTAAAACTAACAAGAACAAACCCTAAAAACAAGAATATTGGAAAATGAAATGAGAGGGAAAACACACCTTGGATGTTTGATTCGAGGAAGGTATGCAAGACCTTGAATGAAATGGGGTGAAATTGGGTTGAGGGATTTTGAAAATGAGGAATTATGAAGTTAGGTGGATGAAAACAGGGTTAAAAACATGTTGCACAAAATTCGAGGAAAAGTGCACGACAGTTCCATGCAGGTGCATGAGCACGCAGTATCGAGGTGCACGCCTATGTCGGCGTCTTGTACGGCAATGCGATCTGACCTGCATGACCATGCAGTTTAAGTGTACCACCATGCCATGCTCTTGTAGTTTCTAAATTTTTAATTCCAAACACCATTTTGACCCCCGATTTTGACCATTATGAGTCCTAACCCGAAATATCAAGCTTGGAAGTTAATGCACGAACCCTAAAAAATGCAAAGATAAAGAATCCAACACCTCAATTCCAAAAATAAACGAGAAACAAATAAAAACACAAAATCTAAAGAAATTCCTAAAGATGCTAAATTTTGAAGGAGTCAATAGCTAGACTCACACTCCCCACACTTACTTCATGGGGTGGAGGGAGAGTACTTCCAATGCCACCTCGACCAGCTCACCCAAAGAGTGTTTTGAATGGTGACCGTTCACCTTGAAAATGTGTCTATCCTAATGGCCAATCTCAACAGTATCGTAGTCAAAAACTTCCCTCACACTAAAGGGGCCGGATCATTGACTTCAATTTCCCAATGAACAAACGAGGAAGAGAATTATTCAACAACACACCACCGCCCACTTATAAGTGTTTGTGGTCCTTCAAAGGGGCGTCGTATAGCTTTTTGGTTCTTACCTTGTAAATTTTTGAATTTTCATAAGCTTGGCCTCTCAACTCTTCAAGCTCATGACTATGAACAAACCACTTTTTGCCCATGCATGCAAGATCAATATTAGCACTTTTCAAAGCCTAATAGGCCTTATACTCGAGCTCAACAGCAAAATGACACGCTTTACCATGCATCAATTTAAACGGTGACGTACCCATCATTTTCTTGTAAGCGGTCGGAAGCCCCCGAAGCGTCATCCAATTTCTGTAACAAATCCTACGGTTCTTACTAACTGTCTTCCCTACAATTCTCTTCATGCCCCGATTGGTAACCTCATCATACATGCTCTTCTGCGATTGATATGGTGTAGAGAAGCGATGATTAGCACCATATCGGACAATTCCTTTTCCAGTTGGGCATTACAAAAGTGTGTCCCACGGTCACTAATCAGTTTGTTGGGGTAACAAAGCAAGAAAACAACTTCTTTAAGAATTTCACCACATCTCTAGCGTCATTTGTGGTTAAGGCTTGCACCTCGTCCCACATTAAAACGTATTCGACGGCTACTAGGATGTAATGGTGGCCAATAGAATTTGGGAAACGTCCTATGAAATCGATTCCCTACACATAAAAGATCTCACACACTTGAATCAATCGTTGGGGCATCTCATCTCGTGATGAGATGTTGCTTGCTCTCTTGCAAGCATCACAAGACTACACCATGTCATGAGCATCATGGAATATGGTTGGCCAAAAGAAACCAGCATCAAAGACCTTATTCGTAGTAGATGTGGCTCCATGGTGTCCTCCGGTCGGGCCCTCGTGGTAGTGTCTTAGGATTTTGCATGCTTCATCATCATACACGCACCTACGCACGAGCTGATTGGCCCCAACACAAAACTAACAGGGATCCTTCAATGTTTCCTGGCAAGAGCTTAAGCCTACTGCTCGCATAGGACCCAACTAGTTGTTTGACTATGACTACCTGTCCAATTAGTTTCATCTCATGTCTACCTCCCAATCAACAAGTGCTCATGTTCCAGCCTCTATACCTGATCCAGTGTTGATTCAAGCGATATCTAACGGCTCGAATGATGTCAATATGTCTGTTGTCCCTTCCAGCAGAAATCAACTATCATCGGCCCCACCACCAGCTATCGTCGATCCTTCTTATCAACCTGATGATACAACTGATTTTGTAAATGTTGAAGAGGCTTCTGATTCGGATTCAGATTCAGATGACTCGTTCATGTCAGCTGACAATGTGGAACCAAATCAGACAGAACCTGCAACAAATGTTCAGGCAATACCTAGTGTGGTTGAGTCTGTTCCCATCCCTGTCTCATCAAATGTCGATCTACATGTTGTTGCTAAACAGACTACTGCCGGTGCTTCTAACAAAACTGCCTCCACTCCTGTTCCGGCAGTTGATGTTCAGTTCATTGAGAATCTCTAGGATGGTCCTATCGCTCAAGAGCATGTTTTTGATTAGCTTGACATCGTTCAGCCGGCCACTGATGTTCTGATTAATTCCCCAAGTATATTCCATCCAATCTAAAGCCTGATAGTTGAGCTTCATGTGGAACCTATCGTTCAGGTGGAACAAATTCGTCGGTCACACAAGACAGAAATAATTATTAGCTCTCCCTCAGCTGACATCCGAACAAGGAGCAAATATGGTAAATTAGCATATGCCTTTTTTCATGTTTTATTTCACCTGTCAAACCGAAGGACTACAAGTTAGTTCTTAAGGAGAATTCCTGGGTTTAGGTTATGCAAGTAGAACTGTTATACTTCAAGAAGCTTAATATGTGGAAGCTAGTTAAGAAGCCAAAGAACAAGAAACTAATTGGTATAAGATGGTTGTTAAAAAAACGGACGATAATGGGGTAATCATAAGAAATAAAGCACGACTAGTAGTTCAAGGTTTCTCTCAGGGTGAAGGTCTTGATTACGATGAGTTTTATGCTCTGGTTTCTAGGCTCGAGGCAATTCATCTAATCTTGGCCAATGCATCATACATGAACTTCAAAGTGTATCAAATGGATGTGAAGACCGCCTTCTTGTAAGGAAAAGTGTAAGAAGAAATTTATGTCAAGCAACCGCCAGGTTTTGAAGATCCTGAATGTCCAAACTATGTTTACCGTCTTTATAAAGCTCTTTATAGCCTTTATCAGGCACCTCGAGCTTGGTATGATACCTTAACAGAACATCTTTTGAAGAATGGCTATAGAAGAGGTGTTATTGTTCATACACTATTTATCAAGAAGGTGAAGGACAATCAGATTCTTGTCCAAATGTATGTTCATGATATTATCTTTGGACAACATGTGACAAACTATGTAGAGAGTTTTCAAATATCATGCAGATTCGGTTTGAAATGAGTTTGTTGGGGAAATGACTTTCTTTTTGGGCCTTCAAGTTGAACAAAAGACGTGCAGGATTGTGATTTATCAGGAGAAATACGTTCACGAAGTTGTTCATAAGTTTGGGTTCAAAGATGCTGAATCCTATGTCACTTCGATTGCTACTAGACCACTCCAGGTCCATTGGGAAAGTCAGTCAATCAACACCTTTATCAGTCAATGATTGGCTCCCTGATGTACCTCACTGCAGACAGGTTAGACATTATGTTTCCTACATGTCAGTGTGCAAAAATTAATGTGATCCAAAAGAATCCCACTTAACCGATGTCAAGCGTATCTTTTAATATCTGAAAGAAAAAGCATTACTTTGGTCTTTGATATCCCAAAACACTCTCCTTTAGTGCTAACGCGTTCACCGACTGTGATTAAGGTGGGAGCAATATTAACCGAGTTCTGGAGGATGTTAGTTCCTGGGAGACCGGTTAATTTATTGGGAATGCAAGAAACGTGTCACCGTATACTCCTCCACAACTAAAGCAAAATACATTGTCGCATCTGCCTGCTGCTCACATGTGATATGGATCTAGCATGAGCTGTTGGATTACTGTTTGAATTTCTTTAACACCCCTATCAAGTGTGATAACGAAGCAGTGGTTTGTATTGTCAAAACCCGGTCCAACACTCTAAGACAAAACATATTGACTTCCGAACACACTTCATTTTTGATTATTACGATCGGAAACTTTTCAATATTGAAATGGTTAACTCAGATCACAACTTTGCATACCTTTTCACAAAAGCCTTTGATTGTGCCCGATATCTATATCTTGTAGAGTCGCTAGGCATGATTTTTTTTATTAAATTTTTTTCTCTTTATGTGTTTTAAAATTGTAAATATATTTTAAATTTGTCACAATTTAAGAAAATTGATTCGACCTTTGGAAATATTTTTTTCAGAAATTGATTCGACCTTTGGAAAATTAAAAGAAATTGTCTTTAATGATTCAAGCATATGAAAATAGTATATCAAAAGCCAACAAAATCATTTCTTGATGTGTAGATAGGCTTGGTAAATGAGAAGTGTCATAGTGATATAAACTAAATTATTCGCCTATGCTAGTGGTTTTACCTTTATGGAGCGGTTATATGACTCCACGCTTAAGTCATATTGATGAAGGCAAAAATGTTATTAGTCAGTCATACACGATCCTGTTAGTGATGATCGCCGTAAATTACTCTTGATTTGATATACATAATAAAAATCAATATGAAAATGCAGAAAAATACAAAGTGCTTAAAAGAGTTTAAATTCAACACAAAATGTTGACAATTCTCAACACGAAAAGTTGATAATTAACAAACAAAAAGGGGCATATCATAACCACGTAAAGTGGGGCACACAAGTAAGCCCTAAACACTATATGAAGGCATGTAAGTCTGAACTTGGCAAGTAAGTCCATAGTTCAACCTTTATTGTTTGTAATTGTTTGCAAAAGTATAAATTAGCTCAAAATTTTTTATCAATCATTAGGGGTCGGAGTTAATTCGGAATGATATGATAAACACAAACTATACTCGAGGTATGATGTAGTCATTAACATGTTGTATTAAACGAGGGCCACATAAGTATTATGTCTAATACATACCTTAATGTATCACATTGACATCAACATACTTTTTAAGTTTAAAGTGGATGAATTATATCTACAATTGACTTTGGTTTCTGGCATAATAACATTGAAATAGAAGTGTGATCTAGTACGTTAACGGAGAGTTTGATTTCATGTCATGATCTTTCTCACCAAAAAACTGTAAGCTTTTAATTATTATAATTAGTATATAATATATAATATTAATTTCATCTTTACTCCAAATTGTTTTTAATTTTTGTTTTGTTTTATTTTATTTTCTTGTTTTAACTTAAAATTTTGTTTTAAGTAGGTTTTATTTTATTTTTATTTTATTTTTGAATTTACCTTTTAATTTTAATTTTAATTTTATTTCTTTTATTTAATTTTAAGTTTGTTATTTATGGCTCTATGTTGACGGTCCATATTACAAATGTTGTTAAAGAGACGACCGATAAATATATATCTTGTATATATTTAAGTGATTGGATTTAGTGTATAAATATTTTTCATGTTTAAATATGTAAATATCTTCATAGATCGGGGTTGAGAGTGTAAAATCATTAAAAACTCGAGAGGTTTTGACCCTATCTCCAGACATGCTGGGGCAACAAAAATATATCTTTCACTTTATTCAGTCACTTTTCCCAAAAGTACTCAAATATCACTCTCTCTCTCTCTCTCATCCATTGCCTCTTTCATTCAAACCCTAAACAGTCAATCTGCTTTGAATCTTTGTTACTTACACTTGATAATCATCATCTATGGATCCTTTACCTTCGGTATATCATCCTAGTTCTTGTTTATGATTATTGTGCTTGTTCTTGGTGTTCTTTACGGTTGAAATGGAACCATCATAGAATCGTAAGGACCTTTTATTTTATTGTTTGCTTGAAATGATGATACGATCTTGTTATCACAATCATAAGGGATCTTAGGACTATTTAATTGAGTTTTTATTATGATTTGTATAGTTTTAGGTTTTAGGATGTTTTCGGACCGCTTTTGGTCCGATTAACCCTTGAAATGTTTATGTATGTGTGTTAAAGTAGTCTAGAAACTTATATCGGGGCCGGATGTACAAGTAATTGTGTTTTTGGACAAAGTGATATGTTTGAATTGAATTTAAGATTAATCGAATCGAATTTCATTTTAATCGAATCAAGTTCCAGACTCGAATCGATTCGTTTGAAACTCGATTTAATATGTTTGAAACTTGATTTGATTCATTCAAAGTTGGACATTTTTATGATTTTACAAGTCAAAAGGATTCAAAGTTAGTATAATTCCAGTCCAATCGACTCTCTGAAATTTAAATCTAATCGAACAAATTTAAATCGAATCGAGTCTCCAAACTCGATTCGATTCATTTTATACTCAATTCGATTCGTTTTATATTCGATTCGATCCATTTACACTTTGAAATTTTCTACCAATAATATCCAACTCGATTCATTAGAAGCAAAACTTGATTTGGTTCATTTTTCCTTTACATTTTACAATTTTTTTTGTTTTATCTTTTCATGCATTTTATTTTTTTATTTGTTGTAGGGATTACTTTATAGAATAATAACCAAGTTTGAAATTATTCCAATCAGATCACTTATAAAATCTTTTGTTCAAATCAAGTCACTAAAGTTTCTTTTTCATTCTAATCCAAGATATTATACTTGATAGCAGGTTATATAGTGTTTTTGTTATTTTTAAATACTTTGACATTGCAAAATATTTTATTTTTATTTGATAAAATTAGTAAAAACTGAGAAAAAAAAATTTTAATTGTGAAAAACTGCCAATAAAAACTGAAAAATTGCAAAAATTATAATAATAATAATAATAATAATAATAATAATAATAAGATTTTTTTGGCAGTTTTACCGATATATTTCTTTTTTTTTTTTTTTTGCAATTTTATGCAATTTAAACTTTAGTGACTTGTTGGAACAAAAGTTTTTATGAGTGACCTGATTAGAACAATTTCAAAACTTGCTTACTACTCTATAAAGTATTCCCTTTATATATAACCTTGTTCTTATAACTCAATTATCAATCTTTATGATTTGTTTTAGGATATATTTGTAGCAACATAACATGTATTGTCTGCTTGACATCCCCCGCAAAAAGAAGTACAAATGTTTATATCAATGATCAAGGGAATTTGGGAATGTCCAATTATGCATGTTATCTCAGTCAACGCGGAGATTCATACTTGTTGGGTTGAAGAGTTTTGGACGAAGGCAAGCACTGTGAAGAACGATGACTCTATTACAAGTGAGGTAACTAAGGATGTTGTTCGTAGAGCCCTTAACATCAAGGATGCACCACATCACTGTTATGAACGCATCCAGAAAAAGGACTTGGAGGGTTATGTTACGAACATTGGGTACGATGTAAATTGGACTACTTGTGAAAAGAGACACTTGCCGCCGTATTGAAGTTTCTTTTTCACATTATGGCTCACTGTCTATCTGAACAGAAAGGAGGATTTGATAAGCTGAAGATGCAGTGGGTTAGGGTAATGGCCTGCTTGACGAACAAGGTGGAATTCAACTTCTCTAGGTGGTTCCTTAAGTGCATGCAATCTAATGTACTTTCAAAAAACATCTGGATGATGTATCCACATTTTGTTAACTTATTCTGGACGATTTGATGCCAAATGTTCCAAGGCAGGTCTACCAGAGGAGCATGATGATGAAGGAAATGTGATACCACCCACCGAACCTCACCATGCCAATATGGTGAAGCAAACTGTGTTCAAGGCGATGTTAGAGCATACTGGTAAAGGCGGTTACAAGTATCAAGGTGATATGCCCGGTACTAAGTTCGGTTTATTTGCTGAAACCAAAACTGATATTAAAGAGATGAGTGAGGAAGAAGGTGATAATAGTGGAGATGATGACGGTAAAAGCGGTGTTGACCAAGAGCATGATAGTGAGGCTACCGGTGATTCTAACACTGACCTCGAGGGTGAACACCGTACCAAAAAGCTTCATGACAAAAAAGGAAAGCTGTCAGTAAGCATTCTACTGGTGGTTTATCCCAACAATAGGAAGAGGAAGAAGAAGAGGAACCTGAGCGGCGTCTTAAACGTTAGAAGAAAGCCAAGGACTTCAAGAAGTCTGGGCCTTCAAAGATGCCTACATCAGTTAAGATAATCTTTCCTACTGCTTCCACTGTGAGACAACCCCCACAAACCGCCCAAGCCGGCCAACACCAAGCCTCATCAACCACCCTGTCCCACACCATAGAAATCCTAAAAGTCAAACAACTTTAAGGGTCGAGATTCAAAACCAAATACAAAACCAAAACCAAAACCAAACCCACATCTAGGACACTCCACGACTCACCAATAACCTCTCCTGAACAATCCCCCACTCACAAAGACCAACCCATACAAGGTCTTCCCATACCACTAATAACCGAACCAGAAACCGAGCCTACCCATACCTCACCCATCCAACACCTCTCTCCCCACCTAGGACTACCTCACCAATATCATCCCTATTTAGTTCCAGCTTTACCTCACCACTTAAGGGAACCACCTTCTGGTCGACTACCTTTACTGCCTCACCCACTACCTTACCCATAACCAGCCTTATCCAAATATCCACCGAACCCACAAACCTACCTCTAGTGCTAACCACTAGTGGTGTTCAAAATCGGATATCCGGACCTTTCGGTTAGCGGATTTCACTATCCGAATCCGTATCCGAAATTTTAGATATCCGAAGTTCGGATAATTAAATGGATATCCGATTTAGAAAAAAAATCAAAAATTAAAAAAAACATGTCAAGAATCCAACTTTAAATTCTATTAAAAGAAACAAACGTTTTCATCAATCTCTAAAAAAATAAAAATTACATTAAAAAATTCTATAATCTTACATTTTCATCAATTTGTAAGTAACCAAAGAAACAAATATTAGCACATATATGTGTATAGGACTAATCGTTAACATTAGGTGGATGTGGGAATTGGTTTCAAGATACAAGCAATCTTCGAAAGTCGGCACCCAATCGTCTACCGCCACTGTGCAGATGTCCACCGCCACCGGCAAGATCCGGCGGTGATAGGAAAAACAACAAGTCACCACAATCGGAGGACTGGCGGAAGCGGCGGCAAGATCTAAAAAAAGTTAGAAGGGATGGAGCTTTAAGTGCCGCTGGTGATGTTTCAGTTTTGAAGAATGGTAGGGATTGAACAGTATACTTATTTATAACATGATATCTAATAAATAAATGAAAAAACATGTATTTAAGTTTTTGGACATTTCGGATATCCAAAATATCCAAAAATTCGGATATCCGAGATTCGGATATGCGAAACTTCGGATATCCGAATTTTCGGATAGTTCGGATTCGGATTTTCGAATTTTCGGATACGGATTAAAATTCGGATATTTTTGAACACCCCACACCCATAGCTACCCAAACCATAACCATACTTACCCAAACTAATCCATATGTTCAATCACACCACCCGTAATCACCCAAAGTCCGGTCATCTTGGCCATTCCTTTATCCAGTGGGAAGTTCACGAGTTCCCTAGTCTACCGGGATCCTATATTTGATAGGATTCAAGCTCTGGAGAAATCAAACGAGAAGAGAGTGAAACATGAACACCTGATGATCAAGTTTATGTAAGAACAACAAGACATGAACGATAAAATGATGAAAGAAAGAAACACTCTGGCTTTCTAGGGTTGCTCAGTTGGAGCAAGACAAGAAGGTAGTAGAGCCCTGATTGAGACTCAACGTCTGTGGATGGAGACTCTCCAAAACCAAGTCAATAATCAACACTCAATGTTGATCAATCACTATTGAATGCTGAGCGCCATGATAGGGTGACGCGTCTTAGGTCGAGGGTTTCACTTCTTGAGACTGATCTACCTTCCTGTTCAAACCTTGCACAAAATTTGAGGAGAGAGTTAGAGTCTGGTGTTGACAAGACGATGATTGAAGTTGAAGGACTTGACACTCGGGTTCGTATCTTGGAGGGTGAATCCAGTTCTTCACAGAACATTGAAACATTGACTGGAGAAAACGCCGACTTGCGAGCCGAGATTGAATGACTTAGACTCCAAATCAAGCAACATGGCCGCTTTTCTACTAATCGAAACACGGTCAATGAAGCTCTCATTAACCGATATCTTGCTGCCATTGAGGTGATGAAGTTGACAAATGAGGATATGGAAGATCTCAAGAACCGTATCAAAGCAGTTTTCTGAAGCTGGTCTGACTCCGATGATGATGATCATGATGATGATGATGATAATGATGTTGTTGATGATGATGATGATGTTGTTGATGATGATGAAGATGATGATAGCAAAGGGAAAAGAAGACAATATGCTTTTCCCGATCTTGTTGCTAATGCTCGCAATGTTGGTTCTAGGGACGGCGCAAGCTGTAGTGGAGTCAAAGCTGTTGATGGTGCAAGTGGTAGTGGTGTTAGTGGTGGTGTTAGTGAGACAACAATGGTCGTCGGTACATTTGTTGGTACTAGCATGCTTGAAACCAATGTCGCTTCTCTTGTGAGTGCTGAGACCGTTACAGTGTTTGCTCCGGATGTTGGAGTAACCGGAATTGTGAACGAGGAGGAAGTTGAGAAAGAGGAGGACGATGTTAAGGAAGATGAGAATGAAGCTAATGTGGAGGATAACAATGAGGATGATGATCCTTATGATAGTTTCGATGAACCGCACAGTGGCGGTAATGGTGATGGTGGTGTTGGTGGCGATAATGGAACGAGTCAACCACAAGATGACTCGCCAAAGGATGTTTTCGATGATGATCTCGGCAAGAAAATAAAGGATGCTGATGTTGCACTAGAGGAAGAAATTGCCTATGTTTTTAATGTTTCTACTTGTGTATGTACCAAGTCTCCAACTTAAGAAGCTGTTGAGGATGATGGAATAAACTACTCACCAAACTCAAACACTCTGGTTCGTAGTGACAAAGCGGATCAAACTCTGGAGCCAGTCGTGGTGATGGCTCTTCCGGCAATAGGTGGCGAATCATCTCAACCGTCGAGGAGAAGAATGAAGAAAATACACTGCATCACCAGAGTTTCCAATCCTCGAGACCATCTCTACCCTTATCACGACAACTCCCCAAATGGTACGCGTCCAGCAAGACATGGGCAATCCTTCGTGCCAATGGGGATTTGACCAAAATGCACTACACAGACATGCATACACTGTTGATCTCGACATGAACTACTTTAGACGATTCGTGGGTCAAGGTGCAAGTGAGAAGAAGCTTAAGGAATGGTTTATGAGATTTCTGAGCCAAGAGTGGAAAAACGACTATCCTAATTTCAAGCACAACAAGGGTAAGTCGTGCCGTCACCCAACTGAGATTGATCTTATCTCAAGAAAGAAAAGAAAGGCCAGGAGATACAAGACACATAAAGATAGGAGGCCAATCAACCATGGAGAACGATTGCTACCCAACATCTTTCATGACTTCATTTGTTGGGAATTCGACAACAACACCGGGGAAGTTATCATCCACTGCAAACGGATGCACTTCCTCCACTTCTTTGGTGAGCACGAGATGGCCGCCCTCAACAAAGAAGATCTTTTGAAGTTGTACAACTTTCCATTAGGCACATTCGAAGACGTTCGTCGAGACAACACTAACATGATAGTTGAGTAGTTCAACAAGTTCGTTCATTTTCTTGTTGACAATCAACTATACGAAAATGACGAAGGCTTTGACTATGAGACCTACTAACAAAAGCTACCAGAAAAAATACAAAAGACTAGAGAGATTATAGGGCCCATCTTATTAATTAGTCTTTTGTATTTGTTTACTCTATTTTCGATGTATCAAGTTAGCTTGTCGGTTGTATGTTTGGGCCTGAGGTTATGTAATATTGAGCTCATTGGGTAGTGAATAATGGAAGTAAGCATGACATTGCTTCACCTATAAAAGATGAAGCATGCACATGCTAAAACAACCTTTTAAAAAATCTCAACCTTATCCTCTCACCAACTCTCTCCCTGCTCTCTTTTTCTTTCCATTTCCAGAAATAATCCAAAACTCGCAAGATCCAAGATCTCGGTTGCTTACTAGTGATTTCTGCTAGATAGTAAGTGAGTCTGATTGAAGAACTTGTTGTTTGATTCATTTTTAGGGCCTACACACATTTTCTAGAATACATAATTTGTTTCAAAACAACACATACTAATGTGCAACATACAACAACTGGTTAACCACATTACTACCAATCAAAACAACATCTACTATTCTCAGCATTTACTAATTACTTTTTTGGTTTATTATCGTTACCATACGAACCTAATGTTGATTAATACCGATCAACCACGTGTCGTAGCATCAACACAACCACTACAAGAAAATGAACCTCTTGCAACCCTCGTAAAATGTTGCATTAGGCCTTTAAAGAGTTGCATTAGGCCTAATGCAACCTTTTATCAAGGGTTGCATTAAATGGAATTGCATTAGACCTAATGCAACCTTTTTGTTAGGTAACACAACCTTTTTTGAAAGAGTTGCATTTAGTATTCAATTTCAAACAACTTAATTAATAAATAAAAATATAGGTAACACAACTTATAAAAAATTAAGTTGATCAAGTTACATGGTTACTTTCTTACACTCAGCCCTAACAAAATGCATAAATAATATTCCTAACAACTTAATTAATAAATAAAAATTTAGGTAGAGATTGCACGTTAACATATGGTTACAATGGTTGATTTGCTTTGTACGTCGTTTCTCAATAAACTACTTATCAAACGTTTCAGGGATTGAAACAACCGTCCGGTTTCTATTTTATTTTTTTTATTATCATATACTTTACTCATTTGATTCCTTGTATCCAAAAATTCAAATTCAAATATTAATTAAAGTTAATCTTTATAGATATGAAATATTATTTAATTAATTTTGTGTTTGCTTTACACAGATACAATAAATTATAAATTTGAATAATATCCTTTTCAAATATATGATATCTTACACTTTTAACATCAATGCATTAAAGATGGACAAAAACTATCTTATTTCTTTTAATGGAGATGATTAAAATTGCAATTGGGTTTTTTTTGTATATGGTAAGGTAAAAAACAAATAAATAAAATAAAATTGATGGTATGTGACGACGGTGGTGGTAACGGTTGTTTTGGGAGTCAGTGGTGGTCGGCGATGGTTAGCAATGGCAGGTGACGATGGTGGTGGAAGTGGTGGGTGGTGGTAGTCGTGGGGGTGGGTGACGTTGGTGGGCGGCAAACGGTTATGGTTGTTGGCGGTAGCGTGGTGGGTGCGGGTGGGGATAGGGATGGTGGTAGGCAAAAACTTTCTATACTTTTTTCTGTCACTTTCATTTTAAATAAGAGTTTCATATAAATTTAATAATACGTAACATTTCTAATAAAAGCTGCTATTCCAATCAAATGTGCAACCTTCTTTGAAAAAAGCTGCAACTTATAAATAAAAAGGTTGCTATTTTAATAAAACTTTGCAAATTTTTTATTAAATGGTTGCGCTAGATCTACTAATGCCACTTGTTGGTGCATAAATGTCAGTAGTTCATAGTCTAGTGTCTGTAATCGAGTCTGTAATGTTATTTATGTTTTTGTTTAAAGCGAAGTTGTTAACAAGTTCGCCTAGGCGAACTTGTTGAACAAGCGAAGTTATGGACAACTTCGCCTGAAATGAACATATCAGGCGAAGTTGTCGTGTATATAAAGTCTTAGGTTACGGCTTTGTTAGTGTTGGTTAGTTGTTCAGTGAATCGTGTGATAGTTGTTAGAAGTTTTGGTTAACGAGTCTGTAACAGTGATATCGTATCACGTGTTCGGTTATCAATATAACGTGTACGTTTATCGTATCGTGTTTGTTTGATTTGCTTTCTACATTCGTAACGATCTACGCAGGGATTCCGCACCTGAGTAGACCGCGATATCTCGTGTGATCCGTCCAGGGAACCTACAATTGGTATCAGAGCTTTTCTCGATTGTGTGGTTCGGGATATTCACGCGGGTGTAGAAATCGTCCCGTTTCGACTATTCGCGGGACGTGTTTTCTGTCTTATTGATCATTCTTACCTCCTACCATCGTGTTCAAGCTTTTACACCGTCAAAAACCTTGTTAAAATCCGATTTACAGATCTGCAAAAACTTCGTGTTCATCAGGCGAAGTTGCCGTCACTGTTCGTAGGGTTTCGGCGAAGATATAAGGTTAAGCGAAGTTATCCACAACTTCGCCTACCTTCTCAAGTTCGCCTAATTCAAGCGAAGTTCTCTACAACTTCGCCTACCTCTTAAGTTCGCTTACCTTAAGCGAAGTTAAGAATCAGCGAAGTTCTCTACAACTTCGCCTACTTCAAGCGAAGTTATCATTAACTTCGCCTTTTTTTATAAAAAAAATAAAAATAAAAAAAAAAATAAAAAAATAATTTTTTAGGTCTCTTACTTTTCGGGAAAGATGTCGTCGATCAACATCTCTGAGTTAGTGAAGATGGAAGTTGAAGCTGGGTCAGTTACCAAGGCGCCAAGATTGCTGAAGGGAACCGATTTCGTTGCATGGAAGGATCGGTTCATACAATACGTCAAATACCAGGATGCGAAGATGTGGGTATGCATCCAGGATGGTTATATTCCACCAGTTATGGAGTATGAAGGTCGGGATCAAATTAAAAAGTATAGTAAAATGGAAGAGGAAGAGAAAAAGATGTATGAGGCCGAGAGCAAGGCTCATGCTGCAATTACTATGGCTCTTCCTCAAGAGATCCTTCATACGTTCAGAAAGTATACATCAGCAAGAGAGCTTTGGGAAGCTCTTGAGAACAGATTTGAAGGGAATGTAGGAATTTGTGCTTCAAAGATAAAATTGCTCAAAACCCAGTTCTCAGTCTTCAAGTATTTGAAGAATGAATCCTTAGATGATATTATCACTCGATATTACCATCTGATGACTGAATTGAGCAACTATTCCATTTCCTACCGATAAGAAGAAATAGTTGAGAAGCTTCTAGATGCTCTCCCACCAAAATGGGAGATGTACACGTGTGCTGATGAGGGAAGACAAGGACTTTCCCACATATGATCTTGAAACGGCAGTCAACAAGCTCAGAACCTTTGAGCTTAACATGGTCAGGAAAGAGACACCTATGGATCAGGTCCAAGATCCAGGTATGTATGGAGCTAAAGTCAACTCTAGCTCAGTATCGAAGACTGAATCTGCTGCCTACTACACAAAGGGAGAGTCGGGCCCCAACTCATCACATGAGGGGCATGTGTCAGTTAACACCAATGGGGATGTTTGCTATGTAGCAGCTGGATCGAGTGGTTCTCAACCCCAGGTAAGCAAGAGTAGTTGCTCTCCAAGTTCTCCCAGCAACAACTACTCCAAGATGCCTATGAGCGTCAAGTTTGCTGAAGAGCAGTTTGGTCTCTATGCTTCTTTCATTGCTTCCTATGAGAACTACATTCAAGGGAAGATTGTTGATCCAGCTATGTTGGATGAAGATTACGATCAGATTGATGCTGACGACATGGAAGAAATGGATTTACAATGGCAAATGGCCATGATCGTGAGAAGAGTAAAGAGGTTTATGAGAAAGACGGGAAGGAAGTTTGTCGGTGGAAAGCCGGGGTTTGACAAGGCAAAGGTGAGATGCTACAATTGTCAACAAAACGGTCACTTTGCAAAAGAATGCTGGAATGAGCGTGTGGAACGAAGTCAGGGTAGGTCTCCACAGCAAAGTGAGGGTAGAAAAGATTACAGTGCCATGATGTCTAGAGCAGATGGTGAATACAACTGGAACCTGCTTTCTAAAGAAACTTTTGAGCAGGCAAATTTGGCAAAGGTAGAAACTGAAGAAAGTGAGAAGGTTACCAGAGAGGAAAAAGCTCTAATGGCAGACGTTAATGACCAGCTCTCCGAGGTATGTTCTAAACCAACTTGTTCAAAATGTGAGAACTTGTCTGAGCAACTAGCAACCATAACCGATCAGTAAGTTAGGTTGGATGCTGAATTTAAAACCTTAAAAGAAGATCATCACTTTATTAAATCAAGAGAAAATAATTATAAAATTAAAATAAAAGCCTGTGAAAAAGATGTTAAAAGCTTAAAAACAAAACTTGCTAAAAAAATTGAAGTGATTGATTTATGTTATGAAGTTTTGGAAGAAAAGACCAAACTAATTGCTGAGAGAGAAAAACAGATTACTGACCACCAGGTGAAAGTGGTGGAACTGAATCGAAAACTGGAGCAGTTCAGAAATTCTTCTGCTATTCTTGATCACCTTGTTAGTGATCAAGGTTCCTCTGCTAAGAGAGGAGGAATCGGTTATCATGAGGTTCCACCACCCTACAATCACAATTACACTTTTAACCCTAGTGTTCAGAAATCTGTTGACTTTGAGGTTGCTCAGACAGTGCCAATTAAAGTAACTGTTAAAGAACCAAATGTTAGTAGAGGCGAAACAAGTTCGCCTGTTTCAAGTGTTGAAATTTCTGATCAAAGTCCAGTCTCGTCAGATTCGGATAAGTCATCCGAGTCTGGTAAGGTAAAAGAGGAGGTTGTGTTACCCAAGAGTGGAGAAAAAGATAAAACAAATAAAAGGAGTACTCCACTAAACCCGTACGTCCCACCATATGTGAGACGAACGGGCGGTAATATAGCCTCGACATCTAAAACACCGGTTGATAAAAAGGTTGAGCATAGGTGTTGTTTTAGGTGTAATCAATTATGACATCTTGTTGCAAATTGCCCTCTGAAGCAGCGATTCAGAGGTGTAAGGCCTACTAAAGCTGAGAATAAGCCTAATAGTAATTTTCGTGCTGCTAAAAATGAAAACCACTTAAAATTCAAAAATGTGACTAATTCAGGTTTTCATAGAAACAAATCTCAGTTTTACACTACTAATAACCAAACCACAAGCTATAATTCTTTCAATTCACAGAGGTTTGGTAGGCCTCACAACCAATCTTCAATGAGATATCCTAATGGAACTTACAGGAATTATCGAGATACTAACTTTGGAAAGCCAAAGTTTGGGATGTATAGATCCAAGACCAATTGGTCTTGGGTCCCTAAATTCTAATCTTTTGCTTTATTGTGCAGGAACAGTTGAATAGGGCTGCCAACAATCTTTGGGTTGTAGATAGCGGCTGTTCCCGGCACATGACGGGTAACAAATACTTGTTACACGATTTGAAACCTGTTCAAGGAGGGAGAGTGAGCTTTGCCGGTGAAAGTGGTGGCAAGATTACTGGAATGGGAACGGTGTCAAACGGAAAGATGACTTTGGAGAAGGTTAACTTTGTAGAAGAATTGAAGCACAATCTGCTGAGTGTGTCGCAGATCTGTGATAAGGAGTACACCGTTCATTTCACAAAGAATGAGGCGATTGTGTTGAAACCTGGTTTTCAGATACCAGAGGAGTGGATTTTGATGAAGGCTCCACGTGAACGAAATACATATATTATGGATATGAGATCAACTGAAATGGCCACGGCAGAATCATGCCTTATGACGAAAGCGAGTGAATCAGAGTCCGAATTGTGGCATAGAAGAATGGGGCACATTCATCATCGGAAGATGAACCACATTGTCAGGAATGGACTTGTGCTGGGCGTTCCCTTGAAGAATTTCAATTTTGAAGATAAATGTATTGCGTGCAAGAAGGGAAAGCAGCACAAGAAATCTCATCTCACCAAGAAAGTCAATTCAATTGCCAGTACTCTGGAGTTGCTTCACATGGATCTCTTCGGTCCCGTGAATGCAAAAAGTCTAGGAGGAACTTCTTATTGCTTGGTGATCACTGATGACTACTCACGATATTCGTGGATGTATTTCCTGAAATCAAAAGACGAAACGGCTCAGATGGTGAAGAATTTGATTACCAAAGTTGAGAACGTTATGGATAAAAGGGTTAAGTTCATCAGGAGTGACAATGGAACGGAGTTCAAGAATTTTGAGATGGAGATCTTCTGTCTTCAGAGAGGGATTGAACACCAATACAGCACTCCGTATACACCGCAACAGAATGGAGTGGCTGAAAGGAAGAATAGAACATTAATTGAAGGAGCCAGAACTATGCTGGCTGATTCGAAGCTTCCTGTGGTGTTTTGGGCTGAAGCTGTTGCTACAGCCTGTTATGTTCTGAATAGAGTCTTAACTGTTAAAAGACTGGGTAAAACGTGTTATGAGCTTATGCATGGGAGAAAGCCCAACTTGAGTGGTCTTGAACCATTCGGGTCCCCTTGTTCGATTTTGAAGACAAACTCTAAATTTGGTGAAGTAGCCGATGAAGGAATCTTAGTCGGTTATGTTGTTGGGACTCCCAACAGACGTGTCTTCAATACATCGACCAGCAAGGTTGAGGTGGTGTGTAACACCGATATCACAAGTTACCAACCGCCAAAACCAAGCAACGGACCTGCTGAGTTTTTCGACTATGTTAAACTTTTTAAGTCTTTTAACATACCGTATTTGGATATTGCTGAAGAAGAAGAGAGAGTTGCTACGAAGATGATCCTTGATGAGGAAGAAAATCTACTGCAAAGACAGCTGATCGATAAATGTCAACCTTCCTCATCAAATGCTGTCGATACCCCTGCTACCTCAACTGAAGAAGAATTTTTCAATCCATTTCACTCTCAGCATGAAACAACCATTGACGAGCTCTCTTCTAACTTGGAAGACAATTTGCATGTCGGTTCTGTTCCGACCACGAGAATTCACAAAGATCACCCTTTGGAGAATGTGATTGGTGATGTGTCCTCCGGTGTACAAACAAGACGTAGCTTGAATGAGCACACCTGTGTTTACACAAGCATCAAGGAGACAGGAATAATCAACGAATGCTTGTACACCTACTTTATCAGCCAGATTGAACCGAAGAATTATCAAATGGCTCCCAAGGACAGCTCGTGGGTCGAAGCCATGCAAGAAGAGTTGGCTCAGTTCAAGAAAATGGAAGTATGGGATTTGGTTGAAAAACCGAAGAATGTGCATGCGATAGGCACAAAATGGGTGTTTAAGTGCAAGAGAGATGAGAAAGGGATTATCATAAGAAACAAGGCGAGGCTAGTTGTGAAAGGATTTAATCAACAAGAGGGGATTGATTATAATGAAGTGTTCGCTCCTGTCGTAAGGTTGGAAGCCATTAGATTGTTTTTGGCGTTCGCTGCTTTTAAGAAGATGAAGGTATTTCAGTTGGATGTGAAGAGTGCGTTTCTGAATGGGAAAGTTGATGAGGTAGTGTATGTTGAGCAACCTCTGGGTTTTCCTGACCCAGACTTTCCTGATCACGTGTACAAGTTAAGCAAGGCATTGTATGGACTACATCAGGCACGTCAACTTTATCAGATTACTTGCTTGAAAATGGGTTTGAAAGAGGGAAGATTGATAGTACGTTGTTCGTTAAGAGAGAAGGAAGCGACTTCCTGCTGGTGCAAGTCTACGTGGATGACATTATCTTTGCTGCATCTAAAGTCTCCATGTGTCAGGAGTTTGAGGACGTCATGAAGAAAAGGTTTGAAATGAGTGCTATGGGTGAACTAACTTTCTTTTTAGGATTGCAGGTTGATCAGAAGAAGGATGGGATGTTCATTTATCAGACCAAGTATGTCCATGATGTGCTCAAACGCTTCAAGATGGAGGACAGCACTCCATTCGACACTCCTATCTGCGTCAATCACAAATTGGGTGCTGAGTCAGACGGTGATGCAGATGTGGACCCAACTCAGTATCGGGCTATTATAGGTTCTTTAATGTACTTAACTGCTTCTAGGCCTGATATAATGTTTGCTGTTTGTCTTTGTGCTCGTTTTCAGGCAAACCCAAAGGAATCTCATATGAAGGGTGTGAAGAGGATCTTGCGGTATCTCAAGGGCAAACCGAAGCTGGGGTTGTGGTACCCGAGAGGAGGAGACTTGGAGCTAGTCGCTTACACAGATTCTGATTATGGAGGGTGCAATCAGAGTCGGAAGTCAACAACTGGAGGATGTCAGTTTGTTGGTGGCAGATTGGTGTCGTGGCAATGCAAGAAGCAGACTTCAGTCGCAATTTCAACCTGTGAAGCAGAATACATGGCAGCATCCAACTGCTGGTCCCAGGTTCTTTGGATTCAACAACAGTTGCGCGACTATGGTCTGAATTTGTTACTTACACCTATTTGCATTGATAACACAGCTGCTATCTCAGTAACTAACAATCCCGTGAAGCATAGTAAAACTAAACATATTGACATACGTCATCATTTTATACGGGATTGTGCTGAGAAGAAACTGATTGTGCTTGAAAAGGTGGATACGCTTGATAATTTCGCTGATTTATATACTAAAGCGTTTGACAAAACGAGATTTCAAAACCTTATTGAGTTGAATGGGATGATCAATCCCGAGTAACCATGCTTTTCAAGTTATATTAAAAAAAAAAAAAAAAAAAAATCACTATCGCTTAAAAGTATGTCGGTTACCACAGTTTGAAGGACATGTCTTCGGATATGTTTTGGTCCTCATTTTCTACTTGTAAATTTTGAGGATAGCCATTAACCAGAAGACTGAAAGTGACCGGGGCGGTTTATGATGAGTTTTCATTCTTTCGCTTCAAATTAGTCGATCTTACTTAGTTAGAAGGACACATACTAGTATGTGGTCGGTCCAGCTGATCCATTGGATCTTCGGGATAGCCGTTTACCTGAAGACTTTGTTTTGGTCGGGGCGATTAATGTTAAATTTTTTTTTAAAAAAGGGAAATGAAATTATTTTTCAAGTCTACTACTTCGTGAGAAGTTCGTTAGCTATGTTTAACAGAAAATTGATCCAACCTTGGAAAATGATAGATATACTAATTCTGTGTGCTTAACTAGTGAAGTTATTAGGCTTAAAAGGCTTTAGGACAGTCATTGTATGTCATGGTAACTTTTTATGGTGCGTAAAAGTAGATGTGATACAAACTAAAACTACTTGATTTTACGTGGAAACTCCTTATGAGTTTTGCATGTCTTCGTATATATCTTTCCGAATGATAGGCAGAAAAGCGATTACCCAGTCATACACGAGCCCGTAAGTGTTCTGATTCCCGTGAAGATAGCGTTTCAAGAAACTGCAGTGATCCAGATTCGGAACTTGCAGTTGGTTACTACTCTGAAGTCTATGTAAATGTTTATCATAAAAAAAAAAAAAAAAAAAAAAAAAATTAAATCTATATATATGAGTTATTGAAACATTTTAGAGTTCAACATATCAAGACTTCTTAATCATGGAGTAAGAAAGAGAACGGGAAGGAGATGAAGAGTAATTACAAATTTAATCAGACACTAAGGTTCGAAGTCAATTCGGGGTGACTTGGGGAAAGCCAAATACGCTTTGAGAATAGATAGGAGGCATCATAATCTCTGAGTTGTTGCCCACTTAATTTTTGAGCTTAATTGAACTTAACTCGTATCACAGAAACGATGAAAACCATCTTAAGTTATTTACCTGCTTACAACCTGTCTCTATATGTCATAATACAGCTAAACACGGATCTATGTGACAGTCACGTAGTTAGTATGATTCCTGTTCGAATCTTTTCTAAAACGTAGTAGTCCCTATCGAGACTGACATTTGATCCCTTATACTTTATTTTTAAAAGTTTCTTGTACTTAGTTAGTTTTATGATTTTATAACTGGTTACTTGGACTTGATCGTGTTATTTAATTCTTAAAGGGAAGTTTTAAACGTTAATTGCAAAATGTTCAAATTATAAGGGTTGATTTTGTAAATATAGGCGATGTTGTTAAACAGGCGAACTTGTGAATAACTTCGCCTAGGCGAAGTTAAACTATATAAGGATTTTCAAAGGTCATCAGTCATTATTTGAAAATCACAGCGAACTTATCCTCGAACTTCACAGCGAACTTATATCCGTTTTTTCATCCGATTATCTTTTTTCCGATTTCAATCAGTATTCAAGGTGTGTTTGGGTTCTATATCTTATACTCGATGTTCGATGTTGTTAATCCTAGGTTGTTTCGACACCCGGTTAACAACCTCGGACGTTCGAAACCTATACCCGATTTCAAAACTTGTTTTACGTGTTCATGACCAAACTGATCGTCAACATATCCTTAAAAGCTTGAGTTTAAGTGTCCAAAATCGTCAAAATACCAAGAAAATCTCAGATTTTCGAGTTTGAATCAAACTCACTGTCGCCGATTCAGATTCAGGCGAACTTAAGGTTTAGGCGAAGTTATCCGTAACTTCGCCTGAGTCTAAACTTCGCCTGAGGCGATGTTGTGGAGAGGCGAAGTTATCATTAACTTCGCCTGGATCCTTTTAACTTAACAATTATTAGACGAACTTAAAGATGAAGCGAAGTTGTTCACAACTTCGCCCCAACTTTAACTTCGCCTATACAGTTTTTATCACAACTTCGCTCATGGTAACAAGCGAACTTGTGTTATGTCTTAATGTTTATCTAACTTGGTTCGTTTGTTGCAGAGATGGCTGCTGTTGCCGGTGCTGGAGGTGCTGGAGGAGATGACGGAGGAGATAATCAGAGGCAATTCTTCCCGGGTCACAACATGTTCATCACCTTAGACCCGGAAGCGAGTGGTGTGGAGGATTATCGCGAGATGATCACATTCCTCCTACGCTCGAGGATATTCCACGCAATCACGACGACACTGCCGATATCCTTACCCAATATCGAGGACTTCTGGCAGACGGTGGAGTACGATTGTCGTGTTGAGCCCCCGGTTATGCGAGCAACCGTCAACAACCAAGAAGTTCAGTTCTCATCTGAACAAATACGGGTGGCGTTACGTTTTGGAGAGGAGACTCGGAACGACCCTACGGAGTTTGTGGCTCCGTTTCGTGATGGAGCATTTCTAAGAATGGGCTATTCTGGTCCTTTGGGCGATACCCAGAGACGGAAGGGGTTCCTGCTCGATCAGTGGCGCTTCCTCATGCACGTCATGATTGTGTGTATGTCTGGGAGGAAGGCGGGTACTGACGGAATGGGTGCGACCATGCAGTCCGCAATGACTGCTCTGACTTATAACAAACGTTATAGCTTTAGTCAGATGGTCTTTTACGAGATCGATAGACAGAGGAGGGCGATGGCTCGTGAGCGGTTCATAATGTATCCAAGATTCATCCAGATGATCTTGAACCATGTGGCTCCAAATTTGCCACAACGACGCCCAATAAGATACGTGGAGAGTGTGAGCAAACGTATCTTTGCTCAATGCCGTACTTCCAGTGCGAGGAGCAAGCCTGAACGTCGTCCAAGGCATACTCCACTCTTTGGGTTCTTAATAAACCCGGGGGTATGTGCCAGCTAGGGGGGATGAGTTCAGAGACCCTCAACCACAACAGGCAGGAGCAACTCGAGATGTACCTACTGTGCCTGTGGTGTCGGCTGAGGAGGATGTAGACCTTGATGCTGCATTTGGCGGTCAAGGATTCTTCGACATGGATCGTTTTGATCCACATGAAGAAGTGCAGGTCTCTGCTGCACAGGTTAGGGAAGTGAGTGTAACTAGAGCAGCTACGACGGTGGCTGACTCAGATCTTGACGATGTTATGGATGAGGCGAGAAGGATGTTGGTGACTAGAGAGAGGACGTTGGGGAAGAGAAAGAGAACGGTGGATGATAGTGAGTCAGAAGAAGAGGAAGAAGACATCCTGGTACTGAGATGGAGAATGATGAGACAGAGTGGGAGGAGCAGCCTAGGTGGAAAGAAGGATATGCTCATTGGTTTATTAAGACTAAAAAGCCTGCTGTTCCAACCATGTTCAAGAAGAATTATAATATCAAAGGCTATGCTGAAGCGAAGAAAGGGATTATTTGTTGGATCTATGATGAGCAGTTGAAGCTCTTTGTGCTCAAACGGTATGACGGTGTTCAGTATTTTAAAAGAATGTTAAGGTCGTTGAATACACTGCCGGAATGTGAAGTGAAACACTTAGCCAGATTGGGGTTAATCAATCGAAGTGACGATAATATGGCTAGAGTCATTGAGAAAATTGTTTGGAGAGAGAGTATAAAAGAGAAAAAGTTTGAGCTGTTGAAGCCACAAAAGGGAAAACTTGTTGAGGACAAGGATAGAGGTCTAAGAACTGATGGAAAACCTTGGATGGTAATGAAGTATAAACCGATCCGGTGCCTGAAAGAAGTACCGATGAAGCTAATGCCCAAGGATGTGCTTAAGGACCTAAAGTGGTGGTACGTGGATTGTGAGACAGCAGAGGCGGTGATGGAAGACGAGGATGAACAAGAGCTCCTTAGAGTTTACGATCCGATGCATTTGGTAAACCTATCGCAAGCTGATCTGAAGGTGCTTAATGATAAGAAAATCTTTTATATTCCTGCTTGGAAGGATGAAGCGAGGAAGTATCAAAGAGTCGTGTCAGTTTGTGTTAGAGAAGGAGTGCATGCGTGAAGATACAGGATTACAAGACAAGAGCTTAAAGATCAAGATATGAAGCTACTGCCAAGGGGGAGTCTGTTGGTGCATAAATGTCAGTAGTTCATAGTCTAATGTCTGTAATCGAGTCTATAATGTTATTTATGTTTTTGTTTAAAGCGAAGTTGTTAACAAGTTCGCCAAGGCGAACTTGTTGAACAAGCGAAGTTATGGACAACTTCGCCTGAAATGAACATATCAGGCGAAGTTGTCGTGTATATAAAGTCTTAGGTTACGGCTTTGTTAGTGTTGGTTAGTTGTTCAGTGAATCGTGTGATAGTTGTTAGCAGTTTTGGTTAATGAGTCTGTAATAGTGATATCGTATCACGTGTTCGGTTATCTATATAACGTGTTCGTTTATCGTATCGTGTTTGTTTGATTTGCTTTCTACACTCGTAACGATCTACGCAGAGATTCCGCACCTGAGTAGACCGCGATATCTCGTGTGATCCGTCCAGGGAACCTACACCACTTTTATGTTAAACAAAGTTGCATTAGAGTCAAATACAACAATTAAAAGGTTGCCACTAAAAAGTAGCATTAGCCTCATTTTTTAGTAGTGAACACGGCATGTTTGTTACCTCGTATAAGTTTAAATGTTATGCGTTGGTGTCGCTGTTGTAACATTTCGATTTTTCAAAACCCTAAATTTAATGTCTTATGTGAGTTATTAAATCATGATTAATATATATTTGAACTTGGTGTAATTACTATAATTTATTTTGTTTATTTTAGTGAAAAGATATTTGTTTAAAAGACTTGTAAGGAAAACGATTTCAAAATGAATTAAAATTTTTATTTACTAGATGTTGTGGGTGGTTTTTGAAGAATAATATTTAGTAACAACTATTTTAGAAAGAAAAAAATCAATAACTTTATATTTATTATTTGTCCATGATCCGTAAAACTTGCAATGAATTATTATGGTTAAACTTTAAATGGAAACTTTTAACTTTCTTTTTATTTAGATATTTAGCTCCTTTAGAACATGATTTTGTACATTTAATACCAATTAAGTGAGTCTTAATCGCCCGCGAAGATCATGGATTTACCATATTCGTGCCATCCGCTTTTGACCCTATAAACCAAGAGGATTCCGCTCGTTTTTGAAACACACCCATCTAGCAAACCATTCCCATCACTCGAAATCTGCCCCTGTTATCTCCGACGCAGCACTGTCGTTGTCTCCGGTGAAGTCCATTATAGTCTATCAAACACCATTCGCGGTTCAATCGCAACACTTACTTTTCACTCAAGGATTCCTTTTCGCTTTACTATTCGTCAATTCAGGTTTGGACATCTTAACAACTTATGTGTACGGATTTGGTTTCCATTACTTCGTAATAGGGAACTTTAATTCGTTAGTTAAATTGCTTATGTGATCATAGTGTATTTATTGTATATATAAATAGTTATATATAGATATATTGATTTATTGACGCATTGAACAATTGATTGCGACGCACCACAAGGTGACGCGCTGAAAAAGTGATTGCGACGCACCGAAAGGTGACGCGCTGAAAAAGTGTATGTGACCAAGTGAATGTGTTTATTTTTTACCAAGTGAATGTGACAAATTGACCAAGTGAATGTGACCAAGTAAATGTGAATTATTGAATGTGTATCTATATATATTGATTGTTAGCTATTATTTAAGGCATTGCCTTATTTTATAGTTGTTGTCCCACTGAGTAATTTTTACTCAGGCGTGCATATTTTGTTTATATATGCGTAAGGTAACAGAGCTATCTGGAAGGATCTGATCGATGGCTTAAGGGGAAATCTTAATGATTCAATGATTTTTAAGAAAAAATAACAAAAGTATGTTTCGTATTTGATATTTTGTAATTATTGTAAGCGATTTAATGTTTCATCATTAATGATAATCAATAATTTGTATAAATCAATAATTTTTATGCTAGGAAAACGGATGGTGCATTTGTGTACACGTACTAGCTCGAGAGAAAAATAGATATATAGCTGTTCAAGTCTATATATCCACAAGTCCAAAGATATATTTTTTTCTCTTTGGAAAAATTTTCTTCTGTATTAGTAACATGCATGTAGTCACTTTTCTTTTGTTAATTTTCTTTTAGTCAAATAAGCATGTTTGTAGCTAGAGAAAACATACAAGAGACCAGGAATTGTTAATAGGGAGAAAAAATAATGGAGTTTTTTTTATTAATATATAGACTTTTATAAGAAAAATAAAAACACAATCACAAAAAGAAAAAAAATACTTTTTAACGGTTGCCGGTGATTAGTTTATAAAAATTATTTCAATTATTCATTGTTGAATTCGGTGGCTTGGCACCGATAATCCGTCAAAATAGGCAGCCGTTGTGAGGACTGTTAGTGGTTCGCTGATGATTTCTTTACCTATGACCGGATTTGCACATACTTTCATCGTTGGAGTAAGCCGTCCTCTTGAGTGAATTTTGGTGTACTAGTGTAGGTTATTGTTGATTATCAATAAACCTTTTACACATGAAATATTGTCAATATATATTTTGATGAGTGAAAATTCTCTAACTTGTAATGAAATATTTCTTATATATCTTACCTAATCATATCAGATTGTTAATTGTAATCTTAAAGAGTTATAATCAAAACCTCGTATCGAATAATAGTTTACCTTTACTACTCAATTCAACCAAAAATTTATAATATTACATGCGCAAGCATTTATTTAAATACAACTTAATTACTCGAATAATAGAAATACTATGTAAAAACTTAATAACGTACACAAAATTCAGTGATAATTTGTGATTATTATATTGTAGAGGGGAGAAGGAGTAGCTAGATATGGAACCAAACTGGCATAGGATGAACTTATTAAGCATGACTTGTTAAGACTTAATTTCACATCTTTGAGGACATGGCCGGGAATGGGTTTTCATAAAGACATAGGTGTTGATCAGTTCTTCATATATGTAATAGAAAACATGAATATTATGATAAACCTACGACTAAAACATACCTATCACAGCAGATGTCACAGCAGAGAGAAGGCACGGTTGATAAGAAATATCCAGACGACATGATAGTCAGTTTGGTCGAGTTCCCCTTTAGGATGTATGTTAGTGATGGGATTAGGGTTCTTGAGAAACCGAATAATATATGGAGAGAGAGGGTCACGAATTATTATGTGAGGTTTAGGTTATATTGTATGATGTTAATTAGTTTTTTCATATATTTATATACATCCAAGGGGAAACCCTTTATTAGCAAGAAAGGGTAATTTGGTCCTTTAACAATTACCTAGCTAATATAAATATAAGGTATAATTTAATATTTTGATCTAATTATTATGTAAAAGATAATGATGGTCATATACAAAAATACATATCTATATATTTATTCTTACAATAGGATCAACGTTAAGGAGTTTTAGGGCTTGTACCATTTTTTCATTATGTTGTCTTAGGGGCTGGTGGTTTTTGCTTGACACTTTCTTGTCTTCCCTTGACACTTTCACTATATCCCAACCTCTTCAAACCTTACTTGTAGTCATGCTATAGGTGAGATACTATTAAATATGGTTATGGTTGTTATTTATAGATTATATTATTCCTTATGGAAAAATGTCATTTATATGTCAATAATTTGACGCATAATTGTATGCCGACAAGATGATTGCTGAAAGGGAAACAAGACATTAGGCACCACAAAAATGGATTTATACAAAAAATGTGACTACTTTTCATACTCAAGACGACATAAACTTTGTTTTGTTTTGATTTGTTTTGTTTTGACATGGCTCGTATACAGTAGGTACATGTCTAAATGCACAAATTCGTCTTTTCCTCCTTCGACCTGTTAGGAGCATGAGGTTAGCGTATTAAAGACTAAATTTGTCTTTATAGATTGTATTATCCTAACAATATTTTCGAACCTGGTAACCACTTTCGTGTTTGAGTATTTTATTAAAGTATTTTGATGAGTTATTCGAATCTCAAACAAACAGTTTAGAAAATAAAGAATGCGAGTATGTTTTTATCTTAAGTGTCTAACCCTAAATGGACCAAAATCTGTGTTTTTATAAGCAGCGAACCATTACATCGTTTTGATGAAATGGCCCAACGATTCATAAATCAGTGTCTGTTTCGCACTACCCCTTGAACCCCCGCTATGGTAGCGCTAACCTGTGAAAAATCTTATTCAGATTTCCTTTTGGTCATAAGTAACCTATAATCACCTAAAATAAGTTGATGATGCTAAAACTACAATTCACATGTTCTACACGACCAATTATGGAAAATTGTGAAAAGAATTGAAGTTTCCATATATAAGACCAAGGGTTCTAGAGGTGTGAAGAAGAGCTTGTAGAAGACACTACTAGAAATGTTATCTTATACAACAAGGCTTTAGTGATGACAAAAAGTCGTAACATAGGATTGGCTACAACGACGACATGTCATTAGCATAGCATGGTGGAATTGTTTTTAATTTTTTCGACTTTTGGGACGACATGTCGTCGCTACTGAGTATTTTTATTTATTTTACTTTTCTTTCGGATTAATAGATACCTTGAACGACGCCGTATGTGCAAGCATGTCCGGAACATATGTCTCCGACGTAGCCTAGTTAAATAAATATTTTTTGTATTATTAATAATGAAAGCGATATTGTATGGCTCAGCACAACATGGGGTATCCATAGGGTTAAACAAGCCCTAAACCCCATATAAGGTTAATCATCTCTCTCTCTCTCTCTCTCTCTCTCTCTCTCTCTCTCTCTCTCTCTCTCTCTCTCTCTCTCTCTCTCTCTCTCTCTCTCTCTCTGGGCTGTAGTGAATAGTCTAATTGTGCAAATACATGGATCGTTGAATGAAAACATTTACTGATTTGAAGGTTTAACTCCATTTCACTACTAGAAAATATGTCCTTTTTTTACAAACATTTCCTACAAAATTCTTACGACAAGTAATTCTAACAGATTTCAAACGAATTTCCAACAAAAAATAAGCTCTAGTTTTCTTACAGTATTGCAACAAAATAGTAACAGGATTTTCGATGGAAAATTGTTGCTAACTTTCCAACAAACTTCTAACAAAAAAAAATATTATCAACTATTTCTTTTGTTTTATTATGCTTATATAAACTAACCCCAAATTCCACAAATAGCTTTTGTAAGAAAGTTGTAGGAAGTTTGCAACGGTGTATATTTGCAGCAATTTTATAAGAAAAGTTGTTGAAAAACAGTTGAAAACAATTTGCAAGCATGTGTTTTTCTAACACCACGTTTTTTGAAAAATTGCTGGAAAGTGGGTTTTCCAAAAGATTTCCTACGAAATCAGTCGTAGGGAAATGTCTAATGTTCTATTAGTGTTTCCCATTTCTGTAGCTCGATTACCGTTTGTATCGTAACAATCTCAACCGTTGTGAGCCATATATGTTAAAAGGAAATACTCCATCTTTTATTAAGAATCTTACCCCATATCATTGATACTGAAGCAACCCTATATCAATGACATCGGGTCGGTGTGGTGTTACTGACGATATTCTCCTCCTTTAGTGATGGCATGTCATTAACATTTGAGATAAGCACAATATTAAGTAAACTAGTTTGAGGCCCGTGTATAACACGAGTAGTTCTTGAAAATAAAATATTTAATAAATAATCAGTATACAAGAAACAATAAACCCGTAAACACTATTAATACAGTCGTTGTACAATATCTTTAAAACAATTTTAAAGTAAAAGATAATTATAAATATAAAATGTTTGAAAAAAAAGTATGAAGTAAATATTAAATTAACAAATTTGAAGCATAATTTTAAGAATGGTAGCTATTATTTTACTATTATAAATTTGTTAAATATGACAAGGTTTAATATATGAGTGACAAGTGGCAAAACTTGTAGCTTTTATTAGAGAGTATAGATATAGATTAGACAATAATCAGGTAACTCATGATTTTCTTTTAAAAGGAAAATTCACTTAAATTTTCTAAAC
Organism: Bidens hawaiensis; assembly: GCF_021521415.1. Taxonomy (NCBI): domain Eukaryota; kingdom Viridiplantae; phylum Streptophyta; class Magnoliopsida; order Asterales; family Asteraceae; genus Bidens; species Bidens hawaiensis. Next base: position 357,126 of record NW_027491371.1, on the reverse strand, counting down.
ATGGACCCGTGTACTATTTTCTTAATTGGGTCTCATCATTCTCCCTTACCTGAAAAGAACTATCCATTGAGTTCTTAAGATTCTTTTATTGATTATTTGTGCAGCTTCACTATTCTCATAAATCTCTCCACCGCCACTTCTAGTCTCACATTTAAGGTTTTTCTCTCATGTATTCACATTCACAATTATAAAAAAAAAAATCTGACAACTGCAAAATTTTTAAGTTTGTATTTTCAGTAGAAAAATATCGACACTTAGAACTAAATAAAATAAATAAAGTTCTAATACACAGAAATGTTACAAATATTAATGTATGCAGGCAAATTTTATTTTTGTATACATAACTGTTTTTCCTTTTTAACAGCAAATGCCCGGACACCCGGATCACTCTACAGATAGATATTCACTCTTCCACCCGAAGAACAGAATGTGGTGACTCGGCCCACCCACTAGGGGGAAACACACAACTGAAAAAACCCTGGCTCAACCCACTACAAAATGTTCTAAAGACACTCGAACTCTCGATTCCCCATAAGAAAATTAAAGTCATGGGGTTATTATTGAACCAATTAAGTTTAAAATTTCAGATTTTGTTGTATTCCTTAAGTTTCTAAATGTAAATATATATTACATAATTTTACCAACATTCACACATCTTCTAAACTGTTCATATTTGTAAAGCCATTACCAATGTTCCGTGAAGCTTGTCAGTGAATATCAACAAATACTTAGTTTTAAGCTGATATATACCCACTTCTTGCTGATCAATAATCAGATTTATATATTTTATGAGTCGAGCTGCTAGCTTCAGAAGAGGACTCCTGATGAAACCCTACAAGTAATTGCAATGAGAAACATAAAGCCAAGCTGCATTATTGTCAACAGGAGAATCAATCAATAGGAAAACCATGTCTTCAGTTTTGACTACTAACCTTTGGGCAGATCACCGGATATGTATTGCGATAAATCAAATTGTTGAACTTGATCAATTGAGCTAAAAACTTCATGACTTGGCTCATGCCTTTTAAAGCCTACATGTTACGTACAATCCACCAAATCAAACTATGAACTCATATACTTTCCATACAGTTTTCAATATTGCAATCCAATACATATATATGGGTTTTTAGGTTTATATTTTATCTTTGTTTAGTTTAGATAAACATATGAGATAATAAAACAAAGAAATTAAATGCATCCTTAATGAACTGTTTAGAAATAGATGGCAAGAGCCTATTTAGTTTTCAATCCTTAGTTTGAGCATCAATTTTGACAGTATAACTTATTTCATAAGCAAAATAAAACAGAAAACTAAATATAGGTGAAGACTTACATGGGAATATGATATAAATGAAATTTTGAAGCTTGATCCAGATTCGTTTAAGAAAATGATAATACGCTTTTCTCCATCGTTTGTTAACAATCAACGGGCCAACCACGATCCAAAAACCAATAACCAATCCAATGAGTGTAAATATCACTAGGATCCAATCAATGCCATTAGATTCATCATCTTCCTCGTTAGTTCCACTGGGATTGTTGGTATTTGGTAAACACGCTGGAAGAGGATTCCCACATAGTTCATTTCCGACGAAACTTGACACGGGGAAGGTTTGAAGCTGAGGGCCTGTTGGGATTCTTCCGACAAGATGGTTGTAAGATACGTTCAAAAAGTTTAAAGGGGTTAACGCTGATAAGCTTGAGGGAAATTTTCCATCAAGATGGTTTAGTGACAGATCTAAAGATTCAAGCTTTCCATTTTTGCCGAACAAGTTGGGAATTTGTCCTGTTAAATCATTTTGTGACAGATTCAGGTACCGTAAGCCCAAAAGTGAAACAAGTTCATCAGGAATTGACCCTGAAAACTTGTTATTGGAAAGGTCTAATGTAGTCACCAGATAAAGAATGTTTTTATATGTAGAAACTCGACCCTTTGTCACCAACGATGCACTACCAAGAACTTGATTCTGGAAAAGAGTGTCATAAAGAAGAAATTGACTTGATGTTTTACTTCCAGAAATGACAGTGAAGTTTGTAAAGCATGTTGGTAGGCTCCCAGAAAGAATATTATGAGCAAAATCCATGATCTGTATGGAACTGAGGTGACATATTTCTTCTGGGATATTACCCTCTAGTTTGTTAGAACGAAGACTTAGAAGTTTTAGACTTGTATTGTTTCTCCCTATTGATGTAGGTATTCTTCCCACCAGCTCATTTTCTGCTAGCTCAATGATTATCAAGCTCTTCGAGTTCAATATCGACACAGGTATGTTCCCGGATAGTTTGTTATTACGCATATCCAACGATAATAGGGAAGAGAGATTTCCTAGAGAGGATGGTATTGTACCCAAAAATTGGTTTTTCTCGAAGTTTAAAATGGCCAGGAATTCCCAATTCATCCAACAATCTGGGATAACACCTGACATGCTATTGTTTGCGAGATTAAGAACTCTTAACTGACGCGGCTCTTGAATGCCAAAACACAAGAATTGTTCTAGAGATCCTGAGAGTTCATTGGACGAAAGATCTAGGAAATCTAAGTCGGGTCTATTGAAATGACCAGGTAGCACACCATGAAAGCGGTTGAAACTTAAATCTAGTACTGCACCCGGTGCAAGAAAACTAGCATTTCCCAACTTCCCTTGAATGTTGTTGTGGGACATGTTCAATAATGTTACACTAGAGAATGTAGTCCAAATCCAATTAGGGATGGTGTCTGATATGTTTGTGTTTGCCAAATCTATTTCTGCTAAGCTTGTTTGTGACTGAATCCATAAAGGAAAACGAGGGCCTAAACTGCATGAACCTATTCTTAACACTTCGAGCTGGAAAGGGGGGACCCAGTTTTTATCATTTAACTTAAACACTAACTTGTTGTCCCCAATCCACAAAGTTGTTAAGGATGTTAAATTGAATAAATGTTTTTCAGTCACAATACCTGTTAATGAATTGTGATGAACAGTTAAAAAAACTAGTTCCCCGAGTCGCCCAATACTTTCAGGAAGACTTCCGTTCAAATTGTTATACGATAGATCCAAGAAATTCAACGATGACAAACCACCAATGGTATTTGGGATAGAACCTGTCAGTTGATTTATATTCATTTGGAATGTTTTTAAGAGAGACAAACTTCCTACAGAATAAGGAATGGTCCCTGTTAATTTATTATAAGCAAGATCAATGCTTCCAAGATTCTTCAATCTACCTAGTTTTTCAGGTAGTTGGCCAACCACATAATTTCCCCTTAAGGCTAATAATTCTAGTCTAGGTGACTCACATTCACAAAATCTTTCTAGAAGTTCCGACACATTTCCGTAGAAGTTGTTAGATTGCAGATCAAGGGTAACCAAATTGCAAAGATTACTTAAAGATTTTGGTATCTCCTCAACAATTTGGTTATTCGACATGTCGAGATGCACAATCAGCGACAAGTTTTGTAAGTTGCCAAGAATTGGAGCAGATATATTGCAGTTACTAACATCTAGAAAGCGAATATTCCTTAAGCTAGACAATTCATTCAGTAACGAAGAAGAATTCAGAAAAGGGTTGCTTGAAACACTAAGAGTCCTTAAAGAAGGCATGCTATGGAAACCATTTTCAATTCCGGGACTTAGACCACCAATTAAGCAACCATTAAGATCTAATGAAACTAAGTTATGTAGACTGAAAATCCACCCAGGCAACAAACTATCAAGGAATAAGTTGAAGGAAAGATCCAGTACTTTAAGGGATGTAAAACTAACTGAAGTTTGATTACCAGGAAATCTTATCAACCCGCATGAAGAAAAGTGTATTTCTAGCAAAGAAGGGAGTTTGCTTATAACCTGAAACCAGTCTGAAGCTCCTGATAGGTCGATGCCACTCATATTCAGGTGTTGCAACTTTTTAAGATCCTTTAGCCATTTCAAACTTTTTGAATGCATACCACTAGATATGAGATCGCCATGAAGATCAAGAACACGTAGTGTTGATAGATTTCCAAGTTGATATGGGATTTCCCCACTGAATTGCGATTTTGAGATGTTAAGATATCTTAGGTTCTGGAAAGAACCAAGGAAGGCTGGAATCTGGATCGATCCAAAATCGTTGCAGCTAATGTCGAAATATGTGAGTTGTGATAACTTGGTCACTGAAGGAGTTATGGTTCCTCCTAACATTTGTTTGGATGCTTCTTCTAATTCTTCATCGGTGTCGTATGAACCATGACAATGACCGTGAATGCTATCGTCGGGTCCTCGAAGACGAATGTCTTGGACATGACCTGTCAAATTGTTGCAGACCACACCGGACCAACTGCAACAGTCTTTGCCTACCCAAGAAGATAGACGGTTTGCTTGATCGATGAGATTGTTCTTGATCTGAATAAGCACCAGTCGCTCACTTAGTATGCATAGTATAGGAGGATCTGAGTTTTGATTACATGAACACAGGGTGCAGAGTGATGAAACATAGAGAAACCAAAGACATGACGAAGAAGATAAAGTAACAAGTGTATGAACCTTCATTTGTGGTTACGATGAATGCAAAAAGGTTTAAGTTTGGTTTGCTATTTATAAGGATACCATTTAATGATTACACGAATTGTTCAAACCTCCTTACAACATAGAAAGCTTCTTTGGTGTGAAATGAAAACAACGCACTTTAACACAAATAAAATCTATAACTAAAAAACTTCAAATAAAATCTATAACTAAAAACTTTCATATTGTTAAATTAAAAATTAATTCGATTAAAATTCATATTGGACCACTCAAGATATTTTGTTGTGTGCATAATAATAGCACCAATTATGTTTGATAGTACGTACACTTTTTGGGAGGGCCTAGCCACTAGGACCAGCCACCAGGGACCGGCTTTTATGATTAAAATCGTCATGTTATGTCATAATAGTTTTTCAAATATTATCACGTTTATTTAGATTGGTTATTCTTTTATACATTTAACTTCTTAGAGTTTATACAATATTTTGTAACCAAAAATCCAGTAAAAAGTAATGGAATTAAGTTACCAGTTATGCTTTGTTATATCCTAAAGAGGTGAATATGTTGTTTTTCATTTCTGGGCCGCCTTTTAAAGTTGTTTGTTATGAAAATGGTTTCTATAGAAAACCAAAACATTAATTGAAAAACATAAGTAAAGAGCATAGTGTTACAAGAAGATACAAACACAATGATTTATAGTACTTTTAATGAACCCACCTAACATTCACTCAATGGCCCCCACTGTATTTGTTTCAGCCGAGAGAGAAAATTGTTTTATCTCTGACGTGGGGGAAAGAATCACCAATATTCGTTGCAAGTTGGAAAGGATCATCAATGTCGTCTGGCGAATCTAGGTAGTGATCGTCTTCGCAACTTCTTACTTTATCGGTACTCATCACCACTTGCATAGAAGAGCGTTTGATGATATGAACACTGCACTTCTTTTTTCTCTTATAAACCTTTTAATCGTGAAATCTTAAATAAATAAAGTGTATGAATACAAGATTATTTGAGTTATTGTTTTTGAGTTAATTAACTTGAGAAGGTTGGTCAAAGAGTTGGAAGGAAGGTTGCTTACAAACTCAATAGGAAGATGGGATGAAAAGTGAGTCATGGTTGAATTAAGTCCAAAACTGATAAAACTTTTGGTAATAACACTGGAAATTAGTTGTAGATAAGTGGAATTACTAATACTGAAAAGATGAGAGAGAGAGTTTGTTTAGCCAACCATATTTAAGAAATGATTTGCCATTGTCACTAGCTTACCCACTACAGAAAGAAACCATTGAACAGTTAATTACTCAATAACGGATCAATATATGTAAGTAAAGATACAATATGAAGTGTTTCGACGGTTGATCCTGGGTGGACTGAGGTATCAATCATTTTGTTTCTTTTTTCGCGTCATTGAAGATGTTTTGCATCATGTGACGACACGTCATTATAGAAGCGACATAGTGGTGTAGTGGATAGAGCTTCTTTCAACCATTATCTCATAATTATTTTACTATTAAAAAAAAACAAATAAAGCAAACACCAATTATTATGACCCATTCTTCCCTCATTCGGCATGAAGCCCTGAGGATCAATGTGCAGGGCTTTATGGGGGGTGCTTTGTAGTGGACATAGCACCCACTACGAATGGTCTGACCAACATATGGGTGATGCATGATATGACTTTTCTATTGATTGTGATACTCTCTTACGGTCCTTGTATTGATTTGATTTGATGTTTGGGAGGTTAATGCATGGCACGATCGTAGTGTGATAGAAATAAAAGCTTCAACAAATCTAAGATAAATTAATTACTAATAAACAATAAATTAATTAATTAGAAAGACAAAATAATTAATTTTAATATTTCAACAACGGAACATTTCACTAATGCTAAGGTTTTTAGTGTTTCACTATACTCTTTTATTAAGTAACAATTTGAAACATATATGAATGTTTCATCACTATTTAGTGATTATATTTTTCAAATTTTGCATTGACTATACAATTTAAATGGAAACGATTTTGCATACTTCATTCGTTCCATTAAAAGTGTGTATATATATATATATTTTTATCCCATTATAAATGTTCAATTTTAAAACTTATTAGCTAATTTCCAAATTTGTTCTTAAGCACACAACACTAGAATTAATACAATATTGATGGACCAGATTTCTAAGGACATTATTGTCATTTGGTAAGCAAAAAACGTAATTTTTCAATCTACCTTAACTTTGTATTTTTTAAATCATGATACTTAAATAGTGACGGAGGCAGTAATACTTAAGTTTCTTAATTGTACATTTAAAGTCAACTGGAAAAATAATCACTCGATAATAATCGAATTTCAGAATTTTTTATTAAGTGACTTAATTTTTTTTAAAAAAAGTCAAACTTATGAAAACAAATTCACAACTAGAAATAGAAATTTTTAATATGGCTTTATTATTAGAAAATTGTAAAAGTGACTAAATTGCTAAAACATATAAAAGTTTAATTATTATTTCGTGATTTATCCATTTTAACAATTAGGGAAAAATTAAAATGTAAAAGAGGGATAAAAATGAAAATTATGAGAAAGATTTATGACTAAAAAAAAATTCAAAAAGAGAGGATCATAACTCAATATCATCATCATCGTACTTAGTATATCCCATAAATAGCAAAATGATGGTAGTGTCTGGGAAGGGTAAGACGTAGACAGCCTTACCTCTACCCTTTATGAATAGAGAAGTTGCTTAAGGTGAGACCCCCGGCTCGATAGCAGTTTTGCATCAAGCCTTAGACATAAGGCACATAACACTCAACCATCGGGACACCGCCGATTTGTGCATGTACCCTTATCTTTCGACTATCAACACCACCGCGTGATGCCCAATTAACTTTCCGCCACTTTTAACGTTATTTTCACAAGATTAGTATAATAACGTCAAATTTAGTGCAATTTCACTTTTGCCCACTCGAGGCTTCACCCATGTATACATTATATGCGCCAACCGCAAACAAGGCGAGATCATAACTCAATATATATATAAGAAAAAAAAACTAAAATGTTTCCCACGTCTTTCTAGTTAAAAAAAAGACACAGTGTTGAGAAAAAAATATACAATAACGAAAAAAACACAATGATAGATATAAAAAGACACAATAGATCAAAAAATAAAACAAAATGTCAAGTAAATTATGACACAAATGTCCAGAAAAAAATATACAATTAATGACGAAAATAATCAAAAAACACAATGATTGTTTTCGTCAACATTGTATCTTTTTCCTTTTTTTAGAACAAGGAGGGCGGTGGGAAATTCTTATTTTTTATTTTTTTTTTAATTTTAAGTTATGATTTTTTATTACTTTTTATTATGTTTTTAAGAGGTTTTTTTTACTAATTCTTCTCTTCGTTTTTATTTTTGTTCTTGTTTGTAGAATAACCTAACTCATAACAATTATACTATTTTCATACATTATTTATACACCTTAATAACTAATTTGGATATATTCTCGTAGTTTACATCTAAGAATATCATATATGTGCGTGCGTGTGTAGGATTTTGTGTGAATAGTCTTGGTCAACCCGAGCGTTGTCGTCTCGGAAATTGAGGTGGTAGGTTTATGTGAATTCGATTAGTTAAAGCAAAAGAAATAATAAAAAAAACTAATTTGATGTTCGATTGGTTACCATTATGTTCGTTACGATACCAGCTTTAAAAATGGTTGAACGAATTTATTGGCGTCACTTGGTCCAATCATTACCTTGCGACTAAGGGTGTTCAAAAAATCCGAATTCATGTCCGAAATATCTAAAAATTCTGATATCCGACAAGTGCAAATTTTCGGATAGTTCGGATATCCGAACTATCCGAAATATTTTTTTAATTATTAAATTTTAAATATTATTTATAAATTTCAGATAATTTTTGGATATATGGGACAATATTTCGGATATTTTGAACAGTTTTCGAATATTTCGAATGATTTTTCAGATATTTCGGATAATTTTTAGATATTTTGGATAATTTTTAGATATTTTGGATAATTCAGAAATTTTTTTGGATATTTCGGAAATCTGAAATACTTTTAAAAGTAGTTCTTTTAAAAGTAGCTCTTAAAATTATTATTTTTTAGGATATTTCGAATATTCAGTTCACTATCTGAACTTCATATATTCGAAATTTCGGATTTGGATAGTGATATTCATTATCCAAAAGGTTGGATATCCAAAGTTCGGATATTCAAAAGTTGGATATTCGACTTTAAACACCTTTTTTGTAACACAAACATTCATCTTTAGTATATATAAATAAATAAATAATTGGGAACCAAATAAATACCCTTTTTGGTATTTCATCAATAATTGAACTATTCTCATAGTTTACATAAATGAGAATTATATAAGTGTCATGTAGGGAGGTTATGTATGAATTAAAATCTAACTAATATGTGGTTAAGTTATTTTATAAAGGGTAATAAAAATGAAATTGATGAGAAGGATTTTTATTCATACAAAGAAACTTAAAAAAAATTAAAATATCATAACTCAAAATTTAATTAAAAAAACGAAAAAAAGTAACCACACAAAATGCTTTCACCGTCTTTTTCATTCTCAAAAACAAAACAAAAAAGACACAAAATGTTTCCACCGTCTTTTTTTATATTGTTTTATATTACTAATCATTGTGCTATATTTTGTTCGGCATTGTGTTATATTTTGAAATCTATTGTGTCTTTTTTCTAATTATAATTGTGTTTTTTTGTTCATTTTCGTCATTGTGTTTTTGATCTCAGTATTGTGTCTTTTCGTCAATATTTTTTCATTTTTTTAACAGGAATGATTTTTAGTTTTTAAAATTTTTTCGTTTTTATTTATATTTGGGTTATGATTTTTTTTTGAATTATTTCTAAGGGGTTTTTTGTTGATCAAAAATCATTCTCACATTTCTCATTTTTGCCTCACTTTGTTTTTTAACTTTACCCACTAATCAGTTAAAATAAAACATGTTTTCTACATGGATTTTAACTTTAGCCCACTAATCTGTTAAAGTAAAACATATTTTCTACATGGCTTTTAAATATGTCATCCATATTGGATGTCAACTTATCAATTTCCATTTATACATATTCCACCTAATTAACTAATATTTAAATTATCATTCATCTATTTAATAAATTTTGATATTAAATGATATAACAGTTAATGCGTTTATTACTATTTAATATTTATTATTTATTCAAATAAACCAATTATGACTTTTTTAAATTATATTATTAACAAAGATAAATTTACTATCGATGTCTTCTAAGTTTTTATGTTCATTTAAACGGGTGGATCATGCTCATATCTAGTTCAAGTCAATGGTATATTTAGTAAAATTAGTTGGCTTGAAGCATCTTATGAACATAAAACGTTTGGGTCGAAACGAGTTGTTTTAAAAGAATATCAAATTGGTTCAGTCAAAAAATGTGTGTCAAAAGGGTTATGATTCGAATAAATTTGGGATCGAAACGTGTTGTTTTAAATCATGGTATTTTTCAACTTAAAAATAAAATTCATAATTCATGTATTCGGAGTTTTATATTAATTTAAACAAGAGGGTCGGGTTTGTGTTTGGTTCACATATAACAAGTTTAGATCAATTTGTTTTCTGAGTAAACGAAGCTTGGGTCAAAACAAGCTGTTTTAAAAGAGTATCAAATTAGTTCGGGCCAAAATGGCCGGGTAAAAAAAGTTATGATCAGAATAAGTTTGAGTCGAAACAGGTTATTTTAAAGGATAGTATTTTTTTAAATTAAAAGTCAAATTCATTATTAATATTTGGTTCAAAACAAGTTTGTTGAAACAATCGTTATTTTCAAGCCCTATGAAAACGTTATCTATTGAATTATTTTCTTTGTGAACAATTTATGTTATAATCATTCGTCATTGTGTAATATATAATTTCAATTATGAGAAATTATTATACCTTACTAAATTGTTTGGCATTATGATTTTTTTTATAATTATAGTTGTCTCATATGTTTAGACATATACTTTATATTTGATATATTTCACATATAACTTATATCAAATATATACACATTATTTTAATTGACATTATATCGTTTTTCAGCTTGTCTTTCAGCTTGTCTTGTAGCCAAAAAAATAAAAAGTGAGAATTAAAGAAATACATATGTCGGTGTTTCATCAACAATTGAATAAAATAGGACACAATCAAATGAAAGACTAGAAATCTCGTCTATTCATGTAAACAAATAAAACATTCAAAGAACTGTTCGTAAACTATTTGACGAGAAGTTAGTTTATGTTCGTTCATTTGAGAAACGAATGATGAAAAAAAAAGTTTGTGCTCGTTTAATTAAACGAATGAACACAAACACAAGTTTCGGCAGTTCTTTATGTTCGTGAACATTCGTTTGTGTTCGTGAACGTTCGTCTATGTTAATTTTTGAAATAATCAGCTACATAATGTATTATATTTGGTTGTTTGTGTTCATTGAATTATATTCATTGATGCTAGTTTATGTTTGTTTATATATGTTCGCTTATTTTGTTCATTTATGTTCGTGAAATGCTGGCTTCGATATTAAACGAATGAACATAAACGAGCACGAACATGTTCATGTTTTAAACAAACGAACACGTTCATGTTTTAAACAAACAAACACGTTCATGTTATAAACAAACAAACATTAGTATTTGTCCGAATAAATGTTTGTGTCCGTATTAGTGTTAGTTTAAAGTTAAATCACCGATCTTGCCTATATAAACCATTGGCGACCAGCCTTTCCCGATATGTTCGTTGGTATTGGAAGTGTTTGTCCAAACGCTCTAACGGGTGCAAATAACGAGGGTTTTTTCTTAAAATAGGATGAGTGAAAAAAGTATTTATCAAAGGGATGTGATCCTCATACACCACCCCCACATGCCTATACAGCTTGTATAGGCCTATACGGCCGTATAGGGTACGAATGCCTGACAAGGGGACAAAAAACAGCTTTTTGCAGCCTATACGACCGTATAGGCCTATACAAGCCGTATAGGCTTAAATGGCTCGTATTGCCTTCTAACAAAACCATAAAACCTATACGGTCGTATAGGGCTATACGACCGTATAGAAAACATTTGCAGAAACATTCAGAGTGCCCTAATCGCTGTCGGAAAACGACTATACGAGCCGTATAGTGCCCGTATAGACAGATTTTCAGTTTTCTAAGCTTAAAACATGAAAGATTTTTATGATGGTTGATAAGATTAGGCTGAAAGTAATTTAACTTCATATAAGCTTGAGCTCAACATTTAAGCTCGCTAAGATAAACGAGCCAGTACGACCCGTATAAATCACATATATTGTATATATGGTCATCATTTTAAAAAAAAAGTGTCTATACGGCCTTATAGGCCTATACGACCCGTGTAGGCTTATACAAGACTGTAAGGCCCCGTTACCGGTAGCCCTACTTTCGTGTTGGATTTACTCATAAACGCAGTTCTAAATATCAGAGTTAATTAAAACATTCGCGGAATATAAAAGCTTTCATAAAACATTTCTTAACAAAACACGTCTTGTCTTAAAACATCATTGTGACACCCGGTAAATTCCCAACCCCTTAAACTAAGTAATCAACCTAATAATTAGGTGATTGTAAATATTATGCGCGCCATGTTAGTCAGCGCGTGCATTTGTTATGTGCGCCCTGCGCGAGCGCGCTATGTTAAGAATCAGCGCGGGCACATTATGTGCGCCCGGCGCGAGATTACGTTAGAATCAGCGCGGGCATTTATGTTTGCCCTGCGCGAGCGCGCCATGTTAGTCAGCGCGTACATGTGTTATGTGCGCCCTGCGCGAGCGCACCATGTTAAGAACCAGCGTGAGCATATGTTATATGCGCCATGCGTGAACGTATTGGCCTTATGTTTTCATGTAACTTAAACGTTATGTTGTCTATGGGTTGACCATCCCGCATGATGCTAAGACGGGTGCATCCTACATCGTTTATGCGCGTGCGGAAGGGAACTAACCTACCCGCATGGCGGGAACTTTGAGAGCTAGTTTGTCTGAAGCTCCAGGATGGAATTGACTTCAACATGACTGATCACTATGTTGAAATACCAAAACCACCTGGAGAATCTACAAATGAAACTCAAATGTCCCTAACTGCGAGAAGGTTACGCACCTACCCGCAGCAAAGAAATGTTCTACACGCAGGAAGCTATGCGCACCAAGTTATACGCGCAGAACACTTAGTCAAAATGATCAGATTTAAGGAAATTGTCCCCGCCCAAAAGAGGGCGGTAGCGTGTTTCAGAAAACTTCTACTTTTTACTGTACACTGTCTAAAGCACTGAAAAAGCAAACTGTAAAAGTCAACTGCCAGCCACCCACTCTCACCAACCACAGCCCTGCATGTCCTGTCCATATCAAATCAGAATCTTTAATCTACTTTTCTACTCTTCTTAATAAATAATAATAATTTCCATACTTTATCATCATTTCAAAAGATTACAATTCCCTAAAGCAAGGGATTATGTTCCCTTGAGTTTGCCTATAAATTTGTAGCCTAAATTATCACTCAACACACTTCAAACTTCTCTCTTAAAACTGCAACTCTGCTCTGAATCATCTCCCAAGCATCTATTTGATTTTCAATTCCGTTCCTGTTACTAGGTAAGCCGAGATTATAACCTTGAGATCTACTTTCCAACCCTTATATCTTGATCTTAATATATATACTTGTTGTTTAATCGTATTCTAGACCTTCGATTCCGAGGCCAACACCAAGAAAACCCGAATCTCGATTAATCCCTTAAACCACAGGTGAGTCTCACAGCCCCATTTTCACTGTTTTCACTATTTTAAACTGTTTTCGGGGCGAGGGACACGTACTTAAATAATGTTTTATCATGGTATACTTACAAGCTAAGCAAACGATTACGTGTTTAAGTTATGTTTCATGATGAGCAATGCGAACAGTTATCCATGGTTTTTCGATGATAGTGCACCAGATTCGAGTAAGTGATCACTTTACCATTGGAACTCTAAGGGTAGGGACTGCTGGTTTGATCCGCCCACTCGTAGGGGTCGCACCTCTTACACAGACGAGTGCCTAGCACGGGGCAGTACTATGGGTTTGAGCCCGTTCGTAGAGGTCGCTCCTCTTACGCAGACGAGCGCCTTGTTTTCCGGCACAACGTCCGCGCGTAACCCGCGGGACGGTATTACAGCATATATTCGCTCGTAGTGGCAGCGCCACTTACACAGACGAGCACAGTTTTCCAGAAGTGTCCGCGCGTAACCCGCGGGACGGTATTACGTTATTTTAGCTCGTAGTGGCAGCGCCACTTACACAGACGAGCACAGTTCCCAGAAATGTTCGCGCGTAACCCGCGGAACGATTCTATCAAGATATGTTGATAGAACTATGTTTTACCAAGCATGTGTTTTAATGATGCTAACAGAATTATGTTTCAGAATGATTATGATGCAATACGATTTTATCAAGTTACTAAAACTTGTGAACTCACTCAGTTTATACTGATTCAAATGTTTTTACGTGTCTTTCAGGAGATAACTAGGTAGCGCATGGAGTCACACTTAGAGCACCACACGCTGAACATCTAAAACAAGCTTTTTGGAAGATTTTGGTTTTATCCCCTCGATGCGCACGGTTACCCGCCGCGCAAGGGGATATGGCGAGAAAATCTTCAGTTTTTGTACTTGGATGTTTTTATGTAATACTTAAACAATGTAATGTATTTGTATTAAACTTCTCATGCGCAATAAAAATCTTTGAATGTTTTGCAATGGCCCGTGCTTAAGTATCAATCCCCACTCGCGCGCGCCCGGCTGTTTCCGCCGCTCAGGGCCGGGTGTGACAGATTGGTATCAGAGCACTGGTTATAGCGAACTAGGAAAAGAAGTTTTTAACCTAGACTATAACCTTTGGGGAATCGCATGAAATATTTTTCAAAGAATATTTTCAAAAGAAAAAAAAATCACACACGCACTTAGGAACACGGGTCACAGTGTCTAGAGATAAGAACATTATGTGCTCTGAGTACATGCGCTAAGTTTGTTACATTTTCTTTTTATGAAAAGAATGCCTCCAACCAGAGCCAAGGGAATTACCATGACACCCGAGGAGCTCGCAGAAATAATCGCGCAGGCGATTGCAACGCATGAGGCCAGCAAGGCCGAATCTAGTCAGGGTCGCCAAGAGAACGAGACCCCAGAACCCGAATCAGGAGCCTTGGACAAAGGATGCTCCTATAAAACATTCATGGCCTGTAGGCCTTGGCCGTTCAAAGGCACCGAAGGAGCCATTGGGCTCTACAATTGGATTGACAAGATGGAGACAGTTCTCTCCATCAGCGGATGTAGTGAAAACCAGAAGGTCCTTTACGCGACCTGCATGTTCCAAGAAGCAGCTTCGTCTTGGTGGAAGCTCCAAGTAAAGACTTTGGGGCGAGAAGTTGCTCTTCACAAGACCTGGGAAGAATTGAAAGAAATGTTGATGAGAAAGTTCTGCTCTCGCGCAGAAATTCAGAGCTTGCAACAAGAATTCTGGAACCACACCATGGTAGGAACGGACATCGATGCCTACACCAATCGTTTCAACGAGCTTTGTCAGCTGGTGCCAGATATGGCAAACACAGAAGAAAAGAAAATCGAGAGGTATATCTTTGGGTTGCCTCCTGTTGTTAGGGTTCCGCTCAACGCCGCCGCACCTCCGACCTTTGACGAGGCGGTTGCGCGAGCCATCACCCTTACAAGGGATACGGTTCGTGCGGGTATGTTGACTGCTCGCTTGAACGAGCAGCGAACCTCTGACTCCAAGAGAAAATGGAACTCCCACCGAGGATCAGACTTCAAGCAGCCACCACCCAAGAAGCAGGAAAGCACAAGGGTTTACGCGATTCAAGCCGCGGAACCATCAAGGAAAGGATACAGCGGGCCTTACCCATGGTGCAACAAATGCAAGTTTCACCACGAGGGTGAATGCGCGAACGTCACGTGCGCCAAATGTGGCAGACCAGGACACAAGACGGTGAACTGCCGTGCTAAAGAAGCTGGAGCCAATGACAACTGCTACGCATGCGGGAAGCCTGGACACTTCAGTCGGGATTGCCCACAGAAAGGAAACCAAGCTCGCGGGAGAGCTTTTGTGATCGGCGCGGGTGAGGCAAAGGAAGAGCCGAATGTGGTAACCGGTACGTTTTTGCTTAACGGTCATTATGCATCTGTCTTATTTGATACTGGCGCTGACCTAAGTTTTATATCCCATGAGTTTAAAAACTCCCTGGGCTTAGCGACCAGTAGGCTAGACAAACCTTATACTATAGAACTAGCCAATGGTAGGCAGTTATGCGCGAATGAAAGGACTGAACAATGTGTATTAGTCATGGGAGGTCATGAGTTCAATATAAACATGTTGTCAATAGATTTGTGAAGTTTCGATATTGTGGTAGGTATGGATTGGTTGGTCGAGAATCTCGCGGAGATTGTTTGTCATGAGAAACAGGTTCGGATTCCACTGTTGAACGGAGAAACTTTGATGATTCAAGGGGAAAGAAGGGGAGTTGCGACGAAACTGATTTCGTGCCTAAAGGCGCGTAAGTGCCTAAGGAAAGGGTGCTACGCCTTCCTGGCGCATGTAGTAGAGAAAGGAGATGAGCGAAGAATTGAAGACTTACCAGTAGTGCGCGAATTTCCAGAAGTTTTTCCTGAAGATTTGCCCGGGTTACCGCCGCCGCGACAAGTCGAGTTTCGTATTGATTTGGTCCCAGGAGCTGCGCCAGTAGCTCGAGCGCCTTATCGCTTAGCTCCATCTGAGATGCAAGAGCTATCCAATCAGTTACAGGAACTATTGGATAAGGGTTTCATACGCCCAAGCTTTTCACCTTGGGGAGCTCCAGTACTGTTTGTAAAGAAGAAAGATGGTTCGTTCAGAATGTGTATTGACTACAGGGAGCTGAACAAGCTGACAGTCAAAAATCGGTACCCCTTACCGAGGATTGACGACTTATTTGACCAGTTGCAGGGATCCAGTTATTATTCGAAGATAGATCTACGGTCAGGATACCACCAACTTAGGGTCCATGAGGAAGACGCGCCAAAGACAGCCTTCCGAACCAGATATGGCCATTATGAGTTCTTAGTGATGCCTTTCGGGCTAACTAATGCGCCGGCTATATTCATGGATCTGATGAACCGTGTGTGCAAACCATATTTGGACAAGTTTGTGATTGTGTTTATAGATGATATTTTGGTTTACTCTCGAACCAAGGCCGAGCATGAGCAACACCTGAGAATGATTTTGGAATTGTTAAGGAAGGAAAAGTTGTATGCGAAGTTTTCCAAGTGCGAGTTTTGGCTTAGAGAAGTTCATTTTCTCGGTCACGTTGTAAACGAGAAAGGAATACACGTCGATCCTTCTAAGGTTAAAGCCATCGAAAACTGGGAAGCGCCAAAAACCCCAACTGAGGTGAGGCAATTCCTTGGGCTAGCTGGCTACTATCGACGCTTCATTGAGAACTTCTCCAAGATAGCTCTACCTCTGACCGCGCTAACTCAGAAAGACAAGGCGTTTATTTGGGGCAAGAATCAGGAAGCGGCATTTCAAATGTTGAAACAGAAGTTATGTAGTGCGCCAATCTTATCCCTGCCCGAGGGGACAGATGACATCGTTGTTTACTGCGACGCTTCACACCAGGGACTCGGATGTGTCCTTATGCAGCGAGACAAAGTTATAGCGTATGCCTCGCGCCAACTTAAGACCAATGAGAAGAACTACACAACGCATGATTTAGAACTTGGAGCTGTTGTCTTCGCGCTAAAGATTTGGCGCCATTACCTCTACGGTACGAAATGTGTAATCTTTACGGATCATAAGAGCCTCCAACATATATTCGATCAGAAGGAATTAAACATGAGACAACGAAGATGGGTTGAATTGTTGAATGATTATGATTGCGAGATCAAGTATCATCCGGGGAAAGCGAATGTGGTAGCAGACGCGCTAAGCAGAAAGGAGCGAATAAAAACGCTACGAGTCAAGGCTCTAAGGTTGACCATTCACGCAGATCTCTCTACCCGCATCCGAGACGCTCAGCAAGAAGCCTTGAAACCAGAGTTTGTTAAAAACGAATGCCTTGGGGGTATGGTTAAGAATTTGGAACTTAAAGAGAACGGCAATCTATATTTTGCCAACCGCATATGGGTCCCTCTCAAGGGAGGATTGCGCGAGCAAGTTTTAAACGAAGCTCACAAGACGCGATATTCCGTACATCCTGGCGCAGACAAGATGTACCAAGATGTTAAAACGCTGTATTGGTGGCCCAATCTTAAAGGCGCCATCGCGATGTATGTCAGTAAGTGCCTGACGTGTTCAAAAGTAAAGGCTGAATACCAGAAACCATCGGGGTTGCTTCAGCAGCCAGAAATTCCCATGTGGAAGTGGGAACAAATCTCTATGGACTTCATCACCAAACTACCAAGGACACCTGGGGGTTATGACACGATATGGGTTATTGTAGATCGGCTAACTAAGTCAGCGCACTTCCTGCCGATTAAAGAAACTGATAAAATGGAAAGGTTAGCCCGATTGTATATTCGAGAAGTAGTTTCAAAACATGGAGTCCCAGTGTCCATCATTTCTGATCGAGATAGTCGGTTTACATCAAGGTTTTGGAGATCATTACAAGAGGGGTTAGGTACTCGACTGGACATGAGTACGGCTTATCACCCCCAAACGGATGGACAAAGCGAACGAACGATCCAGACATTGGAAGATATGCTGCGCGCGTGCGCGATCGATTTTGGAGGTAGTTGGGATACCCACCTCCCGTTGGTTGAATTTTCTTACAATAACAGTTATCACACAAGCATTAAGGCTGCGCCGTTCGAAACTTTATATGGGCGCAAGTGTAGATCCCCACTGTGTTGGGCTGAAGTGGGCGACAAGCAAATGACTGGTCCAGAAGTGATCCAAGAAACAACAGACAAGATTTTTCAGATAAGGGATCGCCTTAAGGCAGCACGCGACAGACAGAAAAGTTATGCTGATATGAGAAGGAAACCGTTGGAGTTTCAAGTAGGGGATAAAGTACTTTTGAAAGTCTCTCCATGGAAGGGAGTCCCCCGTTTCGGTAAGCGAGGAAAGCTAAATCCGCGCTACATTGGACCATTTGAGATCCTGGAGAGGATCGGTCCAGTTGCTTATAAACTCCGTCTACCCGCCGAACTCAGTGGAGTTCATGATACGTTTCATGTATCCAACCTCAAGAAATGTTTATCTGACGAAACGTTAATTTTGCCGATGGAAGAGATTCACATCGACAAACAGCTGCACTTCGTAGAAGAGCCTATAGCAGTAACCGATTGGAAAGAACAAAGGTTGCGCAGAAGCAGAATCAAGTTGGTAAAAGTTCAATGGAACTCAAGGCGTGGGCCTGAATTCACTTGGGAAAGAGAAGATCAGATGCGCATAAAATACCCACACCTCTTTCAGAATATGGCTTCTGCCAGCAACGTCTCTTAAATTTCGGGACGAAATTCGTTTAACGAGGGGAGAATGTGACACCCGGTAAATTCCCAACCCCTTAAACTAAGTAATCAACCTAATAATTAGGTGATTGTAAATATTATGCGCGCCATGTTAGTCAGCGCGTGCATTTGTTATGTGCGCCCTGCGCGAGCGCGCTATGTTAAGAATCAGCGCGGGCACATTATGTGCGCCCGGCGCGAGATTACGTTAGAATCAGCGCGGGCATTTATGTTTGCCCTGCGCGAGCGCGCCATGTTAGTCAGCGCGTACATGTGTTATGTGCGCCCTGCGCGAGCGCACCATGTTAAGAACCAGCGTGAGCATATGTTATATGCGCCATGCGTGAACGTATTGGCCTTATGTTTTCATGTAACTTAAACGTTATGTTGTCTATGGGTTGACCATCCCGCATGATGCTAAGACGGGTGCATCCTACATCGTTTATGCGCGTGCGGAAGGGAACTAACCTACCCGCATGGCGGGAACTTTGAGAGCTAGTTTGTCTGAAGCTCCAGGATGGAATTGACTTCAACATGACTGATCACTATGTTGAAATACCAAAACCACCTGGAGAATCTACAAATGAAACTCAAATGTCCCTAACTGCGAGAAGGTTACGCACCTACCCGCAGCAAAGAAATGTTCTACACGCAGGAAGCTATGCGCACCAAGTTATACGCGCAGAACACTTAGTCAAAATGATCAGATTTAAGGAAATTGTCCCCGCCCAAAAGAGGGCGGTAGCGTGTTTCAGAAAACTTCTACTTTTTACTGTACACTGTCTAAAGCACTGAAAAAGCAAACTGTAAAAGTCAACTGCCAGCCACCCACTCTCACCAACCACAGCCCTGCATGTCCTGTCCATATCAAATCAGAATCTTTAATCTACTTTTCTACTCTTCTTAATAAATAATAATAATTTCCATACTTTATCATCATTTCAAAAGATTACAATTCCCTAAAGCAAGGGATTATGTTCCCTTGAGTTTGCCTATAAATTTGTAGCCTAAATTATCACTCAACACACTTCAAACTTCTCTCTTAAAACTGCAACTCTGCTCTGAATCATCTCCCAAGCATCTATTTGATTTTCAATTCCGTTCCTGTTACTAGGTAAGCCGAGATTATAACCTTGAGATCTACTTTCCAACCCTTATATCTTGATCTTAATATATATACTTGTTGTTTAATCGTATTCTAGACCTTCGATTCCGAGGCCAACACCAAGAAAACCCGAATCTCGATTAATCCCTTAAACCACAGGTGAGTCTCACAGCCCCATTTTCACTGTTTTCACTATTTTAAACTGTTTTCGGGGCGAGGGACACGTACTTAAATAATGTTTTATCATGGTATACTTACAAGCTAAGCAAACGATTACGTGTTTAAGTTATGTTTCATGATGAGCAATGCGAACAGTTATCCATGGTTTTTCGATGATAGTGCACCAGATTCGAGTAAGTGATCACTTTACCATTGGAACTCTAAGGGTAGGGACTGCTGGTTTGATCCGCCCACTCGTAGGGGTCGCACCTCTTACACAGACGAGTGCCTAGCACGGGGCAGTACTATGGGTTTGAGCCCGTTCGTAGAGGTCGCTCCTCTTACGCAGACGAGCGCCTTGTTTTCCGGCACAACGTCCGCGCGTAACCCGCGGGACGGTATTACAGCATATATTCGCTCGTAGTGGCAGCGCCACTTACACAGACGAGCACAGTTTTCCAGAAGTGTCCGCGCGTAACCCGCGGGACGGTATTACGTTATTTTAGCTCGTAGTGGCAGCGCCACTTACACAGACGAGCACAGTTCCCAGAAATGTTCGCGCGTAACCCGCGGAACGATTCTATCAAGATATGTTGATAGAACTATGTTTTACCAAGCATGTGTTTTAATGATGCTAACAGAATTATGTTTCAGAATGATTATGATGCAATACGATTTTATCAAGTTACTAAAACTTGTGAACTCACTCAGTTTATACTGATTCAAATGTTTTTACGTGTCTTTCAGGAGATAACTAGGTAGCGCATGGAGTCACACTTAGAGCACCACACGCTGAACATCTAAAACAAGCTTTTTGGAAGATTTTGGTTTTATCCCCTCGATGCGCACGGTTACCCGCCGCGCAAGGGGATATGGCGAGAAAATCTTCAGTTTTTGTACTTGGATGTTTTTATGTAATACTTAAACAATGTAATGTATTTGTATTAAACTTCTCATGCGCAATAAAAATCTTTGAATGTTTTGCAATGGCCCGTGCTTAAGTATCAATCCCCACTCGCGCGCGCCCGGCTGTTTCCGCCGCTCAGGGCCGGGTGTGACAATCATTTTGTCTTTCAAAATAAACGAAACATTAAACTTAAACGTCTTGAGTCTTCCGATGCCAGCCTCTTATTTAGTGCCACGTGTCTCCTCAAGCGAGCTGCCTCATCCTACTCACCTGCGTGAATACTAAAAGTCAGCTACGCTGAGTGAGTTCTAGTTAATCATACACTATACAATACACATAAACTTATATTCTTTCATTCATACTTTCATACTTTCATACTTTCTTTTGTATTAACTTACTTTCATATCTTACGTTATAAAGAGCATTACGCCCTACATTCCTCGAGTATTATTAGGGCTCGGTACCCTCCTTCCTCGAGTATTATTAGGGCTCGGTACCTCCTTCCTCGAGTATTATTAGGGCTCGGTACCCTCTTTCCTCGAGTATTATTAGGGCTCGGTACCCTCTTTCCTCGAATATCAGTAGGGTTTGGTTCCCTAGTTCTCGAATATTAGTAGGGTTCGATTCCCTCTTCGTTACCATACAACCATACATCATACCTTGAGTATTATTAGGGCTCGGTACCCTCTTCGTAACCATACAACCATCATTTCCTTCTTTTATTAACTTTATCACGTTCATACACATAAGCATACATATCATACTTACCTTATACATAGCGTTACAACCTGACAGTACGTGCAATATCCGAAGATCGTTCACGTACCATCAAGCAATCATTCATACATATCACATCATTCACATAAGGCATACACTTATCTCTTAGGATAAGCGTATTAACAAACATATCGAGCATGCACACAGCCCCGAAAACATAACACATAAATGGGGCTAGAAACTCACCTGAATCCTGTTACGCTCTCTGTTAATAGTTATTCCCTTCTTGAGCTGTACACGGCTAACTGTATAATATTTACACGTATCAATTAACTACTACTACTCATGTTGTATTTCTATCTGTTTTGACCCACAACGAACGGGGTCCGGGGGCAGCGCCCCTGGCAGCGGGGTCTAGGGGCGGCAGCCCCTAGCAGGGTCCAAGGGGCAGATCCCCTGGCTGGGGTCGAGCTGCCAGGTCAGCTTGGAAAAATTTTATTTCCATTAACTGTCTTAACACATTTTTCATTAGGTTTTTAATTTATTTTCTAATCGAACTTGACTTTAGGCGAAGTTAAACCTTAGGCGAACTTAGCTTTAGGCGAACTTAAACCTTAGGCGAACTTAGCTTTAGGCGAAGTTATCAGTTAGGCGAACTTGGCCTTAGGCGAAGTTATCACTTAGGCGAACTTGGCCTTAGGCGAAGTTACCAGCTAGGCGAACTTGGCCTTAGGTGAAGTTACCAGTTAGGCGAACTTGGCCGTAGGCGAAGTTAAGCTTTGAAGGCGAAGTTAAGCTTTTGCAGGCGAAGTTGCCCAGTTCGCAGACGAAGTTGCCCAGTTCGCTACGGGTTTGGTTTTTATCAAGCATTTTGGCGATTTTAATACCCTTGTTATGGTTCGACATCACCCACTAACGTTCCCTAACCGTTTCGCTCGTATATATATCCCGTATATACTATAAAGCTTGGATCTTTAAGCTTAAGGACGTTCAATAAAACATAAACTTTAAAAGTCAAGAACATACCTTTTGTGCTCGTTTAGATCTCGTTTAACTTGTTTAATCACAACTAATCGTTTACTCTCCCTCGGATCTTGCTCGTTTCTCTCCCTCGGCCGCCGGCCGTATATGGCGGTGTGTGGTGTGTGTGTGTTTTGGAGTGTGTAGAGATTATGATGGAAATGAAATGAGGGTGTAGGGTTTAAGGTTGGTTTAGGGGATATTTATATCCCTTAAAGCCCATGGACCTAAGGCTCATTCTCATTTAACCCATCTTAATTAATCTAAGTCCATGATCCGTTCTTTACTCGACATTAATTAATTAATAACGCGAAATCACTAAACGTAACTTTCTTTATTTAACATTATAAATTTTAGGATGTTACAGAGACACTATAAACGATGACCGACAACGTCAAACACAAACTAACACGATTCAGGTCATATACGACCGTATAGCCCTATACGAGCCGTATAGAACAAAAAATGGTGTATTTATCAAATCATGTGATAAAATCTCAATTTTCTCACTCCTAGTATCATTGATAAACATAATTTCCATAACATTTTTTATCTAAATTAAGATAAACCAAAAACTTAATAGGACAAATAAAACAAAATTACATTTTTATTTGTCATCTCGTCTTTCAAATACATACCTTGAAATCCCAAAATTATTAAAAAAAAAAAAAAAGTGTTTTGAAAGAAAATCTGCCTATAAAAAGCCTTATATCTTTTTTTTTTTATGTATAAAATTGTTTTCATAAACTTTTGTAACCATAATAAACACCGTTTGAAAAATAAACAAAGAAAAAAAACTATAGAAAAACGTTTTTAAAATTAATATTGGGAAAACCTGAACTTGAAGAGAAAAATTAAATACAAGGTTGTTTAAAAAGCCAATGACACGCTTGAATATTGCTTGAAGAAAGCTCAACTAGTCAACTCGAAAAATCTCGTATGTAACGTAGTTGTGCCAGCTCGGTCTGTCTTGAGCTTGTTCTACCATAGGCGTAGGGATGCTCACGAGCCGAGCAAACACAAGCTCATGTTCGACGAGAACGCAAACCTCGTTTACATATGAGTATTTTTCGAGCTAACTTCAAGTGAGCTGCCGGCTACAAACTTTTTAAGTCAACGTCCTATAGTTTTTCGAACAGAGCTTTCTTCTTCTTTAAGTAAAAGAAATATGTTTTTTAATATATCTATGTGTCACTTCATAGCCGTTCGTCAATCCCATTAATCGATCATTTAGGGTCTTAAATAAAAAGTATTCAAGATCGAGCCAAGTATATGCTTGTTTTGGCTCGACTAGTGAACTCCACTGAATCTAAGGCAGGTAAGCTAGAGGCAAATCGATCTAGATCAACTCATTTACATACGATTTCTTTTTTCAAGTCGAGCTTTGAGCGATATTTAAGCGAGCAACTATCTTTTTTAAACAATCTTGTTTTAAAAAAAATCGTATAGTTTTTTAAGGGTTTTTTTATAGTTAAAAGCATTTATGAAATTTATTTAATCTAATGACATTAGAATTTGGTATATATATACAGATGTTATTTGAAAACACTTTTTCTTAGGGTATGCTACTCAAAGAGCTTTTACGAGCTTTAAGCTGCAAACTTTTAAGAAAAAACTCACAATTATTGAAAAATCTTGTTTGGTTATAGTAGCTTGAAGCTTTTAAGTTATAAGAAAAGTTTGAAGCTAAAAGCTCTATGTTTGGTATAACTAGCTGATAGCTATAGCTGTAGCTGGAAGCTGCTAGCTGGTGGCTAGTAGCTGTAACTTTTTAGACATATTTAGTAGCTATAACTTTTAATAAAATGTGTAAAATTACTAAAATAGGCATAATTAAAAAGAATTACAGTAAATATATTTATTTTGGAAGGTTATTTAAATAAATTAAAATACTAATAGCTTGTAGCTCTTTCTAAACGCTACTAAGAGAAGCTTTAAGCTTTTCTCCTGACCTAAAAACTTCAAGCTCCTTGAACCAAAAAAAGCTTTTAATCGAATAAGAGTTTTTTCTTAAAAGTTTGAAGCTTGAAGCTCCTAAAAGCTTCCTGCCAAACATACCCTAGTAGCATTTAGAAAAAGCTACAAGCTTTTAGTATTTCAAATTACAATTTTGGTACTTAAACTTTTGTCACATTTTGTTAATTCATATAATAATTACATATATAACATATATTCAAAACCAACTACCCTCATAGCTTTTTAAAAGACCATAGCTTTTTCACACGTTAATATTTAAAAAAATGCATCATAAAATTAGCATTTTATTCTCTTTAATTTAAGTATCATATTGTTATACTTCTTTAACTTTAAAAAATTAAGATATTTTGTGATTATTAGTTAGGATATGCAACAAGTCGAGTCAGGCAAATCCGGATCATGTGTAAGACCAAATTAGAGTCGGAACGAGTCGATGCATAAAAGACTATTTTAGTTCGGTTCATGTTGGTACGGTTTTGAGTCGAAATGTAACATCCCGAAAATTCCAAAATAATATTAATTATATTACTTAATAATAGAGGGAAAGTTACTTGGGTTATCAGGAAATAAATAAAAGAATAGAGGTTGGTATGGGTCGGGCTAGTGTCAGGTAATGGACGTGGGTTATGGACTTGGATTAATGGAGATGGGTTAAATGAGAATGGGCCTTAGGTCCATGGGATTTCAGGGGTATAAATATCCCCTAAACCCAAAATATCTTTCATTTTCACCAAACTCCCTAACACTCCAAAAACACACACACACACCGCACACATACCGCCGGCCGACCGAGCCAAGGGAAGAATCGGGCAGGACCGAGAGAGAGCGATTAGTATGCTAGCAAGTTAAACGAGATTCCAAACAAGCTCAAAAAGGTATGATTCTTGATCTTTGAGGTTTAAAGATCCAAGCTTTTTAGTGTATAAGCGACCGAAGATGGTCGGGAAGCGTAGTGGGTGATATTGAACCATAGCAAGGGTGTTAAAAACGCTCAAAATGCTGGAAAGAAACCGTACAGCGGCTGTCTGGGTAACTTCGCCTGCATCTGGGCAACTTCGCCTTCAACGCGATGAACTTCGCCTACAAGCTAAGTTCGCCTGATGAACTTCGCCTGCAAGCTAAGTTCGCCTAATGGCAACTTCGCTGTAAAGTTAAGTTCGCCTAACTGGTAACTTCGCCTGAGGCCAAGTTCGCCTGATGACAACTTCGCCTGAAGCCAAGTTCGCCTGATGGCAACTTCGCTGTAAAGCTAAGTTCGCCTAGCTGGTAACTTCGCCTACAGCTAAGTTCGCCTAAGGTTAACTTCGCCTAGAGCTAAGTTTGATTAGAAAATAAATTAAAAAGCGATAAGTTAAGTAAGCCACTACTAGGCCACCGGATTAGATCAGGCGAGTATTGATACGTGTAACTTGTACAGTCAGCCCGAGCTCAGATAGAGAAGGGATTTACAGCTATCCGAAAAAGAAGCAGAATTCAGGTGAGTTTCTAGCCCCATTTATGTGTTACGTTTTCGGGGCTGTGTGCATACTCAATATGTTTGTTAATACACTTATCCTAAGAGATAAGTGTATGCCTTATATGGATAATGTGAAATATTCGAATGATTGCTTGACGGTACGTGAACGATCTTCGGATATTGCACGTATCGTCAAGGGAAGTGACTAGCTCCTTACATGGATATTAAATAATAAAGTATAGCGTTCCTTTTATGGAAGGTATAGTGTTCCTTTTATGGAAGGTATAGTGTTCCTTTTATGGATAGTAAAGTGTTCTTTCTATGGATAGTATAGTGTTCCTCCTATGGAAATTATATATGGTAGGGTAATGGTAATGGTAATGGTTCTTTTAATAAATATTACGTGACGATCCTCCTATGGATATTTATACAAGGTTAAGGTAGTAATATGTGTCTTCGGATACGGGAAGTAATATATGGGAATAAATTGTATGATACCTGATTAACTAGAACTCACTCAGCGTAGCTGACTTTTAGTATGCACCCAGGTGAGCCGATTACAGAGCTAGCAAGAGGATGACGCATGGCATGGATTGAACGGCTGGCATCTGAAGAAAGAAGTAAAGATGTTTTGAATATAAAGTTTTGTGTTATGGTATCAAAGAAAAGATTTAATGTTTTGTAACAAATGATTGATGTTTTATATTCCGCGAAAAGTTTTAATAAACTCTGATTTGAAGGACTGTGTTTATGAGTAAATCCGACGCTAAAGTAGGGCTACCGGGTTCGGGGCCTTACACGAAAGGGGTCAAGTAAGAATATATTTCGGATTAGAACAGTGCACCGCGCGAGCACCCAGCTAGTTTTATTAAAAGCTCCAGCTATTCTATCAAACACTTAAATATTTCTAAAAAGCTACAGCTTCTAGCTACCAGCTCCAGCTAGTAGCTCCCAGCTACAGCTACAGCTACAGCTACCAGCTAATTTTGCCAAACATACAACGACATTAAAATAAAATAAAATAAAATGCAAGCTTTTTAGTATTCAATTCATTTTTTGTCATATCTTAATTTAGTTAAAAAAAATATCCATACAAAATATGTTTATCCAATGAAATTATGAGTGAAAAAAATGAGATTCTCAAAAACCATCTAATTTGATAAATACTTTAAAAATCATTCATTTTGATAAATAAATTTTCCACCCACCCAATTTTAAAAAAAACTCCAAGTAGTGAGGCCGGGATCAGGTGTCTTTTAACTAGTTGTGGACCACATTTATATTTAGCTTTAAATCAATTAAATACAATAATTGGTAAATAATTCTTTTACTTTTATAATTTTAATGTTTACTTTCTTTAATTTGTAATTGCAAAAAAAATGCATAATAGAAATGAGCAATAAAGACTTTATAAAGTAAATATAAAAGTTGTAAAAACACTCTATCTCTGATTTTATGAAATTATAAGAAATAACTTTTTAACTAATTTAAAGGTAGCCTTCTAACAAAATCATTAATAGGAGGCTATCAAATAGTCATGAAGTAAATATATAAGAAGTGTTTGATACATTATAGATTTGTAAAGATGTTATAGAATTGAATGTAAACGTGTTTTTAAGGGTAATTTGTGGAAATTTGATTGATTGTCAAAGTTAGCAATTGCATTTGACATATATTCTTGCAACTTGCTTGGTTAAGGACATTGTCCTACATCTAATCAAAGCGTCTTCTCAAACTAAATTTCCAACCCGCGAACTTTCTTAACAACGACCAGACAAATATAACATCATTCAACACCAACTTTCTCATGATAAATTGTATTGGATTGTATTCTATTAATTATTTTCTGTGTCATATTTTGTCAGAACTTATAGGTAAAGGTGGAAAATGATATATATCCAGAATCAACTCGCCAGTGTAAGAGAAATAAAAGTTAGGACCTAAGAATAGAAACACAAATTGAACTTGTAATAAAGTTATTTAGTCTAAATGATTGTTGACATTTTTACAAGTTTAACTTGAATATTATTTTAACTCAAGTAATGTTTTTTAGCACACACGAAATACAAAAATGAAGAGTTTGGTTAACCTTCACATCAATCAGTTATGTCCTTGGGGTAGGTCATGTGGGGGCAAATTCGGCAACTCGCCAAGAATTGTTACAATTTTGTGCCATTTTTCTCTTAGTTGCTCTTCGGATCGGTTTATATGGATTTTAAATGTTTATCTCGCTAACCATAAATTGAACTCATCTGGATTCATAAATGTCTAATCGAAGCAAACTCGTCCAAATTTAATTAATTTGATTCGGCCTCGGTGCAAAACCGAATTTAACCGAGTTCAATTTGAAATCATTTTTGTATAGTTTTGCTTCTTGTTTTTGTTTCAGACATTAATTTCTGTATCGAATGTTTAACTAGATGAATTGATAATTGGCCCAATTTGGTTGGTTCATTAACTAGACTTACAAACACATACCGTATTTACATAAATAATTAAGAAACATAATTATTATGTTACGGAAGAAACACGGACTTTGGGAGATTAGGCTCGTATCGTTGTTGGTTGTTGTTTGTATCCTACCGTGTGGACTCATCGGATCTAGGACCTGTCAAGGGGATTAGATCCGTGTTTCTTTATTGGCGCCATCCGTGCTTGTGTTAGAACTGTGATAATCTTTCGCTTATGTTGGTTTGAACGATATGAGTCAACATCCTCAAGGGCCGACGGAAAATCCGGTAACGGTTAGGCGAACTATTGATGTCACGGCACCTGGAGGACCTACTCCAGGTGACTTAGGACACATTACTGGTGAGAACCATCAGACTCGTACAGAATTAGGTCCGGAAGACGGATATGATAATTCTGATTCGATGAGATATCACCATCGTAACTTCAGATCTGAAGGAATCCAGTCTCCTGAGGAATGGTTACGTATTCCGCATGAAATGCCTTCGCAGAATATCAGCGTATGATTCTTGAAGAACCTATCCGTGCTCGTACCTTAACATATGATGACACATCTGTCAGATCTCCGTCTCCTCCTACCACACTCAGGAGGAGCCAGATGAGAACTAGTATGCAAACAGAGAGAACCTCAGTAGATTTTGAAAGGAGAAGACGTGAACGCCCTTATTCTTTCACAAGTGATCCTCACAGAATCGAATATGACAGTTACGATCCAACATATAATTCAAACCCTAAACAGTCAATCTGCTTTGAATCTTTGTTACTTACACTTGATAATCATCATCTGTGGATCCTTTACCTCCGGTATATCATCCTAGTTCTTGTTTATGATTATTGTGCTTGTTCTTGGTGTTCTTTACGGTTGAAATGGACCCGTCAGAGAATCGTAAGGACCTTTTATTTTATTGTTTGCTTGAAATGATGATACGATCTTGTTATCACAATCATAAGGGATCTTAGGACTGTTTTAATTGAGTTTTTATTATGATTTGTATAGTTTTAGGTTTTAGGATGTTTTCGGACCGCTTTAAACGGTCCAATGTACCTCGGACTCAACTTCCCCCTCTTTCTAAAACGGATAATTTCTTTCCAAGGCGAGACTTTGAGCATCACATTGTCACCAGCGTTAAACTCAATTGGTCGTCGCCGCTTATCCGCATAAGACTTTTGCCTGTCTTGAGCGGCTTTCATTCTTGCTTTGATCTGATCGAACTTTGAAGACGTTTCTTGAACCACTTCTAGGCTTCCCATTTCTTTCTGACCAATCTCACCCCAACACACCGGGGTTCTACATCGTCTACCGTAAAGCATCTCAAACGGTGGCATACCAATACTTGAATGGTAACTGTTGTTATAGGAGAACTCTGCCAGATGCAGATGATCATCCCAACTTCCACCAAAATCTAAAACACAAGCACGTAGCATATCCTCAAGGGTTTGGATCGTCCTTTCAGACTGTCCATCGGTTTAAGGATGATACGCCGTACCGATGTTCAACCTCGTCTCCATAGCTTCATGGAATTTTTTCCAGAACCTCGAAGTAAACCGTGTATCTCTATCAGACACGATCGATAACGGTACTCCATGCTTGGTTACAACTTCTTTAATGAACAAGCTTGCTAACGTTTCTGACGAGATGGCCTCTCGTATGGGCAGAAAGTGAGCACTCTTGGTCAAACGGTCCACAATCACCCAGATGGTATCATGTTGCTTAGCTGTACGAGGTAGCTTAGTTATGAAATTCATAGTGATGTGTTCCCATTTCCACTCAGGTATCTCTAGCGGTTGCATCTTCCCATAAGGCTTCTGATGTTCGGCTTTGACTTGTAAGCAAGTTAAGCACTTACTGACATAATCTACTACATCATTCTTCATTCCAGGCCACCAGTAATCTCTTTTCAAGTCTTGATACGTCTTTGTAGCTCCAGGGTGGATTGAGTACCTTGACTTATGAGCTTCATCTAAGATTCGACTTCTAAGATCACCATGGCGTGGGATCCACATGCGGTTAAATCTAGTCTTAACTCCATGAGTGTTTTCCATCAACTCATTTTGCTGGCCATACATCCTTTCTTTCTTTACTAACCCTTCATCTACTAACACCTCTGACTGCACCTTGATGATTTCTTTAAAAAGACTTGAGTTCATAATCAGCTGGTATGACTTCACTGTTGCAAGGACTTCCTCATTCTTACGACTTAGCGCATCAGCGACCACGTTAGCTTTACCGGGGTAATACTTAATCTCACAGTCATAATCCTTCATCAATTCTAACCATCTTCTCTGCCTCTTGTTCAATTCTTTCTGCTCGAAGAAGTACTTTAAACTCTTATGATCTGTATAGATAGTACACTTAGTACCGTACGGATAATGCCTCCATATCTTAAGAGCATGCACTATAGCTGCTAACTCCAAATCATGCGTCGGATAAGTACTCTCATGGACCTTCAACTGTCTAGATGCGTAAGCTATCACCTTCCCTCGTTGCATCAACACGCAACCTAACCCTTGATGCGAGGCATCAGCACAAACAACGAAATCCTCGTCACCATCGGGTAGACCAAGGATTGGAGCTTGCGTGAGTCTCTTCTTTAATTCTTCAAAGGCTTCTTCTTGAAACTTTCCCCAACTGAATGCTATCGACTTTCGGGTCATACCGGTCAGCGGTGCGGCTATCTTGGAGAAACCTTCGATGAATCTCCTATAGTAGCCAGCTAACCCTAGGAAGCTTCGTATATCAGTCGGATTTTGCGGGGTCTTCCAATTCGTTATCGCTTCAATCTTAGCTGGGTCCACAGTAGTCCCTTCCGGATTAATCACGTGACCTAGAAATTGCACTTCTCGCAACCAGAACGCGCATTTCAAAAACTTAGCGTACAACTTCTCTTTCTTCAGAACTTCCAATACCTCTCTCAAATGCTAGCATGGTCAGACTCGCTCTTTGAATAAATCAATATATCATCAACGAAGACGATAACTGACTTATCCAACATTGGTCGACACACCCTATTCATCATGTCCATAAATGCTGCAGGAGCATTTGTTAGACCGAATGACATTACGAGGAACTCGTAGTGTCCATACCGCGTTCGGAACGCTGTCTAGGGATGTCTGCCTCCTTCACCTTCAGCTGATGATAGCCTGATATGAGATCTATTCGTGAGAACCACCTTGAACCTTGCAGTTGGTCAAACAGATCATCAATCCTGGCAAATGATATCTATTCTTTACCGTAAGCTTATTCAACTCACGATAGTCTATGCACATTCTCATACTTCCATCCTTCTTCTTCACGAACAACACTGGTGCGCCCCACGGGGAAACACTTGGTCTTATGAAACCTTTTTCGGGGAGTTTTTTTTGCAGTTGGGATATCAATTCTTTCATCTCGGACGGTGCTAGACGGTAAGGCGCTTTCGCGACAGGTTGGGCTCCTGGTACTAAATCTATCTGAAATTCTATCTCACGCTCCGGTGGTAACCCCGGAAGATCCTCAGGGAACACTTCTGGGTAGTCACACACGATAGGAACATCTTTCATTTATTTACTCGTATCAATTAACTACTACTACTCATGTTGTATTTCTATCTTTATATGACACACAACGAACGGGGTCCGGGGGCAGCGCCCCTGGCAGCGGGGTCTAGGGGCGGCAGCCCCTAGCAGGGTCCAAGGGGCAGATCCCCTGGCTGGGGTCGAGCTGCCAGGTCAGCTTGGAAAAATTTTATTTCCATTAACTGTCTTAACACATTTTTCATTAGGTTTTTAATTTATTTTCTAATCGAACTTGACTTTAGGCGAAGTTAAACCTTAGGCGAACTTAGCTTTAGGCGAAATTAAACCTTAGGCGAACTTAGCTTTAGGCGAAGTTATCAGTTAGGCGAACTTGGCCTTAGGCGAAGTTATCACTTAGGCGAACTTGGCCTTAGGCGAAGTTACCAGCTAGGCGAACTTGGCCTTAGGCGAAGTTACCAGTTAGGCGAACTTGGCCGTAGGCGAAGTTAAGCTTTGAAGGCGAAGTTAAGCTTTTGCAGGCGAAGTTGTCAGTTTGCAGGCGAAGTTGCCCAGTTCGCTACGGGTTTGGTTTTTATCAAGCATTTTGGCAATTTTAATACCCTTGTTATGGTTCGACATCACCCACTAACGTTCCCTAACCGTTTCGCTCGTATATATATCCCGTATTTACTATAAAGCTTGGATCTTTAAGCTTAAGGACGTTCAATAAAACATAAACTTTAAAAGTCAAGAACATACCTTTTGTGATCGTTTGGATCTCGTTTAACTTGTTTAATCATAACTAATCGTTTACTCTCTCTCGGATCTTGCTCGTTTCTCTCCCTCGGCCGCCGGCTGTATATGGCGGTGTGTGGTGTGTGTGTGTTTTGGAGTGTGTAGAGATTATGATGGAAATGAAATGAGGGTTTAGGGTTTAAGGTTGGTTTAGGGGATATTTATATCCCTTAAAGCCCATGGACCTAAGGCCCATTCTCATTTAACCCATCTTAATTAATCTAAGTCCATGATCCGTTCTTTACTCGACATTAATTAATTAATAACGCGAAATCACTAAACGTAACTTTCTTTATTTAACATTATAAATTTTAGGATGTTACAGAGACACTATAAACGATGACCGACAACCTCAAACACAAACTAACACGATTCGGGTCATATACGACCGTATAGCCCTATACGAGCCGTATAGAACAAAAAATGGTGTATTTATCAAATCAAGTGATAAAATCTCAATTTTCTCATTCCTAGTATCATTGATAAACATAATTTCCATAACATTTTTTATCTAAATTAAGATAAACCAAAAACTTAATAGGACAAATAAAACAAAATTACATTTTTATTTGTCATCTCGTCTTTCAAATACATACCTTGAAATCCCAAAATTATTAAAAAAAAATAAAAAAGTGTTTTGAAAGAAAATATGCCTATAAAAAGCCTTATATCTTTTATTTTATGTATAAAATTGTTTTCATAAACTTTTGTAACCATAATAAACACCGTTTGAAAAATAAACAAAGAAAAAAAACTATAGAAAAACGTTTTTAAATTTAATATTGGGAAAACCTGAACTTGAAGAGAAAAATTAAATACAAGGTTGTTTAAAAAGCCAATGACACGCTTGAATATTGCTTGAAGAAAGCTCAACTAGTCAACTCGAAAAATCTCGTATGTAAAAGAGTTGTGCCAGCTCGGTCTGTCTTGAGCTTGTTCTACCATAGGCGTAGGGATGCTCACGAGCCGAGCAAACACAAGCTCATGTTCGACGAGAACGCAAACCTCGTTTACATATGAGTATTTTTCGAGCTAACTTCAAGCGAGCTGCTGGCTACAAACTTTTTAAGTCAACGTCCTATAGTTTTTCGAACAGAGCTTTCTTCTTCTTTAAGTAAAAGAAATATGTTTTTTAATATATCTATGTGTCACTTCATAGCCGTTCGTCAATCCCATTAATCGATCATTTAGGGTCTTAAATAAAAAGTATTCAAGATCGAGCCAAGTATATGCTTGTTTTGGCTCGACTAGTGAACTCCACTGAATCTAAGGCAGGTAAGCTAGAGGCAAATCGATCTAGATCAACTCATTTACATACGATTTCTTTTTTCAAGTCGAGCTTTGAGCGATATTTAAGCGAGCAACTATCTTTTTTAAACAATCTTGTTTTAAAAAAAATCGTATAGTTTTTTATGGGTTTTTTTATAGTTAAAAGCATTTATGAAATTTATTTAATCTAATGACATTAGAATTTGGTATATATATACAGATGTTATTTGAAAACACTTTTTCTTAGGGTATGCTAATCAAAGAGCTTTTACGAGCTTTAAGCTGCAAACTTTTAAGAAAAAACTCACAATTATTGAAAAATCTTGTTTGGTTATAGTAGCTTGAAGCTTTTAAGTTATAAGAAAAGTTTGAAGCTAAAAGCTCTATGTTTGGTATAACTAGCTGATAGCTGTAGCTGGAAGCTGCTAGCTGGTGGCTAGTAGCTGGAACTTTTTAGACATATTTAGTAGCTATAACTTTTAATAAAATGTGTAAAATTACTAAAATAGGCATAATTAAAAAGAATTATAGTAAATATATTTATTTTGGAAGGTTATTTAAGTAAATTAAAATACTAATAGCTTGTAGCTCTTTCTAAACGCTAATAAGAGAAGCTTTAAGCTTTTCTCCTGACCTAAAAACTTCAAGCTCCTTGAACCAAACAAAGCTTTTAATCGAATAAGAGTTTTTTCTTAAAAGTTTGAAGCTTGAAGCTCCTAAAAGCTTCCTACCAAACATACCCTAGTAGCATTTAGAAAAAGCTACAAGCTTTTAGTATTTCAAATTACAATTTTGGTACTTAAACTTTTGTCACATTTTGTTAATTCATATAATAATTACATATATAACATATATTCAAAACCAACTACCCTCATAGCTTTTTAAAAGACCATAGCTTTTTCACACGTTAATATTTAAAAAAATGCATCATAAAATCGAGCATTTTATTCTCTTTAATTTAAGTATCATATTGTTATACTTCTTTAACTTTAAAAAATTAAGATATTTTGTGATTATTAGTTAGGATATGCAACAAGTTGAGTCAGGCAAATCCGGATCATGTGTAAGACCAAATTAGAGTCGGAACGAGTTGATGCATAAAAGACTATTTTAGTTCGGTTCATGTTGGTACGGTTTTGAGTCAAAAGGGGTCAAGTAAGAATATATTTCGGATTAGAACAGTGCACCCCGCGAGCACCCAGCTAGTTTTATTAAAAGCTCCAGCTATTCTATCAAACACTTAAATATTTCTAAAAAACTACAGCTTCTAGCTACCAGCTCCAGCTAGCAGCTTCCAGCTACAGCTACCAGCTAATTTTGCCAAACATACAACGACATTAAAATAAAATAAAATAAAATGCAAGCTTTTTAGTATTCAATTCATTTTTTGTCATATCTTAATTTAGTTAAAAAAAATATCCATACAAAATATGTTTATCCAATGAAATTATGAGTGAAAAAAATGAGATTCTCAAAAACCATCTAATTTGATAAATACTTTAAAAATCATTCATTTTGATAAATAAATTTTCCACCCACCCAATTTTAAAAAAAACTCCAAGTAGTGAGGCCGGGATCTGGTGTCTTTTAACTACTTGTGGACCACATTTATATTTAGCTTTAAATCAATTAAATACAATAATTGGTAAATAATTCTTTTACTTTTATAATTTTAATGTTTACTTTCTTTAATTTGTAATTGCAAAAAAAATGCATAATAGAAATGAGCAATAAAGACTTTATAAAGTAAATATAAAAGTTGTAAAAACACTCTATCTCTGATTTTATGAAATTATAAGAAATAACTTTTTAACTAATTTAAAGGTAGCCTTCTAACAAAATCATTAATAGGAGGCTATCAAATAGTCATGAAGTAAATATATAAGAAGTGTTTGATACGTTATAGATTTGTAAAGATGTTTATAGAATTGAATGTAAACGTGTTTTTAAGGGTAATTTGTGGAAATTTGATTGATTGTCAAAGTTAGCAATTGCATTTGACATATATTCTTGCAACTTGCTTGGTTAAGGACATTGTCCTACATCTAATCAAAGCGTCTTCTCAAACTAAATTTCCAACCCGCGAACTTTCTTAACAACGACCAGACAAATATAACATCATTCAACACCAACTTTCTCATGATAAATTGTATTGGATTGTATTCTATTAATTATTTTCTGTGTCATATTTTGTCAGAACTTATAGGTAAAGGTGGAAAATGATATATATCCAGAATCAACTCGCCAGTGTAAGAGAAATAAAAGTTAGGACCTAAGAATAGAAACACAAATTGAACTTGTAATAAAGTTATTTAGTCTAAATGATTGTTGACATTTTTACAAGTTTAACTTGAATATTATTTTAACTCAAGTAATGTTTTTTAGCACACACGAAATACAAAAATGAAGAGTTTGGTTAACCTTCACATCAATCAGTTATGTCCTTGGGGTAGGTCATGTGGGGGCAAATTCGGCAACTCGCCAAGAATTGTTACAATTTTGTGCCATTTTTCTCTTAGTTGCTCTTCGGATCGGTTTATATGGATTTTAAATGTTTATCTCGCTAACCATAAATTGAACTCATCTGGATTCATAAATGTCTAATCGAAGCAAACTCGTCCAAATTTAATTAATTTGATTCGGCCTCGGTGCAAAACCGAATTTAACCGAGTTCAATTTGAAATCATTTTTGTATAGTTTTGCTTCTTGTTTTTGTTTCAGACATTAATTTCTGTATCGAATGTTTAACTAGATGAATTGATAATTGGCCCAATTTGGTTGGTTCATTAACTAGACTTACAAACACATACCGTATTTACATAAATAATTAAGAAACATAATTATTATGTTACGGAAGAAACACGGACTTTGGGAGATTAGGCTCGTATCGTTGTTGGTTGTTGTTTGTATCCTACCGTGTGGACTCATCGGATCTAGGACCTGTCAAGGGGATTAGATCCGTGTTTCTTTATTGGCGCCATCCGTGCTTGTGTTAGAACTGTGATAATCTTTCGCTTATGTTGGTTTGAACGATATGAGTCAACATCCTCAAGGGCCGACGGAAAATCCGGTAACGGTTAGGCGAACTATTGATGTCACGGCACCTGGAGGACCTACTCCAGGTGACTTAGGACACATTACTGGTGAGAACCATCAGACTCGTACAGAATTAGGTCCGGAAGACGGATATGATAATTCTGATTCGATGAGATATCACCATCGTAACTTCAGATCCGAAGGAATCCAGTCTCCTGAGGAATGGTTACGTATTCCGCATGAAATGCCTTCGCAGAATATCAGCGTATGATTCTTGAAGAACCTATCCGTGCTCGTACCTTAACATATGATGACACATCTGTCAGATCTCCGTCTCCTCCTACCACACTCAGGAGGAGCCAGATGAGAACTAGTATGCAAACAGAGAGAACCTCAGTAGATTTTGAAAGGAGAAGACGTGAACGCCCTTATTCTTTCACAAGTGATCCTCACAGAATCGAATATGACAGTTACGATCCAACATATAATTCAAACCCTAAACAGTCAATCTGCTTTGAATCTTTGTTACTTACACTTGATAATCATCATCTGTGGATCCTTTACCTCCGGTATATCATCCTAGTTCTTGTTTATGATTATTGTGCTTGTTCTTGGTGTTCTTTACGGTTGAAATGGACCCGTCAGAGAATCGTAAGGACCTTTTATTTTATTGTTTGCTTGAAATGATGATACGATCTTGTTATCACAATCATAAGGGATCTTAGGACTGTTTTAATTGAGTTTTTATTATGATTTGTATAGTTTTAGGTTTTAGGATGTTTTCGGACCGCTTTTGGTCAGATTAACCCTTGAAATGTTTATGTATGTCTGTTAAAGTAGCCTAGAAACTTATATCGGGGCCGGATGTACAAGTAATTGTGCTTTTGGAAAAAATGATATGTTTGAATTGAATTTAAGATTAATCGAATCGAATTTCATTTTAATCGAATCGAGTACCAGACTCGAATTGATTCGTTTGAAACTCGATTTAATATGTTTGAAACTTGATTTGATTCATTCAAAGTTGGACATTTTTATGATTTTACAAGTCAAAAGGATTCAAAGTCAGTATAATTCCAGTCCAATCGACTCTCTGAAATTTAAATCTAATCGAACAAATTTAAATCGAATCGAGTCTCCAAACTCGATTCGATTCATTTTATACTCAATTCGATTCGTTTTATTTGTTGTAGGGATTACTTTATAGAATAATAACCAAGTTTGAAATTGTTCCAATCAGATCACTTATAAAATCTTTTGTTCAAATCAAGTCACTAAAGTTTCTTTTTCGTTCTAATCCAAGATATTATACCTGGATAGCAGGTTATGTAGGGTTTTTGTTATTTTTAAATACTTTGACATTGCAAAATATTTTATTTTTATTTGACAAAATTTGTAAAAACTGAGAGAAAAAATTTTAATTGTGAAAAACTGCCAATAAAAACTGAAAAATTGCAAAAATTATAATCATAATAATAATAATAAGATTTTTTTGGCAGTTTTACCGATATATTTCTTTTTTTCTTTTTGCAATTTTATGCAATTTAAACTTTAGTGACTTGTTGGAACAAAAGTTTTTATGAGTGACCTGATTAGAACAATTTTAAAACTTGCTTACTACTCTATAGAGTATTCCCTTTATATATAACCTTATTCTTATAACTCAGTTATCAATCTTTATGATTTGTTTTAGGATATATTTGTAGCAATATAACATGTATTGTCTGCTTGACATCCCGGCAAAAAGAAGTACAGATGTTTATATCTATGATCAAGGGGATTTGGGAATGTCCAATTATGCATGTTATCTCAGTCAACGCGGAGATTCATACTTGTTGTGTTGAAGAGTTTTGGACGAAGGCAAGCACTGTGAAGAACGGTGACTCTATTACAAGTGAGGTAACTAAGGATGTTGTTTGTAGAGCCCTTAACATCAAGGATGCACCACATCACTATTATGAACGCATCCAGAAAAAGGGACTTGGAGGGTTATGTTACGAACATTGGGTACGATGTAATTTGGTCTACTTGTGAAAAGAGACACTTGCCGCCGTATTGAAGTTTCTTTTCCACATTATGGCTCACTGTCTATCTGAACAGAAAGGAGGATTTGATAAGCTGAAGATGCAGTGGGTTAGGGTAATGGCCTGCTTGACGAACAAGGTGGAATTCAACTTCTCTAGGTGGTTCCTTAAGTGCATGCAATCTAATGTACTTTCAAAAAACATCTGGATGATGTATCCACATTTTGTTAACTTATTCTGGACGATTTGATGCCAAATGTTCCAAGGCAGGGCTACCAGAGGAGCATGATGATGAAGGAAATGTGATACCACCCACCGAACCTCACCATGCCAATATGGTGAAGCAAACTGTGTTCAAGGCGATGTTAGAGCATGCTGGTAAAGGCGGTTACAAGTATCAAGGTGATATGCCCGGTACTAAGTTCGGTTTATTTGCTGAAACCAAAACTGATATTAAAGAGATGAGTGAGGAAGAAGGTGATAATAGTGGAGATGATGACGGTAAAAGCGGTGTTGACCAAGAGCATGATAGTGAGGCTACCGGTGATTCTAACACTGACCTCGAGGGTGAACACCGTACCAAAAAGCTTCATGACAAAAAAAAGGAAAGCTGTCAGTAAGCATTCTACTGGTGGTTTGTCCCAACAATAGGAAGAGGAAGAAGAAGAGGAACCTGAGCGGCGTCTTAAACGTTAGAAAAAAGCCAAGGACTTCAAGAAGTCTGGGCCTTCAAAGATGCCTACATCAGTTAAGATAATCTTTCCTACTGCTTCCACTGTGAGACAACCCCCACAAACCGCCCAAGCTGGCCAACACCAAGCCTCATCAACCACCCTGTCCCACACCATAGAAATCCTAAAAGTCAAACAAGTTTAAGGGTCGAGATTCAAAACCAAAGACAAAACCAAAACCAAAACCAAACCCACATCTAGGACACTCCACGACTCACCAATAACCTCTCCCGAACAATCTCCCACTCACAAAGACCAACCCATACAAGGTCTTCCCATACCACTAATAACCGAACCAGAAACCGAGCCTACCCATACCTCACCCATCCAACACCTCTCTCCCCACCTAGAACTACCTCACCAATATCATCCCTATTTAGTTCCAGCTTTACCTCACCACTTAAGGGAACCACCTTCTGGTCGACTACCTTTACTGCCTCACCCACTACCTTACCCATAACCAGCCTTATCCAAATATCCACCGAACCCACAAACCTACCTCTAGTGCTAACCACTAGTGGTGTTCAAAATCGGATATCCGGGCCTTTCGGTTAGTGGATTTCACTATCCGAATCCGTATCCGAAATTTCAGATATCCAAAGTTCGGATAATTAAATGGATATCCGATTTAGAAAAAAAAATCAAAAATTAAAAAAAACATGTCAAGAATCCAACTTTAAATTCTATTAAAAGAACAAACGTTTTCATCAATCTCTAAAAAAATAAAAATTACATTAAAAAATTCTATAATCTTACATTTTCATCAATTTGTAAGTAACCAAAGGAACAAATATTAGCACATATCTGTGTATAGGACTAATCGTTAACATTAGGTGGAAGTGGGAATTGGTTTCAAGATACAAGCAATCTTCGAAAGTCGGCACCCAATCATCTTCCGCCATTGTGCAGATGTCCACCGCCACCGGCAAGATCCGGCGGTGATAGGAAAAACAATAAGTCACCACAATCGGAGGACTGGCGGAAGCGGCGGCAAGATCTAAAAAAAGTTAGAAGGGATGGAGCTTTAAGTGGCGCTGGTGATGTTTCAGTTTTGAAGAATGGTAGGGATTGAACAGTATAATTATTTATTACATGATATCTAATAAATAAATGAAAAAACATGTATTTAAGTTTTTGGACATTTCGGATATCCAAAATATCCAAAAATTCAGATATCCGAGATTCGGATATGCGAAACTTCGGATATCCGAATTTTCGGATAGTTCAGATTCGGATTTTTGAATTTTCGGATACGGATTCAAATTCGGATATTTTTGAACACCCCACACCCATAGCTACCCAAACCATAACCATACCTACCCAAACCTTACCATAATCCATATGTTCAATCACACCACCCGCAATCACCCAAAGTCCGGTCATCTCGGCCATTCCTTTATCCAGTGGGAAGTTCACGAGTTCCCCAGTCTACCGGGATCCTATCTTTGATAGGATTCAAGCTCTGGAGAAATCAAACGAGAAGAGAGTGAAACATGAACACTTAATGATCAAGTTTGTGTAAGAACAACAAGACATGAACGATAAGATGATGAAAGAAAGAAACACTCTGGCTTATAGGGTTGCTCAGTTGGAGCAAGACAAGAAGGTAGTAGAGCCCTGATTGAGACTCAACGTCTGTGGATGGAGACTCTCCAAAACCAAGTCAATAATCAACACTCAATGTTGATCAATCACTATTGAATGCTGAGCGCCATGATAGGGTGACGCGTCTTAGGTCGAGGGTTTCACTTCTTGAGACTGATCTACCTCCTCCTCAAACCTTGCACAAAATTTGAGGAGAGAGTTAGAGTCGGGTGTTGACAAGACGATGATTGAAGTTGAAGGACTTGACACTCGGGTTCGTATGTTGGAGGGTGAATCCAGTTCTTCACAGAACATTGGAACATTGACAGGAGAAAACGCCGACTTGCGAGCCGAGATTGAATGACTTAGACTCCAAATCAAGCAACATGACCGCTTTTCTACTAATCGAAACACGGTCAATGAAGCTCTCATTAACCGATATCTTGCTGCCATTGAGGTGATGAAGTTGACAAATGAGGATATGGAAGATCTCAAGAACCGTATCAAAGCAGTTTTCTGAAGCTGGTCTGACTCCGATAATGATGATGATGATGATGATGATGATGTTGTTGTTGATGATGATGATGATGATATCAAAGGGAAAAGAAGACAATATGCTTTTCCCGATCTTGTTGCTAATGCTCGCAATGTTGGTTCTAGGGACGGCGCAAGCTGTAGTGGAGTCAAAGCTGTTGATGGTGCAAGTGGTAGTGGTGTTGGTGGTGGTGTTAGTGAGACAACAATGGTCGTCGGTACATTTGTTGGTACTAGCATGTTGAAACCAATGTCGCTTCTCTTGTGAGTGCTGAGACCGTTACAGTGTTTGCTCCGGATGTTGGAGTAACTGGAATTGTGAACGAGGAGGAAGTTGAGAAAGAGGAGGACGATGTTAAGGAAGATGAGAATGAAGCTAATGAGGAGGATAACAATGAGGATGATGATCCTCATGATAGTTTCGATGAACCGCACAGTGGCGGTAATGGTGATGGAAATGGTGATGGTGGTGTTGGTGGCGATAATGGAACGAGTCAACCACATGATGACTTGCCAAAGGATGTTTTCGATGATGATCTCGCCAAGAAAATAAAGGATGCTGATGTTACACTAGAGGAAGAAATTGCCTATGTTTTTAATGTTTCTACTTATGTATGTACCAAGTCTCCAACTTAAGAAGCTGTTGAGGATGATGGAATAAACTACTCACCAAACTCAAACACTCTGGTTCATAGTGACAAAGCGGATCAAACTCTGGAGCCAGTCGTGGTGATGGCTCTTCCGGCAATAGGTGGCGAATCATCTCAACCGTCGAGGAGAAGAATGAAGAAAATACACTGCATCACCAGAGTTTCCAATCTCCGAGACCGTCTCTACCCTTATCACGACAACTCCCCAAATGGTACGCGTCCAGCAAGACATGGGCAATCCTTCGTGCCAATGGGGATTTGACCAACATGCACTACACAGACATGCATACACTGTTGATCTCGACATGAACTACTTTAGACGGTTCGTGGGTCAAGGTGCAAGTGAGAAGAAG
The DNA here is from genome assembly GCF_021521415.1 of Bidens hawaiensis. Classification (NCBI taxonomy): domain Eukaryota; kingdom Viridiplantae; phylum Streptophyta; class Magnoliopsida; order Asterales; family Asteraceae; genus Bidens; species Bidens hawaiensis. Next base: position 313,827 of record NW_027491371.1, on the reverse strand, counting down.
CTTAAGGGATGGTTTATGAGATTTCTGAGCCGAGAGTGGAAGAACGACTATCCTAATTTCAAGCACAACAAGGGTAAGTCGTGCCGTCACCCAACTGAGATTGATCTGATCTCAAGAAAGAAAAGAAAGGCTAGGAGATACAAGACACATAAAGATAGGAGGCCAATCAACCCTGGAGAATGATTGCTACCCAACATCTTTCATGACTTCATTTGTTGGGAATTCGACAACAACACCGGGGAAGTTATCATCCACTACAAACGGATGCACTTCCTCCACTTCTTTGGTGAGCATGAGATGGCCGCCCTCAACAAAGAAGATCTTTTGAAGTTGTACAACTTTCATTAGGCACATTCGAAGACGTTCGTCGAGACAACACTAACATGATAGTTGAGTAGTTCAACAAGTTCGTTGATTTTCTTGTTGACAATCAACTATATGAAAATGACGAAGGCTTTGACTACGAGACCTACTAACAAAAGCTACCAGAAAAAATACTAAAGACTAGAGAGATTGTAGGGGCCATCTTATTAATTAGTCTTTTATATTTGTTTACTCTATTTTCGATGTATCAAGTTAGCTTGTCGGTTGTATGTTTGGGCCTGAGGTTATGTAATATTGAGCTCATTGGGTAGTGAATAATGGAAGTAAGCATGACATTGCTTCACCTATAAAAGGTGAAGCATGCACATGCTAAAACAACCTTTTAAAAAATCCTCTCACCAACTCTCTCCCTGCTCTCTCTTTCTTTCCATTTCGAGAAATAATCCAAAACTTGCAAGATCCAAGATCTCGGTTGCTTACTAGTGATTTCTGCTAGATAGTAAGTGAGTCTGATTGAAGAACTTGTTGTTTGATTCATTTTTAGGGCCTACACACATTTTCTAGAATACATAATTTGTTTCAAAACAACACATACTAACGTGCAACATACAACAACTGGTTAACCACATTACTACCAATCAAAACAACATCTACTATTCTCGGCATTTACTAATTTCTTTTTTGGTTTATTATCGTTACCATACGAACCTAATCTTGATTAATACCGATCGACCACGTGTCATAGCATCAACACAACCACTACAAGAAAATGAACCTCTTGCAACCCTCGTAAAATGTTGCATTAGGCCTTTAAAGAGTTGCATTAGGCCTAATGCAACCTTTTATCAAGGGTTGCATTAGATGGAGTTGCATTAGACCTAATGCAACCTTTTTGTTAGGTAACACAACCTTTTTTGAAAGAGTTGCATTTAGTATTCAATTGCAACCTTTTTAGAATGCAACCTTTTTGACATGCTAATGCAATTTTTTATATTTAAATGCAAATTTTCTTACATACAAACGCAACTTTTGATACACTCTAATGCAACCATTTTTACGCTTTTAGTAGACAATGCAACCTTTTTTTACATCAAATGCAACACTTTTTAAGAATTTAATTTGTTATAACAAATGCAACCTTTTTTACAAGCAAATGCAACTCAATTAGCTCGTTCTTGAAGTACTAAAACTTATATTAATATCCAATAGTATTTCGATTACACCAACATAATAATAACATAAATATAATAGATAACCATATATCAAAATTTAACATGTTTTCAATCTCAAAAGAACAATGTAATAAAAGCAAAGTTGTCAAATACAGTGTATTTTAAGAAGTAACAAAGACCTCCTACTCGTCTCTAAAATATCTAGTAGCTGGCTTTTCCATAATGTTCCACATCGTAGTTTTAAAGTTTGTTGGCTGTCAAAATCTTTCATTCTAGCTCAACTTTTTTCCTTTGATGGTCTTCTTCAATTATTTTCGCATTTCAATCAATTGTGATTTTACAATTGTGATTTCTAATAAAAGCTGCTATTCCAATCAAATGTGCAACCTTCTTTGAAAAAAGTTGCAACTTATAAATAAAAAGGTTGCTATTTTAATAAAACTTTGCAACTTTTTAATTAAATGGTTGCGCTAGATCTACTAATGCCACTTTTATGTTAAACAAAGTTGCATTAGAGTCAAATACAACAATTAAAAGGTTGCCACTAAAAAGTTGCATTAGCCTTATTTTTTAGTAGTGAACACGGCATGTTTGTTACCTCGTATAAGTTTAAATGTTATGCGTTGGTGTCGCTGTTGTAACATTTCGATTTTTCAAAATCCTAAAATTTAATGTCTTATGTGAGTGATTAAATCATGATTAATATATATTTGAACTTGGTGTAATTACTATAATTTATTTTGTTTATTTTAGTGAAAAGATATTTGTTTAAAAGACTAGTAAGGAAAACGATTTCAAAATGAATTAAAATTTTTATTTACTAGATGTTGTGGGTGGTTTTTGAAGAATAATATTTAGTAACAACTATTTTAGAAAGAAAAAAATCAATAACTTTATATTTATTATTTGTCCATGATCCGTAAAACTTGCAATGAATTATTATGGTTAAACTTTAAATGGAAACTTTTAACTTTCTTTTTATTTAGATATTTAGCTCCTTTAGAACATGATTTTGTGCAATTAATACCAATTAAGTGAGTCTTAATAGCCCGCGAAGATCATGGATTTACCATATTCGTGCCATCCGCTTTTAATCCTATAAAACCAAGAGGATTCCGCTCGTTTTTGAAACACGCCCATCTGGCAAACCATTCCCAATCACTCGAAATCTGCCCCTTTTATCTCCGACGCGGCGCTGTCGTTATCTCCGGTGAAGTCCATCATAGTCTATCGAACACCATTCGCGGTTCTATCGCAACACTTACTTTTCACGCAAGGATTCGTTTTCGCTTTACTATTCGTCAATTCAGGTTTGGACATCTTAACAACTTATGTGTACGGATTTGGTTTCCATTACTTCGTAATAGGAAACTTTAATTCGTTAGTTAAATTGCTTATGTGATCATAGTGTATTTATTGTATATATAAATAGTTATATATAGATATATTGATTTATTGACGCATTGAACAATTGATTGCGACGCACCACAAGGTGACGCGCTGAAAAAGTGATTGCGACGCACCGAAAGGTGACGCGCTGAAAAAGTGTATGTGACCAAGTGAATATGTTTATTTTTTACCAAGTGAATGTGACGAATTGACCAAGTGAATGTGACCAAGTAAATGTGATTTATTGATGTGTATCTATATACATTGATTGTTAGCTATTATTTAAGGCATTGCCTTATTTTATAGTTGTTGTCCCACTGAGTAATTTTTACTCAGGCGTGCATATTTTGTTTATATGTGGGTCAGGTAACAGAGCTATCCCGATGGCTTAAGGGGAAAATCTTAATGATTCAATGATTTTTAAGAACAAATAACAAAAATATGTTTCGTAATTGATATTTTGTAATTATTGTAAGAGATTTAATGTTTCATCATTAATGAAAATCAATGCTTAGAGTTCTGACCAACTGTAAAAGTGACACGTCAGCCCTATCGCGGGCGGGGTGTTACAGCTATAATGTGATTAGACCATGTGGCGACATCGTATTGGCCCTTTTATTTTATTTATTTTTTAAAATGATTTTTTTTTTCTTTTTTGAATTTTAGGTTTACGATTTAGTATACTGTTGATATTGATCAAATTCGCGCCACATAGACAAGGCTAGGTTCAAGCTTTTTTGTTACCGTTACTAGCGCCCAATACATGTTGGTATTGGTACTGTCGATACTCACCGAATCAGTGTCGGTTTGACGCCTCAAGGTGCAAGGGTTCTTTTGTTACCATCAATACCGTTCAATTCGTGTTGGTTAGCTGCCACAACATGCATATTTTTTTAACAAAATATGTTTTTGTTGTTTATGAGTGTTGACAATTTTTTGTTCGTTTTTTCAGGCGCCGTAACTCGATACCGGCCGATCCACTCCGCGGTGCAACATACGGGTATTTTTCTATTAATCTTTGCCACGAACAAATTAACGTTGATTTTATGCTGCACACACATTTTTATTGTTAAATACGTTAATTTGTTGTATTTAGATGTTGATGAATTTTTTTTCTTTAGTTTTGGTGTTGCAACCCTCGAACGAAGTCATGCATGTTCGCCGCCACAACACGCTAACTGTATTCGTCACATATAACAGTCCAACAATACCAACCCACGGTAATGCAACATTACCTAGTTTGAGATTAAAACTAGCTAGTTACTCGTATTGCGTATATAACACAAAATGCGGCATAATTTGTATAAATCAATAATTTTTATGCTAGGAAAACGGATGGTGCATTTGTGTACACGTACTAGCTCGAGAGAAAAATAGATATATAGCTGTTCAAGTCTATATATCCACAAGTCCAAAGATATATTTTTTTCTCTTTGGAAAAATTTTCTTCTGTATTAGTAACATGCATGTAGTCACTTTTCTTTTGTTAAATTTCTTTTAGTCAAATTCGCATGTTTGTAGCTAGAGAAAACATACAAGAGGCCAGGAATTGTTAATAGGGAGAAAAAGTAATGGAGTTTTTTTTATTAATATATAGACTTTTATAAGAAAAATAATAAACACAATCACAAAAAGAAAAAAATACTTTTTAACGGTTGTCGGTGATTAGTTTATAAAAATTATTTCAATTATTCATTGTTGAATTCGGTGGCTTGGCACGATAATCCTTCAAAATAGGCAGCCGTTGTGAGGACTGTTAGTGGTTCGCTGATGATTTCTTTACCTATGACCGGATTTGCACATACTTTCATCGTTGGAGTAAGCCGTCCTCTTGAGTGAATTTTGGTGTACTAGTGTAGGTTGTTGTTGATTATCAATAAACCTTTTACACATGAAATATTGTCAATATATATTTTGATGAGTGAAAATTCTCTAACTTGTAATGAAATATTTCTTATATATCTTACCTAATCATATCAGATTGTTAATTGTAATCTTAAAGAGTTATAATCAAAACCTCATATCGAATAATAGTTTACCTTTACTACTCAATTCAACCAAAAATTTATAATATTACATGCGCAAGCATTTATTTAAATACAACTTAATTACTTGAATACTAGAAATACTATGTAAAAACTTAAAAACGTACACAAAATTCAGTGATAATTTGTGATTATTATATTGTAGAGGGGAGAAGGAGTAGCTAGAGACGGAACCAAACTGGCATAGGATGAACTTATTAAGCATGACTTGTTAAGACTTAATTTCACATCTTTGAGGACATGGCCGAGAATGGGTTTTCATAAAGACATAGGTGTTGATCAGTTCTTCATATATGTAATAGAAAACATGAATATTATGATAACCTACAACTAAAACATACCTGTCACAACAGAGAGAAGCCACGGCTGATAAGAAATATCCAGACGACATGATAGTCAGCTTGGTCGAGTTCCCCTTTAGGATGTATGTTAGTGATGGAATTAGGGTTCTTGAGAAACCGAATAATATATGGAAAGAGAGGGTCATGAATTATTATGTGAGGTTTAGGTTATATTGTATGATGTTAATTAGTTTCTTCATATATTTATATACATCAAAGGGAAACCCTTTATTAGCAAGAAAGGGTAATTTGGTCATTTAACAATTACCTAGCTAATATAAATATAAGGTATAATTTAATATTTTGATCTAATTATTATGTAAATGATAATGATGGTCATATACAAAAATACATATCTATATATTTATTCTTACAATAGGATCAACGTTAAGGAGTTATAGGGCTTGTACAATTTTTTCATTATGTTGTCTTAGGGGCTAGTGGCTTTTGCTTGACGCTTTCTTGTCTTCCGTGGACACTTACACTATATCCCAACCTCTTCAAACCATACTTGTAGTCATGCTATAGGTGAGATACTATTAAATATGGTTATGGTTGTTATTTATAGATTATATTATTCCTTATGGAAAAATGTCATTTATATGTCAATAATTTGACACATAATTGTATGCCGACAAGATGATGCTGAACGGGAAACAAGACATTAGGCACCACAAAAATGGATTTATACAAAAAATGTGACTACTTTTCGTACTCAAGACGACATAAACTTTGTTTTGTTTTGATTTGTTTTGTTTTGACATGGCTCGTATACAGTAGGTACATGTCTAAATGCACAAATTCGTCTTTTCCTCCTTCGACCTGTTAGGAGCATGAGGTTAGCGAATTAAAGACTAAATTTGTCTTTATAGATTGTATTATCCTAACAATATTTTCGAACCTGGTAACCACTTTCGTGTTTGAGTATTTTATTAAAGTATTTTGATGAGTTATTCGAATCTCAAACAAACAGTTTAGAAAATAAAGAATGCGAGTATGTTTTTATCTTAAGTGTCTAACCCTAAATGGACCAAAATCTGTGTTTTTATAAGCAACGAACCATCAGATCGTTTTGATGAAATGGCCCAACGATTCATAAATCAGTCTGTTTCGCACTACCCCTTGAACCCCCACTATGGTAGCGCTAACCTGTAAAAAATCTTATTCAGATTTCCTTTTGGTCATAAGTAACCTATAATCATCTAAAATAAGTTGATGATGCTAAAACTACTATTCACATGTTCTACACGACCAATTACGGACAATTGTGAAAAGAATTGAAGTTTCCATATATAAGACCAAGGGTTCTAGAGGTGTGAAGAAGAGCTTGTAGAAGACACTACTAGAAATGTTATCTTATACAACAAGGCTTTAGTGATGACAAAAGTCGTAACATAGGATTGGCTACAATGACGACATGTCATTAGCATAGCATGGTGGAATTGTTTTTATTTTTTCGGCTTTTGGGACGACATGTCGTCGCTACAGAGTATTTTATTTATTTTACTTTTCTTTCGGATTAATAGATACCTTGAACGACGCCGTATGTGCAAGCATGTCTGGAACATATGTCTCCGACGTAGCCTAGTTAAATAAATATTTTTCGTATTATTAATAATGAAAGCGATATTGTATGGCTCAGCCTGTGACGACAACATGGGGTATCCATAGGGTTAAACAAGCCCTAAACCCCATATAAGGTTAATCATCTCTCTCTCTCTCTCTCTCTCTATATGGGCTGTAGCGAATAGTCTAATTGTGCAAATACATGGATCGTTGAATGAAAACATTAACTACTGATTTGAAGGTTTAACTCCTTTTCACTACTAGAAAATATGTCCTTTTTTTACAAACATTTCCTACAAAATTCTTATGACAAGTAATTCTAACAGATTTCAAACGAATTTCCAACAAAAAATAAGCTCTAGTTTTCTTACAGTATAGCAACAAAATAGTAACAACAGGATTTTCGATGGAAAATTGTTGCTAACTTTCCAACAAACTTCTAACAAAAAAAATATTATCAACTATTTCTTTTGTTTTATTATGCTTATATAAACTAACCCCAAATTCCACAAATAGCTTTTGTACGAAAGTTGTAGGAAGTTTGCAACGGTGTATATTTGCAGCAATTTTATAAGAAAAGTTGTTGAAAAACAGTTGAAAACAATTTTCAAGCATGTGTTTTTCTAACACCACGTTTTTTGAAAAATTGCTGGAAAGTGGGTTTTCTGAAAGATTTCCTACGAAATCAGTCGTAGGGAAATGTCTAAGGTTCCATTAGTGTTTCCCATTTCTTCTTCGATAATTCTGTGGCTCGAAGATCATGGATTTACAATATTCGTGCCATCCGCTTTGGACCCTATAAAACCAAGAGGATTCCGCTCGTTTTTGAAACACACCCATCTGGAAAACCATTCCTAATCACTCGAAATCTGCCCCTGTTATCTCTGACGCGGCGCTGTCGTTGTCTCCGGTGAAGTCCATCATAGTCTATCGAACACCATTAGCGGTTTCTATCGCAACACTTACTTTTCACTCAAGGATTCGTTTTCGCTTTACTATTCGTCAGTTCAGGTTTGGACATCTTAACAACTTATGTGTACGGATTTGGTTTCCATTACTTCGTAATAGGGAACTTTTATTCGTTATTTAAATTGCTTATGTGATCATAGTGTATTTATTGTATATATAAATAGTTATATATAGATATATTGATTTATTGATGCATTGAACAATTGATTGCGACGCACCACAAGGTGACGCGCTGAAAAAGTGATTGCGACGCACCGAAAGGTGAGGCGCTGAAAAAGTGTTTGTGACCAAGTGAATGTGTTTATTTTTACCAAGTGAATGTGACGAATTGACCACGTGAATGTGACCAAGTAAATGTGAATTATTGAATGTGTATGTATGTATATATATTGATTGTTAGCTATTATTTAAGGCATTGCGTTATTTTATAGTTGTTGTCCCACTGACTCAGGCGTGCATATTTTGTTTATACGTGCGTCAGGTAACAGAGCTATCTGGAAGCATCTGATCGTGGCTTAAGGGGAAAATCTTAATGATTCAATGATTTTTAAGAACAAATAACAAAAATATGTTTCATCATTAATGATAATCAATGCTTAGAATTCTGACCTACTGTAAAAGTGACACGTCCGCCCTATCGCGGGCGGGGTGTTACAGCTGTAATGTGATTAGACCATGTAGCGACACCGTAATGGCCCTTTTATTTTATTTATTTTTTAAAATGATTTTTTTTCTTTTTTGAATTTTAGGTTTACGATTTAGTATACTGTTGATATTGATCGAATTCGCGCCACATAGACAAGGCTAGGTTCAAGCTTTTTTGTTACCGTCACTAGCGCCCAATACATGTTGGTATTGATACTGTCGATACTCATCGAATTCGTGTCGGTTTGACGCCTCAAGGTGCAGTGGTTCTTCTGTTACCATCAATACCGTCCAATTCGTGTTGGTTAGCTGCCACAACATGCATATTTTTTTTTACAAAATATGTTTTTGTTGTTTATGAGTGTTGACAATTTTTTGTTTATTTTTTCAGGCGCCGAATCTACTCCGCGGTGCAACATACGGGTATTTTTCTATTAATCTTTGCCACGAACAAATTAACGTTGATTTTATGCTGCACACGCATTTTTATTGTTAAATACGTTAATTTGTTGTATTTAGATGTTGACGAATTTTTTTTTGTTTAGTTTTGGTGTTGCAACCCAATATCGAACGAAGTAATGCATGTTCGCCGCCACAACACGCTAACTGTATTCGTCACATATAACAGTCCAACAACACCAACCCACGGTAATGCAACATTACCTAGTTTGAGATTAAAACTAGCTAGTTACTCGTATTGTGTATATAACACAAAATGCGGCATAATTTGTATAAATCAATAATTTTTATGCTAGGAAAACGGATGGTGCATTTGTGTACACGTACTAGCTCGAGAGAAAAATAGATATATAGCTGTTCAAGTCTATATATCCATAAGTCCAAAGATATATTTTTTTCTCTTTGGAAAAATTTTCTTCTGTATTAGTAACATGCATGTAGTCACTTTTCTTTTGTTAATTTTCTTTTAGTCAAATAAGCATGTTTGTAGCTAGAGAAAACATACAAGAGACCAGGAATTGTTAATAGGGAGAAAAAATAATGGAGTTTTTTTTATTAATATATAGACTTTTATAAGAAAAATAATAAACACAATCACAAAAAGAAAAAAAATACTTTTTAACGGTTGCCGGTGATTAGTTTATAAAAATTATTTCAATTATTCATTGTTGAATTCGGTGGCTTGGCACCGATAATCCGTCAAAATAGGCAGCCGTTGTGAGGACTGTTAGTGGTTCGCTGATGATTTCTTTACCTACGACCGGATTTGCACATACTTTCATCGTTGGAGTAAGCCGTCCTCTTGAGTGAATTTTGGTGTACTAGTGTAGGTTGTTGTTGATTATCAATAAACCTTTTACACATGAAATATTGTCAATATATATTTTGATGAGTGAAAATTCTCTAACTTGTAATGAAATATTTCTTATATATCTTACCAAATCATATCAGATTGTTAATTGTAATCTTAAAGAGTTATAATCAAAACCTCATATTGAATAATAGTTTACCTTTACTACTCAATTCAACCAAAAATTTATAATATTACATGCGCAAGCATTTATTTAAATACAACTTAATTACTCGAATACTAGAAATACTATGTTAAAACTTAAAAACGTACACAAAATTCAGTGATAATTTGTGATTATTATATTGTAGAGGGGAGAAGGAGTAGCTAGATACGGAACCAAACTGGCATAGGATGAACTTATTAAGCATGACTTGTTAAGACTTAATTTCACATCTTTGAGGACATGGCCGGGAATGGGTTTTCATAAAGACATAGGTGTTGATCAGTTCTTCATATATGTAATAGAAAACATGAATACTATGATAAACCTACGACTAAAACATACCTGTCACAGCAGAGAGAAGGCACGGCTGATAAGAAATATCCAGACGACATGATAGTCAGTTTGGTCGAGTTCCCCTTTAGGACGTATGTTAGTGATGGGATTAGGGTTCTTGAGAAACCGAATAATATATGGAGAGAGAGGGTCACGAGTTATTATGTGAGGTTTAGGTTATATTGTATGATGTTAATTAGTTTCTTCATATATTTATATACATCCAAAGGGAAACCCTTTATTAGCAAGAAAGGGTAATTTGGTCCTTTAACAATTAACTAGCTAATATAAATATAAGGTATAATTTAATATTTTGATCTAATTATTATGTAAATGATAATGATGGTCATATACAAAAATACATATCTATATATTTATTCTTACAATAGGATCAACGTTAAGGAGTTATAGGGCTTGTACCATTTTTTCATTATGTTGTCTTAGGGGCTGGTGGTTTTTGCTTGACACTTTCTTGTCTTCCCTTGACACTTTCACTATATCCCAACCTCTTCAAACCTTACTTGTAGTCATGCTATAGGTGAGATACTATTAAATATGGTTATGGTTGTTATTTATAGATTATATTATTCCTTATGGAAAAATGTCATTTATATGTCAATAATTTGACGCATAATTGTATGCCGACAAGATGATTGCTGAAAGGGAAACAAGACATTAGGCACCACAAAAATGGATTTATACAAAAAATGTGACTACTTTTCGTACTCAAGACGACATAAACTTTGTTTTGTTTTGATTTGTTTTGTTTTGACATGGCTCGTATACAGTAGGTACATATCTAAATGCACAAATTCGTCTTTTCCTCCTTCGACCTGTTAGGAGCATGAGGTTAGCGTATTAAAGACTAAATTTGTCTTTATAGATTGTATTATCCTAACAATATTTTCGAACCTGGTAACCACTTTCGTGTTTGAGTATTTTATTAAAGTATTTTGATGAGTTATTCGAATCTCAAACAAACAGTTTAGAAAATAAAGAATGCGAGTATGTTTTTATCTTAAGTGTCTAACCCTAAATGGACCAAAATCTGTGTTTTTATAAGCAGCGAACCATTACATCGTTTTGATGAAATGGCCCAACGATTCATAAATCAGTGTCTGTTTCGCACTACCCCTTGAACCCCCGCTATGGTAGCGCTAACCTGTGAAAAATCTTATTCAGATTTCCTTTTGGTCATAAGTAACCTATAATCACCTAAAATAAGTTGATGATGCTAAAACTACTATTCACATGTTCTACACGACCAATTATGGAAAATTGTGAAAAGAATTGAAGTTTCCATATATAAGACCAAGGGTTCTAGAGGTGTGAAGAAGAGCTTGTAGAAGACACTACTAGAAATGTTATCTTATACAACAAGGCTTTAGTGATGACAAAAAGTCGTAACATAGGATTGGCTACAACGACGACATGTCATTAGCATAGCATGGTGGAATTGTTTTTATTTTTTCGGCTTTTGGGACGACATGTCGTCGCTACAGAGTATTTTATTTATTTTACTTTTCTTTCGGATTAATAGATACCTTGAACGACGCCGTATGTGCAAGCATGTCCGGAACATATGTCTCCGACGTAGCCTAGTTAAATAAATATATTTTGTATTATTAATAATGAAAGCGATATTGTATGGCTCAGCCTGTGACGACAACATGGGGTATCCATAGGGTTAAACAAGCCCTAAACCCCATATAAGGTTAATCATCTCTCTCTCTCTCTCTCTCTCTCTCTATATGGGCTGTAGTGAATAGTCTAATTGTGCAAATACATGGATCGTTGAATGAAAACATTAACTACTGATTTGAAGGTTTAACTCCTTTTCACTACTAGAAAATATGTCTTTTTTTTACAAACATTTCCTACAAAATTCTTACGACAAGTAATTCTAACAGATTTCAAACGAATTTCCAACAAAAAATAAGCTCTAGTTTTCTTACAGTATTGCAACAAAATAGTAACAACAGGATTTTCGATGGAAAAATGTTGCTAACTTTCCAACAAACTTCTAACAAAAAAAAATATTATCAACTATTTCTTTTGTTTTATTATGCTTATATAAACTAACCCCAAATTCCACAAATAGCTTTTGTAAGAAATTGTAGGAAGTTTGCAACGGTGTATATTTGCAGCAATTTTATAAGAAAAGTTGTTGAAAAACAGTTGAAAACAATTTTCAAGCATGTGTTTTTCTAACACCACGTTTTTTGAAAAATTGCTGGAAAGTGGGTTTTCCAAAAGATTTCCTACGAAATCAGTCGTAGGGAAATGTCTAATGCTCTATTAGTGTTTCCCATTTCTTCTTCTACAATTCTGTAGCTCGATTACCGTTTGTATCGTAACAATCTCAACCGTTGTGAGCCATATATGTTAAAAGGAAATACTCCATCTTTTATTAAGAATCTTACCCCATATCATTGATACTGAAGCAACCCTATATCAATGACATCAGGTCGGTGTGGTGTTACTGACGATATTCTCCTCCTTTAGTGATGGCATGTCATTAACATTTGAGATAAGCACAATATTAAGTAAACTAGTTTGAGGCCCGTGTATAACACGAGTAGTTCTTGAAAATAAAATATTTAATAAATAATTAGTATACAAGAAACAATAAACCCGTAAACACTATTAATACAGTCGTTGTACAATATCTTTAAAACAATTTTAAAGTAAAAGATAATTATAAATATAAAATGTTTGAAAAAAAAGTATGAAGTAAATATTAAATTAACAAATTTGAAGCATAATTTTAAGAATGATAACTATTATTTTACTATTATAAATTTGTTAAATATGACAAGGTTTAATATATGAGTGACAAGTGGCAAAACTTGTAGCTTTTATTAGAGAGTATAGATATAGATTAGACAATAATCAGGTAACTCATGATTTTCTTTTAAAAGGAAAATTCACTTAAATTTTCTAAACATTGACCCGTGTACTATTTTCTTAATTGGGTCTCATCATTCTCCCTTACCTGAAAATAACTATCCATTGAGTTCTTAAGATTCTTTTATTGATTATTTGTGCAGCTTCACTATTCTCATAAATCTCTCCACCGCCACTTCTAGTCTCACATTCAAGGTTTTTCTCTCATGTATTCACATTCACAATTATAAAAAAAATAAATCTGACAACTGCAAAATTTTTAAGTTTGTATTTTCAGTAGAAAAATATCGACACTTAGAACTAAATAAAATAAATAAAGTTCTAATACACAGAAATGTTACAAATATTAATGTATGCAGGCAAATTTTATTTTTGTATACATAACTGTTTTTCCTTTTTAACAGCAAATGCCCGGACACCCGGATCACTCTACAGATAGATATTCACTCTTCCACCCGAAGAACAGAATGTGGTGACTCGGCCCACCCACTAGGGGGAAACACACAACTGAAAAAACCCTGGCTCAACCCACTACAAAATGTTCTAAAGACACTCGAACTCTCGATTCCCCATAAGAAAATTAAAGTCATGGGGTTATTATTGAACCAATTAAGTTTAAAATTTCAGATTTTGTTGTATTCCCTAAGTTTCTAAATGTAAATATATATTACATAATTTTACCAACATTCACACATCTTCTAAACTGTTCATATTTGTAAAGCCATTACCAATGTTCCCTGAAGCTTGTCAGTGAATATCAACAAATACTTAGTTTTAAGCTGATATATACCCACTTCTTGCTGATCAATAATCAGATTTATATATTTTATGAGTCGAGCTGCTAGCTTCAGAAGAGGACTCCTGATGAAACCCTACAAGTAATTGCAATGAGAAACATAAAGCCAAGCTGCATTATTGTCAACAGGAGAATCAATCAATAGGAAAACCATGTCTTCAGTTTTGACTACTAACCTTTGGGCAGATCACCGGATATGTATTGCGATAAATCAAATTGTTGAACTTGATCAATTGAGCTAAAAACTTCATGACTTGGCTCATGCCTTTTAAAGCCTACATGTTACGTACAATCCACCAAATCAAACTATGAACTCCTATACTTTCCATACAGTTTTCAATATTGCAATCCAATACATATATATGGGTTTTTAGGTTTATATTTTATCTTTGTTTAGTTTAGATAAACATATGAGATAATAAAACAAAGAAATTAAATGCATCCTTAATGAACTGTTTAGAAATAGATGGCAAGAGCCTATTTAGTTTTCAATCCTTAGTTTGAGCATCAATTTTGACAGTATAACTTATTTCATAAGCAAAATAAAACAGAAAACTAAATATAGGTGAAGACTTACATGGGAATATGATATAAATGAAATTTTGAAGCTTGATCCAGATTCGTTTAAGAAAATGATAATACGCTTTTCTCCATCGTTTGTTAACAATCAACGGGCCAACCACGATCCAAAAACCAATAACCAATCCAATGAGTGTAAATATCACTAGGATCCAATCAATGCCATTAGATTCATCATCTTCCTCGTTAGTTCCACTGGGATTGTTGGTATTTGGTAAACACGCTGGAAGAGGATTCCCACATAGTTCATTTCCGACGAAACTTGACACGGGGAAGGTTTGAAGCTGAGGGCCTGTTGGGATTCTTCCGACAAGATGGTTGTAAGATACGTTCAAAAAGTTTAAAGGGGTTAACGCTGATAAGCTTGAGGGAAATTTTCCGTCAAGATGGTTTAGTGACAGATCTAAAGATTCAAGCTTTCCATTTTTGCCGAACAAGTTGGGAATTTGTCCTGTTAAATCATTTTGTGACAGATTCAGGTACCGTAAGCCCAAATGTGAAACAAGTTCATCAGGAATTGACCCTGAAAACTTGTTATTGGAAAGGTCTAATGTAGTCACCAGATAAAGAATGTTTTTATATGTAGAAACCCGACCCTTTGTCACCAACGATGCACTACCAAGAACTTGATTCTGGAAAAGAGTGTCATAAAGAAGAAATTGACTTGATGTTTCACTTCCAGAAATGACAGTGAAGTTTGTAAAGCATGTTGGTAGGCTCCCAGAAAGAATATTATGAGCAAAATCCATGATCTGTATGGAACTGAGGTGACATATTTCTTCTGGGATATTACCCTCTAGTTTGTTAGAACGAAGACTTAGAAGTTTTAGACTTGTATTGTTTCTCCCTATTGATGTAGGTATTCTTCCCACCAGCTCATTTTCTGCTAGCTCAATGATTATCAAGCTCTTCGAGTTCAGTATCGACGCAGGTATGTTCCCGGATAGTTTGTTATTACGCATATCCAACGATAATAGGGAAGAGAGATTTCCTAGAGAGGATGGTATTGTACCCAAAAATTGGTTTTTCTCGAAGTTTAAAATGGCCAAGAATTCCCAATTCATCCAACAATCTGGGATAACACCTGACATGCTATTGTTTGCGAGATTAAGAACTCTTAACTGACGCGGCTCTTGAATGCCAAAACACAAGAATTGTTCTAGAGATCCTGAGAGTTCATTGGACGAAAGATCTAGGAAATCTAAGTCGGGTCTATTGAAATGACCAGGTAGCACACCATGAAAGCGGTTGAAACTTAAATCTAGTACTGCACCCGGTGCAAGAAAACTAGCATTTCCCAACTTCCCTTGAATGTTGTTGTGGGACATGTTCAATAATGTTACACTAGAGAATGTAGTCCAAATCCAATTAGGGATGGTGTCTGATATGTTTGTGTTTGCCAAATCTATTTCTGCTAAGCTTGTTTGTGACTGAATCCATAAAGGAAAACGAGGGCCTAAACTGCATGAACCTATTCTTAACACTTCGAGCTGGAAAGGGGGGACCCAGTTTTTATCATTTAACTTAAACACTAACTTGTTGTCCCCAATCCACAAAGTTGTTAAGGATGTTAAATTGAATAAATGTTTTTCAGTCACAATACCTGTTAATGAATTGTGACGAACAGTTAAAAAAACTAGTTCCCCGAGTCGCCCAATACTTTCAGGAAGACTTCCGTTCAAATTGTTATACGATAGATCCAAGAAATTCAATGATGACAAACCACCAATGGTATTTGGGATAGAACCTGTCAGTTGATTTATATTCATTTGGAATGTTTTTAAGAGAGACAAACTTCCTACAGAATAAGGAATGGTCCCTGTTAATTTATTATAAGCAAGATCAATGCTTCCAAGATTCTTCAATCTACCTAGTTTTTCAGGTAGTTGGCCAACCACATAATTTCCCCTTAAGGCTAATAATTCTAGTCTAGGTGACTCACATTCACAAAATCTTTCTAGAAGTTCCGACACATTTCCGTAGAAGTTGTTAGATTGCAGATCAAGGGTAACCAAATTGCAAAGATTACTTAAAGATTTTGGTATCTCCTCAACAATTTGGTTATTCGACATGTCGAGATGCACAATCAGCGACAAGTTTTGTAAGTTGCCAAGAATTGGAGCAGATATATTGCAGTTACTAACATCTAGAAAGCGAATATTCCTTAAGCTAGACAATTCATTCAGTAACGAAGAAGAATTCAGAAAAGGGTTGCTTGAAACACTAAGAGTCCTTAAAGAAGGCATGCTATGGAAACCATTTTCAATTCCGGGACTTAGACCACCAATTAAGCAACCAGTAAGATCTAATGAAACTAAGTTATGTAGACTGAAAATCCACCCAGGCAACAAACTATCAAGGAATAAGTTGAAGGAAAGATCCAGTACTTTAAGGGATGTAAAACTAACTGAAGTTTGATTACCAGGAAATCTTATCAACCCGCATGAAGAAAAGTGTATTTCTAGCAAAGAAGGGAGTTTGCTTATAACCTGAAACCAGTCTGAAGCTCCTGATAGGTCGATGCCACTCATATTCAGGTGTTGCAACTTTTTAAGATCCTTTAGCCATTTCAAACTTTTTGAATGCATACCACTAGATATGAGATCGCCATGAAGATCAAGAACACGTAGTGTTGATAGATTTCCAAGTTGATATGGGATTTCCCCACTGAATTGCGATTTTGAGATGTTAAGATATCTTAGGTTCTGGAAAGAACCAAGGAAGGCTGGAATCTGGATCGATCCAAAATCGTTGCAGCTTATGTCGAAATATGTGAGTTGTGATAACTTGGTCACTGAAGGAGTTATGGTTCCTCCTAACATTTGTTTGGATGCTTCTTCTAATTCTTCATCGGTGTCGTATGAACCATGACAATGACCGTGAATGCTATCGTCGGGTCCTCGAAGACGAATGTCTTGGACATGACCTGTCAAATTGTTGCAGACCACACCGGACCAACTGCAACAGTCTTTGCCTACCCAAGAAGATAGACGGTTTGCTTGATCGATGAGATTGTTCTTGATCTGAATAAGCACCAGTCGCTCACTTGGTATGCATAGTATAGGAGGATCTGAGTTTTGATTACATGAACACAGGGTGCAGAGTGATGAAACATAGAGAAACCAAAGACATGACGAAGAAGATAAAGTAACAAGTGTATGAACCTTCATTTGTGGTTACGATGAATGCAAAAAGGTTTAAGTTTGGTTTGCTATTTATAAGGATACCATTTAATGATTACACGAATTGTTCAAACCTCCTTACAACATAGAAAGCTTCTTTGGTGTGAAATGAAAACAACGCACTTTAACACAAATAAAATCTATAACTAAAAAACTTCAAATAAAATCTATAACTAAAAACTTTCATATTGTTAAATTAAAAATTAATTCGATTAAAATTCATATTGGACCACTCAAGATATTTTGTTGTGTGCATAATAATAGCACCAATTATGTTTGATAGTACGTACACTTTTTGGGAGGGCCTAGCCACTAGGACCAGCCACCAGGGACCGGCTTTTATGATTAAAATCGTCATGTTATGTCATAATAGTTTTTCAAATATTATCACGTTTATTTAGATTGGTTATTCTTTTATACATTTAACTTCTTAGAGTTTATACAATATTTTGTAACCAAAAATCCAGTAAAAAGTAATGGAATTAAGTTACCAGTTATGCTTTGTTATATCCTAAAGAGGTGAATATGTTGTTTTTCATTTCGGGGCCGCCTTTTAAAGTTGTTTGTTATGAAAATGGTTTCTAAGGACATTATTGTCATTTGGTAAGCAAAAAACGTAATCTTTCAATCTACCTTAACTTTGTATTTTTTAAATCATGATACTTAAATAATGACGGAGGCAGTAATACTTAAGTTTCTTAATTGTACATTTAAGTCAATTGGAAAAATAATCACTCGATAATAATCGAATTTCAGAATTTTTTATTTAAGTGACTTAATTGTTTTTAAAAAAAGTCAAACTTATGAAAACAAATTCACAACTAGAAATAGAAAATTTTAATATGGCTTTATTATTAGAAAATTGTAAAAGTGACTAGATTGCTAAAACATATAAAAGTTTAATTATTATTTCGTGATTTATCCATTTTAACAATTAGGGAAAAATTAAAATGTAAAAGAGGGATAAAAATGAAAATTATGAGAAAGATTTATGACTAAAAAAAAATTCAAAAAGAGAGGATCATAACTCAATATCATCATCATCGTACTTAGTATATCCCATAAATAGCAAAATGATGGTAGTGTCTGAGAAGGGTAAGACGTAGACAGCCTTACCTCTACCCTTTATGAATAGAGAAGTTGCTTAAGGTGAGACCCCCGGTTCGATAGTAGTTTTGCATCAAGCCTTAGACATAAGGCACATAACACTCAACCATCGGGACACCGCCGATTTGTGCATGTACCCTTATCTTTCGACTATCAACGCCACCGCGTGATGCCCAATTAACTTTCCGCCACTTTTAACGTTATTTTCACAAGATTAGTATAATAACGTCAAAATTAGTGCAATTTCACTTTTGCCCACTCGAGGCTTCACCCATGTATACATTATATGCGCCAACTGCAAACAAGGCGAGATCATAACTCAATATATATATAAGAAAAAAAAACTAAAATGTTTCCCACGTCTTTCTAGTTAAAAAAAAGACACAGTGTTAAGAAAAAAATATACAATAACGAAAAAAACACAATGATAGATATAAAAAGACACAATAGATCAAAAAATAAAACAAAATGTCAAGTAAATTATGACACAAATGTCCAGAAAAAAATATACAATTAATGACGAAAATAATCAAAAAACACAATGATTGTTTTCCTCAACATTGTATATTTTTCCTTTTTCTAGAACAAGGAGGGCGGTGGGAAATTCTTATTTTTTACGTTTTTTTTTTAATTTTAAGTTATGATTTTTTATTACTTTTTATTATGTTTTTAAGAGGTTTTTTTTACTAATTCTTCTCTTCGTTTTTATTTTTGTTCTTGTTTGTAGAATAACCTAACTCATAACAATTATACTATTTTCATACATTATTTATACACCTTAATAACTAATTTGGATATATTCTCGTAGTTTACGTCTAAGAATATCATATATGTGTGCGTGTGTAGGATTTTGTGTGAATAAGTCTTGGTCAACCCGAGTGTTGTCGTCTCGGAAATTGAGGTGGTAGGTTTATGTGAATTCGATTAGTTAAAGCAAAAGAAATAATAAAAAAAAACTAATTTGATGTTCGATTGGTTACCAATATGTTCGTTACGATACCAGCTTTAAAAATGGTTGAACGAATTTATTGGCGTCACTTGGTCCAATCATTACCTTGCGACTAAGGGTGTTCAAAAAATCCGAATTCATGTCCGAAATATCTAAAAATTCTGATATCCGACAAGTGCAAATTTTCGGATAGTTCGGATATCCGAACTATCCGAAATATTTTTTTAATTATTAAATTTTAAATATTATTTATAAATTTCAGATAATTTTTGGATATATGGGATAATATTTCGGATATTTTGAACAGTTTTCGAATATTTCGAATAATTTTTCAGATATTTCGGATAATTTTTAGATATTTTGGATAATTTTTAGATATTTTGGATAATTCAGAAATTTTTTTGGATATTTCGGAAATCTAAAATACTTTTAAAAGTAGTTCTTTTAAAAGTAGCTCTTAAAATACTTTTAAAATTATTATTTTTAGGATATTTCGAATATTCAGTTCACTATCTGAACTTCATATATTCGAAATTTCGGATTTGGATAGTGATATTCATTATCCAAAAGGTTGGATATCCAAAGTTCGGATATTCAAAAGTTGGATATTCGACTTTAAACACATTTTTTTGTAACACAAACATTCATCTTTAGTATATATAAATAAATAAATAATTGGGAACCAAATAAATACCCTTTTTGGTATTTCATCAATAATTGAACTATTCTCATAGTTTACATAAATGAGAATTATATAAGTGTCATGTAGGGAGGTTATGTATGAATTAAAATCTAACTAATATGTCGTTAAGTTATTTTATAAAGGGTAATAAAAATGAAATTGATGAGAAGGATTTTTATTCATACAAAGAAACTTAAAAAAAATTAAAATATCATAACTCAAAATTTAATTAAAAAAACGAAAAAAAGTAACAACACAAAATGCTTTCACCGTCTTTTTCATTCTCAAAAACAAAACAAAAAAGACACATCTTTTTTTATATTGTTTTATATTACTAATCATTGTGCTATATTTTGTTCGGCATTTTGTTATATTTTGAAATCTATTGTGTCTTTTTCTAATTATAATTGTGTTCATTTTCGTCATTGTGTCTTTGATCTCAGTATTGTGTCTTTTCGTCAATATTTTTTCATTTTTTTAACGGGAATGATTTTTAGTTTTTAAAATTTTTTCGTTTTTATTTATATTTGGGTTATGATTTTTTTTTGAATTATTTCTAAGGGGTTTTTTGTTGATCAACAATCATTCTCACATTTCTCATTTTTGCCTCACTTTGTTTTTTAACTTTACCCACTAATCAGTTAAAGTAAAACATGTTTTCTACATGGATTTTAACTTTACCCCACTAATCTGTTAAAGTAAAACATGTTTTCTACATGGCTTTTAAATATGTCATCCATATTCGATGTCAACTTATCAATTTCCATTTATACATATTCCACCTAATTAACTAATATTTTAATTATCATTCATCTATTTAATAAATTTTGATATTAAATGATATAACAGTTAATGCGTTTATTACTATTTAATATTTATTATTTACCTCAAATAAACCAATTATGACTTTTTTAAATTATATTATTAACAAAGATAAATTTATTATCGATGTCTTCTAAGTTTTTATGTTCATTTAAACGGGTGGATCATGCTCATATCTAGTTCAAGTCAATGGTATTTTTAGTAAAATTAGTTGGCTTGAAGCATCTTATGAACATAAAACGTTTGGGTTGAAACGAGTTGTTTTAAAAGAATATCAAATTGGTTCAGTCAAAAAATGTGTGTCAAAAGGGTTATGATTCGAATAAATTTGGGATCGAAACGTGTTGTTTTAAATCATGGTATTTTTCAACTTAAAAATAAAATTCATCCTTCGGAATCATATCACATCCCGAATCTAATGAAATAGGATGAATTGAGACGGTATTTTGTAAATACGTAATTATCTTGAATAGATTAACCATAATTCATTTATTCGGAGTTTTATATTAATTTAAACAAGAGGGTCGGGTTTGTGTTTGTTTCACATATAACAAGTTTAGATCAATTTGTTTTCTGAGTAAACGAAGCTTGGGTCAAAACAAGCTGTTTTAAAAGAGTATCAAATTAGTTCGGACCAAAATGGGCTGGTAAAAAAAAGTTATGATCAGAATAAGTTTGAGTCGAAACAGGTTATTTTAAAGGATAGTATTTTTTTAAATTAAAAGTCAAATTCATTATTAATATTTGGTTCAAAACAAGTTTGTTGAAACAATCGTTATTTTCAAGCCCTATGAAAACGTTATCTATTGAATTATTTTCTTTGTGAACAATTTATGTTATAATCATTCGTCATTGTGTAATATATAATTTCAATTATGAGAAATTATTATACCTTACTAAATTGTTTGGCATTATGATTTTTTTTATAATTATAGTTGTCTCATATGTTTAGACATATACTTTATATTTGATATATTTCACATATAACTTATATCAAATATATACACATTATTTTAATTGACATTATATCGTTTTTCAGCTTGTCTTTCAGCTTGTCTTGTAGCCAATAAAAATAAAAAGTGAGAATTAAAGAAATACATATGTCGGTGTTTCATCAACAATTGAATAAAATAGGACACAATCAAATGAAAGACTAGAAATCTCGTCTATTCATATAAACAAATAAAACATTCAAAGAACTGTTCGTAAACTATTTGACGAGAAGTTAGTTTATGTTCGTTCATTTGAGAAACGAATGATGAAAAAAAAAGTTTGTGCTCGTTTAATTAAACGAATGAACACAAACACAAGTTTCGGCAGTTCTTTATGTTCGTGAACATTCGTTTGTGTTCGTGAACGTTCGTCTATGTTAATTTTTGAAATAATCAGCTACATAATGTATTATATTTGGTTGTTTGTGTTCATTGAATTATATTCATTGATGCTAGTTTATGTTTGTTTATATATGTTCACTTATTTTGTTCATTTATGTTCGTGAAATGCTGGCTTCGATATTAAATGAATGAACATAAACGAGCACGAACATGTTCATGTTTTAAACAAACGAACACGTTCATGTTTTAAACAAACAAACACGTTCATGTTATAAACAAACAAACATTAGTATTTGTCCGAATAAATGTTTGTGTCCGTATTAGTGTTAATTTAAAGTTAAATCACCGATCTTGCCTATATAAACCATTGGCGACCAGCCTTTCCCGATATGTTCGTTGGTATCGGAAGTGTTTGTCCAAACGCTCTAACGGGTGCAAATAACGAGGGTTTTTTCTTAAAATAGGATGAGTGAAAAAAGTATTTATCAAAGGGATGTGATCCTCATACACCACCCCCACATGCCTATACAGCTCGTATAGGCCTATACGGCCGTATAGGGTACGAATGCCTGACAAGGGGACAAAAAACAGCTTTTTGCAGCCTATACGACCATATAGGCCTATACAAGCCGTATAGGCTTAAATGGCTCGTATTGCCTTCTAACAAAACCATAAAACCTATACGGTCATATAGGGCTATACGACCGTATAGAAAACATTTGCAGAAACATTCAGACTGCCCTAATCGCTGTCGGAAAACGACTATACGAGCCGTATAGTGCCAGTATAGACAGATTTTCAGTTTTCTAAGCTTAAAACATGAAAGATTTTTATGATGGTTGATAAGATTAGGCTGAAAGTAATTTAACTTCATATAAGCTTGAGCTTAACATTTAAGCTCGCTAAGATAAACGAGCCAGTACGACCCGTATAAATCACATATATTGTATATATGGTCATCATTTAAAAAAAAAGTGTCTATACGGCCGTATAGGCCTATACGACAATGTAGGCTTATACGAGACTGTAAGGCCCCGTTACCGGTAGCCCTACTTTCGTGTTGGATTTACTCATAAACGCAGTTCTAAATATCAGAGTTAATTAAAACATTCGCGGAATATAAAAGCTTTCATAAAACATTTCATAACAAAACACGTCTTGTCTTAAAACATCATTTGTCTTTCAAAATAAACGAAACATTAAACTTAAACGTCTTGAGTCTTCCGATGCCAGCCTCTTATTCAGTGCCACGTGTCTCCTCAAGCGAGCTACCTCATCCTACTCACCTGCGTGCATACTAAAAGTCAGCTACGCTGAGTGAGTTCTAGTTAATCATACACTATACAATACACATAAACTTATATTCTTTCATTCATACTTTCATACTTTCATACTTTCTTTTGTATTAACTTACTTTCATATCTTACGTTGTAAAGAGCATTACGCCCTACATTCCTCGAGTATTATTAGGGCTCGGTACCCTCCTTCCTCGAGTATTATTAGGGCTCGGTACCCTCCTTCCTCGAGTATTATTAGGGCTCGGTACCCTCTTTCCTCGAGTATTAGTAGGGTTCGGTTCCCTGGTTCTCGAATATTAGTAGGGTTCGATTCCCTCTTCGTTACCATACAACCATACATCATACCTCGAGTATTATTAGGGCTCGGTACCCTCTTCGTAACCATACAACCATACAACCATCATTTCCTTCTTTTATTAACTTTATCACGTTCATACACATAAGCATACATATCATACTTACCTTATACATAGCGTTACAACCAGACAGTACGTGCAATATCCGAAGATCGTTCACGTACCATCAAGCAATCATTCATACATATCACATCATTCACATAAGGCATACACTTATCTCTTAGGATAAGCGTATTAACAAACATATCGAGTATGCACACAGCCCCGAAAACATAACACATAAATGGGGCTAGAAACTCACCTGAATCCTGTTACGCTCTCCGTTAATAGTTATTCCCTTCTTGAGTTGTACACGGCTAACTGTATAATATTTACACGTATCAATTAACTACTACTACTCATGTTGTATTTCTATCTTTATATGACCCACAACGAACGGGGTCCGGGGGCAGCGCCCCTGGCAGCGGGGTCTAGGGGTGGCAGCCCCTAGGAGGGTCCAAGGGGCAGATCCCCTGGCTGGGGTCGAGCTGCCTGGTCAACTTGGAAAAATTTTATTTCCAAGGCGTAGGGATGCTCACGAGCCGAGCAAACACAAGCTCATGTTCGACGAGAACGCAAACCTCGTTTACATATGAGTATTTTTCGAGCTAACTTCAAGCGAGCTGCCGGCTACAAACTTTTTAAGTCAACGTCCTATAGTTTTTCGAACAGAGCTTTCTTCTTCTTTAAGTAAAAGAAATATATTTTTTAATATATCTATGTGTCACTTCATAGCCGTTCGTCAATCCCATTAATCGATCATTTAGGGTCTTAAATAAAAAGTATTCAAGATCGAGCCAAGTATATGCTTGTTTTGGCTCGACTAGTGAACTCCACTGAATCTAAGGCAGGTAAGCTAGAGGCAAATCGATCTAGATCAACTCATTTACATACGATTTCTTTTTTCAAGTCGAGCTTTGAGCGATATTTAAGCGAGCAACTATCTTTTTTAAACAATCTTGTTTTAAAAAAAATCGTATAGTTTTTTATGGGTTTTTTTATAGTTAAAAGCATTTATGAAATTTATTTAATCTAATGACATTAGATTTTGGTATATATATACAGATGTTATTTGAAAACACTTTTTCTTAGGGTATGCTTATCAAAGAGCTTTTACGAGCTTTAAGCTGCAAACTTTTAAGAAAAAACTCACAATTATTGAAAAATCTTGTTTGGTTATAGTAGCTTGAAGCTTTTAAGTTATAAGAAAAGTTTGAAGCTAAAAGCTCTATGTTTGGCATAACTAGCTGATAGCTGTAGCTGGAAGCTGCTAGCTGGTGGCTAGTAGCTGTAACTTTTTAGACATATTTAGTAGCTATAACTTTTAATAAAATGTGTAAAATTACTAAAATAGGCATAATTAAAAAGAATTATAGTAAATATATTTATTTTGGAAGGTTATTTAAGTAAATTAAAATACTAATAGCTTGTAGCTCTTTCTAAACGCTACTAAGAGAAGCTTTAAGCTTTTCTCCTGACCTAAAAACTTCAAGCTCCTTGAACCAAACAAAGCTTTTAATCGAATAAGAGTTTTTTCTTAAAAGTTTGAAGCTTGAAGCTCCTAAAAGCTTCCTGCCAAACATACCCTAGTTGCATTTAGAAAAAGCTACAAGCTTTTAGTATTTCAAATTACAATTTTGGTACTTAAACTTTTGTCACATTTTGTTAATTCATATAATAATTACATATATAACATATATTCAAAACCAACTACCCTCATAGCTTTTTAAAAGACCATAGCTTTTTCACACGTTAATATTTAAAAAAATGCTTCATAAAATCGAGCATTTTATTCTCTTTAATTTAAGTATCATATTGTTATACTTCTTTAACTTTAAAAAATTAAGATATTTTGTGATTATTAGTTAGGATATGCAACAAGTCGAGTCAGGCAAATCCGGATCATGTGTAAGACCAAATTAGAGTCGGAACGAGTCGATGCATAAAAGACTATTTTAGTTCGGTTCATGTTGGTACGGTTTTGAGTCGAAAGGGGTCAAGTAAGAATATATTTCGGATTAGAACAGTGCACCGCGCGAGCACCCAGCTAGTTTTATTAAAAGCTCCAGCTATTCTATCAAACACTTAAATATTTCTAAAAAGCTACAGCTTCTAGCTACCAGCTCCAGCTAGCAGCTTCCAGCTACAGGCTAATTTTGCAAAACATACAACGGCATTAAAATAAAATAAAATAAAATGCAAGCTTTTTAGTATTCAATTCATTTTTTGTCATATCTTAATTTAGTTAAAAAAAATATCCATACAAAATATGTTTATCCAATGAAATTATGAGTGAAAAAAATGAGATTCTCAAAAGCCATCTAATTTGATAAATATTTTAAAAATCATTCATTTTGATAAATAAATTTTCCACCCACCCAATTTTAAAAAAAACTCCAAGTAGTGAGGCCGGGATCAGGTGTCTTTTAACTACTTGTGGACCACATTTATATTTAGCTTTAAATCAATTAAATACAATAATTGGTAAATAATTCTTTTACTTTTATAACTTTAATGTTTACTTTCTTTAATTTGTAATTGCAAAAAAAATGCATAATAGATATGAGCAATAAAGACTTTATAAAGTAAATATAAAAGTTGTAAAAACACTATCTCTGATTTTATGAAATTATAAGAAATAACTTTTTAACTAATTTAAAGGTAGCCTTCTAACAAAATCATTAATAGGAGGCTATCAAATAGTCATGAAGTAAATATATAAGAAGTGTTTGATACATTATAGATTTGTAAAGATGTTTATAGAATTGAATGTAAACGTGTTTTTAAGGGTAATTTGTGGAAATTTGATTGATTGTCAAAGTTAGCAATTGCATTTGACATATATTCTTGCAACTTGCTTGGTTAAGGACATTGTCCTACATCTAATCAAAGCGTCTTCTCAAACTAAATTTCCAACCCGCGAACTTTCTTAACAACGACCAGACAAATATAACATCATTCAACACCAACTTTCTCATGATAAATTGTATTGGATTGTATTCTATTAATTATTTTCTGTGTCATATTGTGTCAGAACTTATAGGTAAAGGTGGAAAATGATATATATCCAGAATCAACTCGCCAGTGTAATAGAAATAAAAGTTAGGACCTAAGAATAGAAACACAAATTGAACTTGTAATAAAGTTATTTAGTCTAAATGATCGTTGACATTTTTACAAGTTTAACTTGAATATTATTTTAACTCAAGTAATGTTTTTTAGCACACACGAAATACAAAAATGAAGAGTTTGGTTAACCTTCACATCAATCAGTTATGTCCTTGGGGTAGGTCATGTGGGGGCAAATTCGGCAACTCGCCAAGAATTGTTACAATTTTGTGCCATTTTTCTCTTAGTTTCTCTTCGGATCGGTTTATATGGATTTTAAATGTTTCTCTCGCTAACCATAAATTGAACTCATCTGGATTCATAAATGCCTAATCGAAGAAAACTCGTCCAAATTTAATTAATTTGATTCGGCCTCGGTGCAAAACCGAATTTAACTGAGTTCAAGTTGAAATCATTTTTGTATAGTTTTGCTTCTTGTTTTTGTTCCAGACATTAATTTCTGTATCGAATGTTTAACTAGATGAATTGATAATTGGCTCAATTTGGTTGGTTCATTAACTAGACTTACAAACACATACCGTATTTACATAAATAATTAAGAAACATAATTATTATGTTACGGAAGAAACACGGACTTTGGGAGATTAGGCTCGTATCGTTGTTGGTTGTTGTTTGTATCCTACCGTGTGGACTCATCGGATCTAGGACCTGTCAAGGGGATTAGATCCGTGTTTCTTCATTGGCGCCATCCGTGCTTGTGTTAGAACTGTGATAATCTTTCGTTTCTGTTGGTTTGAACGATATGAGTCAACATCCCCAAGGGCCGACGGAAAATCCGGCAACGGTTAGGCGAACTGTTGATGTCACGGCACCTGGAGGACCTACTCCAGGTGACTTAGGACACATTACTGGTGAGAACCATCAGACTCGTACAGAATTAGGTCTGGAAGACGGATATGATAATTCTGTTTCGATGAGATATCACCATCGTAACTTCAGATATGAAGGAATCCAGTATCCTGAGGAATGGTTATGTATTCCGCATGAAATGCCTTCGCAGAATATCAGCGTATGATTCGTGAAGAACCTATCCGTGCTCGTACCTTAACATATGATGACACATCTGTCAGATCTCCGTCTCCTCCTACCACACTCAGGAGGAGCCAGATGAGAACTAGTATGCAAACAGAGAGAACCTCAGTAGATTTTGAAAGGAGAAGACGTGAACGCCCTTATTCTTTCACACGTGATCCTCACAGAATCGAATATGACAGTTACGATCCAACATATAATCCAAATGATGTTAGCTATTACAGGGGTAATAGCATTACAGGTAGAGAAGGAACTAGTCGCCCGCGTGCGGTAGTTCGTCATACTGACTATCATAGTGACGAATAAGAAGATTTCACAAAGCCATACCGTCTTGCAGCATTCGCTGAAAAATCAAAATTCATACCGCGTATCGCTACAGCTCCGTTCCCTGTCAATGCAAAATTTCCTACTAAATTGGGAAAGTACAACGGGATGACTGATCCTAGTGATCACTTGTTAAACTTTACAGCAGTAGGAGGCGTTACTGGTTGGACGCTCCCTTATTGGTGTCACATGTTCGCATTGACATTAACTGGGGCAGCCCAGGAATGGTTCGAAAAATTACTAGATGGGCAGATCAAGAGTTGGGACGATCTAGTAGCGAAATTTTCTCAGCACTTCAGTCAATAGAAGAAGCATACTCACGATCCTTCAGAAATATTGGATGTTGTTAGAAGAGACAGAATCTGTTTGCCCAAGACATGGGACGAAATCATGACTGCAGCAAAATTGTTTGCACGAATGGAGAAAACTTTGGATTCTGATAGTCCAAAACAGGTTCCTAAAGTGGAATTTCAAAATCCGTGGCCAAATAAACAAGGAAAAGGAACAATTTGGTCAAGGCTTCACCTTTCCGCGGATACGTCAAAACAGTTTGATGCTAGGTCTCTGATTGGGAACAAGAACAAAGCAAATGCTTCAACACGAGTTTCCAACAATTGGACCTCGTTGTCAAAGACTCCTTCTGAGATTCTCACTACGGAAAACGTAAAGTTCAGAAAAACTCAACCAATCACAAGACGATCATCCCTTAATCACAAAAAAACATCGCTCGTTCCATGATGACATAGGTCATAACACTGATGAGTGTATAGCTTTGAAAGGTGAGATTGAGGCGGCTGTCAAGTCGGGAAAACCGGGGCACTTAGTAAAAAATACAAGGCAAGGGTCTGAAAAAGATCCCGCACACGACAACCAGGGCCATCTAAGAAGCAGATTAAGGATTTGTTTAATCACATGATTCAAGGCGGATGGATAAGTGGAGGAAAAAGACAGATTATCAAGGAAGATGAATGGAAAAGTGAGCCCGTAGTTTTTCCGCGGGTCAGAGGGGTCCATGCAACAAAAACCCGTTGATAATCACGGCCCTCATAGGCCATTATCGTTCGCATTATTTTTTCTTTGATACTGGCAGTACGTCAGACGTAATGTAAGAACAGTGTTTTGAGCAGCTCGATGAAGAGGATAAGGTGAGGTTGAAACCAATTCACGCACTTGTATATGGATTTGGGGGTGAAGTGATGTACCCACGGGGAGTAATTTCTTTTCTAGTCACACTCAGTGATAGGAAACATTCGAGAACGGAAGACGTTGAGTTTTTGGTCTTACCAGCTAAGTCAAAGCATGATGTTATCCTGGGGCGTGAAGCGATTGGTGATTTTAACGCTCACTCCTCTACAACTCATGGTGCAGTGGGGTTCCAACCCGCACTGGCATTGAAATCATCCATATCAATCGACACTGCTTCACAACAGAAAGTTCAAAACCCTGCAAGTTGCCAAAGCACGTAGAAAAACCGAGCCTGAGAAATGGATACTGTACAAAAAGTTTCCAGATCAAACGGTTATAATTGGACATGCTATCTCAGAGATAGTAAGGACATTTTTGAAGCAGTTGCTAGCCAAAAACGTGGAGATCTTCGCTTGGCAACCCGCTGATATGACCGGTGTCCCGCGTAATATTGCGGAACACAAGTTGAAGGTGAACACAGCATTCACGCCAATCGTCCAAAAGAAGCGAAAGATGGGTCCCGAACAAACTAAAGCTATGAATGAACAAGTACAAGATCTTATTCATGCAGGAATCATTCGTGAAATCAAGTATCAAACATGGGTGGCAAATCCGATCATCGTTCCAAAGAGCAATGGAACATGGCGGATGTGCATATATTTCAAGGATTTGAATAAAGCATGCCCAAAGGATTGTTATCCGTTGCCTGAAATTGATCTTAAAGTTGACGTTGTAACTCTTGTTCAAGTTTAAATGCTTCCTCGACGCCTACAAGGGCTGCCACCAGATCCGCGTGGTGGCGGGTGATGAGGACAAGACAACATTTCGTACAGACCAAGGCACATTTTGTTACAAAATGATGCCATTTGGATTGAAAAATGCGGGAGCTACGTATCAGCGACTGATGGATCAAGCTTTCAAAAGTCAGATTGAGAGATATAGAAGAAACAGTTGATACTTTGAGGAGTATCAATATGAAACTTAACCCGAGTAAGTGTTCTTTCGGAATGGAAGAGGGAAAATTTTTGGGTGTCATAGTAATGGGTGCGGGCTTCAAAGCTAACCCAGATAAGGTCCAGGCAGTGACCCGCATGCCTTCACCTTCCTCCCGCAAAGAAGTGCAAACGCTAAATGGAAGACTTGTGGCCCTAAATAGGTTCTTAGCCAATCATGCGGCTAAATCCTACCCATTCGTGCCAACTTTGAGAAATTGCCTCATGAAAGCACACTTTAAGTGGACCGCAGAGGCTGAATAAGCATTTCTCGAAGTCAAGAAGTGTTTAATGGAATTACCAACTCTGACAGCACCATGCGCCGGGGAACCCTTCGCGCTGTACTTGTCAGCGTCCGATATTGAAATTGGAGCCGTGCTACTGACAGATAGGAAGAACATTCAAACGCCAATATATATGTCAGTAGGACGTTGACAGGTCCAGAAACCAGATACTCTATGCTCGAAAAATTAGTTTTGGCACTGGTTTATGCTGCCAGGCGCCTCTGCAGATATTTTCAAGGCCATCCCATTAATTTGTTAATGGGGTATAAGCTCAAAAATGTATTAAGCAAGCCAGAATTGTCTGGGCGATTGGAGAAATGAGCCATCGAACTGGGGGAACATGTAATTGAGTACAAACCCCGGCCAACAATCAAAGGCCATGTTTTGGCGGACTTCGTCACTGAAGTTCCACAACACAAAGAAGAAGAATGCTTAGTTGAACAACAACCCCCAATACCTCCTGAACAAGGTCAAGTTTGGTCATTATTCACTGATGGAGCGTCAAGTAATGAGGGGTCAGGCGCGGGCCTTAGGTTGGTTAATCCCGAGGGCCATGAATTTACTTATGCCATCAAGTTAGACTTTAAAAGTACTAACAATGAGGTGGAATATGAAGCCTTTTTGGCGGGTTTGAGAATAGCTAAAAATCTTGGGGCAAAGCACCTAGAAGCGCAGGTGGATTCTATGTTGATCACGGGACAAATCAATGGAACTTACGAAGCAAAAAACGATGTGATGGCTTCATACTTGTCACAAGCAAAAGATCTGATTCTTAAATTTTTGTCTTGTAAAGTTATCCACATCAAACAAAGTGAAAACAAGTCGGAGGATGCTCTTAGCAAATTGGCTTAACAAATTTTGAACACTTTGCAAAAGACATTCGTGTAGAAGTCCTCGATTGGCCATCTGTCCTGCAACATCAGGTATTAGTGATACAAACCGGCGTCGAGTCCTGGATGACGCCAATCATGGCTTACTTGACATCAGGAGCTCTTACAGAAGAGAAAGCCACGGCCCGGAAGATAAGACACAAGGCATTGAATTATCAAATACAAGATGGTATCTTATATAGAAGGTCCTTCCTCGGCCCACTTTTGAGATGCGTGGATGCCGAGGATGAGAATTATCTGATACGAGAGGTTCATGAAGGGATTTGTGGTCTTCATGCGGGCCCAAGGATGGTTGTGGCCAAATTGATGATCGCATGGTATTATTGACCGGGAATGCATATGGACGCGGTGTAGAAAATCAGAAAATGTGATTCGTGCCAGCGCCATGCCCCCAATACTCTGCGGCCAAAAAAAATGAGCTTGTACCAGTAACGTCTGTTTGGCCGTTCCAAAAGTGGGCTGTTGATATCATGGGACCTTTTCCATAAGCCCCATGACTCACCAGAATTTTAATTGTGGCCATTGATTACTTCACCAAGTGGGTGGAAGCTAAACCGGTCGCATCCATTACAACATCCAGCGTCAAGAAATTCCTGTGGGATTTCATTATCTGTCAATTTGGCCATCCCGCAAGAACTTGTAAGTAATAACGAGACTCGGTTTGTGGATAGCGGGTTGCAAGAGTGGCTGAAAGAGCTTCAGGTCACCCAGATTTTCACATCAGTAGCTCACCCGCAGGCCAATGGTTAAGTAGAAAGGACCAAGAGAAAAATCAAAGAAGGGATCAAGGCAAGATTGGGAACTAAACGAACAGGCTGGGTTGATGAACTGCCCCATGTACTTTGGGCCTTCCGCACTCAGAAGAATTCAAGTAATTCTGAAATGCCGTTCAGTTTAACCAACGGTACTGAAGCCATGGTCCCGACTGAAATCGGGGTCCCATCCGCACGGTTATTGATGAACAATGACTATGACAAAGAGTTGCGGATGAACCTGAACCTCCTTGAATATAGGAGAGAGTTAGCACTGATCCGCGAGCATAACTATAAACGTCAACTACAAAAGTACTACGACTCGCGGGTTCAGAAATGCACTTTTGATGCGGGAGATTTCGTCTTCCGCAACAATGAAGCGTCTGGTCAAGAACCTCCGGGCAAGTTGGACCCAACTTGGGAAGGCCCCTAAAAAGTTAAAGAAGTGTTATTTACGGGCGCATACAAGTTGGAAAAGTTAGATGGGACTGAAAATCCCATAACTTGGAATGTTGCACAATTGAAAAAGTGTTAAATTTTAGTCAAGCTTGTATCAGTTACTTTTTTGTTCGGCCTGCGCACCCCAGTAGACAAGTAAAAATACATTTATTGTCATTGTTCGTAATATATTCTGGCCTGCGTGCCTTTCTTGTTAAAAATAAAACTTTGTCTAAATTTGTTTACAATTACTGAGCAACAAACGTCTTCTGGTCCGCATACCAGAAAGGATCCGCAGGTCCTTAATAAAAATATATGTAATCCTTTATTGACAAATAAGAAGATCCTACAATTAAACACTTATATTATATACATAAGACAAAGTGTGAAGGAAAAACTTCTTATATATTAGCCAAATGGGATTACAAAGTCATAAAATGATTACAAAAAAATAAGAAGATGGCGGTTACAAGAATGATATATTTAAAATAAAAGATCTTCATCTTCCCCATCCGCATCTTCATCTTCTTGATCATCTTTATGGTCGGTGGCGAAGTATACCTTTAAAAGATCGACGCCATCATCTTGGTCAGCAAGCTCCTACACAGTTTCTTTAATTTGAAATTTAAGATTGTCAAAAGCTTCTGTCTTTTCAGAATAAATCTTGGCGGTATCTAGGTCGTGAAGCTCGAATTCTTCAATTGGGCGTTTATCCTCAGCGAACTTCACGCCTTCACGAAACCCTATTTGGCGGCCAGCTTGTGAAGATGCAACAAGCAAGGCTACAAGGCAATTCCCAAGTTCAGTACCTTCATGAATGTGCTCGACAACCTGAAATAGAGGAAGTGTAAGAATACAATAAAAGTAAAATCCATCAAATGAAATTAAGAAAGTAAGAATTACATGAGGAACTCCTTCCGCCATCAACCATCTTTTTATCCGCCTTGACTCGGACAAGATCCATTTTGTGCCTAGCACATTCCAAGGCTTGCTCCCTATTCTTCGCG
Source organism: Bidens hawaiensis (assembly GCF_021521415.1). Taxonomy (NCBI): domain Eukaryota; kingdom Viridiplantae; phylum Streptophyta; class Magnoliopsida; order Asterales; family Asteraceae; genus Bidens; species Bidens hawaiensis. Next base: position 279,484 of record NW_027491371.1, on the reverse strand, counting down.
GAAAGAGTGGCAAGACGTTCATCCTTAGTGGATGCTTTGGCCTTTAAAGTTTTTATTTCTTCCAAGTAGGAAGAAATAAGATCATCGCACTTGTTCACTTGTTGCTGGAGGACAGTTTTGGTTTCCTCAGCAACAACCGGCGAGCCTTCTCCGCCTCCAATGCCGTATTGGCATCCAACAACTTCCGTTCAGCAATACTAACAGCCATGTGACGATCCTCAGCTTCTTTTTTGGCTTCCTCAGCCTCTTCTCCTGCCTTGGCTGCTTTGGCTTCTAAATCCTCTCAGGCATCATTCATAGCTAGCCAGTCTCGATATATTTCCTGACTTGTATAAATGGCGTTAGCTAGAGTATAAGAATAGGAGTTCACCAACTCATAATGAGGATGCCCGCGTTGGCGCTCCCTCTTGGCATGAGGGATTCCTTTCCGCAGATACTCGTGGCACGTGTCAGTGTCACCGAACATGTAATCAAGACGCATTGACCATTGCGGGCGGTATACTGAAGGATCCTCATGGTGCTGAGAAGTGGAAGCTCCAGGCCCACATGCAACAACACTAGGTCCCTCTTGATCCACGTGTGCGGAGGAGAATCAGGAGGCAAAGAGATGAGCGGCTGTTTGGAAGCATCGTCATGCACACCCTTGCCAGGAGGAGTATCCTCTATGGTAATGAGATCTTTGCCTGTTGTGAGTGGAGAAGTAGGTGGCGTCCTCTCTTGGTGATCAGATGAGTCCTTGGCATGTTCCTCCGAGGAACCTACAAAACACTCTACTCCCTCAAAAGGATGTATTACTAAGAAAAATATTCAAAGTATATAAGTATCAAGAACACTACCTGGTTTAACAAATGTTGGTGCAAGCTGCTGGATGCGGTCCCCCAATTTTTCTATATTGCGTTTTTTGGGAACAACAGGTTTGGATGGTTTCGGTTTGTCCTTCCCAGCAAGCTTGGGGGCATCCGCATCCAAGTCCTCATGATCATCTTCATCAGTGGTAGCTTTGGTAGTGTCTTTCCCCGCATCCACATATTTGCTAGTAGATGGGTTCTGTTTCCGCTTGCGGGTCAGACCTGCAATTGCACGCATGATGCTCTCGGCGTCATTAGTATCGTCAGATAACTCTTCTTCTTCACGGGGTAATGACTCCTCACTAGAAGAAAGAAGCACTATCACCCCGCTAGAAGTGAGTGCAGTTAGTGGACGAGGTTTTAAAATTCCCTCACCTTTAGATAACATCTCCTCACCTCTCGCAAACATTGCCTCGGATACTACGGGTTCCGGGCTCAAGGTGGTGGAAAACAAGAAATTGTTGCGGGTGCGCTCGAGAAAAGACAGATCCTTAGGATCTACAGGCCAACGCACCATGAGCCCTCCCACATGATCCAAAAGTGTGTTTACGATGGATCCCTCACCTGCACAATCAAACAGTTAATACCTAAACATATTGTCAGTAAAATGAAAGTAAACTCACTTTTATCAGAATTTTCGTAATATGGCTCCAAGTCCGGAAATGGCCACAAGCGACTCATGCTGGCGCATACCAATGCCCCTTTGTGTATCTCACGCATAGGAGTGGGCGTTTGAGTCAATGTCTTGAATCATGGAAGGTACACCTGAGTTGTAGCGCGGACCTCCGCCAGGTTATCGGCGGACTTGTGGTAGGTCATGTTGAAAGGGACAACGTCCTCCCGATTCCAAAAGAATTTGGGCTTCCACTCATGTAGACTATGATACCATTCGGTACCGATAGTACCCTTTCCGGTGGTAGCCCAGCTATACCATCCACCACGACTTGATATTTTGTAGAAAATGGCGAATCTACTAACCGTAGGTTCCATGTTGTGGGCGTGATAGCAGAATTCGAAGTGTCGAATCCTCATAAATCCAAACGGATGGACCTGTGACAAGTGAATTCCGTACGACGTCAGGACGTTTCCGATGAACTTCGTCAACGGAAATCTAAGATTCCCGCTAGTAAAGTCCTCCGCGTACACGGCCATTTTCTTCGCCGGAGGTTGGGAAGCAATAGACCCGGCAGCTGGATACTCCGGCTCCCATGCCGGTGCTAAGCCGAACATGTTGACAATGTCTTCAAAGTACCTCCTATTCCAACTAAAAACAACGTTGTCAATAGAAGAGGTGTTCTTCTTTTCTCCAGCCATTGCTTCTGGAAGAAACAAATACCAGTAAGTCATTGACTAACTTAGATCTGGAGATTCAAGAACACTATCAGAAAAAGAGAAAAACTAGAAAGAGATAAGGATGAAAAGAAGTTGGAAACACCCAATTTATACACATCGCAATTAATGCGATGGATGGGCTGCCAGCGGAGAGAGAAAGTGTGGTCCAATCAGAGGGTGACACGTTAGGCGGGAAAGACGAAAAAGCAAAAAGGACGGCAGAAAGATGTCATACACGCCTTGTATATTGTCCTGTGACAGTTCTTTTTTCTCCACTTCATTGCTTCCATCCCACTTGCAAAATTCAAAATTTCTTGAAAAGAAAATATCCTAAGTACAATACAATACAAATTTCACAAAATGGCGAATGACTTCTTTAATTCACATTAAAGGATGGTTACAAAAGATGAAATTAAATTACAAGTCATAGCCTATTCTATGTATCCGGAGCGGATATATCTTCTGTTTCATCGGCCTTGGCGGATGGTGAATCAGGCTTTGAGGAAAAAGGAGGCGTAAGCGGGGTATCTTCAGACTCTTCCGCCAAATACTCCTTAAGGCGGTGCACACCGTCACCTGCTGCCGCGAATTCAGGATGCATGCCTTGCAAAGGGAATGACAAGTTGTCATACTCATTCAAGTGCATCACATACTCCTGAGCGACTTTAAGACCGTGCAGCGGATGTTCCTCTATAGAGCGCCCGGCTTGCACAAACTCTAACCCTTCATTGAATCCAATCAAGCGGCCAGATTGGGAAGAAGCAGTAAGCAGGAAGGCAAGGCTGTCTGTTAGCTTAGGCCCTTCCTTAATATGTTTGATAAACTGTCAAGAAAAATACATTCTTAAACAGTGCTGACATAATCAGAATTAAGAAAAAATGAATAAAAGAAGAAAGGGAAAATATACCAAGGCTAGAACCTACTCTAGAAGCCATCTCCGTTCTTCTTCCGCCCGCTCTGCTCTCTCCTGAATCTTGCAGAACTCGTCAGCCATCTTTTATTTATCATCTAAGTATTTGGTTGCACGGGCATCCGCGTCTTCACGCGCTTGCAGAAGCGAATCATAGGCGACTTGCATATCGGTAGCTCTCTTTTCCATGAGTTCCGCCCGCTCCTTCTGCAGCTTGGAATCTGCCTCATGGTCTTGTATAAGAGCCCCTTGGCGGGTCACTTGGGCCTCTAAGGCATTATTTGCCTCGAGTACCTTAGCCAGGTCTTCTTTCTTTTGTTGGGCTTCATCCCGAGCGGCTTGAAGGATAGTGTTCTGCTTCTTGCAAGCCTCCTCCCATTGGCGGGCTGCAGCAGTATGCCTATCTTTCTCGGCTCTAAGCGCTATATCAGCGTCTGACAGTTTCCACTTGGCAGTGTTAGCCTATCGACACTGCTCTTCAGCTACCTTTTTAGCCTCCTCCACGGCCCGGGACATGTCACCCCACTTCTCCCCCATCGATCGCTATTCTCACAAAATGTCTTGTCCGCTAGCCATGGTGTTGTCTAGGGAAGAAGAAAAATACATATGAAGATCATGGCGGGAACGACCACGCTGAAATGACCGTTCCACAGGAGGAACACATTATCTAACAAATGTAGCACAAGTGCTCGGATCTGTGAAACGAGAACCTTTCGCGATATTCCAATGAGGAATATACACATGGTCATCCTCCCCTAGATTAGGTACCCCGTAGTAATCGAAACTTGATGTTTGGGGCGTACCAGGGAGGAAAAAGAAAGGTGAGGTGGTGATTGATGTGGTGTATCATGCGCCACCAGTCCTTCAACATCTGAAGCTGGTTCTTACCTCCTAGACCCATAAGCACCACCAGATACGACAATTGTTTGTAAAGGAGATGAAGACTTTTCAGCCTCTGGTGGAGGACGTGTTGCTTCCTTGTCTTCCTCTGGTGGTGGAGATGATATTTTCTCTTCCTCTGGTGGTGGAGATGGTGGTTTCTCCGACGATACACCCTCACCAGTAGCCCTAGTTGGCTCTATGCACAACAAAATAACACTTAAGTACAAGTAAGAATAAAAAAGAAAGTTAAAGTCTTTGATTTGACTTACTAGACATCTCTTTAATACGATCGGCAAGGCTGACCTTTTGTTTCTTCGGACATTGTGTCCGATGTTTCTTTTTCAACGGTTCTCCCTCAGCATCCACGTGGCCAGCGCCCACATCACTTGCTTTGGAGAACTGGAGCTTCTTCTTCCGCTCCAACTCTGCCAACGCATGCGCGACAAATGAGATTTCAGAAACAACATCAAAATCATATTCTTCTTGGGATGACGATTCATCACTCAAAGACAGAATAATGATCACCCCATCGAAATAAGAGCATTAATCAGATGAGTGTTAAGGATGTACGTACCTATTTGGAAGATAGCTTCCGAGAGTATCGGTTCAGCGCACACCTTGGAAGGAAGGAGAAACTGTTCTCGTGTCCTGTCCAAGATAAGTAAGTCCTTCGCATCACGGATGCGTTTCTGTGGACAACCCTTATCGTCAAAAAGGGCATTCAACATAATTCCTTCACTTGAAACATACATAATGAAATTTCAAATAGAAGTTTTACAAAAAACAAAAGTCAACAAAGGATATAAGACTTACTCTTATTTACATTCATAAAGAATGGTTCCAAATCGGGATACGGCCACAAGAGGCTCATACCCGCCCACACTAGGGCTTCCTCCGGAATGGCCCGCATTAGAGAAGGATTCAACATCAAAAAGCGAAACCATTCCTGGCCCTCGTTAGAAGCTGTAACAACATCCGGCAGCGCCTCATTGGCCGGACGAAGAACCATGGCAACCGGAATAACGTCTTCTGAAATCCAGAAGAATCTAGTTCGCCATTCATGAGCACCGTCAGATGGTTCAGTTTCGATAATCCTCCCGAATATTGGAATACATTTGAACCATCCACCACGATTGATCACCCGGTAAAAGACTGGGAACCGATCAACACGAGGCACCACGCTTTCACCTTACACACAAATTCGAAGTGTCCAATTCGCGTAAATCCAAGCGGATGTAACTGGGAATGATGGATCCCATAGGAACTAAGTAACTTCATAAGGAACTTGGTTATCAAAAACAAAAGATTCTCATTGGAGAATAAGTTGGCATAAACTGCCATCTTACCAACAGGAGGTCTACTAGCAACAGATCCAGCAGTAGGGAACTCCGGTCCCCACTCCGATGGAATCCCAAAAGTATAGATTAATTTTTCATAATCGGTTCTATTCCAATTAATTTCTACAATATCAATATTCGGCGACGACGACCTTTTATCACCAGCCATTGGTCCGATGGTGAAAGGGAAACAAGGAGCAATTTTGAATGAAATTAAAGGTTCAATCGAAAGTTTGAAAGAAAAGATGAAGAAAAAATGAGAAATCAAAGATGGTGAAACTTCAAAAAGAAGATAACCTCCACTATTTATACACATCGCAATTAATGCGATGGGACACGAACAGTGGAGAGAGAAAGTCGTTGTCCACTCAGAAGACGCCAAGTCATGCGGGAAATCTGAAAAAGTGAAACGAGGCACATTCGGGTATAGTGACAGCCAGCATACACGTCTCGTCATCTGCCCAATCGCCTACTAGTTGTCAAATCGTCCTTTCCATGGTTATACACACCATACAAAAGCAGATATCTACAACAATCTTCAAAATTCAAAAAACCCCCAATATCTTAAGTCAAAAATTTCCTCCGCATATTAAAACTACGCAGAAGAAACAACGGACTATGGGGACTTATAGAGGTAGGGTACCAAAATGACCCAAATACCCTTAAGTGTCACCCGCGAGTCAGAGGGTTTCCTTTCACAAATCACCCTCGGGACATACATATCACCCGCATAGCAACTCATATGCGCGGGAGGAACCAGACACTCTCAGGAGTCACCCACAAGGTACTATTCCCACTCGCGAAAGTGACCAAGAGGCAACGTCATAAGCCAGCCATATTTAACCAACTCCCTTCTAGAAGATCTACCAAGATCCCTTCTTGGAGAATACCTAATTCTCTAGCCAATAAGAGAGGATATGTGGCCAAGTTGTTATAACAGTGCATATGATCAAGTTTTATCCTGTCCTATCGCAAGAAGACACGTGTCCAGGTTGTTACAACCATGCATATGGGCCGTATAGCTCATCCTATCATAAGGCGACACGTGTCCAGACGGTTATGAGGCATCTTCTAGAAAGGGACAACTGGCCCAATCATATTCCCACATCCTTCGGCTATAAATACCTTCACAATCTTCATGAGGTATCCATTCACTCCCAACTATCTACTCTAAATACTTAAGTACTTTTTCTCTATCAGAACTGTACTTATTCTCATGCAAGAGTGTGGTTACGGGAAGACCCCCCTCTTGTCCTTCCTTTAACGAGCTCACGGTGTCTGTTTTGCAGGTTTGTGTCACTAGACTTTGGGAGACTGGGCTCATATCGTTGTTGGTTGTTGTTGGTATTCTACCCTGTGGACTCATCGGATCTAGGACCCGTCAAGGGGCTAGATCTGTGTTTCTTCAGTTACGCTATAAAGATTAATCCAAATGGATTCTAGTCCTTCCGTTTAAGAACCGCACATGAGTCTTTAGCTACAAAGAATCATGGACGTATGACTTAAACCCCCACACGACTTTATCTAATCACAATATCCCTATCAAGGTGAAGAAGATCTTTATCTAATCACAATATTCCTATTGACACGGAACCGCACAAAGTGGTGATTGAAAATCGAAGACTCTACCGATAGCAAAAAGTTATCTCATGGAAGAAAGCATAAATAGGAAACAACTGGAGAAGGCTAACCAATTCTTAATTGAGTCACCTGACCATATGACCGGTCCCGAGCTATGACCTACCCAAGGGCGGATGCATGCAATGGTCAGGGGTGGTAAGGTCCCCACTCAAGTTTTTATGAGATGCATATATATTAATATTTTTAGTGTAACTTTTGGTTAAAATAATTCCCCCCCCCCCTGTGTGTTTTTATTTACCCCCATGAACATCCTCCTAACTTTTAACCCAACAGGTAGCCCAGCCCAAATATATTATAACAAGCCCAATTCTCGTTGATTGTTGATGAAAGATTGAAAGTAAAACACTAAAACCCCTAAAATATTAATATCATAATAATATAAAGAAGACGGCAGACACATATGCGGTTCAAGCTTTAAATGAGTAAGCAACCATCCAAGTTCCAATCAAATCAGGTTCGTGTGATTTTTATTTCTTTGTTTATCGATTCTTTATTTCTTCGCTTTGGGTAGTGTTTTGTGTGCAATAACAATCGTTTATTGTCAGAATTTGGTCATTTAGAACTTAAAAAGTTATAAATCATATTATTAATTTTATTTTTTTTTGTTTATCACTTGCTTGAATATTGTGAGAATTTAGTTCTTTTACAATTTACAACAAATATTGTATGATTTTTGAATTTTTGATTTTTTACTGCTTGAATTTATTGTCTTATATGTGCTATGGAAAGTTTTTATAAACCAATCTCTAGCCTAGCTTAGTTATTCTAGATAATCTTCCTTGCGATCCCGCCGATAGGAAAAGAATTTTGAATTACCACCAAAATCAAAGAGATGATATACAGAGAAAGAATTGGATTAATGGACCTTGCCAACCACGTGGTCATAAGTTCCCAAAAAGAAAGATGGGAAGTAAAAAAGCAACATTTCAGTCTCACTTAGTTTGATAAGTATGGTACTTGGTTAGAGTATAGTATAAAAGCAGACAAAGTATTTTGGTTGTGTTGTTACTTATCTGCAGATCATGTTGGAAACCAAGGTGGGCGTAATGTATTTTCAAAAGAAGGATTTAATTCTTGGAATAAACCGGAAAGATTAAGTTCACATGAGGGTGATGTTGGTAGTGCTCACAATAAAGCACTTAAAAGATGTGAAGATCTACTAAATCAAAAACAGTCTTATCCCCATTGCTTTTCATAAGCAAGATGATATTATGAAGAGAGCAAATCGGCTTCGGCTAAATGCTACCATTGACAATTGCAGATTATGTTTGAAAAATACGTTATCCTTCCCTGGTCATGATGAAAGTAAAACTTCTCTTTGCAAATAAAACTTTTTGGAAATATGGGACTTAATTTATAAGCATAATGAGGAACTTCGTAAATTACCAAAAGCTGTTGGTAATAATCAGTATTTATTTCCATGTATTCAGAAAGATGTTGTTAATTGTTTTGAGGAAGAAGTTCTAAATTATATTTTCAAAGAAATTGGTGATGATATATTTGCTTTGCTAGTTGATGAGTCTAGTGATGTGCCAAAAATTGAACGAAAGGCAATTGTTTTGTGATATGTTGATGTATGTGGACTTGTTAAAGAGAGATTTGTTGGTTTTGCGTGTAATGGAGACATCTTCTTCGTCCCACAAGTATGCTATCGACCCCCCCCCCCCTTTTTTTTGCTAAATATGGATTAAGTTTTAAAATGTTAAGAGGTCAAGGATATGGTGGAACAAACAATATGCGTGGTTAGTTCAGTGGTTTAAAAGCAAAGATCTTAGAAGAAAATGACTCGACATATTTTGTACATTTTTTTGCTCACCAACTTCAGTTAGTAGCTGTGACGGTTGCAAAAAAACGTTTAGGTGTTGTGAACTTCTTCGATAATATAAGCATTTTGATGAATGTGGTTTGCGGTTCTTGTAAACGAACAAACATTCTCTGTGAAAATGAAAAAAAGAGAGAGTAGAAAAAGAAATTGGTAGTGGCATACCAGAAACAGGGAGTGGATTAAACCAAGAGTTTTCTTTTATACGACCTAGTGATACAAGATGGAATTCTCATTACAAAACACTTTTACATGTGGTTGATATGTTTCCCTCTATCATGAGAGTCGTTAAACATGTTAAAGAGGAGTGCACTAACCCTTTTACCCAAAATCAAGCAATCAACATGTTAGGTTTTTTGAGCTCGTTTGAATTTGTTTTTTATTTGCACTTGATGTTACACATTCTAGGGCTCTTACACATATTATCACGAGCTCTTCAAATAAAAGATCAAGACATTTGGAAGCTGTTATATTGGTTGAATCAACTAAAAGAAAGCTGCATATGCCGTGCTTGCGGTGCGCGCATATAATGTATATTTGTGTGAATCCTCAGGTGGGCACAAGTGAAATTGCACTAATTTTGACGTTATTTTACTAATCTCGCGAAAATAATGTTAAAAGTGGCAGTAGGTTAATCAGGCATCATGTGGTGGCGTTAATAACCGAAAGACAAGGGTACGTGCACTAATAAGCCGGTGTACCGATGATTGAGTGCTATGTGTCTTAGGTCCAAGGCTTTATGCAAAACTATTATCGAGCTAGAGGTCTCACCGGATGCAGCCTCTCTATCCGTATGGGGTAGAGGTAAGGCTGTCTACATCTTACCCTCCTCATACCCTATCATAGCTTTGCTATTGGTGGGATATACTGAGTACCATTGTTATAGAAAATTCATTCATTTTGTTGAAAAAATAAATATTGAACATGGAAGAAGAAGAGTATATTAATGAAAGAGGTCACATATCTAAAAGGCAAAGGTATGATTTCACCAATCAACATTACTATAACTTTGATTGTTTTATCACCGTTGTTGATATGCTAATTCAAGAGTTTGGTGATCGTCTTAATGAGATTAGAACGGAATTAATTCAAAGCATGACGGCTTTCATCTGGTATGACTCATATTCTAAGTTTGATGAATCGAAGTTAATGAGACCATGTGTGTGACACCCGGTAAATTCCCAATCCCTTAAACCAAGTAATCAACCTAAATATTAGGTAATTATGTTATATGCGCCTTGCGCGAGCGCGCCATGTTAGAATCAGCGCGTGCATTTGTTATGTGCGCCCTGCGCGAGCGCGCCATGTTAGAATCAGCGCGTGCATTTGTTATGTGCGCCCTGCGCGAGCGCGCCATGTTAGTCAGCGCGTGCATTTATTATGTGCGCCCTGCACGAGCGCACCATGTTAAGAACCAGCGTGGGCATATGTTATATGCGCCATGCGCGAATGTTTTGGCTTTATGTTTTCATGTAACTTAACGTTATGTTGTCTAATGGGTTGACCACCCCGCATGATGCTAAGGCGGGTGCATCCTAAATCGTTTATGCGCGTGCGGAAGGGAACTAACCTCCCCGCATGGCGGGAACATTGAGAGCTAGTTTGTCTGAAGCTCCAAGATGGAATTGACTTCAACATGACTGATCACTATGTTGAAATACCAAGACCACCTGGAGAATTTACAAATGAAACTCAATGTCCCTAACTGCGAGAAGGTTACGCACCTACCCGCAGCAAAGAAATGTCCTTCACGCAGAAAGCTATGCGCACAAAGTGATACGCACAGAACACTTAGTCTATTCTCCAGATGTAAGAAGATTACTCCCGCCCAAAAGGAAACAGTAGCGTGTTTCAGAGATTTTCCACTTTTTACTGTACACTGACAAAAGTACCTGAAAAAGCACACTGTAACATGAAAAGTCAACTGTCAGCCACCCTACTCCCACCAACCACAGACCTGCATGTCCTGACCAAATCAAATCAAAATCTTTTATCCACTACTCCACTTTTAAATAAATAATAATAATTTCCATACTTTATCATCATTACACCTAGATATGAAAAGATTACAATCCCCTAAAGCAAGGGATTGTGTTCCCTTGAGTTTGCCTATAAATATGTAACCTAAATTATCACCCAAACACACTTCAAACTTCTCTCTTAAGAACTGCAAACTTGCACTAAACATCTCCCAAGCATCCGTTATTTTCAATTCCGTTCCAGTTACTAGGTAAGCCGAGATTATAAACTTGAGATCTACTTTCCAAACCTTATATTCTCCTATTTCTTATATACTTCTTGTTATTTAATCGTATTCTAGACCTTCAATTCAAAGGCCAACACCAAGAAAACCCGAATCTCGATTAATCCCTTAACAAGAACCACAGGTGAGTCTCACAGCCCCTATTCTCACTGTTTTCACTATTTTTAAACTATTTTCGGGGCGAGGGACACGTACTTAAATAATGTTTTATCATGGTATACTTACAAGCTATGCAAGCGATTATGTGTTTAAATTATGTTTCATGATGAGCAATGCAAACCGTTATCTATGATTTACGATGTATGTGCGCCAGAACTCGAGTAAGTGATCACTTTACCATTGGAACTCTAAGGGTAGGGACTGCTGGTTTGATCCGCCCACTCATAGGGGTCGCACCTCTTACGCAGACGAGTGCCTAGTATGGTCATGGGGCAGTACTATGGGTTTGAGCCCGCTCGTAGAGGTCGCTCCTCTTGCGCAGACGAGCGCCTTGTTTTCCGGCACAACGTCCGCGCGTAACCCGCGGGACGGTATTACAGTATTATTCGCTCGTAGTGGCAGCGCCACTAACACAGACGAGCACGGCTTTTCAGAAATGTCCACGCGCAACCCGCGGGACGGTATTACTTATTTCGCTCGTAGTGGCAGCGCCACTTACACAGACGAGCACAGTTCCCAGAAATGTTCGCGCGTAACCCGCGGAACGATTTTATCAGAATATGGTGATAGAACTATGTTTTACCAAGCATGTGTTATAATGATGCTATGATCACGATTATGATGCAATACGATTTACCAAGTTACTAAAACTTGTGAACTCACTCAGTTTATACTGATTCAAATGTTTTGCGTGTCTTTCAGGAGATAACTAGGTAACGCATGGAGTCACACTTAGAGCACCTCACGCTGAACATCCAAAACTAGCTTTTTGGAAGATTTTAGTTCTATCCCATCGGTGCGCGTGGTTGTTCTCGCCGCGCAAAGGGATATGGCGTGGAAATCTTCAACAGTTTTTACACTTGGATGATCTTATGTAATTTTTAAACAATGTAATGTGTTTGTATTAAACATTTCATGCGCAATGAAAATCTTATCTTGAATGTTTGCAATGGCCCGTGCTTAAGTATCAATCCCCACTCGCGCGCGCCCGGCTGTTTCTGCCGTTCAGGGCCGGGTGTGACAGATTGGTATCAGAGCACTGGTTATAGCGAACTAGGAAAAGAAGTTTTAACCTAGACTATAACCGTTGGGGAATCGCATGAAATATTTTTCAAAGAAATTATTTTCAAAAGAAACTATACACACACTTAGGAACACGGGTCACACAGTGTCTAACGAATAAAGATAAAGAACATTATGTGCTCAGAGTACATGCGCTAAGTTTAATATATTTTCATTCTCTTTTAAAGCGAGAATGCCTCCAACTAGAGCCAAGGGAATCACCATGACACCCGAGGAACTCACGGAAATAATCGCGCAGGCGATCGCGACACATGAGGCCAGCAAGGCCGAATCAAGTCAGGGTCGTCAGAACGAGACCCCAGAACCCGAATCAGGAGCCTTGGACAAAGGGTGCTCCTATAAGACATTTATGGCCTGTAGGCCTTGGCCATTCAAGGGTACCGAAGGGGCCATTGGGCTCTACAACTGGATTGACAAGATGGAGACAGTTCTCTCCATTAGCAGATGTAGTGAGAACCAGAAGGTCCTTTACGCGACCTGCATGTTCCAAGAAGCAGCTTCGTCTTGGTGGAAGCTTCAAGTGAAGACTTTGGGGCGAGAAGTTGCTCTTCACAAGACCTGGGAAGAACTGAAGGAAATGATGATGAGAAAGTTCTGCTCTCGCGCAGAAATCCAGAGTCTGCAGCAGGAATTCTGGAACCACACCATGGTAGGAACGGATATCGACGCCTACAACAACCGGTTCAACGAGCTTTGCCAGTTGGTGCCAGACATGGCAAACACGGAGGAAAAGAAGATCGAGAGGTATATTTTTGGGTTACCTCCTGTTGTTAGGGTTCCGCTCAACGCCGCAGCGCCTCCAACCTTTGATGAGGCGGTAGCGCGGGCCATCACCCTTACAAGGGATACGGTCCGTGCGGGTATGTTGACTATGCGCGGAAACGAGCAGCGAACCTCTGACTCCAAGAGGAAATGGAACTCTCACCACCGAGGGTCCGACTCCAAGCAGCCACCGTTCAAGAAGCAGGAAAGCGCAAGGGTTTACGCGATCCAAGCCGCGGAGCCATCAAGGAAAGGATACAGCGGGCCTTACCCATGGAGCAACAAATGCAAGTTTCACCACGAGGGTGAATGCGCGAGCGTCTCGTGCGCCAAATGTAACAGGCCAGGGCACAAGACGGTGAATTGCCGTGCTAAAGAAGCTGGAGCCAGTGACAACTGCTACGCATGCGGAAAGCCAGGGCATTTCAGTCAGGATTGCCCGCAAAAGGGAAACCAAGCTCGCGGGAGAGCTTTTGTGATCGGCGCGGGCGAAGCTAAAGAAGAGCCGAATGTGGTAACCGGTACGTTTTTGCTTAACGGCCATTTTGCATCTGTCTTATTTGATACTGGCGCTGACCTAAGTTTTATATCTGCTGAGTTTAAAAACTCCCTAGGCCTAGCAAGCAGTAGGCTATACACGCCTTATACTATAGAACTAGCCAATGGTAGGCAGTTATGCGCGAACGAAAGAACTGAACAATGTGTTATAGTCATGGGAGGTCACGGGTTCAATATTAATTTGTTGCCAATAGACTTGGGAAGTTTTGACATTGTGGTAGGTATGGATTGGTTAGTCGAGAACCGCGCGGAAGTTATTTGCCATGAGAAGCAGGTTCGGATCCCACTGTTGAACGAAGAAACCTTGGTAATTCAAGGGGAAAGAAGGGGAGTTGCGACAAAACTGATTTCGTGCCTAAAGGCGGGCAAGTACCTAAGGAAAGGGTGCTACGCCTTCCTGGCGCATGTAGTAGGGAAGAAAGGAGATGAGCGAAGAATTGAAGACTTACCAGTAGTGCGCGAATTTCCAGAAGTTTTTCCTGAAGATTTGCCCGGATTACCGCAGCCGCGACAAGTAGAATTTCGTATTGATTTAGTCCCAGGAGCTGCGCCAGTAGCTCGAGCGCCTTTTCGATTAGCTCCATCTGAGATGCAAGAGCTATCCAATCAGTTACAGGAACTATTGGATAAGGGTTTCATACGCCCAAGCTTTTCACCTTGGGGAGCTCCAGTACTGTTTGTTAAGAAGAAGGATGGTTCGTTCAGAATTTGTATTGACTACAGGGAGCTGAACAAGCTGACAGTCAAGAATCGGTACCCCTTACCGAGGATTGACGACTTATTCGACCAGTTACAGGGATCCAGTTATTATTCGAAGGTAGATCTACGGTCAGGATACCACCAACTTAGGGTCCATGAGGAAGATGTGCCGAAAACAGCCTTCCGAACTAGATACGGCCATTATGAGTTCTTAGTGATGCCTTTCGGGCTAACTAATGCGCCGGCTGTGTTCATGGATCTGATGAACCGCGTGTGCAAACCATACTTGGACAAGTTTGTGATTGTGTTTATAGATGATATTCTGATTTACTCTCGGACCAAGGCCGAGCATGAGCAACACCTGAGATTGATTTTGGAATTGTTGAGGAAAGAAAAGTTGTATGCGAAGTTTTCCAAGTGCGAGTTTTGGCTTAGAGAAGTTCACTTTCTCGGTCACGTTATAAACGAGAAAGGAATACACGTTGATCCTTCCAAAGTCAAGGCCATCGAAAACTGGGAAGCGCCAAAAACCCCAACTGAGGTAAGGCAATTCCTAGGACTAGCTGGCTACTATCGACGCTTCATTGAGAACTTCTCCAAGATAGCTCTACCACTGACCGCGCTAACTCAGAAAGACAAGAAGTTTGTTTGGGGCGAAAACCAAGAAACAGCATTTCAAATGTTAAAACAGAAGTTATGTAGTGCGCCAATTCTGTCTCTGCCCGAGGGGGCGGATGACATCGTCGTTTACTGCGACGCTTCACATCAGGGACTCGGATGTGTCCTTATGCAGCGAGACAAAGTCATAGCGTATGCCTCGCGCCAACTCAAGACCAATGAAAAGAACTACACAACGCATGATCTGGAACTTGGAGCGGTTGTCTTCGCGCTAAAGATTTGGCGTCATTACCTCTATGGTACAAAGTGTATAATCTTTACGGATCACAAGAGCCTTCAACATATATTTGATCAAAAGGATTTAAACATGAGGCAACGAAGATGGGTGGAGTTGTTGAATGATTATGATTGTGAAATTAAGTACCACCCTGGAAAGGCGAATGTGGTAGCAGACGCGCTAAGTAGGAAGGAGCGAATAAAAACGCTACGAGTCAAGGCTCTAAGATTGACCATTCACGCAGATCTCTCTACCCGCATCCGAGACGCTCAGCAAGAAGCCTTGAAACCAGAGTTTGTTAAAAACGAATGCCTTGGGGGTATGATTAAGAGTTTGGAACTTAAAGAGAACGGCAATCTATATTTCGCTAACCGCATATGGGTCCCTCTCAAGGGAGGATTGCGCGAGCAAGTATTAAACGAAGCTCACAAGACGCGGTATTCCGTACATCCTGGCGCAGACAAGATGTACCAAGATGTTAAAGCGCTGTATTGGTGGCCCAATCTTAAAGGCGCCATCGCGACATATGTCAGTAAGTGCCTGACGTGTTCGAAGGTAAAGGCTGAATACCAGAAACCATCAGGGTTGCTTCAACAGCCAGAAATTCCCATGTGGAAGTGGGAACAAATCTCTATGGACTTCATCACCAAACTGCCAAGGACACCTGGGGGTTACGACACGATCTGGGTTATTGTGGATCGGCTAACTAAGTCAGCGCACTTCCTGCCGATCAAGGAAACCGATAAGATGGAAAAGTTAGCCCGATTGTATATTCGAGAAGTAGTTTCAAAGCATGGAGTCCCAGTGTCCATCATTTCTGATAGAGATAGTCGGTTCACCTCAAGATTTTGGAGATCGTTACAAGGGGCTTTAGGTACTCGTCTTAACATGAGTACGGCATATCATCCCCAAACAGATGGACAAAGCGAGCGAACAATCCAGACATTGGAAGATATGCTGCGCGCGTGCGCAATCGATTTCGGAGGTAGCTGGGATACTCACCTCCCATTGGTTGAATTTTCTTACAACAACAGTTATCACACAAGCCTCAAGGCTGCGCCGTTTGAAGCTTTGTATGGGCGCAAGTGTAGATCCCCACTATGCTGGGCTGAAGTGGGTGACAAGCAAATGACTGGTCCAGAATTGATCCAAGAAACAACAGACAAGATTTTTCAGATACGGGATCGCCTTAAGACAGCGCGTGACAGACAGAAGAGCTACGCAGATGTGCGAAGGAAACCATTGGAGTTTCAAGTAGGGGATAGAGTACTTTTGAAAGTCTCTCCATGGAAAGGAGTCCCCCGTTTCGGCAAGCGAGGAAAGTTGAATCCGCGCTACATTAGACCATTTGAGATCCTGGAAAGGATCGGTCCGGTTGCTTATAAACTCCGTTTACCCGCCGAACTCAGTGGAGTTCATGATACGTTTCATGTGTCCAACCTCAAAAAGTGTTTATCTGACGAAACGTTGATTTTGCCGTTGGAAGAGATTCACATCGACAAACAACTGCACTTCGTAGAAGAACCTATAGCAGTAACCGATTGGAAAGAACAAAAGTTACGCAGAAGCAGAATCAAGTTAGTAAAGGTTCAATGGAACTCGAGGCGTGGGCCTGAATTCACTTGGGAAAGAGAAGACCAGATGCGCATGAAATACCCACACCTCTTTCAGAGTATGGCTTCTGCCAGCAACGTCTCCTAAATTTCGGGACGAAATTCGCTTAACAGGGGGAGAATGTGACACCCGGTAAATTCCCAATCCCTTAAACCAAGTAATCAACCTAAATATTAGGTAATTATGTTATATGCGCCTTGCGCGAGCGCGCCATGTTAGAATCAGCGCGTGCATTTGTTATGTGCGCCCTGCGCGAGCGCGCCATGTTAGAATCAGCGCGTGCATTTGTTATGTGCGCCCTGCGCGAGCGCGCCATGTTAGTCAGCGCGTGCATTTATTATGTGCGCCCTGCGCGAGCGCACCATGTTAAGAACCAGCGTGGGCATATGTTATATGCGCCATGCGCGAATGTTTTGGCTTTATGTTTTCATGTAACTTAACGTTATGTTGTCTAATGGGTTGACCATCCCGCATGATGCTAAGGCGGGTGCATCCTAAATCGTTTATGCGCGTGCGGAAGGGAACTAACCTCCCCGCATGGCGGGAACATTGAGAGCTAGTTTGTCTGAAGCTCCAAGATGGAATTGACTTCAACATGACTGATCACTATGTTGAAATACCAAGACCACCTGGAGAATTTACAAATGAAACTCAATGTCCCTAACTGCGAGAAGGTTACGCACCTACCCGCAGCAAAGAAATGTCCTTCACGCAGAAAGCTATGCGCACAAAGTGATACGCACAGAACACTTAGTCTATTCTCCAGATGTAAGAAGATTACTCCCGCCCAAAAGGAAACAGTAGCGTGTTTCAGAGATTTTCCACTTTTTACTGTACACTGACAAAAGTACCTGAAAAAGCACACTGTAACATGAAAAGTCAACTGTCAGCCACCCTACTCCCACCAACCACAGACCTGCATGTCCTGACCAAATCAAATCAAAATCTTTTATCCACTACTCCACTTTTAAATAAATAATAATAATTTCCATACTTTATCATCATTACACCTAGATATGAAAAGATTACAATCCCCTAAAGCAAGGGATTGTGTTCCCTTGAGTTTGCCTATAAATATGTAACCTAAATTATCACCCAAACACACTTCAAACTTCTCTCTTAAGAACTGCAAACTTGCACTAAACATCTCCCAAGCATCCGTTATTTTCAATTCCGTTCCAGTTACTAGGTAAGCCGAGATTATAAACTTGAGATCTACTTTCCAAACCTTATATTCTCCTATTTCTTATATACTTCTTGTTATTTAATCGTATTCTAGACCTTCAATTCAAAGGCCAACACCAAGAAAACCCGAATCTCGATTAATCCCTTAACAAGAACCACAGGTGAGTCTCACAGCCCCTATTCTCACTGTTTTCACTATTTTTAAACTATTTTCGGGGCGAGGGACACGTACTTAAATAATGTTTTATCATGGTATACTTACAAGCTATGCAAGCGATTATGTGTTTAAATTATGTTTCATGATGAGCAATGCAAACGGTTATCTATGATTTACGATGTATGTGCGCCAGAACTCGAGTAAGTGATCACTTTACCATTGGAACTCTAAGGGTAGGGACTGCTGGTTTGATCCGCCCACTCGTAGGGGTCGCACCTCTTACGCAGACGAGTGCCTAGTATGGTCATGGGGCAGTACTATGGGTTTGAGCCCGCTCGTAGAGGTCGCTCCTCTTGCGCAGACGAGCGCCTTGTTTTCCGGCACAACGTCCGCGCGTAACCCGCGGGACGGTATTACAGTATTATTCGCTCGTAGTGGCAGCGCCACTTACACAGACGAGCACGGCTTTTCAGAAATGTCCATGCGCAACCCGCGGGACGGTATTACTTATTTCGCTCGTAGTGGCAGCGCCACTTACACAGACGAGCACAGTTCCCAGAAATGTTCGCGCGTAACCCGCGGAACGATTTTATCAGAATATGGTGATAGAACTATGTTTTACCAAGCATGTGTTATAATGATGCTATGATCACGATTATGATGCAATACGATTTACCAAGTTACTAAAACTTGTGAACTCACTCAGTTTATACTGATTCAAATGTTTTGCGTGTCTTTCAGGAGATAACTAGGTAACGCATGGAGTCACACTTAGAGCACCTCACGCTGAACATCCAAAACTAGCTTTTTGGAAGATTTTAGTTCTATCCCTTCGGTGCGCGTGGTTGTTCTCGCCGCGCAAAGGGATATGGCGTGGAAATCTTCAACAGTTTTTACACTTGGATGATCTTATGTAATTTTTAAACAATGTAATGTGTTTGTATTAAACATTTCATGCGCAATGAAAATCTTATCTTGAATGTTTGCAATGGCCCGTGCTTAAGTATCAATCCCCACTCGCGCGCGCCCGGCTGTTTCCGCCGTTCAGGGCCGGGTGTGACAATGTGGGTTTTAGCCGTATGATTTTGATAGTCGAGAGAAAATAAATCTTTCACAACAACTTTGTAAGGCCCCGTTACCGGTGCCTCACATTTGGACGTTGGATTTACTTATAAACACATTTCTAAATATCAGAGTTAACTAAAGCTTTCGCGGAATAATATAAACTGTCAACCATACACTACAAACATCCATAACTTGTCTTTTAAAACATAACATAAAACATAGTATCAAAACATCACGACAAATCTTCAGATACCAGCCTCTTCAGTATTGCCATGTGTCTCCCTCAAGCCAGCTGTCTCAGTCGATTAGCCTGCATGCATACTAAAGTCAGCTACGCTGAGTGAGTTCTAGTTCTACAATACATTCACATATTTACATATGCACCCGAAGGTACATACCTTCCTATTATCTTACATACTTACATACATACGTACTTTCATTCTTTCTTTCATATTAACATACATACTTTCATTCATACACATACATTTTAAAGAGCCTTCCGCCCTATAACTTTCGCCGATATTATTAGGATCGGTTCCCTACATTCGCCGATATTATTAGGGTCAGTTCCCTACATTCGCTGACATTATTAGAGTCGGTTCCCTACATTCGCCGACATTATAAGGGTCGGTTCCCTACATTCGCCGACATTATTAGGGTCAGTTCCCTATGTTTAGTACATTGTACCCTACCTGCCTTTACGTACCTTTCTTATTAGTACATGCACTATCCGAAGATCGTTCATGTGTTAACAGCTTAACATACATACATCTTTCACATATCATATATATACATCAATCATCATACATAAATCGTACAAGGCATACACTTACCACTTAAGGTAAGTGTATTAACTATCACATCGAGTATGCACATAGCCCCGAAAACATAACAAGGAAGTGGGGCTAGAAACTCACCTGAATGCGGTTGCGTTCACCGTTTATGGTTATTCCACTCAATAGCTATAAATATCGTATTTCTAGTCTAATTATAACCCTCAACGAACGGGTGTCCGGGGGCAGCGCCCCTGGTAGCGGAGTCTAGGGGCGGAAGCCCCTAGCAAGGTCCAAGGGGCAGAGACCCTGGCTGGGGTCGAGCTGCCAGGTCAGCTTGGAAAATTTTTATTTCTATTAACTGTCTTATCACATTTTCCATTAGCATTTTGAATCATTAATTAATTTGCTACTTAAAATTTCAAGGGCTTCTTAGTAATTAAATCATTCTTTTCTAAGTTCACGGACCATTCTGTCCTTTTGTTAAACTTCTAGTTCG
Source organism: Bidens hawaiensis (assembly GCF_021521415.1). Taxonomy (NCBI): domain Eukaryota; kingdom Viridiplantae; phylum Streptophyta; class Magnoliopsida; order Asterales; family Asteraceae; genus Bidens; species Bidens hawaiensis. The sequence continues at coordinate 259,000 of NW_027491371.1, read as the reverse complement.
TTACATTGCTCTTAATGAATTGGCTTATCTTAGCGAACTGGTCCTTGTAGCGAATTGAACCCTTTAACGAACTGGTCCTTTGACGAATCAGTCCATATAACGAACCAGTCCATATAACGAATTGGACCTTCTAATTCGTTATCTCTGTTAACGAAGGGTTATAGCGAATTCGTTATCTTTTTCATTAACGAATCAGAATACGAACAAAGGCTAGTTCGTTATTCTTTCCTTAGCGAATCAGGATACGAACTAAGGCTAGTTCGTTATTCTTTCCTTAGCGAATCACCTGACGAATTGCCTCTAGTTCGTCAATCCTCCGTTAACAAAATAGGGTTAGGTAAGAGAATGTCAGAACATTCTCTGACATCTCTTAACCTTGTACCACTTTTCCGGCGCCGCTATTGCCGGAAAATCGGGATTTCACTAGAAAAACGAGATCTTACTCGTTTTTCACCATTTTTCGTCCCGTTCGATCCAGATCTGAGCTAGGGTGACCCCTAAGCTCATCTTAGGTTCGGTTTATAACCGATTCCACCCGGATCTCGTGACTTTAACGGTTTAAAGGTGTCGGCTCGTCGTTTCGTGAGTAAATCTAACGGTTTGAGTTCATACAATATCATGCTATTATTACCTCGGGGCGGGATCGATTCCTCTTTCTTGGTTCGGCTAGATAAGGAGAGAACTAGAGAGAGATCTTAAGTGTGTGTTTTGGTGGTGTATGGAATATGTGTAATGTGTGATTAAATGGTGATTATGGTTTATATATTTATGGATCATGGGCTTAAGCCCATGGTCTTTCCTTCTTTCATTCTAACCCAAGTCCATAACACATATCCATTTAACCAACACAAGCCCAACTCATATTCTATTTATCTAAACCGATAACGACCCACTATAAAATAGACGAAATTTATTTATTATTATAACCAAAAGTAGGATGTTACAAACTTGGCTTGTACATTGATAGTGTGCGAAAAGAATAAAGATATGCTAACTTGAATGGTATTTAGCCGATCTTGCTAGAGTTATGGTGGAAACAAGAAAACATATTTCATTCCATTGGTGTATCGATTATTAAAGCTTACATTAGTTTAGGTGTTGCAACCGCAACAGTTGTGTAACAATTCGGGTTTCCCGCCTTTTCTTTTGTAACTGTCACCCGACCCATTTATGGGTCCGGGATTTATTGAGTTAAATTGAGTTTTTTATTAATATTTAATTATTTATAATTGTATCTTTTAGGTTGTGGCATATTTAACCCAAACTATATGCTTTATCCTCTTTTATACCCATCCTCAAACTTCAGGGTTCTAATTGTAAAGTAGGTTATAACCCATATTTACTAATCTGGATATTCATGAACAGAACCCGGATCCATTATCAGTTCCTTGTACCTGATTACACAACTGGTTAACTGAACCATAATCTTCGTTCTTTTGGTTGCTCTTGATCTCGTAATTATCATAATCATCTTATCCATGGCATATTAAACGATGAAAACATGCTTATTAAATTCAAATCGTTCCTCTTTATCCCGTATTAACCTAACCGTAACCCTAATATCGGATTTCTATATAAATGATCATGTTATCTGAAATTGAACCATCCCTCAGAACCTTAAACCTATCGCTAATTATAACCCTATACATAATTTCATTTTCATCACCTTTTGATTGCTCGTTCTTAACCCATTACTGTCGACAACTGTGGTGTCCAGTTAACCCACTTCCTTTCATTGTTCAAGGTAATTAAACATATGGTTTTGATCGCGAATTGATACTTAATAAAATCCCCATGATGGATTTGATCAAATCTATCAGATTTGATCAAATCGATTTCTAGAAATCGATTTCTAGGGTTTATATAACAAAACTGTTGTCCCTGCTTGTGTTTATATTTAAAAGAAACTGTCTTCAAACGCATGTCACTAGTAGCCCAATTGGTTAAACATTATTAATCTCTAGGTGGAGGTCGCGGGTTTGACCTCCTGCACCCCGGATTTTTAGGTTTTTAATGTTATTTTCTTTTTTTAACATTTAATAATCATATTAATAATAATAATAATAACTAATTAATTAAAACCATTTTAATAAAAACCGATTTTACAGTACTCGTTTAACTCACGTTTTCGTTCGTGTATATACATATAAGCATATATATATATAAGTATATAATAACTTAAAAAATAATATTTGGATATATATAAAAAATCAAGTAAACTATATATATATATATACTTATATTTATAAAATTAAAAGTAATATTTTCCAAGATATGTTTTATTAATTTAACTAATTATTTTATATAATAAATTTTTATGTATAATATTATATTATTATAGTATTAACTTATTAATGGTTATCGAGTTGTCATAGTTCATCTTGTACTTTACTTAGCTTACCCGTTTTCTCTTTGTTCCTCATTAGGCTTTAACGTTCACGTGTGATTTCATGCATTCTTAATATCTCAATCACCTTTGTTCGTATATTGAGGTGAGTTCCACATTCTCCTATTTTACCGCTTTCAATGTTTCGGGGACATATGTGTACACACATTTTTCCTATATTACTTATACTCAAACTGCAACTATTGTCTTATGTGTTAACAATTTTATACCATACTTGTTATGTACTTATGTGCTCATTGTGAATCGCATTCAGAGAGGTCAAACATAATCTCATAACAGTATGATCATACGGTAGTCGTTTTATTCGTCGTGCTTCTCGACATCTCATTTATCTTTGCTCATTGGTTAATTTGTTTATCTTATATGACTTGTTGCACTATTTATTTCTATATATTATATGTACATTAAACCGGTGTGTTTCTCACTCAACCTTGTGTTGACAAAACTACATTATTTTAAACTCGTATGCAGGTTGTCGTGTGATGTGAAGTATTTCAAGTTGGAAGATCACTTAAGGAATAAAGTTAGAGAAATTTAACAAGACTTATGTTTTTATGATTTATGTTTGTTGGTGAACTATTTGTTGGATTCTGTATTCAATACTTGTTTTTTTTTTTAATTTATTAAATAGATATTGAAATTCCCAAATAGTGCTTGATGGTACCTTGAGAACTGTGGACAATCAATTCACGCCCCGACATTTCCACTATAGGTTGGGGTGTGAAAGATTGGTATCAGAGCCGAAGGTTTAAGATAGGTCGTTAGAGATTGCCTTAGTCACATGCTTAGGAGTTCTATACCTGCTTGTCTGCCTACCTTACGTGTTCTATTTAATTGTTTACTGCTTTCCTTAGTTTATAATTATTTTATTACATTATTTTCATGCACACGCACACTCTGCTCCGAGGCTATGCCTCAAATATTCAAAATTTTACTTAAATTTTAAAAAAATAAAAAAAATAAATTATATTGCCTTTATTTTGGGAAATTCCTTAAGATTTCCCACCTGTTGTTTTTGCTCGTTCACTTTAGGGTTAGGATATGTGGCAAGTCTTTGTATTAACTGGAAGGGGGAGAGAACTCTGAGTCGGGCCTTAACAAAACGGCTCCAAGAACCAAAGGTAAGATGTTATTCCTTACCTGGAGGATAAGCTGACCACAGTACTCGATCTTATAGGCCAAAGCGGGACACCAATGACATATGACCGACACCCTAGGCTGTCAACTGTGACCACATTAGTTGTTGCATTCCTTATTATATTTTAAACCGAATTCACGGTGATTCGTGACTTAAATTCGGTAACCTTCTGATTATGGTCTTATGCTATTTTAAATGGTTAGTCGGAAACCCCGACTATCCGTTTCTCAACTTGTTTTCGTATTTTTGTTGGAGTAATCAGCGTGGTGATTCACGAGATACTCCAACTACCCAATTTTTATTACGATAGTTCGTTATTTAGTTGGGACGGTTAAAATGCCATGAAAAGCTCATGGGCCGTCCAACTTCATCGCAGTGATAATTCATTTATTGGTTGGGATAGTTAAAATGCCATGTAACGCTCATGGGCCGTCCAACCCACCTATATTTTAATCGCATTTAGTTGGTACAGTTAAAATGCCATGTAACGCTCATTGGCCGTCCAACTACCTTTCTTTTATTTGTTAATTTTGTTGGGCCATTCTAATTTCCATGGAAAGCTCATGGGAGGCCAACATCCGCAAATGCATTTCGTTAGTTATTATGATGCTAACTTAACCAACAAAAACTTAATGCTTTTTAACTAACCTCGTCTCCTCATTCTAGTTATCTCACGTTAATCTCATTAGTTGCGTTAACTCATGAATATTTACACACATGATCCCTCAACTCATGAATCTTTACTCTTATTTTTCCCGTAGAATGTCGTCACTCAGAAACCACCGTCATCACCAATGTTCATCTGGTTCACGCGATCGCCACTTGGCTGCTAGGATCACAAAGGAATTCGCTGCTGCAATGCCTATGATTGTCACTCAGATCCAAAGCCTCAACTCCAACGGATCCGCCACTTCGCCCACACCGTACAATTTCGATTTCTGCAACTTTTTAAGCACCAAAACCCCATCCTTCCGTGGTGAGGAAAATGCCACCGCCTTGCTTCAGCGGTTCGAGTAAATGGAAAATATCCTCATCCATTGTGAATGTCCGGACGCCTAAGGGACCAAGTTCGCCTCAAGCCGATTCGAGAGTTGAGCTGTCACCTGTTGGAATGCCTTGAGGAATGACCAAGGGTCTGAATTGGTCGTATCCATGCCTTGGGAGGAACTAAAGGAGGCAATGAAGAAAGAGTTTTGCTCGGAACACGAACTTCAGAGACTTGAGAATGAATTTTGGGAACTTAAACAGATTGTTGGGGATAACTCCACCTACTCTAACCGTTTTCGTGAGCTTAGACGAATTGTACCCCACTTGGTAACTCCCGAGGCTTGCGGCATCCAGAAATACATTCGCGGTCTACAGAGACTTTTCCGCGATGCCGTGGTGAGTCGTGACTCTCTAACCATCGGTGAGGCGATGGACTTAGCAACCTCTCTCACTGATAGCCATGTTCGGGAGGGAACCTTATCTCGCAAGGACTCCATGCCTACTCCCGACAAGTCTAAGGCAGACTCCTCCACTGATGCCAAAGCCGAAACCAAGCCTGCTTACAACAACAATACCCGCTTCAACAAGAACAACAACAACAAACGTAAGACCAACCACCAAAACTAATATGTCAACTGATGTATGAAAAATGTATATATAATATTAAAAACCAAGTTTTACCAAATTCACCTAAAAAACCACACATAATCGGCAAGTGTACCGGACGCAATGTAGCTAGCAAGTAAGAACGGATATCGAACCTTGGACACTAAGGGTAAACTCTTATTATTAAACCTAAAAGATTACTAATCTAGACTTTCTTTTGATTTTTAGATTTTTTATATTAATAAAACTAATAATACTTAACTAATTAAAAATTAACAAAAATAAAACTTTATAAAAATCGGGTTTTAAAACAAATATGAGAAACAACTACCTAGGTAATGGAATCATACTAGTTAAATAAATAGTTAACGAACTTGACTTGGTTGAAAAACAATATCTTTAAAAAATATGAAATTAAAGACCACTAAAATACGCTAGATCGCCTCCCGGCCTCACCAACGAAACCTTAGAACTCTAATGACATGTGAAGCTCAATTGTTAAAGGTTTGGATCACATCCCGGTCTCACCTTGCCTAATAATATTATGGTACCCCAAAACCCGAATCACCTCCCGGTCTCTTAATATAAAGAGGGTATTATTAATTAATTTGAACACAACTTGTATCACAATAATTTTAAAGGAACTAGGATAACTCACTCCCGTGCAATTATTACCCAAACCCACAAAAGACAAAGATAACACAACACTAAATCACCTCCCGGTCTCTCTAGTGAAAGAACAATAAAATCTAATAAACTCTCAATAATTATTCCTACGGTTATTTCGACCATAAACCGCAAACAAGTTGAAAACACAAAGTAAACAACCTAATCATGCGTGTAACAATCACAAAAACTATTAAACACAAGTGGAATATATTAAAGTAATAAACTATATTCAATTACTCAACAATATCATGAACAAACCAATTAAAAACGTTACCATAATATCAAATCAACCAATATCAATAGTAGTTCGTCAAACCATTAAATATAACATAGTACTCAACCAAAACCTAGGTAGTATAAATGTTTAGCTACTCAAAAAGCATGAAGATAGAACAAAAATAATATGTAGTGTTCATTGAAAAATAAACAGAAAAGATGGAACTTATCTTCGTTGACTTATTCTGCTTTCTCTAAATTGGATTTCTCCAAATCTGTTTACCACACCCACAAACACCAATTATTGTAACTTTCAATGTATTCACGTGACTAGCTCTTGTCTCCAATTATGAGACACGAAAAAACTTGTTTTCTAAAACCCCATGTAGCCTTTTTTTCTCAACAACACAAAAAACCTCAAAACCAATATTCTTTCTCCTGTTTGCTTCGTATTCACGCCCCCCAAAACCACAAAACCCTAAAACAATCTCTCTCGTTCTGTTCTGCTCACCACAACCCCCTCTTGTGTCCAAGACTTCGACACCTACAATGCATTCATACAATCACTTATTTAGTTTTGAACTCATTGTCTCATGAAACCTTTATACTTTAAATATGAGCCAATTAAGAGTAATATTAAATAAAATTAAAATCAAAATCTATTTAAAATATAGGAAATATCTATAATATTTATATAAATTTTAGCCCATATCATCAACCAACCCAACAACCAAGCTCCCAATGACCCTAATGCTCCAAACAAGAAGACTTACTTTGGTCCCGTCCCCTTTGAGCCAAGTGTAACCGTCACCACCCTGTTCAATCTCGTTGCCGTTTGTGCACCCAATGCAACCATTACGGCCACTTTGCTAACTCTTGCCGTGCACGCCTGGCTCTCAAGCCGTTCAAACCCGGTCTGCACCCCTACTTCTAGACCAGCTGCTAACCCTTCTCAACCCGGTGTTCCTAACACCCGAGCTTGCTACCATTGCGGAGACCCTAACCATCTCCGGAACGCCTGCCCATTACTCACCCATGCTCACCAAGCCCATGTTATGCATGCACCCCGCTATGTTACCTATCCACCACAAGCCCAAGTATACCCCACACCCTATTATACTGCTCAAGCCTACCAAGTGCAAACCAACCAACCTCAAGCCCCTCCTGTTTATGCACCGCAAACCTATGCTCCTCCTGTGCCTCAGCTTATGGCTCCTCCATCGATATCAAATCAAGCTCCTCCTTTGAACCAAGTTGCTCAAACCCCTCAAGGGTCCAATGGTCGAGCGTTTATGATAAATGTGAATCAAGCTCAAAGTTCTAGAGATGTGGCGAATGGTACGTTTCTCTTTGAAAATCGTTATGCTTCGGTATTGCTTGATACGGGTGCCGATAAGAGTTTTATATCTTTGGATTTTGCGTATATTATTAATAAGCCTTGGGATAAATTGTCTAAGCCTTTTACCATAGAAGTAGCCGATGGGAATTCTATTATTATTGATTCGGTAGTCAGGGATTGCGTCATAGTTCTTAACAGAGACGAGTTTCTTATCGACCTCATTTCGATGCAAATGGGTAGTTTTGATGCTATCGTAGGGATGGATTGGTTAACTTTTAATCATGCGGAAGTTGTTTGTTTTGAGAAGTTTATTCGTATAACTCTCGAGAATGGTTGTATTCTTAATGTTTTCTGTGATACTCCAATGTTTAAGCTTAATCTTATGTCGTGCTTTCAAGCTCAACATTATTTACGCATGAAATATGTCACCTTCTTAGCTCTCGTAGTGGAGAAAGAGCGGAAAGAGAAGAAAATATCCGATATTTCGATTGTACATGATTTTCCCGATGTTTTTCCTGATGATGTCACTGGTCTTCCTCCGGTTCGTCAAGTTGAATTCCGAGTTGATCTTATACCCGGATCTAACCCCGTAGCTAAAGCCCCTTACCATCTTGCACCTTCCGAAATGCGAGAACTCTCGAGCCAACTCCAAGAACTTTTGGACAAGGGTTTTATTCACCCGAGTTCTTCTCCTTGAGGTGCACCCATGTTATTCGTCAAGAAGAAAGATGGTTAATTCCACATGTGCATCGATTACCGTGAACTCAACAAGCTTACCGTTAAGAATCGTTATCCACTCCCTCGAATCGATTATCTTTTCGATCAACTTCAAGGAGCCGCATGCTTCTCGAATATCGATCTCCGTTCAGGTTATCATCAACTCCGTGTTAATGAAGAAGACATCCCCAAGACAGCTTTCCGTACTCGTTATGGGAATTACGAGTTATGTGTTATGCCTTTTGGGCTAACTAATGCACCCGCGGTTTTCATGGATCTCATGAACCGTGTGTGTAAACCCTACCTGGACAAGTTCGTTATTGTTTTCATTGATGACATCTTATTCTATTCAAAATCCAAGAACGACCACAAGAATCATCTCCATATCATTCTTGACCTACTTCTTAAGGAGCAATTGTACGCCAAGTTTTCTAAGTGCGAGTTTTGGTTAAAGGAAGTCCAGTTTTTGGGCCACATTATCAACGACAAGGGTATTCATGCTGATGCCGTGAAGATTGAAGTTGTTAAGAATTGGAAGCCGCCAAGTTCTCCCACCGAAGTACGATCTTTCCTTGGTTTGGTGGGATATTACCGTCATTTCATTCGAAACTTTTTGAAGATCGCATCGCCCCTCACCTCTTTAACACACAGGTGCAAAAGCTATGTGTGGGGGTCAAAGCAAGAAGAAGCCTTTCAAACCCTTAAGGACATGCTTTGAAATGCTCTTATTCTTGCTCTTCCCGAAGGAAATGAAGATTTTATCGTTTTCTGCGACGCTTCTAACTAGGGTCTTGGTTGCGTTAACATGCAACGAGGCAAGGTTATCGCTTACGCTTTGAGACAACTCAAGGTTCACGAGAAAAACTATACGACACACGATCTCGAGCTTGGTGCTGTCGTATTTGCCTTGAAAATTTGGAGACACTACCTCTATGGTACGAAGTGTGTGGTGTTACCGATCATAAGAGTCTCCAACATATTTTTTACCAAAATGAACTCAATATGAGACAACGTCGATGGGCCGAGTTGCTTAGCGACTACAAATGCGAAATTCACTATCATCCTGGAAAGGCGAATGTCGTGGCCGACGCTCTCGGTCATAAGAAGCCACTCAAATCCATACTTCTTACTTGCATTCTGGTTCAAAATGATCTCGAAAAGTGTGTTCTCGATGCTCAACACGAATCCGTCACCGAAGGCAATATGTATGACGAGATATCGTGTGGTGCCAAAACCTAACTTGAAACTAAACCCAATGGTTTGCTTTATTTTATGATCCGCTTATGGATCCCAAATCATGATAATCTTTGCACATTTATTATGAACGAAGCTCACAAGTCACTATATTCCATACATCTCGGTGCGGATAAAATGTACGCTGACCTTCGTTCTATCTATTGGTGGTCTGGAATGAAGAAAGACATCGCTCTCTATGTTTCTAAATGCCAATCATGTTCCAAAATGAAAGCCGAACATCACCGACCTTTTGGCTTACTCGAGCAACCTCCCGTCCCCGAGTGGAAATAGGAAGGTATTGCTATGGATTTTATCACTAAGCTTCCCACTACCCGCTTGCAACACGATAGTATTTGGGTAATCGTGAATCATTTAACCAAGTTTGCTCATTTTTTCCCATCAAAGAGACGTATTTTGTTGATCAATTGGCACGTATTTACGTTGAGAATATTATTTGTCATCATGGAACCCCATTATCCATTATTTCCGATCGTGATGGTCGTTTTACTTCTCATTTTTGGAAGTCTCTCCGATCCGCTTTGGGTACTAGTTTGAATCTTAGTACTACTTATCATCCGCAATTTAATGGTTTATCCGAGAGTACGATTCAAACTCTAAAAGATATGCTCTAATCTTGTGTCCTTGATTTTGGAGGCAATTGGGATGTTCATCTACGACTTATCGAGTTCTATTATAATAATAGATTTCACTCTAGCATTGGTATGGCACCTTTTCAAGCACTCTATGGTCGCAAATGTCGCTCCTCAATTTGTTGGAACGAAGTTGGGGAATCTTTGACAATTGGTCCTGAATTAGTTCAAGAAACTACTGATTGTATTGCTCAGATCCGCCGAAACCTCATTGTTGCTCAACGTCACCAGAAAAGTTATGCTGATAAGAGACGTAAACCCCTGGAGTTCAGTATTGGTGATTTTGTTTTACTCAAATCATCCCCTTGGAAGGGAGTCGTTCGTTTTGGAAAGAAAGGAAAACTATCTCCTCGTTTCGTTGGTCCTTTTGAAATCCTTGATAGAGTTGGTCCTGTTGCGTATCGACTCAAGCTTCCTGTTGAACTCTCTAATATTCACCAGGTGTTTCTTGTTTCTGACCTCAAGAAGTGTCTTGCCAAGGGTAATCTCCACATCCCTCTTGATGAAGTTAGTATTGACGAGACTATGCATTTTGTTAAGCAACCCGTTGAGATCATGGATCATAAGGATAAAGTTACTAAGCGAAGCTGCATTCCTCTAGTTAAAGTTCGTTGGAATTCCAAACAAGGCGCCGGGTTTATGTAAGAGCGTGAATACCAGATGCAACTCAAATATCCTCATCTTTTCGTTGTTGCTGATTCTCTAATTTCGGGACGAAATTCCCAAAAGTAGGAGATACTGAAACAATTCAGGTATCCCGCTTTTTCTTTTGTAACCGTTACCCGACCCATTTACGGGTCCGGGCTTTATCATCAATAAAAATTCCCGTATTTATCGAGTTAAATTGAGTTTTTTATTAATATTTAATTATTTATAATTGTATCTTTTAGGTTGTGGCATATTTAACCCAAACTATATGCTTTATCCTCTTTTATACCCATCCTCAAACTTCAGGGTTCTAATTGTAAAGTAGGTTATAACCCATATTTACTAATCTAGATATTCATGAACAGAACCCGGATCCATTATCAGTTCCTTGTACCTGATTACACAACTGGTTAACTGAACCATAATCTTCGTTCTTTTGGTTGCTCTTGATCTCGTAATTATCATAATCATCTTATCCACAGCCTATTAAATGATGAAAATGTGTTAAATTAAATTCATATCGTTCATCATTATCCCATATTAACCAAACCGTAACCGCAATATCAGATTTCTATATAAACGATCATGTTATCTGCAATTGAACCATCCCTCGGAACCTTAAACCTGTCGCCAATAATAAACCTATACATAATTGCATTTTCATCACCTTTTGATTTCTCGTTCTTAACCCATTATCGCCGGCTATTGTGGTGTCCAATTAACCTACTTTCGTTCATTTTTCAAGGTAATTAAACATATGGTTTTGATCACGAGTTGATGCTTAATACAAGCCCCATGATGGATTTGATAAAATATATCAGATTTGATCAAATCGTTTTCTAGGGTTTATATAACAAAACTGTTGTTCCTGCTTGTGTTCATATTTAAAAGAAATTGTCTTTAAACGCATGTCACTGGTAGCCCAATTGGTTAAACATTATGAATCACGGGGTGGAGGTCTCGGGCTCGATCCCCTGCACCCCAGATTTTTAGGTTTTTAATGTTATTTTCTTTTTTTGAACATTTAATAATCATATTAATAATTATAATAATAACTAATTAAAACCATTTTAATAAATACCGACTTTGCAATACTCGTTTAATTCACGTTGTCGTTCGTGTACATACATATAAGCATATATATATATACACACACATACATATAAGTATATAATAACTTAAAACTAATATTTAGATATATATAAAAGTAAACTATATATATATATATATATTTATTTATTTTTAAAATTAAAAGTACTATTTTCCAAGAATGTTTTATTAATTTAACTAATTGTTTTATATAATAAATCTTTATGTATAATATTATATTATTATAATATTAACTTGTTAATGGTTATCGAGTTGTTATAATCCACCTTGTTCTTTACTTAGCGTGTCAATTTTCTCTTTTTCCTCATTAGGCTTTAACGCTCACGTGTGATTTCACGCATTCTTAATATTTCAATCACCTTTGTTCGTCTATTGAGGTGAGTTCCACATTCCCCTACTTTACCGCTTTCAATGTTTTGGGGACATGTGCGTAAAAATAGATTTCCTATATTACTTATAGTCAAACTGTAACTATTGTCTTATGTGTTAACAATTTTATACCATACTTGCTATGTGCTTATGTGCTCATTGTGAATTGCACTCGGAGAGGTCCAACATAATCTCATAATAGTATGATCATACGCCAGTTGTTATAGCCGTCGTGCTTCTCGACATCTCATTTATCTTTGCTCATTGGTTAATTTGTTTATCTCATATGACTTGTTGCACTATTTATTTTTATATATTATATGTACATTAAACTGGTGTGTTACTCACTAAAACTTGTGTTGACAAAACTATTTTATTTTAAACGCATATGCGGGTCATCGTGTGATGTTGATATGAGCTAGATATATATATATATATATATATATATATATATATATATATATATAATTTATAACTATTTCTCACACTTTTTAGTGGGTTTAAAGTTGTTTTTTTTTTTGAAAATTCGTCTAATTGGTTCATATTTGGTTTTAAAAGAGTTGAAGAGACAACGAACCAAAATTTAGTATTATTATATAATGACAATGTCGATTTTCTTAAGAACTAATTCTCCAAATGAGACTATATTTATTGAGTTCGTAAGTTATAGAATAATAATCATAATAACAAACTTCATATATATATAACATGAATAAAAGAATTACATGCATTCATGGGGCTAATTATTAGTATTACATATTTACAGATAAGCAAACATCATTAAATTGATTTTTTGTGATATAATTATATATTTTCTTTTAATCTGGCCCAATAGGAGAAACTAAAAGAAACATGAGTCGGTTAGCATAATGGGCTTTTAATCTACTAAAGGTGGTGTCACCAATTATTTAAAAAGGAGGGTTTCAACAATTAATTGGAGCTTAGGGGGGGGAGGTCGGCTGCTTTAAAAAAAAAGGAACCTTTTGTCTTGCGACAAAAGGTGAACTGTCAAGGGTTTTCGACGAGTGGAGGTTTTAAATGCAACATAGTGGAGTTGGCAATTAAAGGGGTTTGAGTTTTTTCTTATTAGAGTTCGGTCAGAGCAAGGAATTCAAGAAAGAAAGCAGGTCAACTTTATTATTTGATGAACCGTATTATCTATTTGATATTTGTTTCATTAATTATTATGCTTGACTAAACTGTTATACTGCCTGAGTTTGGATGAATACTTTTTAGACTTGTTTTATTTTTGGTTTTGGATTTATTATTGATTGGTTCATTCCTTGGCAAAGTTTTTATTGTATTTGGTTGGGATGCTTATGTGTATTTGGTGTTAATTAATTATCAATTTATTGTTCCCTATTCGTCTTTGTGAATGTTTTTCATGTATGGATGTATATTAGGTTGTTTACTATGTGTTCACAACTAGTTTATGGTTTATTGTTAACGTATTCCATAGGAACGGTAATTGAGAGTTTACATATACCTAGTATACTGCCACTTGAGAGACCGGGAGGTAATTAAGTGTCGTCTGTTTTGGTCTTTTGTGGGGTTCGGTAGTGATTTCACGGGAGTGAGTTACTGGTAGTGCACGGTTTTGTGTCTAGAGTCTTTGTATCTATCATTAACGTATTTGTCGTTTTGATTTATGTAATAAACAATTATGTTATCTTGTAATTCGTTAATGTATTAGTCTAGTTCGCTAAGGATGTTTAGCGAACTAGATCTAAGTTATTTCCCTCCTGATTCGTTAAGGATGTTTAACGAATCAGGGGGTGATTTGTTAAGATTATTTTATTAAGAGTATGTAACGAAGTAGACCCTAGTTTGTTAGGGGATGTTAATGAACTAGGTCAATCTTCTATATATAGTGACCTCTGTCACTGTTTAATATAAGCTTTGAGAATTAAATAACGAACCTCTGCCCGATTCTCTCTCAATCTTCATACTGATATTATTTACATACATACAACCAATAGATATAGATATATAACGTATTAACTAGAGATCGATGGCAATGATGAACTAGATCCGTATTTAGGTTAATTTATAAACAACTCAGATCTGAGATCTGTGTTAGTAACAGTTAACTGAGATCAAACAAGTGGTATCAGAGCTTTCGGTGCTCTATTGCTCTTGAATTTGATAGTTAATTCGTTATTATAGACGTTTAATTGTTATTTTGTGTTAATTTTATGTTTGGTTTGATTTTGAATCGAATTAAGGTTGATCTGGTTTGATTATGGAAGGATTGGATTAGTTTTGGGTTTGGTAAGGTAATTGTGAACTGTGGTTGACTGGAATTGAGGTTTTGATTGTGTTTGGATTGTGTTTGTTTGGATCTGGAATTGACCGAGAATAGGGGATCGGTTTGTGGTTAAATTGGTTATGGTTATTGGTGAATTGGATTATGAGATTGATACGATGAGATTAGTGATCGATTTACGAGTATTTTGGTGATTGATTTTTGCGATTTGGTTGAGAATTAAGTGTGTATTACAAATCTGGGTTTCTGGGTTAGTGTTCTTCATTTCCAGATTTCTGGAAATCTTCTTTGAAGATTTGAAGATTTGAATACATAGTTGATTTGTTATGAATTTTGATTCGTTAACATATTTAACCAATTCGTTATGAATTTTGGTTGATTCGTTAACCAGTTCCCTATACAATCTAATTCGTGATTACTAATTCATGTGACACATGTTATACCTCGGAAACTGTGTTATAACAACCTTTGCCACGTGGCATTCGGTGTCAGAGTTGGTTACAAACCGTTGTAACAACCTGATTCGCTATAAGTTGATTCGTTATCAACTGTAGCTTGTTCGTTATCTAATTCGCTGCGTATTTCTTAGTGATTCGTTACAGAAAATTTTCTAATTCGCTAAGCTTATACTTAGTGATTTTCTTAGTCAATTCGTTATTTTGACTCATTCGTTGACCATCAGATTCGTGACTTGATTCGTTACTTAATTTCAATTCTGATTCGTTACCTAATAAACCTCAACTTCGTTAAGGTTTAATTCGTTGTTTACTGTTTACAGTTCGCTACAACTGTTCACAGTTCGTTACATTTACTGTTAACAGTTCATTACATTGTTTACAGTTCGTTACCTAATTTTAACTCTTGACATTTGAGAAAATTGATTATTTAGCAAACATGGCTGGTATGTATGCACTCGCTTCTCAAAACATGTTGATGCAACAAATGTTGCAACTTGATACTGAGATCGGTTCACATTCGAAATGTCCTCGTTTAATGAAATTTAGCGATTTTGCTAAATTGGAACCCCGTTTCCGAGCTCATCTTGGGTCAGTTCATCCTGAGTGTTCGTACTGTTTGGATGAGGTTTACACTGTTCCTATGATTGGAGATGAGACTATTGGTTTTACACCTAAAGCCATCTCACAATACTCGGTTGAAGAGAAGAAAGCATTGGAAATAGAGACAAAAGCTTATTCTACTCTTACTATGGCTTTGCCATAAAATATTTTTCACCAAGTAGGGAGTATAAAGATTTGTGCCTTGTTATTCCAACATATCCGAATGAGAAGTATGGGAAACACAGCTGAAAGCAAAAAGGTTATGCTTAAGTTTCAATTCAGAAACTTTAATCTGCTTAAGGGTGAAACGGTTAAAGAAATGACTACAAGGTTTAATCATCTGATAGCCGAGATGGATAAAATGAAGTTGGAAATATCAGAAGCAGATAAGATTGATACTATTAAGAGTGTTTTTGCCAAGTTCTTATTCAACATTCTTGATGGTTTTGAAAGAGAATAATTATTTTTCTAATTAAGATTTGACTGCATCAGAATTTATGCAAAAGATCGAAAAACGAGAATATGATCTTAAATGTCAAAAATCTTCAAAGGAAAATCAAGATCCTGCATTTTATGGGGGAAGTATGCCGTTAAGTTCAACAATTTCTCCTATCACTACATTTCTTACTCAACATGCAAATGATAATGCAACAACTATGTATAGTGATCCACGTGCTTGTTTTTATACAGCTGGAAATACTGGTTCATATGGTGGATCTGGAACTTCATCATCCACGAATCAATTCTCATCTCAAACAAATGTAAACATGAGGGAGGCTGAACAAAACTTTGCATTTTTATCTGCTTTCATGACTTCATATGAGAATTTGGTTAGCAGTAAGATTGCTACAAGTGATCTGACTGATGAAGATTACGATCAGATTGATCGTGATGATTTAGAACTGATGGACTTAAAGTGGAACATGGCTATGATAGTTAGAAAAGTTAAGAGGTATATGCAGAGAACGGGTAAAGATCTTCCTTCGTTGAACAAGAAATTGGGGTTTGATAAATTAAAGGTCAAGTGTTACAATTGTCAAGAATTTGGTCACTTTGCCAAAGAATGTGATAAGCCTTAAAAGGAGTATACCGGTCCCAGAAAGCAAGATTAAAACTCATCAGGAAAGAGTGGTAATGATACAGGAAAGTCTTCTGGAGGTAAACCTTCATCTTCTGGATCTCAAGCAATGTTATCCAATGTAGATGGAGATGACTGGTCACAAAGGTTATTATGTGGTAACAATCAAGCAAATCTTGCAATGTTTGGATTTCCTGAGTACTCTCAAGATGTGAGTGGAAGCGAGATTTCTTCTGATTCTGATACTGAGTCTGAGTCTGATGATTCAAGTGAAAATCTTCCAACTACTTTCGCTTGTATGGCAAAGATCCGTGATTCAACCACATCTGCTTGCATGGCTAAGCAAAATAAGGTTAGTAATTCTTCTTCTAACGTAGGTATTAAACTTTCATGTGTTGATTGTGAAACCATTAAACCTAAGTTAGATGCATTGAAAGCCCATAATGATAGTTTAGTTAAGGAGATCGCTTCGTTGAAAGATACTTATAGGCAATTTGTAACCTCTCAAATGAAATCTAGAGAGAAGATTGAAGCATTGACTATAAGTAACCATGATCTTAAGGCTGAGTTATCAGTTAAAATGACTATCAATGATCAAAATTTCAAAAAATCTTGAAATATAGATCAAAGATAACCGATCTTGAGAATGAGGTTCTTGAGTTAAAGAACAGATTGGGAAAATTTAGAAACTCTTACTTTTTGTTAAATGAAATAATTGAAGTTTTTGGTAAACAAAAAGATTCAAAGAAAGGAATAGGTTTTGTTGAGATTCCACCACCTTTTCATAATGATTACAAACCAAATCCTTTTGCTAAACAAGAAGAGGATGTGATTGTTAAAGAATCTGTGATTCCTGAAAAGACAAAACCAGTTAATGTTAAATCCCAATCTTCAATTCAGAAGCCTAATGTTCAAAGCAACAAAGTTTTTGTTGAAAATGGTGACAAAGTTATCATTGAGGATGTGTTCGAACCTGATATTATACACAAGAACAAGAACATTCCAAGTTCTAATCACATACTTTGTGAACTTCATGAATTTGAGGAGGTTGTGTATGGTTCGCACACAACCAAGGTGAAACTAGATGCTCATGTTAATGTCAAACCAGTGAGGGCTAAGAAACCAGAAAAACCCAAAATTTCTGATAAGGATTTGTTGCGTTTCATAAATCCAACTGTTTCCAAGCCATCTACTGGTAGAGTATTTAACTTAAAGGGGATAGACACGATGTTCACAGAGAAAGACATTCCAATAAGTATCATTAAACCAGAACTTATTGAGGTGTATTTCACAATGAAACTTCCAAGATTCAAGATCTTGAACGTTGATATGCCCAAACAAAAACATCAGCTTCATCTGATCCATTGACTAAATCAAAACAAGTTTTAAAACAGGCTAAGAAAATCCAATTTGTGAAGTCAACTGGAACAGATACGTTGAAATGTTTTTCAAACTGTTCTAATTTAGATTTCTACTTGAAAAAGAAATCTGAGTTATCTGATGATTTTGCTAAGAGCATGACCAAAAATGTGAGTCATCATCCATCATCAGTGTCACATGTTCCAACTAAAACTCAACATCATCATGTTGACATGCGAAGCTGTTTCCTTTGCGGTCAACAAGGTCATGTAGTAAGAAATTGTGGCCAGAAGAACTATCAGAATCTTCATCCTTTTATCAAGGACCATTCCAAGCCGGTTCCTCTGGTAAAGAAGATTCTAAAACGACCTGTGTCATATGCTAATGAAACTCATATTATGTTCTCTAACGTGCATCCTCGAAAAGTTGTTCATGTGAATGAAACTCATGGTTCTGTTAAACCAAAGTTTATTCCAATCGAACCATTATGCAAAAATGTTAATTCAAATGTAGTTCAAGCTGCGTATCTAAGACGAAAGTCTAAGAAACCTGTAACTTATTCTCAAGTCGCTGAACAACAATTGAATGCAACTAAGTGTACCTTTTCTCATGAAAACCAAAAGGTGCCCAAGACTGAGGCCTGGGCTGCCTTTTTGAACTAATCATTTTCGTTTATGTGTAGGGTAAATCCAAGACCATTTTTGGTGAAAACTGGATCATGGATAGTGGACGTTCTCGTCATATTACTGGGAATCTCGACCTCTTAACAAATGTAAGAAATATTTAAGGGGGTTATGTGGCGTTTGTTGGGAATTCTGGGGGTATGATTACACAAGAAGGTGATGTTTCGAATGGGCATATTACTTTTGAGAAGGTTAACTATTATGATAAAGTGGACCATAATTTATTGAGTGTGTCGCAAATCTGTAACAAGAAATACACTACAGTATTTACAGATAAAGAGTGTCTGATTTTAAAACCGGGGTATGTGATTCCCAAGGACATGGTTATCATGCGATCACCTCAATCAAATGATATTTATGTCTTGAATATGAGTTCTAAAGTATCAACATCAATCGAATCATGTTTTGTCTCGAGAGCAACCGAGAAAGACTCTATTCTATGGCATCGTAGAATGGGCCACATTCATGTTCGTAAGATGAACTATCTAATGGCAAATGACTTAGTTGATGGTGCGTCTTTGAAGAATTTTAAGTTATCCGATCACTGTGTTTCTTGAAAAAAGGGCAAACAGAAGAAGTCACATCCTTCTAAGTTATTGAATTCCATTGATACTCCACTTGAGCGACTTCATATGGATCTTTTCGGTCCAGTGAATCGTACTAGTATTTCTGGAGATTGGTATTGCCTGGTAGTTACTGATGATTATTCACGATACTCATGGGTCTTGTTTATGAGTTTGAAAGATCAAACACCGGTTCTCGTTCAAAATTTAATCACTAAGATCGAATCACTATACAAACAGAAAGTGAGGAGATTCGAAGTGACAATGGTACTGAATTTAAAAATACCGTATTGGATTTATTTTGTTTACAAAAAGGAATTCATCGAGAATACAGTGCCCCATATGTACCACAACAAAACGGTGTTGCTGAACGAAAGAATAGAACATTGATTGAAGCTGCTAGAACGATGCTTGCTGATTCAAAGCTTCCTGTTCAGTTTTGTAATGAGGCGGTGAATACTGCTTGTTATACACTCAATCGAGTTCTAACTTGTAAGAGACTGAAGAAGACAAGTTATGAGCTGTTGAATAATCGTAACCTAATTTAAAGTACTTGGAGCCGTTTGGATGTCCGTGTACTATGTTGAAAAAGGATGTAGGAAAGTTCTATGAAAAAGCCATTGAAGGATATTTCCTGGGGTATGCTTCTCCTAAGAAACGTGCATTTAATTTTACGTCTGGTTGTGTTGAAAAATGGTACCATGTGGACTGTCAAAAGTACACTACTCCTTCTCAAGGGAAAGGTCCCGACTGGATGTTTGATTATGATGATTTATTTAATTCGTTTACACCATCAACTGAGCAACCAGATGAAGACCTAGTTCGAGCTTATTTTGAGAATCAATTGGAAATTCCATGATTTTCTAGTTCTAATGATGTTGAAGCTCCAATTGCTGCTCCAACTAAAGAACCTATAAACGAGTCTCCAGTTTTCTTCGACAATGCATCTACTTCATCTGATGACACTCCAGTTGTTGATCAAGTTATCAAACTTGATAGTGATATTTCATCTCACGATCTGGGTGAACATTACACTAGTTTATTTGAAACTGTTGATGTTCCTGAGAATCCCGTTCTTAGGATTCATAATTATCATCCAAAAGAAAACATTATTGGAGAACTTGATGTGGGAGTTCAAACAAGACATCAAGTTGCTTCGTTAAGTGAGAATAATGTATTATGCTTATGCTGACTTACATTCGTCTGGGATTGTAAATCTTGCTATGCAAGAAGCAATGCAAGAAGAATTACAGCAATTTGCACGTTTGGGTGTTTGAGATCTTATCGACAAACCTGCTAGAGTCAAGAAGGCGATTCCGACTAAGTGGGTATATAAATGTAAGAAAGACGATCGTGGAGTAATTGTGAGAAACAAGGCACGTTTAGTGGTGCAAGGTTTTCATCAGCAAGAGAGTATTGACTACACTGAAGTATATGCTATAGTTGCAAGATTAGAGTTGATTCGAATCTTTCTGGCATATGCTGCTTACAAGAACATTAAAATATATCAAATGGATGTCAAAAGTGCTTTTCTCAATGGTGAACTTCATGAGGAAGTGTTTGTTTTACAGCCTCCAGGTTCTGAAGATCCTGATTATCCTGACCGAGTTTACTGTTTAAAGAAGGCATTATATGGTCTACATCAAGCCCCGAGATCATGGTATGGCACACTCGCCGACCATCTGATGGATAATGGTTTCAAACGTGGTACTGTTGACTGCACTTTGTTTTATAAGAATATTGGTGATGATCTTCTCCTCGTTCAGATTTAGGTTGATGACATAATTTTTGGGTCAACAAACGACATGTTGTGTAAGGAGTTTGAGAAATCAATGCAAACCAAGTTCGAGATGAGTTCGATGGGAGAGATGGATTTCTTTTTAGGGTTGCAGGTTCATCAGTCTGCGAAAGGAATTTTCATTCATCGGACAAAGTATGTGAACGATGTCTTGAGCCGATTCAAGATTACTGCCGGAAAAATCCCTTCTACTCCTCTTCCCGTACAACAACATCTTCGCGACTACGGTTTGAAGTTTCTTACTTCTCCCGTCTTAATTGATAATTCTGCTGCCATTAGTATCACCAAAAATCCCGTACAACATTCTAAAACGAAACATATCGAAATTCGATATCATCAATACGGGATTGTTATGAAAAGAAATTAATTGACCTTGAGAAAGTACATACTGATTTTCAGAAAGCCGATCTATTTACCAAAGCCTTTGATAAAACGCGTTTTCAATTTTTGCTTGGTTTAAATGGATTGAAGGCACTCGCTGATATCCTGAAACAAGGATGATTATCTGTCTTTTCTGTTAATTTTTGGTTTAATATTTTATTTTGTTTTTAGGTTTTAGGGGGGTGAATCTTATAAAATACAAAAAATATTGTGCGTTTTCGTTTGTATAGATAAAACCTAAAAACATTAGAAACTTTTGAAAAAAAAATCAAAAATATTGTGATCTCTTGAATTTATTTTGAAAAACCAAAAACATCTTAAAATTTGAAAAATCAAAAAGATTGTGTTTTCAGTTTGTACAGAAAATTTTGGAAAAATCAAAAAGATTGTGTTTTCAGTTTGTAGAGAAAATTTTGAAAAAGTCAAAAAGATTGTGAATTTCCTGTTTATAAAGAAAAATCTGAAAAGACAAAAAAAATTGTGTTTTTAGTTTGTAAAGAGAAAAACCAAAAAGATTTTTGCTTACGTTCGCTGAAAATTATGCCATTTACTTCTATTTGAAAGACATATACTTGTATATGTTTGGCCTTGATAATTGCTTGTAAATCTTCGGGATAGCCATTTACCAGATAACGGAAAGTATTTGGGGTGTTCGTTAAGCTCTCTACTTTATTTTCTAGCTGAAAATTATGTCATTTATTTAAGTTTGTGAAGCATGCTTGCATGTTTTGGTCCTGTTTTGTAGATGGATAGGATAGCCATTAATTTATGAACTTAAATTAACTGGGGAGATTAAATTTTGTTTATGCTCTCAAAATTTTGAGTTTTTGAAGTAAAAAGAGAAAATGATAGTACATTGACTATTTGACCCCAAATCCAGAAAGAAATAAGCTTAAAAGAACGAGTGCTTAATCATTGGTGCATTGATAGGTCTTAAACAAGCTGTTAGAGTAAAGTAAGTGATATAAACCTAAAGAAAAGCCAAATTGAAAGAGGTGTTAGTCTCTAGAAAAAGTCTCGGTGAGGATGGCAGAAATGTAATAACCAGTCATACTCAAGCCTTATAGTTGTTGATCACCCAAAAATATAATAAAGCAAATAACAAGCGTTAGGATTCTGGGCACTGTGAGTCTTTATGCGGCTTAATCATCTGGGTATTCATATGCATGAATATTTCACTTGCTTTTAGAGCAAACCCAAAGTCATTAAACTTGAGCACCACTGTACTTCGTACAATCCAAATTACTGACTTGATCAAAATCCGCTGTTAGTCATACACTTGTTCCTCCATTGCGTGCATCTCAATACCAATAAGAAACGGACCCCAAGGGATACAATGTATGTAAGCCGACAGATGGACTCGTGCATACTCAATCTTCAAAATATTCTTCAATCTTCAAAATTTTGATCAACACTATAACGGTTTAAGTCAAGTTGGGGTGATTTGGCAAAAATCAAATTAAGCTTGAACCGAGATTAGGGGCTGATAGTTTCTGATATTCTGTGCGCTAATTGAACCCTAAATCATATCACAAAAATGCTTGAAGGCTTGTTATAAGATTTAAGTGGACAACAATATCAATGACCGACTTAATGCCAGTCATAATATCGCTGGAATATAAAACTGTGATGGAAGGGCATTTTGGTCAATATGATTCTCTGCTCAAACCCAACAAAAATACAAAAATATGTACTGCTTTTAAAAATAAACCATATAAAACCACAAAAATATTGTCTATTTTCTAGTTCGGATATTTTCTCGTAAATACATTCTTTAATTTTTACAAAATACCAAAAATATTTTATCCTTTTATTTTACATATTATTTAAGTTGTATCTTTAAGTTATGTTTCAAAAACGTGAAACGTTTTAAGTTATTCGATTATCAAGATAAAGATTTTCGATAATTCAATGTAAGTTAATGTTAATTTTAATTTGATTTATTTATTTATTTGATTTATTTATTTTATTAAAATTCATTTAATTTAAAAGATAAAATCAAATAATGTCTAATTCGTTAATTATGGATAACGAATTAGGTGTTTTTAACGAACTACACTCTAGTTCGTTCTCCTAATTCGCTTCTGCATTCTGTAACGAAACACTTCTAGTTCGTTATGCATATTTAACGAATCAAGACATGAATCAAGCCTCATTCGCTACTCTGCGCATTCAAGTTGACTAACGAATTAGCTGATTCGTTATTTAAAATTTCAAACGAATTAGATCTGATTCGTGCTTTGGGAAACGTGTAAGGACAGAGTATATAGGACAGCGTGTATACGAACCGTCCTATACTATTCATCTTTCTTCCTTACACTTAACGTTACCCTGCTCAAATTTTTCATAATTTTCCGATTATCAAAATTTGGACTTTTGAGTATACCAGTTGTTGCTAAGGTATAGATGATCACTTCTTTGTGATTTTCGTAAAAAAATGATACAGCTTTGATATGCTAATTATGCGATTTTGTTCAGGATTTTTAAGGTTTTTGAAACCTTGTATAACCAGATTCATACTTTGTTAATGTATTTTATTTTATATCATTGTGATCGGAATGTCACTCCGAGACCCTTGGTAGTCTTTAATCAGAGTTTGATTCTAGATTGCCGGGTCAATTGATTGTTTGTTGTTTCGGGTGTTTATGCTCTGTTAAAAACCTTAATAACCTAACTTATTTCATGTTGTTGAACCTCAAATCAACTCCATTTGCTTCATATTGTGTTACCGAGATCGTTACGCATGTCGATTCGGTTATTCAACGATAATTATGGAATAATCGATACTGGATTCATACTGTTGACCTTCAGTGTTCTTATTTAATTTTGACTTTGACTATGAGAGTCAAAGATTAAGTCTAATGTTTGACCATTCGTTAACTTTAGCGAATTTAAACTTATCCATGTTCAATTCGTTAAGGATTTACACGAACTTGAACAACGAATCATTCACTTAGCGAATCAGATATGGATTCGTCAATTTGGAACGAACTAGAAGTTAGTTCATTATTATTAATAGTTAATTCGTTGTTTCTTTTCGTTAATTTATTTACTTGATAGCGACTCAGTCAATTCGTTATACTTTTGTAATGAATCTGATTGTTTTGATAACGAATGACATTTCAAAATTGATTATTTAATTAATTTAACTAAGTAATGTAAATTAATAAAATATTCAAAAGGACTAAACGCGTTGATACATCGATTACACACGACATCTAAAAATTAAATACACTGCCTATTGATAGATATATATAAATGCCTAAACTATATTAAACATTCACATTACTTATATTAGTCTATATTTATTCAGTGTAATGGCCGATCAAATGGATCAAGACCCACCTGCTGCTCTCCAAGAACAAGAACAACCTCAAGAACAAGTTGAAGTAAAGTTACTACCGTATGAGAAGAAGCACAACATATGTGCTTATGTTGATCCAGATGTTGCTGACGTAGCCGTGTTTGGGGATGTATTGGCATTTTTACGACGCTCGGTGATACACTATGCTATAACTGCTCGACCTACTGTTTATCTGAGCATTATTAGGCAGTTCTGGAATACTGCTGAGTTTGTTGAAGTCGAGAATCACATTCAAGCCACTATCAACCAAACTCCTATAACAGTGGATGTTGAAGTGATTAGAAGGGTGCTTCGGTTTTAGACAATGATGATAACCCAAGTGAGTTTGATAATGAGTTAATCAAGGGTTTGTTCAGACGTGTACGTTATGGCGGAGACATTGAGGAGTCTATGTTTAACAAAAATGGTTTATGCCCTCCCTACAAGTATCTTTTACACGTATTGATTCATTGTATGGGTGGTCGTAAAGGTGGATTTGATGAATGTTGTATTAGTCTACAATCGGCATTTGTGGCACTTGTTCTCAATAAACCATTCAACTTCTCAGAAATGGTCTTCGATCATTTGAAAGAGCAAGTTCAGCAAACGGCTCAGAAGAAGAAGTTCTTAATGTAGCCCCGATTTCTCCAGTTGATAATTCAAGATTTGATACCAAACTTGGTTATTGATCCCACATTGGTGGACGATGTGCTTCCTTTGGAACACATGAAAGCTGCAACTGTACGTAGAATGAAGATCTATCGTAAAGAGAGGCCACGGGACAAACGTATGATTGGTCATATTATTAACCTTGATTATGTATGTCCTCCCAATGAACGTTGGATCCATGATAACTCGGATTCCAAGCGTGAGGGAGGAGAAGGTGGGAACAACAGTGGTGATGATGGTGGAAATGGTGGTGCTGGTGATGCAGCTCTTCAAGAACAACAAGATGCAGTCAGTGCCGTGTTAGCTGCCACAATTGCAGAACAACGTGAACGGAAACGAAAGTGTAAAGCACCAGCTTCTGAAGTTCCAGCCAAGAGACGTGTATCAGCTGGAGCTGGTGTAATTATTGGTGTTCCACCGCCTCTTACAACCATGTCTCAACGCCCGGCAATGCCGGTTACTACTAGCACTCCGACGCTTACCTTGACGACGACGATGGTTCCTCATGAGAGACTTGGATTGATTCCACAGATGGCATTAGCTGAAATACCAATGCCTTCTGCTACACCTTCCACGGTTCCACCAACACCGTCCCTGAGGCCTCCTTAACCTAGTGATGTCTCTTTTATGAGAATTACACAGCCTCAGGGACCAATCCAGCCAGTTCATCCATCTCTGTACAACATGCCATTAAACCGTCAAGTCGACATGCTTTTGAATCTTCTTCATTTAAACGAAAATCAAATGTCGGCTGACCGAACTAACCAAGAACGCCTAATGGACAACCAAAGAAAGATGATGGGTTATGTTTCGTTTTGTCAAAAAGAGACTAAAGAGCTTCGTGCGATTGTTGAGTCTCAGGGGGTGAAACTCAAAGAACAAGAAGATTTGATATTGCAGTTAACTTGCAAAGATGATGCTCTAAAGAAGCTCAAGAACGATGACGAAGATCCTGATGACTCTGGTGCAGGAGGTGAGCCTAAACAAACGCACGGTTCATCTTCAGGTGCAGGTACCAGTGGTGGTGATGACTCGAATAAACAGATTATTGTTTATAAGGACTATACAGCTGCCAAACCTATCGAGATGATAGAAGCTGATACAGTCATATTTGTGGATGGAATGGGGATAGTTAGGAGTGTGGTGAATAGGAATGAGATTGAGGTTGGACAGTTTATTGAGCGAGCCTTAACACGAGAGCAGATTTCATTACTACTTGGTCTGAATGACGAAAAATTGACCGTGTTAGAGGCAGAGCCGGATGTTGAGGTATTAAACGATGAAGAGATCTTAAATGATCCAACTGTTGGGATAAACACGGATTATATTTATGAAGACGAGGAAGTTGAGGTTGAAGACGTCACTGCTGAGGAGTATCCTGACTTGATTCAACACGCAAATGTTGATCAAGGTGCTCCAGCTTTCAATGAGAAAACGTTTAAAGCTGCTGAAGATGATTTGGAAAAGACATCCAAGGGTAAGAAGGTGGTTGACACGAGATTCAACTCAATTGAGAATCCAACCGATGTTGATATTTAAAAGTGGTTCAGCTACAAGAAGGTGAGTATGATTATAAAGGCTTATAGATATGTAGATCAAGAACAGAAGGATGAAGCTGCTGCTCGTGCAAAGGCAAATCAAATGACTTCATTCAAGGTATGTGTGGTTAAGTGGGAAAAAGGCGTCCAGTATTATGAAAAGATGACGGACGTTCTTTCTTTGCCAAGATGGGATGTGAAGATGTTAGCTTGTCTTTCTTTTATTAATCGTGGGGGAAATCGACATGCAGAGTGGTTTCATCAACACCTGCTGTTCGAAGTCAATCATGGTTTCAAGTTTTTAAATCCCCAGGTCCCTACACATAAACGTATTGATGAAATTGGTCCAAGTACGGGCTGGAAGAAGCTTGTACTTAAGGTAAAGCCACCAAAAACCTTGAAGCATGTTCCAGTAAAGACGCTGAATAAACATGGCTAGTTCTTTCAACCACTGGTATTACGATTATTGAACCGGCGAGGCCGTCATTGTCTTGGGAAAGGGTCTAAAGACTGAGCTGATTAAGATTATCGACCCGATGTGGTTGGTGAATTTAACCAAGACTGATAATGACGTGCTGCACAAGAACAAGATTTTGATTGAGCGCAATGAAGACTATGATCTGGCTATGCAATTCCAACGCGTTGTTCGTGTTTGTTATGAGAACGGGATTCATAGCTGCAGATATCGTGTCACACCCTCAAAATCCACTAACGGAGTCTTACCGTCGGAGGGTGTGAACTAACAGGATCGGAATCATTAGTTATAATCAAACACCATAAATAAAGTTTTCAAACCACGAAACATTTAAGTTTAAATAAGTGCAGAAGCGTAAATTCATAAACCAAGTGTTGCGTCACGCAGGACGACTTAAAACCCAACTAATAACAGTTTAAAAATAATTTGCAAAAACGATAGAGTTCAATGAAATGCATGTTCCTATACCGCGCGCCCGCCTCGGCTACCTGAGAATAACATACTAAAAGTGTCAACACAGGGTTGGTGAGTTCACAAGTTTATATAAATAAAGCGTTTGCGTTTGCGTTACCAGATAGTGTTAGGTTAATTATATATCAATAGGTAGCTAGCCTATAAAACAAGTATTACTAAGTGTTCGACACCGAAGCTGACTGTTTATCAATTGCCTTGCCACCATGTCAACCACGACCATGGTAATGTGTTAGCCAAAATTACACCCACTCGACCTATAGTCGAGTTTAGAGTTGGGTGGGGTTTGTCAAACCCAGTAGTACTACTCAACAGTGACTCGCTATTATACAAATACTAAACGGTTCGATGTTATGAAGGACTTTAGTTGGTTCGTTTGCCACCTAGCCTTACAAGTGATATATAACTAATAACAAAATCTAAAGCGTTTTGGAGTATGTTATCTTCCCCAAATAAAAAGTGTTTAAAAGGTACAAGCGGAACGTGAAACTCACTGTTTGCAAAGAATTCAAAAACAAATCCGAGAGATGCGCGTCAAAGGAAATCCTCACTAGTTCTCTAAAACAAAAATGAGATTCTCTAAGTATTGGAACTATTATTGAGTCTCTAGACTCGGCACATAATACCTATGCATGAGATACGTTTCGTGTTTCGTTTGTGAATTATGTGTGACTCGACAAACACATTGGTGACATGTTACATGTGTAAACAACTACATAAGTATCAAGTACTATCATTGTACATTACTAGTAATTATTCCCCACAAGGGAAATTTAGTCAAAAACATAGCAAATATCGATCAACTAACACGTGTCATGTATTTTCACATAGTTCAGCAGCTAGTTTTATCAAGACAGATTTCTACTTGAAAGATTACTCTATTCAACAGATCATAACATATCAATTAATTCACCAAAAATCGTCACAAAAGCACACATGAGTTATGTTTCCAGAAATATTTTTATTGTATTTTTATTCCACATAGTTTTCTCACAAATACCAAAACATTACAGTAAACTCACAGCAGTCAAAATCATGCTCAACAGAATGATATTTGTTATTCCCGTTAAATGGTAAATTCAATTAATGCAAGACAAATTGGGTTAGAATCTTAACTCAAAATTTTAACTTCCAGAAGTGGAACCAACACATATGATCTTGTAGTTTATGAGATATGATAATTTCAAAACAGCCTAACAGCAGACCTCACAATTAAGACTTGCACTTCAGTTTGGTAAAATAATAAAAGTTAACTTTTACACGTCCAAAAATTACAAACTTGGACTTTTTAGAAACTAGACTCAACCTAGTACACAGTAGTGTTAAGAATTTCGACCAATTACCAAATTAACATTCAGTTACAGTCGTCTAAACATCAATTTAACAATCTGTCCAGTACCAGTTTACATCAAAACTCAACATAACAACAATCTATGAATCAGAATCCATGCATATAACACTCTAGCCACAAGATTAACCAACCATGCATATCAATTTCACATTACACACATAGTTAGGGTTGTTCTTGAAAGTTTCAAATAAAAGAACAAGTGATTAACAAGCAACAATGACACAACTAGTTATCAATTCACTAACAAATCATCATCAAGCATATAATCAAACCCTAACTCATCTTAATCATCAGTTTTCGAGAATTAGGGTTTTGATTAACCCGTTCAATATTAAAATTAAACACCTAGAATGCATAGAGTAGTTGTTAATTACCTTCCTAGCACCTTAAATCTTCAACAAAACTTGAAACAAGGTTGTATTTATGTGCGTGTGTGCTCACGGCTGCCAAAGAAGAGGGAGAGGGGGGCGATCGGTTGTGAGGGAGAGGGAGGGAGTGTAGGGTTTTGTTAATATTATAATAATAATAATGTTACACAATGGCCCCTCTACTTTTAGTTATTACTTTTCTAGCATAAAATAGACTTTTGCATCTTGAGTTAATGTTCTACATATAAATATCAAATAATACATAAACCTAACACATAATTATCAAATACTTATTGTTTTGATGTTTGTCGTTTGTTCACCAATGGTTTGCGTCAACTCGTTTGCGTTTCGGTGCAATCCCAAAAGACTACACATGTAGTGATTGTCAAGCGTTATTTAAAAACCCTAGTTTAAATGTAATGAGAGGTGCGTTATAGATCAAGTGATCTTAAGTTTGAATTGATGGAGTTTGGATTAACGGAGTTAACCTGAAATTGACGAGTGTCACATCATTCCCATGTTGAAAGAATTTTCGTCCCGAAAATTTGAGTCAAGTCGTGATGGGTGTCTGAAAAAGCAAGAAAAATTTTCAGTTTTTTATATCATCCCCTAGTAGAAAGAAATTTCGTCCCGAAATTTAATTCATACCTCCGGTGATTTCTGACGGTTTGACGGCTTTCGCAGTTTTCGGTGTTTGGTCAACCCTTCAAAAAGATGAGGATACTTTTTCATCATTTGGTCCTCGCGTTCCCACGTGAACTCTGGTCCATGTCTCGAGTTCCAACGAACCTTAACGATTGGAATTTTGCTGTGCTTGAGTGTTTTGGTTTCCCAATCCAAAACTTCGACTGGTTCTTCGATGAAGCGTAGCTGTTCATCAACTTGCAACTCGTCCAAAGGAACTGCTTGGGTTTCATCGGAAAGGCATTTCTTCAAATTGGATACATGGAATACATTGTGTACGCTACAGAGTTCCGTTGGTAAATCCAGTCGGTACGCTACCGGACCAATACGCTCAATTATCCTGTAAGGGCCAACGTATCGTGGATTGAGTTTGTTTCACTTTCCGAAGCGAACCACACCTTTCCAAGGTGAGACTTTGAGTAATACTTGGTCGTTCACTTGAAATTCAAGAGGCTTTAAGCGCTTGTCTGCGTTTGGCGGTCTTGTGCTGCTGCCATGCAGTTTCGGATTTGGACAATCTTATCAGAGGTTTCAAGTACTAATTCTGGACCTGTGATTTGGCTATCACCCACCTCTTCCCAGCAGAGAGGTGATCGACACTTTCATCCGCACAACGCTTCAAACGGCGCTGCTTTAATGCTTGTGTGGTAGCTGTTATTATACGAAAACTCTACCAAAGGCAAGTGACGTTCCCAACTTTTTCCGAAATCCAACACGCATGCACGCAACATGTCCTCAAAGGTCTGAATGGTGCGCTCACTTTGCCCATCCGTCTGAGGAAGGTATGCTGTACTCATATCAAGGCGGGTGCCTAGTGTACTCTGTAGTGACTTACAGAAGTGCGAAGTGAAACGGGAATCTCGATCAGATATGATTGAGACAGGCACTCCGTTTCTTGATACTACTTCTTTCATATAGATGCGAGTCAGTCTTTCCATTTTGTCCGATTCGTTGATTGCTAAGAAGTGTGCAGACTTAGTCAACCGGTCAACGATCACCCAGATGGTATCGCATCCCGTCGGTGTTTTGGGTAAACCCGTGATGAAATCCATGGAAATGTGTTCCCATTTCCACGTTGGAAGTTCCGGTTGCTGTAGCAGACCAGATGGTTTCTGAAATTCTATTTTGAATATTGCACAAGTCAAGCATTTGCTCACGTAGATGGCAATGTCGGCTTTCATGTTTGGCCACCTTTAAAGTGCCTTTAGGTCATGGTACATTTTATCTGAGCCCGGGTGGATGGAATATCGAGACTTGTGTGCTTCGTCCATTACTAGGGTTCTCAACTCTCCGTATCGAGGGACCCAAATCCGGTTTTCGATATATCGGACCCCGTCCGATTTGGTTTCAAGTTGCTTGTTCATGCCTCGCATGAGTTCTGATGGAAGATTGTCGTCATTCAAGGCTTCGAGTTGAGCATCACGAATCTGATTGGGTAAGTTGGCGTGAATTGTGAGTTGTAATGCTCGCACTCGTCTAGGTTTATCGGTTTCTTTTCTGCTGAGAGCATCGGCCACTACGTTGGCCTTGCCAGGGTGGTACTTGATGGCACAATCAT
Source organism: Bidens hawaiensis (assembly GCF_021521415.1). Classification (NCBI taxonomy): domain Eukaryota; kingdom Viridiplantae; phylum Streptophyta; class Magnoliopsida; order Asterales; family Asteraceae; genus Bidens; species Bidens hawaiensis. The sequence goes on along the minus strand of NW_027491371.1, from coordinate 227,265 downwards.
AATCCTTAAGCAGCTCGACCCAACGACGCTGTCGCATGTTCAGCTCCTTCTGATCGTAGATATGTTGGAGACTCTTGTGGTCGGTATAAATGGTAAACTTGGTACCGTACAAGTAATGCCTCCATATCTTAAGAGCAAACACCACAGCTCTGAGTTCCAGATCATGGGTCGTGTAGTTCTTCTCGTGGATCCGTAGTTGTCGAGAGGCATAAGCTATAACCTTCTCGAATTGCATCAACACGCAACCGAGACCCTGTATCGATGCGTCACAATGCACCTCAAAATTCTCCGTTCCCTCGGGGAGGGCTAGGATAGGGGCTACAGAGTTTGGTTTTTAACTGTTGGAAGGCGGATTCTTGTGCGTCACCCCAATTGTACTTAGTACCTTTGTGCGTCAAGGCGGTGAGGGGTTGAGCAATCTTTGAAAATCCCTCGATGAAACGTCGGTAGTAGCCAGCCAGTCCTAGGAATTGTCGCACCTCAGTCGGAGTCTTAGGTGCTTCCCAGTTTTAGATGGCCTCTACCTTGCCGGTATCGACATGGATACCATTCTCATTGATCACATGTCCTAAGAAGTGAACCTCGCGAAGCCAAAATTCGTATTTCAAGAGTTTAGCGTACAGTTGTTCCTTCTTTAGCAATTCTAGGATCAACCTCAGGTGTTCTTCGTGGTCGGTCTTGTTCTTTGAGTAAACGAGGATATCATCAATAAAAACAATCACAAACTTGTCGAGGTACGCCTTGCATACTCTGTTCATGAGATCCATGAATACGGCTGGTGCGTTGGTTAAGCCAAAAGGCATAACTGAAAACTCGTAGTGACCGTACCGAGTTCTGAAAGCCATCTTTGAAATGTCTTCTTCGCGCACTTTTAATTGATGGTAACCAGATCTCAGATCGATCTTCGAGTAGTAACTCGATCCTTGCAGCTGGTCGAAGAGATCATCAATTCGGGATAAGGGATAACGGTTCTTAACCGTCACCTTGTTCAGTTCTCGGTAGTCGATGCACATGCGAAAAGTCCCGTCATTCTATCGAACAAATAAGACAGGAGCTCCCCATGGTGATGAGCTAGGTCGGATAAAACCTTTGTCCAACAAATCTTGTAATTGTGTGGACAACTCTTGAAGCTCCGCCGGTGCGAGCCGATACGGGGCTCGTGCTATGGGTGCTGCACCGGGGGCTAAATCGATTTGAAACTCCACTTGTCGAACAGGTGGGAGTCCAGGCAAATCCTCCGGGAAGACTTCCAGAAAATCTCGCACAATCGGTATGTCTTCGATTCGCTTCTCCTCTGTGGGTTTCTCGACAATATGAGCTAAAATTGCCGGATGGCCCTTTCGCAAATATTTCTGCGCCTTCATAAGGGTGATGACGCTTGTGGTCATGTCGCTCTTGTCGCCCTGTATTGAGATGATTTCGCCGGAAGGGGTAGCAATGTGGACTATCTTGTCGTGACATATAATCTCCGCTCGGTTCTCGGATAGCCAGTCCATGCCGACAACGACATCGAAACTACCCAGTGTAAAAGGTATGAGGTCGATATCAAAAGTATGACACAACAGTTTCAACTTACATCCCGCTAGTACATGAGTTGTTTCTATATAATTACCGTCAGCTAATTCAACAGGAAACTTAGCATCTAACGGGGTTGGAGTTAAGTCTAAGAGTTTACTAAAGGCTTTCGATACAAAACTCCTATCAGCTCCATTGTCAAACAAAATAGCAGCAAAACAGTCGTTCACAGGAAACTTACAGGTAACCACATTCGGATCGTTGCGGGCCTGGCCCGACCTAATGACGAAAGCTCTACCTTTACCACTGCTTCCACCACTGTTGCTGCCTCCATTGTTCTCATTCTGCTTTAGTTTGGGGCAATCCTTCCTGAAATGACCCTCTCGACCACACTCGAAGCACCCTTTAGTCGTCGTGGCTATTTAGGAGCACCCTTTGCCGCTAGGTCTCCCCTGCAGTCTTTAGCCTGATGACTCATTTTTCCGCATCTCAGACACTTGATACGGTCGCATGAGCCAGCATGGTGATAGTTGCACTTGTTTCATTCGGGTACTTCCCAGTATAGCCACTCGAACCCTGCCCGCCACCGTTGTTATTGTTGGAACCCTGATTATAGAAGTTCTGAGCGAGTTCAGGTTTACGGTAGTGTTGTTGCTGTGGGGGGTTCGATGATGAGTACCTGGTGTTGTCGAATTTCCTTTTTCCATTACCCGAGTTGTTGTTGTTGTTGTTGTCAGTTATTGAGCTGTCACGGGTTTTAGTGGTGGAACCTCTAGGTGGTAACGCACCTTGTGCCACTGCCTGGTCCGTCAGTTTGTGGGCTAATCGGATCGCTTGTTGAATTGTAGTCGGTTTGGAAGACGTCACCATACCCTGAATTTGTGGTACCAACCCATCGATATACATCTCGATTCTCTTACTCGGCGGGTCTACCATCCATGGACACATTACTGCTAGCTCATGGGAACGGGTGGTGTAGCTTTCAATCTCGGAACCCACCATTTTCAACGACCAAAATTCAGATTCCAACTTCGCGATTTCCTCTCTAGGACAATACTCTTCCCGCATCATATTCTTGAACTCTTCCCAGTTCATAGCATTCGCCAAATCCAACCCAAGAATTTGCACATTGGAGTTCCACCAAGTGAGGGAAGAATCTTCCAATGTTCCAGCAGCAAATTTGACCCTGCTGGCGGGTGGACAGTTACACATCTCGAAAGCTGACTCTGCCTTCTCAGCCCAACGCAGGAAACCTATGGCTCCCTCAGTGCCTTTAAACGAATTGGGCTTGCAATCCAGGTAGTTCTTGAAAGTACAGACTCCGGCTGGACTTCCGACTTGATTTTGTACATGTGCAGCTAAAGCTGCCGCCGCATGGTCATTCAATAGGGTTTGGAGTTCTGCTGCAGTTAGGTTGATGTTACTGCGACCATGCCCAGCGTTTCTTCCAGCCATCTCCTAGAATCACAGCATAAAATGTTAGACATGAATTCTCGGTTTCATATGCAACATACCATACATGTAATAAAAGGTAGGTAAGAAAGAAAAATAAAAGAAACAAAACGTCATATCACAACCATATAATAATCCAAATAATAATTCATGATTAAAACCATTGTATCCGCTACAAAGTATTTAAAACCAATCCTTAAAATCATAGGAAAGATATAAGTTTGGATGGAGACAACCCCTCCATCTAGGTGTTATCATTCTTCGATGTCATCGTCTGAGGACACCTCTGAGTGTGCCTCCGGCTCAGCTGGTTCCTCCTTCGGTTCCTCTTCGGGTTCCTCCTCGGGATCTTCCTCGGGTTCTTCCTTAGGTTCTTCTTCAGGTTCTTCCTCGGGTTCTTCCTCGGGTTCTGCTACATTCTGAGCAATTTGCGTCTGTAAGATATCACAACGCTCTAGAGCTATCTCTGTCCGGGATCTCGCCACAAGGAGTTGCTCTTGCAAATTTATCATCTATGCTTGCATTTTTCTCATTATCTTCATCTGTTGATCGTTAGCCTCCTGCGCTTCCCTCACAGCTTCCTTCAGGCAGAAAATTTCTTTCCTAGCCTCGGTTCCATCTCTTAATTATTCGGGAACGTTCACTTTCTCCGAGCGAATAAAATCCGTGTCACGCTCTAGACAGGAAACAACAGCTACGAGAACACGCTCAATCGGTTCGGTTGTGGGTGGTAGGGTGTTGGGGTATGCAGGACGGCTCGGGTGAGGTAGTGGGGGAACTTGCTCGCGGTAAACCATACGCCTGATCAGACTTGGGTACCAATCCCAGCTAATGTCATCATCGTACATGCCTCCAGATAGGCGATGCCTCTTCGGTGCGGGGGCTTCTAGTTCCGGGGCTACTCGAAGTGGCGATGAGGTAGGTAGTTGCGGTTCCTTTCCATGAGCATGAGTCACCTGGTCGGATGATGATGATGGTGGCGTCGAAATCCCTACAGGTAAGTCGTGTATGCACGCGTATGAGTGAACGAGGTAAAGAGATAAAGATAACGAAATACTAAATAAAATATATATGCAGTGCGTAGAAATTATAACTAATGGGTCGTTGCGGTTATAGTCTAGTATGCATGCAAATTCTAGTTCGCTATAACCAAAGGCTCTGATACCAATCTGTCACACCCTCAAAATCCACTAACGGAGTCTTACCATTGGAGGGTGTGAACTAACAGGATCAGAATCATTAGTTATAACCAAACACCATAAATAAAGATTTCAAACCACGAAACATCTAAGTTTAAATAAGTGCGGAAGCGTAAATTCATAAACCAAGTGTTGCGTCACGCAGGACGACTTAAAACCCAATTAATAACAGTTTAAAAATAATTTGCAAAAACGATAGAGTTCAATGAAATGCATGTTCCTATACCGGGCGCTCGCCTCGACTACCTGAGAATAACATACTAAAAGTGTCAACACAGGGTTGGTGAGTTCACAAGTTTATATAAATAAAGCGTTTGCGTTTGCGTTACCAGATAGTGTTAGGTCAATTATATATCAATAGGTAGCTAGCCTATAAAACAAGTATTACTAAGTGTTTGACACCGAAGCTGACTGTTTATCAATTGCCTTGCCACCATGTCAACCACGACCATGGTAATGTGTTAGCCAAAATTACACCCACTCGACCTACAGTCAAGTTTAGAGTTGGGTGGGGTTTGTCAAACCCAGTAGTACTACTCAACAGTGACTCGCTATTATACAAATACTAAACGGTTCGATGTTATGAAGGACTTTAGTTGGTTCGTTTGCCACTTAGCCTTACAAGTGATATATAACTAATAACAAAATCTAAAGCGTTTTGGAGTATGTTATCTCCCCCAAATAAAAAGCGTTTAAAAGAGTACAAGGGGAACGTGAAACTCACTGTTTGCGAAGAATTCAAAAACAAATCCGAGAGATGCGCGTCAAAGAAAATCCTCACTAGTGCTCTAAAACAAAAATGAGATTCTCTAAGTATTGGAACTATTATTGAGTCTCTAGCTCGGCACATAATACCTATGCATGAGATACGTTTCGTGTTTCGTTTGTGAATTATGTGTGACTCGACAAACACATTGGTGACATGTTACATGTGTAAACAACTACATAAGTATCAAGTACTATCATTGTACATTACTTGTAATTATTCCCCACAAGGGCAATTTTGTCAAAAACATAGCAAATATCGATCAACTAACACGTGTCATGTATTTTCACATAGTTCAGCAGCTAGTTTTATCAAGACAGATTTCTACTTGAAAGATTACTCTATTCAACAGATCATAACATATCAATTAATTCACCAAAAATCGTCACAAAAGCACACGAGTTATGTTTCCAGAAATATTTTTATTGTATTTTTTATTCCACATAGTTTTCTCACAAAGACCAAAACATTACAGTAAACTCACAGCAGTCAAAATCATGCGCAACATAATGATATTTGTTATTCCCGTTAAATGGTAAATTCAATTAATGCAAGACAAATTGAGTTAGATTCTTAACTCAAAATGTTAACTTTCAGAAGTGGAACCAACCCATTTGGTATTGTAGTTTATGAGATATGATAATTTCAAAACAGCCTAACAGAAGACCTCACAATTCAGACTTGCACTTCAGATTTGTAAAATAATAAAAGTTAACTTTTACACGTCCAAAAATTACATACTTGGACTTTTTAGAAACTAGACTCAACCTAGTACACTGTAGTGTTAAGAATTTCGACCAATTACCATATTAACATTCAGTTACAGTCGTCTAAACATCAATTTAACAATCTGTCCAGTACCAGTTTACGTCAAAACTCAACATAACAACAATCTATGAATCAGAATCCATGCATATAACACTCTAGCCACAATATTAACCAACCACGCATATCAATTTCACATTACACACATAGTTAGGGTTTTTCTTGAAAGTTTAAAATCAAAGAACAAGTGATTAACAAGCAACAATGACACAACTAGTTATCAATTCACTAACAAATCATCATCAAGCATATAATCAAACCCAAACTCATCTTAATCATCAATTTTCGAGAATTAGGGTTTTGATTAACCCGTTCAATATTAAAATTAAACACCTAGAATGCATAGAGTAGTTGTTAATTACCTTCCTAGCACCTTAATTCTTCAACAAAACATGAAACAAGGTTGTATGTATGTGTGTGTGTGCTCACGGCTGCCAAAGGAGAGGGAGAGGGGGCCGATCGGTTGTCAGGGATAGGGAGGGAGTCTAGGGTTTTGTTAATATTATAATAATAATGTTACACAATGGCCCCTCTACTTTTAGTTATTACTTTTCTAGCATAAAAATAGACTTTTGCATCTTGAGTTAATGTTTTACATATAAATATCAAATAATACATAAACCTAACACATAATTATCAAATACTTATTGTTTTGATGTTTGTCGTTTGTTCACCAATGGTTTGCGTCAACTCGTTTGCATTTCGGTGCAATCTCGAAAGACTACACGTGTAGTGATTGTCAAGCGTCATTTAAAAACCCTAGTTTAAATGTAATGAGAGGTGCGTTATAGATCAAGTGATCTTAAGTTTGAATTGACGGAGTTTGGATTAACGGAGTTAACCTGAAATTGACGAGTGTCACAAATCGGCAGTCCAAGTGTTTCAAGTGAAGATCAAAGACAAAGAGCTCAAGACGAGGGGGAGTCTGTTAGTGCACGGTTTTGCTTCTCGAGTCTTTGTATTTATCATTAACGTATTTGTCGTTTTGATTTATGTAATAAACAATTATGTTATCTTGTAATTCATTAATGTAACAATCTAGTTCGCTAAGGATGTTTAGCGAACTAGATCTAAGTTATTTCCCTCCTGATTCGTTAAGGATGTTTAACGAATCAGGGATGATTCGTTAAAATTATTTTATTAAGTGTATGTAACGAAGTAGACCCTAGTTCGTTAGGGGATGTAAACGAACTAGGTCTATCTTCTATATATAGTGACCTCTGTTACGGTTTAATATAAGCTTTGAGAATTAATTAATGAACCTCTGCCTGATTCTCTCTCAATCTTCATACTGATATTATTTACATACATACAACCAATACATATCGATATATAACGTATTAACTATATATCAATGGCAATGATGAACTAGATCCGTATTGAGGTTAATTTATAAACAACTCAGATCTGAAATCTGTGTTAGTAAGGGTTAACTGAGATCAAACAGTTACCCTAGATTCCCTTATATTCTTACAGATACGAATTATAACTGAATTCAATAAGAATACCCCTTTACGTCTTAGGGTGTTTTGTGATTAGAGAGACCGGGAGGTGATTTAGTCTTTGGGTACCTTAGCATAGTTAGGTAAGGTGAGACCGGGAGGTGAATCGAACCATTATACCGTTGAGCTTTACATGATATTTAGGGTTCTTAGGTATTGTTGGTGAGACCGGGAGGTGATATAGCATACTTTAGTTATTCCTTAGTGTCATATTTTTAGAACCCGGTTACCAATCATAAATCCAATTATGAGAGTTTAATAGTTAACTAGTAGGATTCCTTGCCTAGGTAGTTGTTTCTCCTATTTGAGTTCCAGCCTAATTTGTTCGTGTCTGTTTTTGTTTAAGTATTATTTAGTTTATATTTATTAATTAAAAAACACAAAAATCAATTAGATCTATTTATTTAAGTTATTAGTCAGAGTCTAGTTTAGGTGTCGCTAGTGTTCTTTGGGTTCGATATCCAGACTTCATTAGGCTTTACTACAATTGGTGGGTAAACTTGCCTGTCTAGTGGTCTAGCATTAGGAGAGTCTGGATTTATAAATTTAAAAATAGAGTGTCTAGGTTAGGTTATATTTTTATAGACCGCATTTTGCACATCAGATGTGAAGTAGTTCAAGTTGGAAGATCACTTAAGGAATAAAGTTAGAAAAATTTAACAAGACTTATGTATTTATGCTTTATGTTTTTTGGTGAACTATTTGTTGGATTCTGTATTGAATACTTGGTTTTTATTTGAATTTATTAAATAGATATTGAAATTCCCAAATGAGGCGTGATGGTACCTTGAGAGTCGTGGACAAGAAGTTCACACCCCGGTATTTCCGTCGTAGGTTGGGGTGTGACAGGTTGAACAATGTTTTTCGGTGGTGAAGAACATAAAGACAAAGTTGCGTATCGAATTGGTCCGGATTTTTTGAATGCTTGTGTAGTTTGTAGCATCGAAAAAGATTCGTTTGAAAGTGTTACAAATGAAGTTGTAATTAACCGTCTCCAAAAGATGAAATCTCGTAGAGGACAATTGTAATATGTGTTTTGTTTTGTTATATTTAGCGAAGTCCGTTTTTACATTTTCGTGCCATGTATTTTTATTGGTTTTATTTTACCCCCACTGAGTTAAATGTCTGGATCTCTGTCACTGGACCTGCCCTACCGATGAAGGAGATGAAGGAGACAACTGGATAACGTTGGGGTGGGTTTATTTACTATGTTTTTATTTTCTCATGTAGTTTTCTTTTATTTGATATTTTTTTAATAAAATGCACTTTCAATTATATTATAATTTTTATTATTAAGAAATGTATTTTTATTACTAAAGAAATTTATTAACATTACTTATTTAAAAGAAGAGAAGTTAGGGACAAGAACAATGTTTAAGAAATTTATTAACATTGCTTATTTAAAAGAATAGAGAAGTTAGGGACAAGAACAATGTTTTTCATAAGGAAAATTAGAAGATTATAGAAAATGATTTCGTGTTAATTTGAAATATTCATGGGTGAAGGAGCTTATGGAAGTTCGGAACTACTTCCTTGATGTGTTGCAAAACACATCCGTTTTCATACCGGATTTGTTAAGATTTCATGCTAAATTATATTGTTTATTTATCGAAAATATCACGTATTTACGTACATTCATTTTCTTAGCTAAGTACTCGTGCGCAAAGGAGCGAAAACAAGGCTAAATCATGAAGAAACGAACACGCGGGAAAATGCACGGGAGTGAAGCAATAAAAATAGGAAAAAAATGGATTTTGGATGGAGATATTGGAAGATGATATGATAGAAAGTTGAAATACGAATACATAGGAAAAACAGTGAGGAAAACAAAGATTTTAACAAGAAAACAAAATTTGCTGGATTTCAGCTCCTTGGCACATCACGGAGGACTTAAAGAAATTACCCGTGACACTTGGCAAAGTATTGTTTGCATAATTTTTGGAAACCATAATATAGGTCAATTTTACAACCCTAGACGCCATAATTCGACCCCGAAGACATCGCACAACATCCTATGGTGATTTGAAGCAGGAGCAAGCTTTGGAAGCATTCGGGAGCACTCAATTTGAAGATCAAATATTTTAACGAGTCGTGAGTCGATTATATGCTTATTGTTTGAAGTCAGATTGTAATCGACTTATGAACTTCATGAAAGACCTTATTACTTCTGTTTACACGATTCCCTTTGATATAAGTAGCTAAAATCCATAGAACTACCTAGGTTTAATGATTTAACAATGCTTTAATGATTGTTTTGGTGTTTAACGAGTGTATAATTTATTATCTATTGCCAAGTTTGGTTTTGATGAACGTATTCTATATTTGCTGCTGTGAAAATAGTTTTTGATCTTATTGAGCTTCGTGTGATTGATTCTTGTTAGAATTTGATTTGTGTTGCTATTAATAACGCGCTAACCGATTGCTTTTTGTTTTGGTTGGTTGTGGTAGACGTCACCATTTGGTTTTAGTGATCAAAGTCTTTTTAGATTAGTAGCTATATATCCCTTATTAATTGGACCAAAACATTAGTTGTTGGTTTATCCTTTTGGCCTAGTTTTATTTTGTCACCTGTTACGAGACCTCGATCAGTTGTCTAGTTTTTGATTAGGTTAACTTGTAGACTAAGTTATATTGTTCTCATTAGAGAATTACTACATATTCTCTAGTTTGTTAGGATTACGAAACTTAGAGGAGTTTGTGACTTTGATACGGAACAAGTAATAAGTCTCCAGAGTACTTCAAGAATCATCCATGCATTAACGAGCTTTCTAGACATAGTTGAGGGTTTTAGTAAAGTTGACAGTGGGGAATACAAGTAAGTATGATAAAGTAAAAGGTTGATACGAGATAGAGTGAGGAAAAACCCTTGATCCTAGTGAGGATCCCCGGCAAAAGAACTTGGGAGGGGAAAATTATCCGCCTGCCTCAGATTTTTTAAGTTCAAATGTTGAGAACCAGTTGAGGATCGGTTGTAATGGTTGCTAGAGTATAGTATGAGTGTGAGTGAGTGTTTTTGTTGTGTCCTATATAGCTATACCGCTCACAATCATCCTCTATTTATAATGGAGAAAAATAACTAATTTCCCCAAAAATAAGCCTATTTACTATGTCTTCGACTTGAGTTTCACTCATGTAACCGCTGCAGACTTACTCTTCTTGTTTTCACGTGTTAATAGACTGGTCCTCCGACTTCTAATCATGACTTAGCCTACTATGCGTTTGGTTATGTAACCTGCAAGCATAATAGTTAGCATAAATTTATAAGGGTTCAAGATTCCGAACTTGTTAAGGATCCTGGACATCACGATATCATTCAGGATTCCATTCAAGATCCTAAGCAAAAACATGATCCATAACAATTGTCCCAAAAAACATGGTAGTTGTAAACAACTTTACAACGGTTATATTTTTCAATGTTTATCTAATAGGGCGACGCAACACAACTAATTAAACGGGACATAGCTTAAATTCCTAAGCAAAATAACCACCATGTCTTAATTATAGGAGACAAATGCCTATAATTACTCATGCTAGTTTATTTAACTCTTCATTATTCGAAAGATTTAGGTAACTCTTTCTCTCCCTCCTCTTTCTTTTTTCTTGGGTCTAACTGTTACTTTTGTAGTAATAGGGAAAGGAGAACCAGATCATCTTCGTCTGAGGATTCCGCCGAGACACTCCTTAGCGCAGATCTCCTCACATTCCCGTGTCAAGAAACGTGCAGCCTTATTGACTAGGAACTGGCAAATCTTTAGGCCAAGAAAGTTTTTCCAAATGAATTATTTTTCGGCCTTTTGACAGGCACGCATGTTCCGATCTTATCTCCAAAACCTGGGTCTGCTTTATGTTTTACCCGTTTTCTCTCAGCCTGTGGGAGAAATTAAAATCATTAACTAGATAACTCGTTCAGATAATATTTGATTATTTTCTATTAATATGTAAATGAACATAAACAAACGTTCACAAACATAAATGAACGAACGAAACATGTGTTCATGTTCGTATGTTTGTTAAATAAACGAACTTCCCACCGAACGGTTCACGAACATTTTACGAATAGTTCACTAAACATTCGGTTTGTTTACAGACCTATGGAAACGACATCGAGGGTGTAATCAACCATGCTCTACTAACTACTCAATGCTATTTACTCATAAAATGATAATGTTACAATGCTTTGAATTCTAAATAACATCAAAAAAAATTTAAAATCAAGTAAAACTAATTTAAGTTGTAAATAAAAAGCAATAGGCTACACTAACAAAACGAAATAGTGCTTGATAAAGCAATATCCATATGATTTTCCTCACCTACATCAACTTAAGGTAAAAAAGAAACTTGGATGACAAATTTGACCCTTTAAAACATTTATGACGCATAAACGATGAAACATATTAACTCTAAAATGATCTTTTTAAGGATTAAAATTTATTTGCTTCTTACCTTATTTGAGACATGTAACATCCTAAATTTATAATATTAAATAAAGAAAGTTGTGTTTAGTTATTGTGTGTAAATATTTAATTAGGATTAAATATTAGAAAGAATATGGACTTGGAATAATTAAGATGGATTAATGGATGAGATGGGCCTTAGGTCCATGGGCTTTAAGAAGTATAAATACTCCCATAAACCACCCTAAAACCCTAGATCCTCATTCAGTCTTTCTATAATCTCTACACACTCAAACACACACACACCTACACCACCTTACGGCCGAGAGAGAAGAGGGAGAAACCAAAACCAAACAAGTGTTGATTCTTGATAAATCTTCAATATACAAGATGGATACAAGATTTAAGATTCATAACCAATCTAACCGAGACCAAACGAACACGTAAAGGTATGTTCTTGATCTTAAAGTTTATGTTTTAATGAACAGTTGGCCATGAAACTTATACCTAGAGTAGATCGGGTAAAAACGTACCATAAAGTTATAAACTTGACGTTAAAATGAACTTAACAAACCTACGGTTATGAACAACTCGCTTAAAGAAACCCTAGATCTAGTTTGAACGTTTTTATGCTTAGAGGTTCAAACATTATGTGTACACGGGTCAAAATATGAACGAGCATGGTTAGGGAAACTTTACGGGTGTATTAAGGCTGCGGGACGTTTGTTAAAGACGATAAAACGAACCGGGGACAACAGCTTGTTCAAATACGAGGTTTATGTTCGATTACAACCTTAAAACTCGATCACAAGGTCCTTAAACGAATACATATAAGCGGGTCGATTACAATAGGTGGACTCGAGTTAAGCAGATAGTCGATTACAATATGAGGAACTCGATCACATTTACGTTCTATTACATTGGCCTATCGATCACAAATATACATACTCGATTACTTTGAGATTCGGTTACTATGAACTAGCATACATCGATTTCATGTTGAGTAGATCACAGCATCATCATCGCTCACGATTCAATTCGATTACATTGTAATCGATCGCACATGAGGCTCGATGACAATTCCTAAAGTCGGTTACAATATAGTCTATTACAACATGCTTACAGCTGATCACATGTTACAGCCGCTTATATGTCGAGATGGCTTACATAAAGGTTACTCGGTCACAAATAAGACTCGCATACAATACAAGTCGATTACGTTGAGCTTGATTACCCCCTATCGCTTACTTTGGCATTCGATTAAAATGATGACTCAATTACATCCCATACTCGAGCACAATAGGAACCCGATTACAATACTACCATCGATTACATCTTTGAATTCGCTTTATATTATCGAACTCGATTACTTTGGGTTACTTTAATGGCTCGAATACAATCCAAGGGGTTTGATTCAGTTGCATGATCGGATACATGCTATATAACCCAACCTAAGGTGATTCACACACCTTATACATGTATTCGAATAAGCTAAGTAACTCGAGCATTATATAGTCATTAGTAAGCATTGAAAGACTTGAATACAAAAGAAAATAAAAGAATGATTACCAAAGAAAGAAATATAAAAGTAAATAAAAATCCTAAATCCAAATATACTAGGGTTTAAGGAATAAAATATTTTAAGTAGTTGTAATCTAATACAAGGCCGTTAGATTAGACCAGACTTAGCCATTTTTGGCTGGAATACAAATAGGACAAATATTGATACATGTAACTTATATACAGTTAGCAGAGCTCAGCTAAAGAAATGGATAACAATTGACGGAGAGCGAAACAGGATCCAGGTGAGTTTCTAGCCCCATTCCTTGTTATGTTTTCGGGGCTGTGTGCATACTTGATGTAATTATTCAATACACTTACCCTAAGAGATAAGTGTATGTCATATATGTGTTATGTGAAAGATATGAATGATTGCTTGTCGGTATGAGAACGATTTTCGGATATTCCATGTACTGTCAGGTTATAATTACAGATATGAATGTTATATATATATATATATATATATATATATATATATATAATGTATGAATGATATATGTATGATATGAATGAATATAAGGGATGGATAGGTACAGAAGAAAGGGACTGAGCCCTAATAATACTCAAGGCAAAAAGGGACTAATCCCTAATAATACTCAAGGCAGAAAGGGACTGAGCCCTAATAATACTTAAGGAAGAAAGGGACCGGACCCTAATAATATTTGAGAAAGAAAAGGGACCGAGCCCTATTATTACTCGAGGCAGTAGGGCGTAATGCTCTTTAAAACATAGAAGTATGTAAAGTAAGATTAAATATAAAAGTATGAACGACATGAACGAAAGAAAGAAAGAAAGTATATAAGTATGTATGTATGAAAGAAAGGTAAGTAGATTAAGAATATAATATGTATCTTTGGATGCATATGATTGTAAATGTATTGTATGTTATCTTTATTAACTAGAACTCACTTAGTGTAGCTGACTTTTAGTATGCACGCAGGTGAGTAGAACGAGGCAGCTAACTTGAGCGGGCACATGGTGGACAAATAAGAGGCTGGCATCCGAAGACTCAAGATGCATTAATGTTATTAACGTTTATTTTGAAAGATAAGAATGTTGTTAAGACATGTTCATGAAGTAATATGTAATATTTAATGAAAGGTTTATATTCTGTGAATGTTTTAATTAACTCTGATTTGTAAGAACTGTGTTTATGAGTAAATCTGACGCTAAAGTTGGGCTACCGGGTTCGGGACCTTAAGACGTTGATGTGTGCTGTGCGTGTGATGATATATAAAAGATGTGATGATTTTAACTTTTGCACAAGATCGTGTTTTAAATTTATAAAAGTGATTTCTACAAACACTAACACACAAAATAGGCAAGTGTACTTATCGTATATGTAGAATAGTATTGGTAAGAACCAAGTATCGATTCGTGGACACAAATGTTTCTAATAATGAATCGTCGTCTTACTTTAATCGGTGGTTTTAATCATATTGGGGTTGATTTTTGAACTTTTCATAAAATATAAATACTTATATATAATATGTAGGTGACCAAGACAAGAATTTCTAAACAAGTAGTTCAATTATGTGAAGGTTACCATCTAAGATCAAGAATCCACTCCATTTATCCTTGATGATTAATATGTAAACATGTGATAACCATGCCGTAATAATATATGATAGAATAACCCCTCATTTCTAAGTGAGCATACCCTATAACATAAAAGAAAGTAGCATGCGTATTTTAATGTCGACCCTTTCCTAATGTCATGCTACCACAAGAATGTCAATTTGAGTTGGCAAGTGGTTAGTAAAGTAGAAAGATTTGGATTGACTTCGATTTCTCAAATACCAATTCTAACAAAACTTCGGGTGGTTATAGTTTAGTCACACAACCTCTCCTTGGTTGATTTAAGTAGGTTATAATAACACATTCCGTTAACATATGACTTCTTTAACTATTATGATAACCTAAGCAATCGCGTTAGCAATGTTATTTCAGAATTACCAAAACTAGAGAAATAGATAATTACTTATATCTCATCATTGCTAAGTACAATATATGGATCCATGTTTCGATAAGTTATCAAAGTATTTCTATCTTTCAAGAACACGAATCGATCATGAACGATTGTCAATATAATTGACAATCAACAACTTTGAATTGTTGAATTAAGATGGTGAAACATTTCTCATCAAAAGATAATTGCAAGATAACCATGTACTTTACTAAACTAAAGCACTTGTTTTATATAATCATCAAGTAAAACAAAGCTTCTTCACAGATTTTAAATTGTAAATGGAGTTTAGCTCATAATGAGCATGGTTATGAACATTAGAATGGATGATGATAACAAACACATGATTAAACTAGAACAATCTAACCAAATATGGATGAATCTTCCTTCTTAATGATGATGGTGGATGGATGATGATGATGGTTGATGATGATGACCTCCAAGCCTTCAAACTCTTCACTAGATCTTCAATATGAGTGTTAGTGGGTGTTTTTATAAGAGAAAACCGTATAATTCTCTTTAAGGCACACCAAATTAGTGCAACATGAGCCTCTATTTATAGGTGAAGCAAGGCCCCGTGCTTAGGTATGCACGCCCCCGTGCTTTTATTGACATGTGTTTCAAAGATGTATAATTTTATGTACATCAAACATCCCCACACCTGAACATTGCTTGTCCTCAAGCAATCTACTTATAAAAATTCTCTAAAAATAGCAAGTCAGGACCATAGCTTAAACATCCCCAAAAGAGTTCCAGGAAAATGGGAACAAAATAACCAACCTTAAATCATAGGAATATATGTAGTGATAAATAAAAAGGTGATTTGTTTTTATGAGTTTCTGTTAATGCAAAACGTCACGTTCTCACAATGTTCACTCAGACTCGGTTTTATATCTGATCATATCTGTGATGTATTTATGTGATCACTCTTAGCCAAAATGTAACCTGTGATAAATAAGTTTATAGCAAGTTCAAATCTCAACCTTTGTGAAGGGTTGCAAAGATCTGAAGGTAATATGGGTTGGTTTTGTGTGCGTGGGATTTGGTATTTTGTGGTGGTTCAAGGTTTAGGTTAATGAGGATTGTAAATACAACTTCTGCTGATTGTCGGGAGTCTTAAGATGTCTTCAATGGTTAGCTCCTTTCTTTGGATCGCTATATTTATTTTTATTTTTTATTTTTTTTATTTTTTTAGTTTTTTTTAAAACAAACCTAGTAACTCTTTTAAGGTCAGATCGTCAAGACCAGCTTTGTCGAGGATGTGGATAAGTTATTCCTCAATCCTGTTTTGAACATAACTTCCAACTCTAATGGATCGTTCGGCTTTGAGCCTAATATCCCCCACCCTCATTAGTTCAGTATATTCATGCTGAGACTGAGTTTGACTTTTTCGACACTTCCTTCGTGAGATTAGTTTCCACAACCTAAGCATCGCTCGTATCTTTTTGCTCTTCTCTTCATTGCGCTTTTGGAGACTCCACAAAATGGTGGCATTTGTTCATTTTGGCACCACTTTTTCATCACCTCATTACTAAAGAGAAAATTCTCTCCCTAAGTTCTGGAGGTAACCTAGGTTTTGCTAAATGTATGCAACAAAGAAAATTGAAATCGAAAGAATACATTTCTAGTTCTTTAGGGTCGGCCGGTAAAAGACCAGTGTTGTATTTTACCAGTGAGACGGTTATATTGGTAAGGTTTTGGTTAAGGTTTTTGGGTTTTGTAACTTGGGAATGGTTTGAGGGAATGGTGACAGCATTACCTTCTTCTTTATACAACGCTTCGTGCGGTCTTGAAATGAATATTTGCGACAAGTTCTAAATCACACGAAACATATGCCTCACTCAAATCTTCAAAAAAATATTTATATGGCATGAGGTTTATCTCACAGTAACGGTGGAATTGGGTATAAACCCCATATTTTGCTTAAATTTCTTCTCAATATTACAAAACTTCTTTTTACATTTTCACTTTTCTTTGGTTATAGTATATTAGTAGTTGGTTATTTGCAAAAACTTTTCTTGGATTTTTCTTTAGGTTTTGTTATAAAAATAGTCTTTGTTTGCTACAAAAATTTCGATGATTAGAGAATTTTTATAATTATTTGAGCAAGCAATTGGTCAAGTAATTTCCCTCCCCACACTTGAATCTCACATTGTCCTCAATGTGAAAAGATTCATTGAAAGATTAAAATTCTAATTAAGTATGGTGGGTTAAAACGGAGAGGTACTTTCCTACGGGTTAACGAAATTTTAACAGAGCGTCCCCTGTTTATCGTCCGTTTTCCTGTTTTGTACATGTATAATATAAAACTACAAACAACCACAAACAACCAATCATAATTTCTGAAAATTGGGTATGGAATCATCCATCCCTTGCCCAAACGGGCTAAATAAGTACCTAATAATAATGTATTGGCACCCACGGCTATAAAAGTATCCAACCAAACCAACAAACAAAAGACAGAAAGTAAATTGTTCAAACAAACATAATAATAATAATAATGTCATGAAAGTACTACCAACCCGTGCAAGCCCATACCCTGACCTACCAGTGCCGCTGATCATCAGTTGCCCGTGTCCGGGTTAAATGGTCCCCACTGCCTGTCCATGCGATAGCCCAAATGATCAATTTCTCGCCTTGTTTCTACATACTCGGCTGCCTACTGTGCATCAGAAGAAGCCATCTGCTCTGTGATCCTATCAAACGAGGCGGTGGTATTTGCTGAGAACTGATCAATTAGGCCGTATAGGCCCTCGAAAGAATATCGGCTATCATGTGACGAGCTGGGGCCGGCCCCTGATGAAGATGGGCCTCCTCGCTAATGGTAGGTGCGGCAGCGGTATTGTCTGGGTGGTGAGCCTCCTCTCCTCTCAGGCACATCCTGGAGTAACATTTATGCCGAGTCCTCAGGGTACCAAACCTGGTTGTAAGCATCACAAAATCTCCACACATCTGGGTTTTGACCAATCTGCTGAACCATCTGCATGTTGTTATGAAAATCAAGGTTAAGAGCAATCGGATCTGGGCTTCTTGTCCCTTCTCTGTCTACACCATAAGCTCCATAGAGGTTATAGATCCATGCCCCGCCAAAAATCGGTGTGTTTCCTTTGGCATTTTCATTGGTCGTGAAAAGCTTGCAGAAAAAGTAAGTAATGTTGCACGGGACGCCATTCTTCATGCAATACAGCGCCCAGAGATCCCTTATATTAACAACCCCCTCACTCTGACCTCTAGCAGTGGCGGTGTGACTGAGAAGGCGGTTAATGTATCTCATTAGTGGGTCACGTAGTGCCGTGCTCTTTGAAAAGCTTGCATTATAGTATTTTATTATTTTTTATTAATATGTAAGTGAACATAAATAAACGTTCACAAACATAAATGAACGAACGAAACATGTGTTCATGTTCATTTGTTTGTTAAATAAACGAACTTCCCACCGAACGATTCACGAACACTAAACATTCGGTTTGTTTACAGACCTATGGAAACGACATCTAGGGTGTAATTAACCATGCTCTAGTAACTACTCAATGCTATTTACTTATAAAATGATAATGTTACAATGCTTTGAATTCTAAATAACATCATAAAAAAATTAAAATCAAGTACAACTAATTTAAGTTGTAAATAAAAAGCAATAGGCTACACTAACAAAACGAAATAGTGCTTGATAAAGCAATATCCATATGATTTTCCTCACCTACATCAACTTAAGGTAAAAAAGAAACTTGGATGACAAATTTGACCCTTTAAAACATTTATGACGCATAAATGATGAAACATATTAAATCTAAAATAATCTTTTTAAGGATTAAAATTTATTTGCTTCTTACCATATTTGAAACATGTAACATCCTAAATTTATAATATTAAATAAAGAAAGTTGTGTTTTGTTATTGTGTGTAAATATTTAATTAGGATTAAATATTAGAAAGAATACGAACTTGGAATAATTAAGATGGATTAATGGATGGGATGGGCCTTAGGTCCATGGGATTTAAGAAGTATAAATACTCCCTTAAACCACCCTAAAACCCTAGATCCTCATTCAGTCTTTCCATAATCTCTACATACTCAAACACACACACACCTACACCACCTTACGGCCGAGAGAGAAGAGGGAGAAACCAAAACCAAAAAAGTGTTGATTCTTGATAAATCTTCAATATACAAGATGGATACAAGAATTAAGATTCATAACCAAGCTAACCGAGACCAAACAAACACGTAAAGGTGTGTTCTTGATCTTAAAGTTTATGTTTTAACGAACAGTTGGCCATGAAACTTAAAACTAGAGTAGATCGGGTATAAACGTACCATAAAGTTATAAAATTGACGTTAAAATGAACTTAACAAACTTACGGTTATGAACAACTCGCTTAAAGAAACCCTAGATCTAGTTTGAACGTTTATATGCTTAGAGGTTTAAACTTTATATGTACACGGGTCAAAATATGAACGAGAATGGTTAAGGAAACTTTACGGGTGTATCAAGGCTGCGGGACGTTTGTTAAAGACGATAAAACGAACCGGGGACAACAGCTTGTTCAAATACGAGGTTTCTATTCGATTACAACCTTAAAACTCGATCAAAAGGTCCTTAAACGAATACACATAAGCGGGTCAATTACAATAGGTGGACTCGAGTTAAGCAGATAGTCGATTACTATATGAGGATCTCGATCAGATTTACGTTCGATTACATTGGACTATCGATCACAAATATACATACTCGATTACTTTGAGATTCGGTTACTATGAACTAGCTTACATCAATTACATGTTGAGTCGATCACAGCATCATCATCACTCACGATTCAATTTGATTACATTGTAATCGATCGCACATGAGTCTCGATGACAATTCCTAAAGTCGGTTATAATATAGTCGATTACAATATGCTTATAGCTGATCACATGTTACAGCCGCTTACATGTAGAGATGGCTTACATAGAGGTTACTCGGTCACAAATAAGACTCACATACAATACAAGTCGATTACGTTGAGCTTGATTACCCCCTATCGCTTACTTTGGCACTCGATTACAATGATGACTCAATTAAATCCCATACTCGAGCACAAGAGGAACCCGATTACAATACTACCATCGATTACATCTTTGAATTCGCTTTACATTATCGAACTCCATTACTTTGGGTTACTTTAATAGCTTGAATACAATCCAAGGGGTTTGATTCAGTTGCATGATTGTATACATGCTATATAACCCAACCTAAGGTGATTCACATACCTTATACACGTATTCGAAGAGCTAAGTAACCCGAGCATTATATTGTCATTAGTAAGCATTGAAAGACTTGAATACAAAAGAAAAGAAAAGAATGATTACCAAAGAAAGAAATATAAAAGTAAATAAAAATCCTAAATCCAAATATACTAGGGTTTAAGGAATAAAATATTTTAAGTAGTTGTAATCTAATACAAGGCAGTTAGATTAGACTAGAATTAGCCATTTTTGGCTGAAATACAAATAGGACAAGTATTGATACATGTAACTTATATACAGTTAGCAGAGCTCAACTAAAGAAATGGATAACAATTGATGGAGAGCGAAACAGGATCCAGGTGAGTTTCTAGCCCCATTCCTTGTTATGTTTTCGGGGCTGTGTGCATACTCGATGTGATTATTTAATACACTTATCCTAAGAGATAAGTGTATGCCATATATGTGTTATGTGAAAGATATGAATGATTACTTGTCGGTATGAGAACGATCTTCGGATATTCCATGTACTGTCAGGTTATAATTACAGATATGAATGTTATATATATATAATGTATGAATGATATATGTATGATATGAATGAATATAAAGGATGGATAGGTACGGAAGAAAGGGACTGAGCCCTAATAATACTCAAGGCAAAAAGGGACTAATCCCTAATAATACTCAAGGCAGAAAGGGACTGAGCCCTAATAATACTCAAGGCAGAAAGGGACAGGACCCTAATAATATTCGAGAAAGAAAAGGGACCGAGCCCTATTATTACTCGAGGCAGTAGGGCGTAATGCTCTTTAAAACTTAGAAGTATGTAAAGTAAGATTAAATATAAAAGTATGAACGACACAAACGAATGAAAGAAAGAAAGAAAGTATATAAATATGTATGTATGAAAGAAAGGTAAGTAGATTAAGAATATAATATGTATCTTTCGATGCATATGAATGTAAATGTATTGTATGTTATCTGTATTAACTAGAACTCACTCAGTGTAGCTGACTTTTAGTATGCACGCAGGTGAGTAGAACGAGGCACTAGCTTGAGTGGGCACATGGTGGACAAATAAGAGGCTGGCAACCGAAGACTCAAGATGCATTAATGTTATTAACGTTTATTTTGAAAGATAAGAATGTTGTTAAGACATGTTCATGAAGTAATATGTAATATTTAATGAAAGGTTTATATTCCACGAATATATTAATTAACTCTGATTTGTAAGAACTGTGTTTATGAGTAAATCTGATGCTAAAGTAGGGCTACCGGGTTCGGGGCCTTAAGACATTGATTTGTGTTGTGAGTGTGGTGATATATAAAAGATGTGATGATTTTAACTTTTGCACAAGATCGGGTTTTAAATTAATAAAAGTGATTTCTACAAACACTAAACACACACAAAATATGCAAGTGTACCTATCGTATATATAGAATAGTATTGGTATGAACCAAGTATCGATTCGTGGACACAAATGTTTCTAATAATGAATCGCCGTCTTACTTTAATCGGTGGTTTTAATCATATTGGGGTTGATTTTTGAACTTTTCATAAAATATAAATACTTATATATAATATATAGGTGACCAAGACGAGAATTTCTAAACAAGTAGTTCAATTATGTGAAGGTTACCATCTAAGATCAAGAATCCACTCCATTTATCCTTGATGATTAATATGTAAACATGTGATAACCTTGCCGTAATAATATATGATAGAATAGCCCCTCATTTCTAAGTGAGCATACCCTATGACATAAAAGAATGTAGCATGCGCATTTTATAGTCGACCCTTTCCTAATGTCATGCTACCACAAGAACGTCAATTTGAGTTGGCAAGTAGTTAGTAAAGTAGAAAGATTAGGATTGACTTCGATTTCTCAAATACCAATTCTAACAAAACTCGGGTGGTTATAGTTTAGTCACACAACCTCACCTTGGTTGATTTAAGTAGGTTATAATAACACATTTCGTTAACATATGACTTCTTTAACTAGTATGATAACCTAAGCAATCGCGTTAGCGATGTTATTTCAGAATTACCAAAACTAGAGAAATAGATAATAACTTATATCTCATCATTGCTAAGTACAATATATGGATCCATGTTTCGATAAGTTATCAAAGTATTTCTATCTTTCAAGAACACGATTTTAGATGGTAAATGGAGTTTAGCTCATAATGAGCATGGTTATGAACATTAGAATGGATGATGATAACAAACACATGATTAAACTAGAACAATCTAACCAAATGTGGATGAATCTTCCTTCTTAATGATGATGGTGGATGGATGATGATGATGGTTGATGATGATGACCTCCAAGCCTTCAAACTCTTTACTAGATCTTCAATATGAGTGTTAGTGAGTGTTTTTATAAGTTCAAACCGTATAGAATTCTCTTCAAGGCACACCAAATGAGTACAACATGAGCCTCTATTTATAGGCAGTCTGGAGGGTGAAGCACGGGCCCGTGCTTAGGTAGGCACGCCCCTGTGATTTTATTGACATGTGCTTCAAATTTTTTGTCTTTTTGTTGAAGGTAACCACGGCCCCATGGTCAAGGGGCACGGCCCCGTTCTTTAATTCTCAGTATTTGTATTTTCTTGTATATTTTTGTCTTTTCTTGCGTTCAAAAGCATGGGGGCGTGTTTCTTGAGGCATGGGGTGTGTTTCTTGATTTTCTTGTATTTTCTTCCATTTTTCTTCGTCTTTTCGTTTGTTTCTTCGTTTGGGTCTTGGGTTTACATGAAATTGTATTTTATTATGATAAGTAGCCTTCTATGCAATGTATGTTATTTGATAGAAGTTGCATTTTTTATAGATTATTTGATGCTAAACAGTTGTATAATTTTATGTACATCAGACATGCTCATGAAGTAATATGTAATATTTAATGAAAGGTTTATATTCCGCGAATGTTTTAATTAACTCTGATTTGTAAGAACTGTGTTTATGAGTAAATCCGACGCTATAGTATGGCTACCGGGTTCGGGGCCTTACAAGTTGGTATCAGAGCAAAGTTCGAGAGATTTAGGCATTCTACATGCTTAGACTCGAACAGAGAATGAGATTTGAGTAAGTAAACAAAGAAGATGCAGTTCAAGAATGTCGCGTGTCACTCAAGCAAGCTCAGTAAAGGTAAGGGGTATGGTTAATTAATGAATGTTAATGTTAGCTTAATTGCTAAAGAAAGAATAAGTAAATGTTAGGGATAGGATTAATTGATTGCTTGATTTGATTGATTGTTTGAAAGTAGAACCAACACAAATAGACTCATAAAGGGAAGTGCATAGGACACGGAAAGTAACGTGATCAGCTAATCACAGTTGGCCACTATTATTACCTGTTAGCCTTATTATCATTGTACTAAATAGTTCCTTGAGTGATGACGTTTTTATTTTCCTTTTAGAATATGATGGCTGGATCTAGAGAAGTTGTGAGAGCAGGAGGTCGCACTGGACGTTGTGGCAGACCTCGTCGTGTCCAACAACCTTCGGTAGAAACCGCTTCCAACACCGGAGACGGAGGAAGCGTAACTGGAAGAAACCTGAGCAACAACGAAGGGGTTCAACTGGATCCCGCAAATCAAGCAGCTATTGTTCAAGCTGTAGCTACTGTTGTGAAGAACTTGACTCCTGAAGGGTCTGCTAGAAGCCGTGAAAGAACTACTGAAAGGGCGGGTGGAGATGGTAAGAAAGATGATGAAAGAGAGAGGGAGGCCTCGAGTTTGGTTAAGTCTGTGAAATTTGATGATAGGAGGAGGGGCCGAGGTGGGTGCAACTACAAGTCATTTAAAGGTTGTGACCCGCCAAAGCTGACTGGTTTGGGAGACGCAATCGCTACTCTACAATGGATAACCATTATGGATAAGGTTATCGCATTAGCGAGTGCCGTCCCGACCAAGCTATATATCGGTTATGCCACCCAATCGTTAGATGATTAGGCAATGTATTGGTGGGAGTCGATCGAACAGAGGAAGAGTCAGGAAGAGAATAAGGCAATGAAGTGGGAGGATCTGAAAGAGTTGGTGATGAAGAGATTATGTGCTAACGCAGAAGTTGAGAGAGCGGAGATGAAGTTCCTGAACTTGAAAGCTGGGACGATGACACATCGTGAGTATACCAAAGAGTTCAATCGAATGTATAGGTTGGTACCCGATATGGTTTACAATGAGACTAAGAGAATCAAGTGCTATGTGAGGGGATTGCCACAGAAAGTTCGCATGCTAATCAGGGCGAATAAACCTGCTACTTTTGACTCTGATGTCGAACTCGTAGAGATGGTTTATGAGGACCTGGCTGTGGATGATGTTGTGGTGGGGGAGAGAAGAAAGATAAGAAGTGGGTCGCTCCTATTAAACTGTCCGATACTCAGTTGTGGAACTCTAGAGACAAGAAGCAGAGGGTATGGGAGAAGAAGTCATGCAAGACCTGTGGCAAGGGACACGGGAGTGAGTGCAGATGGAGAAGGGGTTCTGACGTTTGTTACAAGTGTGGGAAGAGTAACGCTGGTGAGTTTAAGTTCGGTACGAATGCTTGTTACAAGTGCGGGAATGTGGGGCATTACGCTCCAGATTGTACTGCAAAGTCCGGATGCTATAAATGCGGAAAGACGGGTCACTTTGCTAGGGAATGCACTAAGGGTGAAGCTGGGGGAAGCGGAAAGAAGGATGCTGAACCATCAAGGCCAAAGACTAGAGCCTAGATGCTGAGTGTAGTAAATTAGCTAAAATGAAATGTTGCTGAGTGTCTAAAACTTTTATAGTAGACACCGCTAGTGACACTTCGGTTAAAATAATGAAAATGGTTAAGGACTGTAAGATAGAGTTAGAGGGACATGAGTTCCCTGCTACTTTGTATGTTATGACCTTAGAAGGGTTCAATTTGGTTTTGGGAATGGAAGGCTTCGACTGAGCCCTAATAATAGTCAAGGCAGAAAGGGACTGATCCCTAATAATAATCAAGGTAGAAAGGGACTGAGCCCTAATAATACTCAATGCAGAAAAGGACCGGACCCTAATAATATTCGAGGCAGAAAAGGGACGAAGCCCTATTAATACTCGAGGCAGTAGCGCGTAATGCTCTTTAAAACGTAAAAGTATGTAAAGTAAGATTAATATAAAAGTATGAAAGAGAGGAAATAATGAAAGAAAGAAAGTATATAAGTATGTATGTATGAAAGAAAGGTTAGCATATTAAGAATATAATATGTATCTTCAGATGCATATGAATGTAAATGTATTGTATGTTATCTGTATTAACTAGAACTCACTCAACGTAGCTGACTTTTAGTATGCACGCAAGTGAGTGGAACGAGGCAGCTAGCTTGAGCGGTCACATGGTGGGCAAATAAGAGACTGGCATCCGAAGACTCAAGATGCATTAATGTTATTAATGTTTATTTTGAAAGATAAGAATGTTGTTAAGACATGTTCATGAAGTAATATGTAATATTTAATGAAAGGTTTATATTCCGCGGATGTTTTAATTAACTCTGATTTGTAGGAACTGTGTTTATGAGTAAATCTGACGCTAAAGTAGTTCTACCGGGTTCGGGGCCTTACAAAACATGACGGAAAGCGTTGTAATAATTCTACTTGTGTTATAAATGAGGGGCAAGAAGCCAAGAATAAATAAATAACATCCATGTTACTTACAGTAAATACTAGACAGATGCTCGCGCGATTCGGCAGGGTTCGGACGTAAAAACTGCATCGAACGCGTAGCCTCCTTGAAATGGTATGCGTGTGTCGCGACATTGGACTCTTAACCGGTGGCGGTAAGCGTGTCACATAATCCGTGTACGTGCGCAATCTGGTGATGGTACGCGCCATAACGAGCGTGGGGATGAGGTGTTCGAGGATACGGGTTAAGAAGTCTAGAGTGGAAGATATAGGACAAATAATCAAATAATTGACCCAACACCATTCTTACACGAAACCTATTCTAACCTGACCTCTTTCAATCTGAACCATCCAGACCCGAATAGAACCAAATTAACCTTTTTTATCGGCCCATTTCGACCATAACTCGTTATGACCCATGACCCGAACCTACATGATCCGACCCGTTTCGGTCATAACCGGCTATTACGTAGCATGTTATTTTTCAAAAATTAAAGAACTATAACAATACCATACTCAAATTAAAGAGAATAAAATACTCATTTTTATGGTGTAATGTTTTTAAAAAAGTATTAACTTCTTTGTTCTGCGGAACTTCAGTGACGAAGTCCGCCAACACTTGCCCTTTGATTGCTGGTCTAGGTTTGTACTCTATTGCATGTTCACCCAACTCGATGCCCAGACAATTCCGTCCTACTTAGCACATTCTTGAGTTTATATGTCAACACATTGATGGGGTGACCTTGGAAGTACCTGCGAAGCCACCTGGTAGCATAGACTAGCGCCAGAACCAGTCTTTAGAGCATCGAGTATCTGGTCTATGGGCCTGTCAACGTTCTACTGTCGTAATAGATTGGTGTTTGGACATTCTATTTGTCCGTCAGTAGTACGGCCCAAATGGCGATATCGGATGCTGACAAATATAACGTCAAAGTTTCCCCCGCATGTGGTGCTGTCAGGTGTCATTCGATTATAATGATTCGCATACAATGTAAAATCGATTACATGTGTATCCTCGCATACAGTCGATTACATTGGACTACCCGCATGTATCATGTATGTCTCGCATACATTATGTATGACCTGAATACAATGTGTTTAAGTGGAGTACATTGAGAAAGAAAGAAAGATATACCTAAATAGGGTTTATGGATCCAAGTACTTGAACACATGAACGTTTAAGTGTAAAATAATCAAAGTAAATTGTAATCTAAAACAAGACCCTCAGAATAGACCAGACTTAGCCATTTATGGCTAAGATATAAATAATGTGAATAGGATATGTATTGATACGCATAATTTATATACAGTCAGCCGAGCTCAACTAAAGAAAGGGATAACGATTAACGGAGAACGTAACAGGATCCAGGTGAGTTTCTAGCCCCAATTCCTTGTTATGTTTTTGAGGCTGTGTGCATACTCGATGTGATAGTTAATACACTTACCTTAAATGGTAAGTGTATGCCATGTATGATTTATACGTTATTTATGTATGTCTTAAATGTGACTGAAAGCTTGTCGGTATGTGAACGATCTTCGGATATTTCACATACTGATAAAAGAGGTATGTATAAGATAGTTGAATGTGTATGATAGATATATGTACATCATATGAGTATGTATAAATGATTAAAGAAAGTATATGTATGTTACGGGTATGTAAAGACAGTATGTACAAAGATGAAGAAGTAAGGGATTAGACCCTAATAATATCTGAGATAGAGAAGTAAAAAGGGACCAGACCCTAATAATATCTGAGATAGAGAAGTAAAAAAGGATAAGACCCTAATAATATCTGAGATAGACAAGGAAAGAGGGATCAGACCATAATAATATCTGAGATAGAAAAGGAAGGGATCAGACCCTAATAATATCTGAGATAGAATGGACAGTAATTATATAGTATGAAAGTAATAAAGTATGAACGTATGTATAAAATTATGTAATGAAAGTAAATTAGTAAAGTAATTATTATGTATCTTCGTATGCATAATTGAAGGTAAGTGTATTTATTGTATGATATCTGATTAACTAGAACTCACTCAGCGTAGCTGACTTTTAGTATGCACGCAGATGAGTAGGATGAGACAGCTGGCTTGAGTGGGGACACGTGGCAGAAGGATAAGAGTCTGGCATATGAAGATTCATGATGTTTATATTTAATGTTTTGATTTTGAAAGACAAGAACGTTTTAAGACATGTTATGAATTATTATTGTGATGTTTGGGAAAGTTTTATATTACGCGTAAAGTTTTAATTAACTCTGATATTTAGAACTGTGTTTATGAGTAAATCCAACACCCAAAGTGAGGCACCGGTAATGGGGCCTTACAGGCATCCAACGAAGACGAAATATGTTAAGAACGGCCAAATAATCCAATGACAGCCATATGACCCGCTAAACAACAACAAAACTATGTACAGCAACAAAATACAACTCACCTTCAACAATAGAAGAACCTCAAACAACCAATAAGTGTCTGATATATTCTTGACAAAATAACTTTAGCAATTACTACCAAAAAAAATAATAAAACCTGAACATAACCAATGAAGAGACAAAAACTACATAATCAAATTCTAAATACTATTATTGAAAAATTAAATCCACTAAATTTCAATTTAATAGGACTACATATCAATACTGCATGTGGGTCGGATATAAGGATGTAACCACAATATATCACAAAAATGGTTGGTCCACATGAAACACTGACTGAAAAGGAAAATGAAAACTAAAATGTTGAAACGCCCATCTGTTTACTTTGAATTGGTAATTTATCATCAAATGTAGATATTAAAAATAAACAACCTAAACCCTTTTCAGAACCCTAAATCTCTACCAATAATCAAAACTAGTTAAGAAATAGAATGACAAATAGGTTCAGATCGATAAATAATCATCATAGCCTTTATCATCCAAACTAAACATGCAAGGCCATAGGTTTTACAGTCGTTGCCCACCGTAGCCATAGATGTTCTGCACGCTACCGGCAACATTGTGGACAACAACTCCCTCTCTCTCTCTCTCTATATATATATATATATATATATAGAGAGAGAGAGAGAGAGAGATGAAATATATAATACAATAATCCTTAACATACACAAAAATACCTATATTCATGAAATTAATCCTTGAAATCACATCAAAAGATTTCAAAATCGTCAATATGTATCCAATTAACCATCGGTTCACCGAAAAACAGATTTGGATGTTAATCGGTCATTTTTTTATAACTTTGCTTCTATGTTCACCTCAACAGGCCTTTCCACCGACCAACTTTTTTCCTCACAGACTGCATCAAATATTTATGCAACTTGATATCCAGCCCTGCAAACCAAATACAAAAAGTACATGCAACAGATGTTCGATGAAATGATAAGCAACCTCAAGAGCAAGAAGAAGGAGATGCTCTTGATGTACATATAATTTAAATTATAATTTAAATGATAAACAAATATCGGATAATATTTAGTTTACTTCATGGTGAAGCTATAGATATAGACGTTTACTAAATTATAATACTAAATTATAATTTAGTATTATAATTTATATCATTTAAATTATAAATTATATGTAGTATCTATGTGCAATCCATCGTAATTTGGAAGGTGTGAAATATTTATGCAACTCTAGTTTTCCTTGAGATGGCATCTGCTTTATTACAAATTGATTGCTTGAGCGTATGACCAATAGTTGGTACCTGTTTTGTAAATACACCAAAGTTGCGGTTTATTTTAACGGAAGACTTTGGTTATAATAAAATGATAATTTATTTGAAAATTCTTGGATAATAAATATCCGAGTATTTGATTTATAAATCATGTTTAAATCTTGTTGATTATATTTTAATAATTTAAAACTGAGCCATCTCTACCTTGCAAACATCTAACTTCATAAATGGCTATAATATCACAAAACTTCTCACGAGTTTACAAACGGTTACAAGAGTTGACTATCTATTTCTTATCCTCTATTTGCTTTTATACTTGGTTGTCAGATGCTCCTTGTGTTCCCTTCTTCTTCTTGTAGCTGATCTTGAAAAATATTTAAACATGTTAGTTATGTTGAAACACCATAAGTAAGAATAACGTTTCAGATTTTGTTGAAACACCTAAAGGTGTTCATAACTAAACTAAATCTTAAAACAAACGTTAAGACACTAAGAAGCATGATTGATTATTAAAGGTTATATTCAAGAGAGAATAAATCATCAAAGAATCTTCTTACCTATATTACAAAATATTTCTTTGAGGATCGTCATTGTTCAAGTAGCTTATAATAGTTATGAGCTACATTAGATGAGCATTAAAACAAGTTTCCCTAACAATCGGCTTACATATTTATATGTTCATAAAACAACCAAAATATTATAAACTGAAGGTCAAAGAACATTTAGTCTATAAGTCAATAAAATCCATATATGGGTTAATGCAAACATCAAAATGTGATGAAATCTTTATTCAATTATTTTCATCAAAACCAGGTGGATTAATGTACTTACCTTAAAGAGAGTGAGAGCAACTAAAAACAAACTTGTCCTTAAATAGATGACATTCTTCTGACAAGTATATGTTACATAAGTCAAAACATTGTTCACACATACTTTGATATTATAGATCTCAGAGATATTCCTTACACATGTAACAAACAATACTGCTCTACTTTAGAGGATAATAGGATCACATAGATTATTTCCTTATGCTTCGTGAAGTAGAAGCCTTATATAAGTTCAAGTCTATACTCGTTTAGATATTTCTCAAAATTGCAACACACTGGATATGTCTAGATTAATGTGAATCATCTAAAAGAGTATTAAAATATCTTTAAAAGAAACGAAACACTATAATTAAAAAGACATGAGAATTTAAATTAGTTGATTACTCTAAACTTTGTTATATTTAGAGATAACATGATGTAATTTTCGCGATATATTCTTATGTCAGCAGATAAATCTATCTCATGGAGTAGTCAAATAAGTTGATAACAACAACCTAAGTCATGATGACGTACATGTTGATTAATCTCAACACAATTGTAAATAAGTGTTCTTGAAAATTTATCAGTGAACTCATAAGTATGTTAACTCCATATAAATTATATATTGAAGGCTTATTGTGATATAGTATGTTAACTCCATGTAAATAAGTCAAAACATTGTTCACGCATACTTTGATATTATAGATCTCAAAGATATTCCTTACACTCCTTGCTACATGTACTAATATGTTTCCCTGCAATGTTGGGAAAATACGTCAGCGATATGCTGGTGAATCGTTGACTCCAAAAATATTTAAATTACCGTTAAAATACAAATATAGTTTTCTTGACAAGCTCAGCGGAAATATTTCTACTTCTGGTATTTGTACCACTGCCTACACACACAAAAGTGTTCCCCGAGCCACGTAGCCCTTAATGGAGAACTAGTTATGACTGTTAGCCTGCGGCCACGTAGCCTTTGACTATTTACGCTGAACATTTATGTTTGGATCCAAACACATGTGTAATCGGTCTGAGTTGCTTTTATTTTCTACTTTGTATTATAACGTTTTAGAGATCACGTAATCTCATGTAAACGTTGACAGACTCTTTAAGACAAACACCCGTTCATCTTATTGATTATAAATATTGTTTGACTGATTGTAATGGTTAACGTATTCACCTGTACCGTCAGTGTGCATTTGAAACCTTGACTGTGAATGATTAATTGATTGATGATGAACCTAAAATAAAAAAGGTTTATATAAATACCCGAATCGTCTTTTGATCCGGCTACAGACCTTTAGTCTGGTTTTGATAGCTTTAAACCTTGATTGATCATTTGTTTGAATAAATTATTTAGACTTGTAGTCTTTCTTGTTTATTTACCAATCATATGATGAGTTTCTTCTTCACAAAACATCTATAATTTATTTCTTCTTCAAGAACAAACATTAATTGCTAACTTTTTATGTAAAATCTTATGTTTCTTAATCATGATGAAACAATGTTTTAACTACATTTCATGTATATAAAATGTTATGTTTCTTAACCGTGAAGAAACTATATTTTAACTATATCCTCATGAATGAAGAATTATGTGTTTCTCAATTGTAAAGAAACATTACTATATTCGTTTGTATGGTTAAAGCTTAGGTAAATATAATTATGATCAATGTTTGGGCTATACCCCTGACTATGGTCTAAACCATGTATTATAAAATAATGACTTAGGCAGAACTCCAACCTTACAAGGGTATTCGAAATTCGATTACTAAGATTGATAGAGCAGCACTTCTACTCTCTATCGCGTTCTAGAGCTTAAACTATCGGAACCTCAGATCTTGTCACACATTACGATACTCGGCACGTAAAATGAGACTAAGTGTGTGTGAATGAGTGTGTTTTAGGGTGTGAAAAATGAGATGCCATGAACCCCTATTTATAGGCTGAACTTGCAACCCATCGCGATACGCGATGGGTCTTGGTAATCCCGTCGCATATCGTGGCGCCGTATATTATCCGCTGCCATACTACATGCTGACACGTGTCGTGCTGAGTTATCAAGGTCCATGCGTTGGGCTCATCGTGTATCACGATGGCTTCCTGAATTCGAATTTTTCACTTTTGATCATTTGTCTTAGGTAACTTGTCATGTCTGGGTCTTACTATCGCATGCGAAGTGCAAAGTGCACCATCAAAGTGCCACATTGCGCCCATCGCCCAACGCCCGAGCCCGAGCCCGAGCCCGAGCTCGTGCGTGTTGGGTGCTTCGCACCCTCCGCTAGGACCACTGGGTGCATGCTAGGCATAAAAGAATATTACTATGGAATTTTATCTCTTTATAAAGAGCTTCCAAATCTTTCCCACTTTCCATGTGGGATGAGTTTAAACTTCCTTATTTATACTCATGTGGAATGCTTTCACTTTCTTCCATCTTTCCATTTGGGATGGAATTTTCTTATTCCATATCATTAACATAAGATGACTTTATTTATGGAATATTTTTATTTCCTTATAAAAGGATTTTATTTTTCTTTTAAATTTCCTCATTACTTATATTAGAGAATAATTTTGATCCTTCAACTTTACTAAGTTGTCAATATTTGGACCAAAAGTTTGGGGATGTTACATCCTCCGGGGATGTTACATCCTCCCCACCTTGGAATGAATCTCGTCCTCGAGATTCGTTTGTGAGTGATTTCTTACTTCTTGATTTATGATCAGATTCTATCTAATCTATTTCTTGAGTTTAAATAGAGTTGTTCGAATGATTGGAATTCATGATTTGTTGTTAACTCACATCTTTGGATGATGTATTCAGTTAATAGTTCAGAATATCATAAGTAATTGTAAATTGGTAAGCACAGTGGCCAGTTGTGTTTAACTATTTACCTTACCTTGTGTATTCTAAACATTTAATGACGTTAACTAGATTGTATCTTGAATTCAATTTACTGAATCCTTTTAGCCATCTCGATAACTTTCAAGATATCCATTCTTGAATGTGACAATCGTCAATTTCAGGTTAACCCCGTTAACTCAACTCCGTCAATTCAAACTTTAAGATCGTTGAATCTATAACGCACACTTCATTACATTTAAACTAGGGTTTAAATGACGCTTAACACTTACTACATGTGTAGTCTTTCGGGATTTGCACCGAAACGCAAACGAGTTGACGCGAACGATTGATAAATAAACGACAAACGTCAAAACAATAATTATGTGATAATTATGTGTTAGATATATGTGTGTTACTTGATTATGTTATGTGGAATGTTAAACAAGAAACAAGAACCAACTAATTAGGCTAGAGATGTAACATTTGGAAGTTTAGGGACTAGAGTGTAACTTGTATATCTATAAATATAACCTTAACTACAAACCCTAATCTATTTTCTAAACCCACAAGACCCGATCGGCCCCTCCCTTGTTCTCCACGGCTGCCGTCCACAAACACCCTCACACAACCATCAAATTAAGAGATTAATCCAAGAACTAGGTGCTAGGAAGGTATACTTGATCACCTCTTACCTCTTTGTTGTTTAATTTTGATGTTTAATGGGTTGTGTGTAAACCCTAATTCGGCCGATCATATGTATGTGATTAATATGATTATTGTTAGTTGGATAACTAGATTGATGTTGTTGCTTGATTGATTGTTGTCTTTGATTTGAGTTAAAACACAAACCCTAATCTTGTATGTATGGTGAAATTGATATGCATGGATAGTAGTTATAGTGTCTAGAGGGTTGTATGGATGCATGATAGTTCATAGATTGTTATTTTGTTGAGTTTTGATGTGAACAGATTCTGGACAGAATGTATGTACGATGTTTAACTGACTGTAACAAAGTGTGAACGTGAAAATTGATTGAGATTGTGGGTACTGCAGTAAACTAGGTTGAGTCTAGTTTCTATAAAGTATAAATTCGTAATTTTTGGATAAGTGGAAGTATACCTTTATGATTTTACAAAAACGTGATGCAAAGCTGAGCTGTTAGACCTGCTGTTAGGTTAAGTTGTAAATGTTATATCTCATGAACCACGAGGCCAATTGGGTTGGTTCCACTTCTGGAACTTGACTCATTGAGTTAGGAACCAAACCCAAGTGGTCTTGCATTTATTGGATTTTTTGTTTAACGGGAATTGCAAATAACATTCTGTTGCGCATGAATCTGACTGATATGAGTTTGCTGTAATGTTTTGGTCATTATAAGAAAAATATGTGGAATAAAAATAAGATAAAATATGTTCTGGAAACCTAAGATATGTATGCTTCTGTGGTGATTTTTGGTGAATTAATTGAAACGTTATGATCGGTGAACTAGTGCAATCTTTCAAGTAGAAATTATGTCATAACGAAACTAGCTGCTGAGTTGTATAGGAATGCATGAAATATGATAGTTTTTATATAATTGTTGTATTTTGACCAAAATACCCTTGCGGGGAATAGTTGCTAGTTGATTGCCATGAATTGACCAAATTGCCCTTATGGGGAATAATGGTTAGTTAGTCTTTGTTTGTTGACCAAAATGCCCCTACGGGAATAATTGCTAATAAGTATGTTATTAATACGTGACACGAAAGTAATTGCTCACTCATGTATCGTATCACAATTTTACTTGTTTAAGTCACACACGATTCACAAACGAAACACGAAACATGTTACGTGCATAGGTATTATGTGCCGAGTCTAGAGACTCGTTAAACATTCCGATACTTAGAAAATCTCTTTGTTATTTTAGAACGCTAGAGAGTTTTCTACGACGCGCATCACTCGGTGATCTAGATCGGATATTCTTCGCAAACAGTGAGTTCACTTACCCCACTCTTAAACTGTTTTCAAACGTTTTTCACTTGGGGGAGATAACATACTCCGATAAACATATTTTCTGAGATAAACGCATATGAAAGATTTTGTTATAAATTATATATCACTTGTAAAGGCTAAGCGGCATACGTAACATTTGAAGTCCCACACATCGGACCGGTTAATATTTGGAATAGCGAGTCACTTTTGGGTAGTACTACTGGGTTTGACAAACCCCACCCGACGCTAAGCTCAACTGGAGGTTGAGTGGGTGTAAATTTTGGCTAACACTTACCATGGTCTGGAGGACCTGGTGACGGGCACTTGATAAACAGTCAGCTTCGGTCGCGAACCACTTAGCGATACTTGTTGTATAGATTAGCTACCTATCGATATATAATTTGACATAACACTATCTGGTAATGCAAAACACTTAAACGCTGTAACGTGGTTACACACTTAAACGCTGTAACGTGGTTACACACTTAAACGCTGTAACATGGTTACACACTCAAACGCTGTAACGTGGTTACACACTCAAACGTCGTAACGGGGTTACGCAACATTTAAACGTCGTAACGAGGTTACGCAAAACGCTAAACGATTTATCTTATTTAACTTGTGAACTCACCAACCTTGTGTTGACACTTTTAGTATGTTATTCTCAGGTAGCCGAGGCGGGCGCGGTTTAGGAGCATGCATTAATTGAAACCATCTTTATTCTGCAAACTTAATTTTTAACAGTTACATTTGGTTTTAAGTCGTCCTGCGTGACGCAACTTTTGAATTAAGGTTTTACGCTTCCGCACTTACTTTCATTTAAACGTTTTTCTTTGGTTTGATTATAACTAATGATTCCGATCCTGCCAGTTCACACCCTCTGACGGTAAAACTCCGTTAGTGGATTTTGAGGGTGTGACAGATTGGTATCAGAGCCATTGGTTATAGCGAACTAGAAACTGCATGCATACTAGACCATAACCGCGAAGACCCATTAGTTATAATGATACGCACTGCATAGGTTTGTGTAGTCTTGAAATCTTATTT
This sequence comes from Bidens hawaiensis, assembly GCF_021521415.1. Classification (NCBI taxonomy): domain Eukaryota; kingdom Viridiplantae; phylum Streptophyta; class Magnoliopsida; order Asterales; family Asteraceae; genus Bidens; species Bidens hawaiensis. The sequence continues at coordinate 190,878 of NW_027491371.1, read as the reverse complement.
CCTTATCTCCTTCACTCATACGCGCGCATATACCCGGCTTACCTGTAGGAATGTCGACGCCACCCTCATCATCATCCGATTCGATGACGCATGCTCACGGGAAGGAACCGCAGTTACCTACTGCCTCGCCACCCCGTGTAGTCCCGGAACTCGAAGCTCCTGCACCAAAGAGGTACCGCCTATCCGGAGGCTTGTATGACAACAACGTTAGCTGGGAATGGTACCCCAACATGATCAGACGTATGGTCTACCGTGAACAAGTTCCCCCATTGCCTCACCCGAACCACCCTGCTTACCCTAACACTCTACCACCTATAACCGAACCTGTAGAGCGAGTTCTCGCAGCTGTCGTTTCTTGTTTGGAGCGTGATGTGGGTTACATGCGCTACACTAGAGAAAATGTTGCCAGACTGTTTAAAGATAGAACCGAGACTCAGGAGGAGATTGCCCGCATGGCAGCGGCAATGAAAGAAATGCAAGAGACTAGTGAGCAACAAACCAAGGTTATGATGAAGATGCAAGCCGAGATGATAGACTTGCAAGAGCAACTCCAGGTAGCAAGGACCCGAACCGAGATAGCTTGAGAGCGTTGCGATGTCTTACAAATGCAACTTACTCAGAACGCAGCCGAACCTGAAGAAGATCCCGAAGAGGAGCCTGAGGAGGATCCCGAGGAAGATCCCGAGGAGGAACCCGAAGGAGAACCGGAGGAAGAACCGGCTGAGCCAGAGGCACACTCAGAGGTGTCCCCAGACGATGTGCAGATGTGCAAATTCTTGGATTGGAACTGGCTAACGCGATGAACTGGGAGGAGTTCAAAAACATGATGCGAGAGGAGTACTGTCCGAGGGAAGAAATTTCGAAGTTAGAGTCGGAGTTTTGGTCGTTGAAAATGGTGGGTTCAGAGATTGAAAGCTACACTACTCGTTCGCACGAGTTGGCAGTGATGTGTCCGCGGATGGTGGATCCGCCGAGCAAGAGAATAGAAATGTACATTGATGGTTTAGCACCGCAAATTCAGGGCATGGTGACGTCTTCCCGACCAGCCACGATCCAACAAGCGATCCGTTTAGCTCACAAACTGACGGATCAGGCTGTGACCCAAGGTGCGTTACCACCTAGGGGTTCGACCACTAAAGCCCGTGACAACCCGAGTAATGACCACGTCAGCAACAGTAACAGCAACAGCAACCCGAACAGCGGGAAGAGAAAGTTTGACAACACCAGATCTTCATCCTCGAACCTCCCACCGCAACACCACTACCGTAAGCCCGAATTTACTCGGAGCTTTAACACTCAGAATCACAACAACAACACCAACCACAACGGTAGCGGGCAGGTTTCGAGCGGATATGCTGGGAAATATCCAAAGTGTAACAGGTGCAACTTTCATCATGTTGGCCAGTGTGACCGTGTCAAGTGTCAAAGATGCGGAAAGATAGGTCACCAAGCGAAAGAATGTAGAGGATACCTTGCGGCAAAGGGTGCTCCTAAGCCACCGATGACAACTAAGGGATGCTTTGAATGTGGGCAGGAAGGTCATTTCCGGAAGGATTGCCCCAAGCTGAAACAGAATGACAATAACGGGGGTAATGGAAGTGGCAGTAATGGTGGAGGCAATGGCAAAGGAAGAGCGTTTGTGATTGGATCGGGTCAAGCCCGCAATGATCCGCATGTGGTGTCTGGTAAGTTCCCTGTAAACGATTGTTTTGCTTCTGTTTTGTTTGACACTGGAGCTGATAGGAGTTTTGTGTCGAAAGCCTTTAGCCAACTTTTAGACCTTACTCCAACCCCGTTAGACGCTAAGTCTCCTGTCGAATTAGCTAACGGTAAAACTGTAGTAACAACTCATATACTTGCGGGATGTAAGTTGAAACTGTCAGGTCATGTCTTTGATATCGACCTTATTCCTTTTACGCTTAGTAGTTTCGATGTCGTTGTCGGCATGGACTGGTTATCCGAGAACCGAGCGGAGATTATATGCCATGATAAGATAGTCCATATTACCACCCCTTCTGGCGAGATCATTTCGGTCCGAGGCGAGAGAAGCGGCATGACCACCAGCGTCATTACCCTTTTGAAGGCACAGAAGTATCTACGAAAGGGTCATCCGGCAATTTTGGCGCAGATTGTTGAGAAACCCGCGGAGGAGAAACGAATTGAAGACATACCGGTTGTGCGAGACTTTCCGGAAGTTTTCCCAGAGGAATTGCCCGGACTCCCTCCTATTCGTCAAGTCGAATTCCAAATCGAGTTGACACCCGGTGCAGCACCCATAGCACGAGCCCCGTATCGGCTCGCACCGGCGGAACTTCAGGAGTTGTCCACTCAGTTGCAAGATTTGTTGGATAAGGGTTTTATCCGACCTAGCTCATCGCCATGGGGAGCCCCTGTCTTGTTTGTCCGAAAGAAAGACGGGACTTTCCGAATGTGCATCGACTACCGGGAGTTGAACAAGGTGACGGTCAAGAACCGTTATCCTTTACCCCGAATTGATGATTTGTTTGACCAGCTTCAGGGATCGAGTTACTACTCGAAGATCGATCTACGATCCGGTTACCACCAGCTAAGAGTGCGCGAAGAAGATATTTCAAAGACGGCTTTCAGAACACGGTATGGTCACTACGAGTTTTCAGTTATGCCTTTTGGCCTGACCAACGCACCAGCCGTATTTATGGATCTCATGAATCGAGTATGCAAGGCGTACCTCGACAAGTTTGTGATTGTTTTCATTGATGATATTCTCGTCTACTCCAAGAACGAGACTGACCACGAAGAGCACTTAAGGATAATTCTGGAACTACTGAAGAAGGAACAACTGTATGCTAAACTCTCGAAATGTGAATTTTGGCTTCGCGAGGTTCACTTTTTAGGACATGTGATCAACGAGAATGGTATCCATGTCGATCCCGGTAAGGTAGAGGCCATCAAGAACTGGGAAGCACCTAAGACTCCGACTGAGGTGCGACAATTCCTAGGACTGGCCGGCTACTACCGGCGTTTCATCGAGGGATTTTCAAAGATTGCTCAACCCCTCACCGCTTTGACTCACAAGGGCACTAAGTACAACTGGGGTGACGCGCAAGAATCCGCTTTTCAACTGTTGAAAACCAAGCTTTGTAGCGCCCCTATTTTAGCCCTCCCCGAGGGAACGGAAAATTTTGAGGTACACTGTGACGCATCTATACAAGGTCTCGGTTGTGTGCTGATGCAACTCGAGAAGGTTATAGCCTACGCCTCTAGACAACTACGGGTTCACGAGAAGAACTACACGACCCATGATTTGGAACTCAGAGCTGTGGTGTTTGCTCTTAAGATATGGAGGCATTACTTGTACGGTACCAAGTTTACCATTTACACCGACCACAAGAGTCTCCAACATATCTACGATCAGAAGGAGCTGAACATGCGACAGCGTCGTTGGGTCGAGCTGCTTAAAGATTACGATTGTGCCATCAAGTACCACCCTGGCAAGGCCAATGTGGTGGCCGACGCCCTCAGCAGAAAGAAACAGATAAACCCAGACGGGTGAGAGCATTGCAACTTACGATTCATGCCAGCTTACCCGATCAGATTCGCGATGCGCAACTGGAAGCGTTGAAAGATGATAATCTTCCATCGGAACTCATGCGGGGCATGAGCAAGCAACTTGAAACCAGATCGGACGGGGTCCGATATTTTGAGAACCGGATTTGGGTTCCACGATACGGAGAATTGATAACTCTAGTGATGGACGAAGCTCACAAGTCCCGATATTCTATCCACCCTGACTCAGATAAAATGTATCATGATTTAAAGGAACTTTACTGGTGGCCGAACATGAAAGCCGACATTGCCACCTACGTGAGCAAATGCTTGACTTGTGCCAGAGTCAAGATAGAATACCAGAAACCATCTGGTCTACTGCAACAACCGGAACTCCCAATGTGGAAATGGGAACACATCTCAATGGACTTTATTACGGGTTTGCCTAAAACACCGACGGGATGCGATACCATCTGGGTGATCGTTGACCGGTTGACTAAATCGGCGCACTTCCTAGCGATTAAGGAAACAGACAAATGGAAAGACTGACTCGTGTCTACATGAAGGAAGTAGTGTCGAGACACGGAGTGCCTGTCTCGATCATTTCCGATCGAGATTCTCGTTTTACCTCACACTTTTGGAAGTCGCTGCAAAGCGCACTGGGCACACGTCTCGATATGAGTACCGCATACCATCCTCAGACGGATGGGCAAAGTGAACGGACTATTCAGACCCTGGAGGATATGTTGCGTGCATGCGTCTTAGATTTCGGAAAAAGTTGGGAACCCCACTTACCCTTGGTAGAGTTTTCGTATAATAACAGCTACCACGCAAGTATTAAGGTAGCGCCGTTTGAAGCGCTGTACGGACGGAAGTGTCGATCACCACTCTGCTGGGCAGAGGTGGGTGATAGCCAAATCACTGGTCCGGAACTGGTATTCGAAACCTCGGAAAAGATTGTTCAAATCCGAAATCGCATGGCAGCAGCACGAGATCGCCAAAAGAGTTACGCCGACAAGCGCCGAAAACCTCTCGAATTTCAAGTAAACGATCGAGTGTTACTCAAAGTCTCACCCTGGAAAGGTGTGGTTCGCTTTGGTAAGCGAAACAAACTCAACCCACGATATGTTGGTCCGTACCGGATAACTGAGCGCATTGGTCCGGTGGCGTACCGACTGGACCTACCAACAGAACTCAGTGGCGTACACGATGTATTCCACGTATCAAATTTGAAGAAATGCCTATCTGATGAAACCCAAGTAGTCCCGTTGGAGGAACTACAAGTTGATGAACAGTTACGGTTCATTGAGGAACCAGTCGAGGTTTTGGATTGGGAAACCCAAAACGCTCAAACGCAGCAAAATTCTAATCGTTAAGGTTCGTTGGAACTCGAGACGTGGACCGGAGTTCACGTGGGAACGCGAGGATCACATGATGAAAAAGTATCCTCACCTTTTTGAAGGGCTAACCAAACACCGAAAACCGCGAAACCCGGCAAACCGTCAAACATCACCGGAGGTATGAACTAAATTTCGGGACGAAATTTCTTTCTACTAGGGGATGATATGACAAACTGAAAATTTTTCTTACTTTTTCAGGCTCTCATCACGACTTGACTCAAATTTTCGGGACGAAAATTCTTTAACATGGGAATGATGTGACAATCGTCAATTTCAGGTTAACCCCGTTAACTCAACTCCGTCAATTCAAACTTTAAGATCGTTGAATCTATAACGCACACTTCATTACATTTAAACTAGGGTTTAAATGACGCTTAACACTTACTACATGTGTAGTCTTTCGGGATTTGCACCGAAACGCAAACGAGTTGACGCGAACGATTGATAAATAAACGACAAACGTCAAAACAATAATTATGTGATAATTATGTGTTAGATATATGTGTGTTACTTGATTATGTTATGTGGAATGTTAAACAAGAAACAAGAACCAACTAATTAGGCTAGAGATGTAACATTTGGAAGTTTAGGGACTAGAGTGTAACTTGTATATCTATAAATATAACCTTAACTACAAACCCTAATCTATTTTCTAAACCCATAAGACCCGATCGGCCCCTCCCTTGTTCTCCACGGCTGCCGTCCACAAACACCCTCACACAACCATCAAATCAAGAGATTAATCCAAGAACTAGGTGCTAGGAAGGTATACTTGATCACCTCTTACCTCTTTGTTGTTTAATTTTGATGTTTAATGGGTTGTGTGTAAACCCTAATTCGGCCGATCATATGTATGTGATTAATATGATTATTGTTAGTTGGATAACTAGATTGATGTTGTTGCTTGATTGATTGTTGTCTTTGATTTGAGTTAAAACACAAACCCTAATCTTGTATGTATGGTGAAATTGATATGCATGGATAGTAGTTATAGTGTCTAGAGGGTTGTATGGATGCATGATAGTTCATAGATTGTTATTTTGTTGAGTTTTGATGTGAACAGATTCTGGACAGAATGTATGTACGATGTTTAACTGACTGTAACAAAGTGTGAACGTGAAAATTGATTGAGATTGTGGGTACTGCAGTAAACTAGGTTGAGTCTAGTTTCTATAAAGTATAAATTCGTAATTTTTGGATAAGTGGAAGTATACTTTTATGATTTTACAAAAACGTGATGCAAAGCTGAGCTGTTAGACCTGCTGTTAGGTTAAGTTGTAAATGTTATATCTCATGAACCACGAGGCCAATTGGGTTGGTTCCACTTCTGGAACTTGACTCATTGAGTTAGGAACCAAACCCAAGTGGTCTTGCATTTATTGGATTTTTTGTTTAACGGGAATTGCAAATAACATTCTGTTGCGCATGAATCTGACTGATATGAGTTTGCTGTAATGTTTTGGTCATTATAAGAAAAATATGTGGAATAAAAATAAGATAAAATATGTTCTGGAAACCTAAGATATGTATGCTTCTGTGGTGATTTTTGGTGAATTAATTGAAACGTTATGATCGGTGAACTAGTGCAATCTTTCAAGTAGAAATTATGTCATAACGAAACTAGCTGCTGAGTTGTATAGGAATGCATGAAATATGATAGTTTTTATATAATTGTTGTATTTTGACCAAAATACCCTTGCGGGGAATAGTTGCTAGTTGATTGCCATGAATTGACCAAATTGCCCTTATGGGGAATAATGGTTAGTTAGTCTTTGTTTGTTGACCAAAATGCCCCTACGGGAATAATTGCTAATAAGTATGTTATTAATACGTGACACGAAAGTAATTGCTCACTCATGTATCGTATCACAATTTTACTTGTTTAAGTCACACACGATTCACAAACGAAACACGAAACATGTTACGTGCATAGGTATTATGTGCCGAGTCTAGAGACTCGTTAAACATTCCGATACTTAGAAAATCTCTTTGTTATTTTAGAACGCTAGAGAGTTTTCTACGACGCGCATCACTCGGTGATCTAGATCGGATATTCTTCGCAAACAGTGAGTTCACTTACCCCACTCTTAAACTGTTTTCAAACGTTTTTCACTTGGGGGAGATAACATACTCCGATAAACATATTTTCTGAGATAAACGCATATGAAAGATTTTGTTATAAATTATATATCACTTGTAAAGGCTAAGCGGCATACGTAACATTTGAAGTCCCACACATCGGACCGGTTAATATTTGGAATAGCGAGTCACTTTTGGGTAGTACTACTGGGTTTGACAAACCCCACCCGACGCTAAGCTCAACTGGAGGTTGAGTGGGTGTAAATTTTGGCTAACACTTACCATGGTCTGGAGGACCTGGTGACGGGCACTTGATAAACAGTCAGCTTCGGTCGCGAACCACTTAGCGATACTTGTTGTATAGATTAGCTACCTATCGATATATAATTTGACATAACACTATCTGGTAATGCAAAACACTTAAACGCTGTAACGTGGTTACACACTTAAACGCTGTAACGTGGTTACACACTTAAACGCTGTAACATGGTTACACACTCAAACGCTGTAACGTGGTTACACACTCAAACGTCGTAACGGGGTTACGCAACATTTAAACGTCGTAACGAGGTTACGCAAAACGCTAAACGATTTATCTTATTTAACTTGTGAACTCACCAACCTTGTGTTGACACTTTTAGTATGTTATTCTCAGGTAGCCGAGGCGGGCGCGGTTTAGGAGCATGCATTAATTGAAACCATCTTTATTCTGCAAACTTAATTTTTAACAGTTACATTTGGTTTTAAGTCGTCCTGCGTGACGCAACTTTTGAATTAAGGTTTTACGCTTCCGCACTTACTTTCATTTAAACGTTTTTCTTTGGTTTGATTATAACTAATGATTCCGATCCTGCCAGTTCACACCCTCTGACGGTAAAACTCCGTTAGTGGATTTTGAGGGTGTGACATTGAATTATGTAATACTTTATTTCATGATCTTGACGGGATCCTTCCGTTTATCAAATATACCTTCGAACTTTCAAAGTTTGCATGTTCTTATGTCTTAGTTTAATTCATTTTCTTTATTTCACCTTTCTATACATGATGATTAAATAACAAAGTTTCTTGTATTTCAAAAACTTTCAAAATTTAACTATCTATTTTCCTTCGCATATAAGCATTATTGTGTAAAGACAGTATATGTATGCTAATATCTTTCTTTATATACATTAGGGATTTGAATACCCTTTTTCTATCACAAAAATTCTCGTTTAAACACGAGTTTACAAATCGTTACAAGAGTTGACTATCTATTTCTTATCCTCTTGTTTGCTTTTATACTTGGTTGTCAGATGCTCCTTGTGTTCCCTTCTTCTTCTTGTTGCTGATCTTTTTATTGCTTATTGTGTTTTTGTACATTCACTTCTAAATTGTCCTTTTTCCCCACATTTGAAGCATGCAACTGCTTTCCTTCTACAGTTCTCTTCAGAATGACCAATTTTGTTACAGAATGTACATGTGACTGTTGTATTGTTCTTGTTTTGTTTTTGACATTTTTCAAGATTGTAATCAGTATAGCAATAGTAGTTTTGTACATTCTTGCTACTACAAAATCAATAAAAGATATGTTTTACTTTCTTCGAAATACTAAACTTATCATTAAATTATGTCAAGGAATAAACTCTTAAAGTAACTCTCCTAGCAAGTCTTGAAGAAAGAGAATATCAGCATAAGGAAAAGTCCTGGCAGACAAAAGCCCAAGAATAAGTAACTCCAAGTCAATGCCAAAGAAATATTTAGCAAAAGAGACATAAATAAACCTAGAAATAGAATTAGAGAAATTCTCATGGGTTGTCTGTACACAAGGTTTGTACCAGTCATTTCAAGAGCATGCTATAAAGGACAAAGTAGTTATATCTCTATAGAACCTTATCAAGCATCATTAAGATATCCGGAAAATGCTATGGTAATTATTAGATATTATCTTATACAAGATACAAAATATATGGATTGTGCCTAGCACAAGAGAAATAATCTCAAGGAAAAGTTAGTTGAGGTCCGAGATCAAGAAGAAGCAAAGTTAGAAAGAAATTCCTTTAAGAATACGACAAATTTATTAAACGTTTCATAATCAAGAGATTTCTTGTACTTGTGCATAAAGTTCACATGTCATATAGTTTATCATCAGTATATAAGTTTCTTTCATACTGATGTAATTCCATTTATAGAATGTCAAACCTAAACATTCAAGCAAATAATTTTCGCCCTATTGCCGAGGACACGAATTCAGATTCATTTGACACTAAGACTCCACCAGTTTCAATAAGTGCAAATCAGAATATGCAAGGAACAGGATCAAGTAGATCAAAGAAACCAATGTTTTCAAAAGGAAAAAGAGTAATGACTAATCCAGAAGACAGTAATCAGGAACCACAATATTTCAGTTATCCAGCATTTCAAAATCCTTACTTTGCTCACACTCAAGGAAAATGCTTGAATACGGATCAGAATTCCTTAGAAGAAATGTATGATATCGAAGATAATTCATTTCATTACGAAATCAATGTTACTAAAATAGCAGAAGCAATGCTTAAGAAAGAAATGGAAAATGAGGAATGTTAATCCAATAACTATAACACTAACAGATCTCAGATCTGTGGATAATCGATTAATACGTTTATATAGATCTAGCTCATAATTACTATAGATTTAGTGTTGTATGTGTTTATACATTATCAGTATATGTATACTAGTAATTCGTATAATATTAGTTTGAAGATTGAGAGAACGATTGAACAGAGATTCGATAATTAACTCTCAAAACTTAAATTAACAGTGAACAGTGTTCAAAATATATAGAAGGAGGTCTGGTTCGCTAACATCCCTAGTGAACCAGACACTGTTTCGTTACATACATTAATTTAAACGAAACACCCCCTGATTCGTTAACATCCCTAAACGAATCAGGAGGGAATACACTTAATGTATTAGTTCGCTAACATCCCCTAGCGAACTAGACTTTAAACCTATTGAAATAGATAATAATTTAACTAATTATTACATTAAATAATAAACAAAACGTTAACGATAATTACAAAGACTCAAGACGCAAAACCGTGCACTAACAGACACCCCCCATCGTCTTGAGCTCTTTGTCTTTAAATTATTTGAAGCGCTTGGACTGCCAGTCTCTGCAACTATGAATTCCATGCTCATGGCACACACGAACAACTCGTTGGAACTTCATAGCCAGGTCATAGTCTTCTTTGCGCTCGAAAAAAATTTGCTTTCTGTGGAGCACGTCATTGTCTGTCTCTGATAAATTAACCAACCACACCGGGTCGATTATCATGATGAGCTCAGTCTTCAGTCCTCTGCCAAGAACAATGACGGCCTCGCCAGTACTATTGTCATAGTACCAGCGGTTGAATGAGAGATGCAACTGTTGGGGCATCGTCTTCACAGGAACCTGTTTCATCATCTTTGGCGGCTTTACCTTCAGGATAAGTTTCCTCCAGCCAGTCCTCGGATCAATCTCGTCAATAAGCTTACGCCTTGGGACTTGGGGCTTGAAGAACTTGAAGCCGTGATTGACCTCGAACAGTAAGTGTTGGTGAAACCACTCAACTATTCGGTAACCCCCACGATTGATAAATGGATGTCTCGCGAGGTTACGAACATCCCACCGCGGCAAAGTAAGAACATCCATTATCGTCTCGTAATACTGAATCCCATTCTCCCATTTGATTATACATACTTTAAGCTCAAAATCAATCAACCAGGAGACAATGTCACCATGTACCTTGGAAATAGTCTTGAAGGAGGTCACTTGATTTGCTTTGACCCATGCAGCAACAATGTCTTTCCGTTCTCGATCAACATATCGATACGCACTAATAATTTTATCCACTTTTTTATGTTTAAACCATTGTGCAATATCATCATCCGTTATCACTTCAAGTGAGTGAACTGTCCGCTTACACTTCAAGATATTTTTCAACTCATCCTCAGTTTCTTTAAACGTCTGCTTATCGAATACTGGAGAACCTTGATCAACATTAGTGTGTTGAAACAAGTCAGGGTACTCCTCAGCAGTGACGTCTTCCATCTCAATATCCTCGTCTTCATAAATAAAGTCCGTATTCATCTGAATTGACGGATCATCTTCTAAACCTTCCTCATTCACCACTTCAACATCAGGTTTAGTTTCTAACACAGTTAATTGTTCATCATTCAGCCCAAGCAGTATGGAAATCTACTCCCGTGTTAGAAATCTATCCACAAACTCACCAATCTCTATCTCATCCTTGTTCACCACACTTTTAACTACCCCTGATCCATCCACAAAAATCACCGTATTAGCCGCCATGATCTCAATTGGCTTGGCGGTAGTTGGATCTTGATAAATAATAATCTGTTTATCCGAGTCTTCACCGCCACTAGTACCAGCACCGGAAGATGAGCCATATGATTGTTTAGGCTCACCTCCTGCACCAGACTTGTCAGGGTCTTTATCATCATCTTTGATTTTCTTCGGGGCATCTTCTTTGCATGTCAGTTGAAGGATTAACTCCTCTTGTTCCTTTAATTTCACCCCCTGACACTCAACAATCGTACGCAACGACTTAGTCTCCTTCTGACAAAATGAGATATAACTCATCATCTGTCTTTGATTATCCATGAGTCGTTCTTGATTTTGACAGTCAGCTGCCATTTGGTTTTCATAAAGATGTAGAAGATTCAGCAGCATCTCCGTCTAATGGTTTGATGGCAAGTTGTATAATGAGGGGTGAACAGGTTGAATCGGTCCCTGAGGTCGAGTGATTCTTATAAACGAGACATCACTGGGAGGTGGTGGAGTAGGAGGACGAGGAGGAGGAGGCCTCATCAATGGTGTTGAAGGAACGGTGGATAATGTAGCAGGAGGCCTTGGTATCTCAGATAATGTCATTTGAGGGATTAAACCAAGCCTTTCATGTGACACCAACGTTGTCGTCAATGTAAGCATGGGAGTGCTAGTAGTAGGAGGCACTACCGAGCGTTGGGGCGTTGATTGACGTGGTGGTGGAATCCCAATAACTACCCCAGCCCCCTCTGAAACACGTCTCTTAATCGATGGCTCACTAGTTTCCACCGCTTTCCCTTTCCGTTTCCTTTCTTGTTGAGCTGCAATGGTGGCAGCTAAAGCAGCATTGACTGCCTCTTGTTGCTCTTGAAACGCAGCATTACCAGCTCCACCATCACCATCATTACCATCATCATTTCCACCATCATCTCCACCATCATCGTTCCCACCTTCTCCCCCTTCACGCTCGGAATCCGAATCATCGTGGATCCAACACTCATTAGGAGGACATACATAGTTTGGATTGATTATATGTCCAATCATCCGTTTATCTTGTGGCTTCTCCTTTCTATAAGTTAACATTCGATGCACAGTTTCAGCTGTCATGTGTTCCATATGAAGTACATCGTTCACCAACGTCTGATCAATAGCCAAATTCGGAATTAAATCTTGAATAATCAGCTGATGAAAGCGAGGATACATCAAGAACTTCTTTGACTGAATTGTTTGTTGAACTTGTTCCTTCAAATGGTCGAAGACTAACTCTGAGTAATTAAACGGCTTGTTCAGAATCAAAGCAACAAATGCTGACTGCAAATTAAGTCTACATTCGTCAAACCCACCACGACGCCCACTCATACAATGAAGTAGAACATGTAGAAGATACTTGTATGGTGGACATAACCCGTTCTTGTTCAACATCGATTTATGAATGTCGCCACCATACCGCAAGCGTGTGAATAAACCTTTAACCAGCGTCCTGTAGAATTCACTCGGGTTGTTATCATTATCACCAAATTGAAATATGCGGCGAATAACCTCAACATCAATCGTAATCGGGGTTTGATTGATTGTAGATCGAATGTATTTATCATCCTCAACATATTCAGCTGTGTTCCAAAATTGCCTAATAATACTCAGATACACTTTAGGTCTAGCAGTTATAGCATAGTGTATCACCGAGCGTCGTAAGAAGGCTAATATATCCCCAAACACATCCACATTTGTCACATCTTGATTCACGTAAGCACAGATATTATGTTTCTTGTCAAAGGGTAGCAAAATAACATCGTCTTGTTGTTCTTGTTGTGGTGGTTGATCTTGTGGAGGTTGTTCTGGTGGTGGTTGCTCATGTTGTCCTTGATCAGCCATTTGAATTGTATAAATATACTTGATTATGAGAAATGTGAAGATATAATCTATATTAATCATCAAAATATGTTTAATTATTTATAATTGGTGTATTCATTGTCATAAGATATGTATATTTAATTTATTTTACGCGTTTAGTCGATTGAAATACTTTATATAATTTAAAAGTGAATTTTAAATTTAATTAAATAATTAAAATGTCATTCGTTAAGTATCACTCTGATTCGTTACTATTCAGTAACGGATCTAGCGATTCGCTATCAGGTAAATAAGCTAACGAAGTAGTCTTAGCGAATTACTTTTCAAAATGACGAACTAAGGATCTAGTTCGTTATGATTTTAACGAATCCACATCTGATTCGTGAATTAAATTATTCGCTGAGCTAGTTCGTGTAATTCCTTAACAAATTGGACACGAAGCAGTTCCAATTCGCTAAGGATAACGAATGGTCAATTAGACTTAATCTTTGACCTGCAATGTCAAAGTCAAAATTAAGATGAACGTCGATAGTCAACACTATGAACCCAGAATCAATTAGTCCATAACTATCGTTGAATCATCAGAATAATGAGCGTATTGAACTCGGAAACACACTCATAAGCTGATGGTGATGAGATTGAGGCTCAAAAACCCATATATACTGAGGTTAAACGAAGCAAACAGAACCACAGAAACCATGAAAACATAATCAACCCGGCAAACTATAATCAACGTCGATTACAGTCCACAAGGGTATCGGAAATGCATTCCGATTTCATTGAAACATAAATAATCAAGTTCATCAACACAAATCATAAAGAAAATGGGTTTATAAACTCGGAAAACCCTTAGACCACAAAAATCCATAATTAGACTATCAAAGCTCAGTCATTTTTGACGAAAATCATATCGCCATGATCATCTATACCTTAGACACACAGAGATATCCTTGAAATGTAGAAAAGTGAAAGTCGAAATTTCAGAAAAAATTTGAATAGGGTGACTTTGGTGTGAAGGAAGAAGACGAACAGTGAAGGACTGTTCGTGTTTCTTGTCTTATATAGGCTCACACGCTACCCGAGGTACACAGTGTACGAATTACCCAATTCGTTTGAATTATAAATAACGAATTAGATGATTCGCTATGACAGTTCATTACATTATTGTAGCGAATGAGACATAATTTGTGTCTGCGATTCGTTAAATATGTATAACGAAGAAGGATGATTCGTTACAGAGTGCGGAAGCGAATTAGGTGAGCGAACTAGAAACTAGTTCGCTAAAGAATCACCTAGTTCGTTATCCATAAATAACGAAGTAACTTTCAACGAATTTAAAATCTTTATTTAATTTTAAATTAAATTAAATGAATTAAATAATAAATTAAATCAAATAGATTTCAATAATTTTTTTTTAACTTAAATTAATTTCCGAGAACCATTTTATCCCGATAACAAAAATACTTAAAAAATGTTTCATTTTTACGAAACATAACTTAAAACCATTAAATAATATGTAAAATGAAAATGAAGAAAATATTTTTGGTATTTCGTAAAAAATTAAAGAATGTATTTACCAAAGAATATCCGAACATTAAAAATAGACAATCTTTTTTTGTGTTTTTCAATGATTTATCAAAAACAAAACACATTTTTGTATTTTTGATGAGTTTGAGCAGAGAATCATATTGACCAAAATTCACTTCCATCAAAGTTTTATATTTCAGCGATATTATGACTGGCGTTAAGTCGATCATTGATATTGTTGTCCACTTAAATCTTATAACATACCTTCGAGCATTTTTGTGATATGATTTATGGTTCAATTAGCGCACAGAATATCAGAAACTATCAGCCCCTAATCTCGGTTCAAGCTTAATTTGATTTTTGCCAAATCACCCCAACTTGACTTAAACCATTATAACGTTGATCAAAATTTGAAATTTTTGAATATTTGAGAAATGCATCAAGTTTCCTTTACTGTGAGTGAATATGCACGAGTCCATCTATCGGCTTACATACATTGTATCCCCTGGGGTCCGTTTCTTATTGGTATTGAGATGCACGCAAGGGAGGAACAATTGTATGACTAACAGCGGATTTTGATCAAGTCAGTAATTTAGATTGTACAAAGTACAGCGGTGATCAAGTTTAATGACTTTGGGTTTGCTCTAGAAAGCGAGTGAAATATTCATGCTTATGAATACCCAGATGATTAAGCCGCATAAAGACTCACAGTGTCCAGAATCCTAACGCTTGTTATTTGCTTTATTATATTTTTGGGTGATCAACAATTATAAGGCTTGAGTATGACCAGTTATTACATTTCTGCCATCTTTACCGAGACTTTTGCTAGAGACTAACACCTCTTTCAATTTGGCTTTTCTTTCAGTTTATATCACTTACTTTACTCTAGCAGCTTGTTTAAGACCTATCAATGCACCAATGATTAAGCACACAGTCTTTTAAGCTTATTTCTTTCTGGATTTGGGGTCAAATAATCAATGTACTATCATTTTCTCTTCTTGCTTCAAAAACTCAAAATTTTGAGGAGCATGAAATAAAATGATTTAAATTGCCCCAGTTAATTTAAGTTCATAAATTAATGGCTATCCTATTCATCTACAAGTAGCGAACGGGACCAAAACATACAAGCACGCTTCACAAACTTAAATAACTGACTAAATTCTCAGCTAAAAGTAAAGTAGAATGCTTAAAGAACGCCCAAGTACTATCCATTCGTCAGGTAAATGGCAAACCCGAAGATTTACAAGAAATTATCAGGACCAAACATATACAAGTATATGTCCTTCAAAATAGAAGCAAATGACATAATTTTCAGCGATCATAAGCAAAATTCTTTTTGGTTTTTCTCTTTACAAACTAAAAAAAAAACACAATCTTTTTGTCTTTTCGGAATTTTCTTAATAAAAACAAAATTCACATTCTTTTTGACTTTTTCAGAATTTTTTCTATACAAACATAAATCACAATCTTTTTGAAATTTTCTAATTTTAAAATGTTTTTGGTTTTTCAGATTTTTTTAAAATAAAACAAGAAATAACACAATATTTTTGATTTTTTTTTAAGTTTTCTAATGTTTTTGGGTTTTATCTATACAAACTCAAAACACAATATTTTTGTATTTTCTAGAATTCACCCCCTAAAACCTAAAAACATGATCGAATTTAAACAATAAAAACTAAAAATAAAGATAATTATCCTAATTTAAGGATCTCAGCAAGGGTCTTCAATCCATTTAAACCAAGCAAAAAAGTTGAAACGTGTTTTATCAAACGCTTTGGTAAATAGATCGGCTTTTTGAAAATCAGTGTGCACTTTCTCAAGATCAATTAATTTCTTTTCATAACAATCACGTATAAAATGATATCGAATTTCGATATGTTTCGTTTTAGAATGTTGTACGGGATTCTTGGTGATACTAATAGCAGCAGAATTATCAATCAATATGGGAGTAGTAAGAAACTTCAAACCATAGTCGCGAAGATGTTGTTGTATCCACAAAACCTGGGAACAGCAACTCGAGGCTGCAACATACTCAGCTTCGGCGGTTGAAGTGGAGACTGTTGTCTGCTTCTTACACTGCCAGGAAACAAGCCGGCTGCCTAAGAATTGACATCCCGCTGTAGTAGACTTGAAATTGATCTTGCATCCTCCATAATCTGAGTCTGAATAAGCGGTAAGATCGAAAGTATCATCTTTGGGGTACCATAACCCGATGTCAGGATTTCCCCGTAGATATTGCAGAATACGCTTGACCACTGCCAGGTGAGTTACTCGGGGACAAGCTTGGTACCTAGCACATAAACAAACAACAAACATTATGTCGGGTCGAGAAGCAGTTAAATACATTAAAGAACCAATCATGGCACGATAGAGGGTTGGATCAACGGTATCCTCCAATTCATCCGGTGATAAATTGTGACCCACGGGAAGAGGAGTAGAAGGGATTTTTCCGGCAGTAATCTTGAATCGGCTCAAGACGTCGTTCACATATTTTGTCTGATGAATGAAGATTCCCTTCGCAGACTGATGAACCTACAACCCTAAAAAGAAATTCATCTCTCCCATTGAACTCATCTCGAACTTGGTTTGCATAGATTTCTCGAACTCCTTACACAATGTATCGTTTGTAGACCCAAAGATTATGTCATCAACATAGATCTGAACGAGTAGAAGATCATCACCAATATTTTTATAAAATAAAGTGCAGTCAACAGTTCCACTTTTGAAGCCGTTATCCGTCAGATGGTTGACGAGCGTGCCATACCAAACTCTCGGGGCTTGATGTAGACCATATAATGCCTTGTTTAATCGGTAAACGCGGTCAGGATAATCAGGATCTTTAAACCCTGGAGGCTGTAAAACAAACACTTCCTCGTGAAGTTCACCATTCTAGAAAAGCACTCTTAACATCCATTAGATACACTTTGATATTCTTGTAAGCAGCATATGCCAGGAAGATTCGAATCGACTCTAATCTTACAACTGGAGCATAAACCTCAGTGTAATCAATACCCTCTTGCTGATGAAAACCTTGCACCACCAAACGTGCTTTGTTTCTCACAATTACTCCACGATCATCTTTCTTACACTTATATACCCACTTAGTCGGAATTGACTTCTTGACTCTAGAAGGTTTGTCAATAAGATCCCAAACACCTAAACGTGCAAATTGTTGTAATTCTTCTTGCATAGCTTCTACCCAAGAAGGATCTTGCAGAGCCACACGAGAAGTTGTAGGCTCAACTTGAGATAGAAAACAAGTAAATTTAGCAACAGTTGCAATTTAGATGCGTGTAAGTCAGCATGAGCACATAGAGCATTATTGTCACTTGAAGAGGCAATTTGATGTCGTGTCTGAACCCCTACATCAAGATTTCCAATAATGTTTTCTTGTGGGTGATAATTATGAATTCTGAGAGTAGGATTTTCAGAAACAACAACGTTTTCAAATAAGTTAGTATAATGTTCACCCAATTCAGGAGATGAAACATTATCCTCATTCACAATTGCATTATCATCAGATGAAGACGAAGCAGTATCATAATGAACAAGAGAATCATGATCAGGTTCTTCAGTTGGAGCAACAAATGGAGCTTCAACATCATTGGAACTTGCAAATCTTGGAATTTCCAAATGTTCTTCAAAATAAGCACAGACTAAATCTTCATCTGGACGATCGATTGATGGAGTAAATGTATTAAATAAGCTATCGTAGTCAAACATCCAATCGGGACCTTTCCCTTGAGGAGGAGTAGTGTACCGTTGACAGTCCACATGGAACCATTCCTCAACACAACCAGATGTAAAATTATATACCCTTTTCTTTGGAGATGCATACCCCAAGAAATAACCTTCGATCGCTTTTTCCTCAAATTTACCCGCATCCTTCTTCAAAATTGTACAAGGACACCCAAAGGGTTTCAGGTACTTTAAGTTAGGCTTTCGATTGTTAAAGAGCTCATAACTTGTCTTCTTGAGTCGTTTAACAGTCAAAACCCGATTAAGCATGTAACAAGCTGTGTTCACTGCCTCATTCCAGAATTGGACAGGAAGCTTAGAATCAGCGAGCATAGTTCTTGCAGCTTCAATCAAGGTTCTATTCTTTCGTTCTTCAAAACCATTATGTTGAGGTACATAAGGTGCACTATATTCACGGTGAATTCCCTTTTGAACACAAAAGAAATCCAATATAGTGTTTTTGAATTCAGTTCCATTATCACTTCGAATTCTCCTCACCTTTTGTTTGTAAAGTGATTCGATTTTAGTGATAAGATTTTGTACCAAAACAGGCATTTGATCTTTTGAACTCATAAACAAGACCCATGAGTATCTCGAATAATCATCAGTCACGACTAGACAATACCAGTCTCCAGAAATACTCGCACGATTCACTGGATCGAATAAATCCATATGAAGTCGTTCAAGCGGAGTATCAATGGAATTCAATATCTAAGATGGGTGCTATTTCTTTTTCTATTTGCCCTTTTTACAAGCAACATAGTGATCTGATAACTTAAAATTTTTCAACGACACCCCCTCTACCAAATCGTTTGCCATTAAATAATTCATCTTTCGAACATGTATGTGACCAATTCTTCGATGCCAAAGTACGGAGTCTTTCTCGGTTGCATTCGAGACAAAACACGTTTCGATCGATGTAGATACTTTAGAATTCATATTCAAGATATAAATATCATTTGATCGTGGTGATCGCATGACAACCATGTCCTCAGGATTCACGTAACCCGGTTTCAAAATAAGACACTCTTTATCTGTAAATACTGTAGTGTATTGCTTATCACAGGTTTGCGACACGCTCAATAAATTATGGTCCACTTTCTCAAATGTAATCTTCCCATTCGAAACATCACCTTCCTATGTAATCATACCCCCAGAATTCCCAGCAAAAGCTACATAACCTCCTTGAATATTTCTCACATTTGATAAGAGATTGAGATTTCCTGTAATATGACAAAAACATCCACTGTCCATAATCCAGTTTTCACCAGAAATGGTCTTGGATGTAAACTACACACAAAAGAAAATGATTAGTTCAAAAGGGCAGCCCAGGCCTCAGTCTTGGGCACCTTTTGGTTTTCTTAAGAAAAGTTAACCTTAGTTGCATTCAATTGTTGTTCAGCAACTTGAGAATAAGTTACAGGTTTCTTAGACTTTCGTCTTAGATACGCAGCTTGAACCACATTTGAATTAACATTTTTGCATAGTGGTTTAGTAGGAATAAACTTAGGTTTAATGGAACCATGAGTTTCATTCATATGAACAACTTTTCAAGGATGTATGTTCGAAAACATAATATGAGTATCGTCAGCATACGACACAGGTAGTTTCAGAATCTCCTTTACCAACGGAATCGGTTTCGAGTGATCCTTGATAAAAGGATGAAGATTCTGGTTGTTCTGTTGATTACAATTTCTTACTACATGACCTTGTTGACCGCAAAGAAAACAACTTCGCATATCAACATGATGATGTTGAGAATTTGTTTGAGCATGTGACACAGAGGATGATTGATGACTCACATTTTTAGTCATGCTTTTAGTAAAATCATCAGATAATTCAGATTTCTTTTTCAAATAAAAATCTAAGTTAGAACAATTTGAAAAACTTTTCAAAGTGTCAGTTCCGGTTGACTTTACAAATTTAACTTGCTTAGCTTGTTTTAAAACTTGCTTTGCTCTTGTCATTGGATCTGATGAAACTGATGTTTTCGCTTGAGCATATTGACGTTCAAGTTCACGAACTTTGGAAGTTTCATTGTAAAACACACTCTCAATCAGTTCAGGTTTAATGATACTAAGAGGAATGTCTTTTTCAGTGAACATAGTATCCATCCCCTTTAACTTAAAAACACGAGCAGATGACGGCTTAATTGCATTAGGATTTATAAAACGCAACAAATCCTCATCAGAAATTTTGGGTTTTTCTGGTTTCTTAGCCTTCACCGGTTTGACAAATACATCTTGCTTCATCTTAGTTGTGTGTGAACTATACACAGCCTCCTCAAATTCATGAGGTTCACACAGTATGTGATTAGAACTTGGAATGTTCTTGTTCTTGTGTATAATCTCAGGTTCAAACACATCCTCGATGATAACTTTGTCAACATTTTCAACAAAAACTTTGTTGCTTTGAACCTGAGGTTTCTGAGAAACAGACTGGGCTTTAACAGTTTCAAAATTAACATGTGGTATACTTTGTTTAGAATTTTCTGAAATCACAGGCTTTTTAAGAATAACATCTTCTTTAGTTGGAGCAAAAGGATTAATTTTATAATCATTGTGAAATGGTGGTGGAATTTCAACAAAACCTATACCTTTCTTTGAATCCTTTTGTTTTCCATAAACGTCAATAATTTCATTCAACAAAAACGAGGAGTTTCGAAATTTACCCAATTTGTTCTTCAACTCAGGAACCTCATTTTCAAGTTCGGTTATTTTTGAACGATGTTTCAAGATTTCTTGAAACTTTTAGTCATTGATTGTCATTTTCACAGATAACTCTGCTTTAAGATCATGATTGCTTATAGTCAATGCCTCAATTTTCTCTCTCAAGTTGATTTGAGAGGTCATGGA
Organism: Bidens hawaiensis; assembly: GCF_021521415.1. Lineage (NCBI taxonomy): Eukaryota > Viridiplantae > Streptophyta > Magnoliopsida > Asterales > Asteraceae > Bidens > Bidens hawaiensis. The sequence goes on along the minus strand of NW_027491371.1, from coordinate 169,618 downwards.
TTGCCTATAAGTATCTTTTAAAGACACAATCTCTTTTAACAGATTATCATTTTGAAGTTTTAATGAGTCAATCTTTGACTTATTATACTCACAATCAACACATGATAATTTAGAATTTGAATTACTAACCTCGCTTTGTTTGACCATGCAAGCAGATGTAGCAGAATCACTGATCTTAGCCATACAAGCAAAGCTAGTTGGAAGCTTTTCACTTTGATTATCAGATTCAGACTCAGTTTCAGCGTCAGAAGAAACTTCACTTCCACTTATATCTTGTGTGTATTCAGGAAACCCAAACATAGCTAGATTAGCTTGATTATCATTGCACAATAGTCGTTGTGACCAATCACCTCCATCGGCTAACACTGCATGTGACTCAGAAGTAGACGGTTTCTTTTCAGTATCATTGACCCGTGGTGTAGAAGAGTTTTGATTTTGACCACGAGGACCAGTATACTCCTTCTTTGGCTTGTCACATTCTTTCACAAAGTGTCCGAATTCTTGACAATTATAACACTTTACTTTCAACTTGTCAAAACCCAACTTCTTATTCAGAGCAAGAAGATCTTTTCCGGTCCTTTGCATAAATATTTTTACCTTACGAACAATCATTGCCATGTTCCACTTTAAATCCATGAGTTCAAGATCATCGGGATCAATTTGATCATAGTCTTCATCGGTTAAATCACTTGTTGCAATCTTGCTACTTACCAAATTCTCGTAAGAAGACATAAAGGCACACAAAAATGCAAAGTTTTGTTCAGCTTCCTTTATGTTTACATTAGTTTGAGATGAGAATTGACTTGTAGATGATGAAGTTCCCGATCCTCCAGATGAACCAGAGATACCAGAAGATCCAGGATTTCCAGCTGTGTAGAAACAGGCTCGTGGATCACTTTACATTGTAGTAGCATTCTCACTTGCAGCTTGAGTAAGGAAAGCAGTTAGTGGAGAAATAGTTGAACTTAGAGGCATACTACCACCATAGAAAGAAGGATCTTGACTTTCCTTAGAAGATTTCTGGCACTTAAGATCATATTCCCTAGCTTCAATCTTTTGTAAGAATTCAATAGCAGTCAAATCTTCATTCAAGAAATAGTTATTCTCCTTGAGAACCATTAAGAATATGGAATACGAACTTGGAAGTACACTATTAATAGTATCAATTTTATCCCTCTTAGAGACATCTAATTTCATCTTGTCCATCTCAACAATCAAGTGATTGAATCTCATAGTCATTTCTTCAACCGTCTCACCTTTCAATAAATTAAAGTTTCTGAATTGAAACTTAAGCATCACCTTTTTGCTTTCAGCCATGTTACCCATACTTCTCATTCTAATATGTTGAAACAAAGAAGCACATATTTTTATACTACCCACTTGGTGAAAAATATTCTCAGGCAAAGCCATGGTTAGAGTAGAATAAGCTTTTGTCTCGATCTCTAGTGCTTTCTTTTCTTCAACTGAATATTAAGAAATGGCTTTAGGTGTGTAACCTATAGTCTCATCTCCAATCATAGGTACAGTATAGACTTCATCTAAGCAGTATGAACAATCAGGATGAACTGATCCTAAATGGGCACGAAACCGAGGTTCCCACTTGGCAAAGTCACTGAACTTCATCAATCTTGAACATTTCAAATGTGAACCTATCTCGGTATCAAGTTGTAACATTTGTTGCATCAACATATTTTGAGACGCTAATGCATACATACCGGCCATCTTTGACAAGTTTTAAAATTCAAGGATGTAACGAATCAAACAACAAATAAGGTTTAACAAACTGTGAACAGTTGTAGCGAACTGTGAACAGTTGTAGCGAACAGTGAACAAATCAAATCTTAACAAAGTTAAGATTGATCATTCAACGAATCACAATTGAGTTTAACGAATCAACCAATGAATCAGAAGATTAACGAATTAAAAATTCAGACTAACGAATTAACTAAGCAAGTCACAAGAATCATCTTAGAGAATTAAAAGTTAATCAGTAGCGAATCACCAAGAAAAACTTAGCGAAATGAGATAACAAACCAGCTACAGTTGATAGCGAATCAACTATAATGAATAAGGTTGTTACAACAAGTTTGTAACAAACTCTGACACCTTATGCCACGTGGCAAAGGTTGTTATGACACAAATCCCAACGTGGACACGTGTCACACGAATCAGTTTATCCAATTGACGAATCAGATAACACAAATTAACAACTCACACAAACTGGCTAACGAATTACTTGAAATGGATAACGAATTAACAAATTTGATGAACGAATCAAGGTAAACAGGATATCGAATCAATAGAACGAATCATATTCATCATGAATCTTCAAATCTTCAATGAGAAATTCCAGTAATCTGGAAATGATGAACACTAAACCCAGAATACATAAATTTGTAATACAACCTCAATTCTTAACCAAATCACACAAATAACCTATCAATCAACTCGCAAACCAATTGCGAATCCAAAACACCGAATCTCGTAACCAATTACTCCATTCTTCGAATTCAATTAAACCAAAAACCGATCTCTGTTTCGGACTTAAACCAAAACCATAATCAATCCACACAAAACCAATTCAAACTCAATTCCAATTCACAGAACCTTCCCAATACATCAAACACCTCAAATCCAATCCAAATCAACTATAAATCAATCAATTATCCATAAATTGATTCAACTGTAACCAAAATAGAACATATTAACTAATTAAGCATTTAAACTCTAAATAAACACCAAATCAAGTGTAATTGAGCCTCGAAAGCTCTGATACCACTTGTTAATCCAATAACTATAACACTAACAGATCTCAGATCTGTGGATAATCGATTAATACGTTTATATAGATCTAGCTCATAATTACTATAGATTTAGTGTTGTATGTGTTTATACATTATCAGTATATGTATATTAGTAATTCGTATAATATTAGTTTGAAGATTGAGAGAATGATTGGACAGAGATTCGATAATTAACTCTCAAAACTTAAATTAACAGTGAACAGTGTTCACAATATATAGAAGGAGGTCTGGTTCGCTAACATCCCTAGCGAACCAGGCACTGCTTCGTTACATACATTAATTTAGACGAAACACCCCCTGATTCGTTAACATCCCCTAACGAATCAGGAGGGAATACACTTAATGTCTTAGTTCACTAACATCTCCTAGCGAACTAGACTTTAAACCTAACAAACTAGATAATAATTTAACTAATTATTACGTTAAATAATAAACAAAACGTTAACGATAATTACAAAGACTCAAGACACAAAACCGTGCACTAACAAGGAAAGACAAAAAGAAGAAGATATAAGCAAAAACACCAAGAAGGAAACAAGATCAAGAAATTGATCATTCATTGGAAGAAGTAGACAATAAAGATCTTAACATTTGTCACTGTGTGTTGTCGTCCCGAATAACATCAAACATTTTAATAAACATTATATAAAATTATATAAATAGTTAATATTAAAAAACTTACCAACGTTGGGATCCTCTGAAATGACGATTCAAGCCCTTGCGAGGGCTACATCCTCCTCTTCGGTCCATTGCTTGTATGGATCATGTTGAGCCATCGGCTCCCCCGGTTGGGTAGACCCGAATGCCGATATGAGGTTTTGGGGCATGAGGTAGTTGGCATACATGTTTAGGTTTGGGTCGGGAAAAGGAAACTGATAGCTTTGGTTCGGTTGGTTTTGGGTGTTCGGGTTCCATTGCATGTTTACGTTCGGTTAGTTTTGTGAACCATGGAATTGAAAGGAGGGAATGGGTGGTTTAGGTGGTTTCTAAGATTCATTTTTGTTGTATTTATGAAGAATTTGGTTATGTGTAGTGTATGAAATGGATATGAGTTTGAAGAAGAAGAGGTATAGTATATGCATATATGTATATATTGTTTTAATTAATTTTGTGATTTTATAAATGACCATTTGGGGCCCAACGATCAAATTTTAATATAATAATAATAATATTTAACGGCGACAAAAACCCTGCCCCTATCGCCTCTAAAATCGCCGGGGGTGTTTGCGATCCCTATCGCTTCTTTTCGCCCTATTTCGCCGCCCACTACATACGGCCTAACACAAAAACAAAACTAACAAAATCAAGAAATGAGTCAGTTGGTAGACTAAGATAGAGAAGTAACGGATATTGAAGACTGTAAGGTTAGTTATGAACATATATGGAACACAAGGAGCATCTGACAACCAAGTATAAAAGCAAACAAGAGGATAAGAAATAGATATTCAACTCTTGTAACCATTTGTAAACTCGTGTTTAAACGAGAAGTTTTGTGATATTATAGCCATTTGTGGGGTTAGACGCTCGCAAGGTAGAGATGACTCAGTTTTAAATTATTAAAATATAATAAACAAGATTTAAACATGATTTGTAAATCAAATACTCGGATATTTATTATCCGAGAATTTTCAAATAAATTAATATTTTATTATAACCGAAGTCTTCCGCTAAAATAAACCGCAACTCGGGTGTATTTACAAAACATGTACCAACTATTGGTCATATTCTTAGGCCTTAAGCCGGGGTGCGGCTGTGCGTAATGCCCTAAATATTTCCACTCAAAGTTGGTCAAATATTGGCTATCAATTTGTAGCAAAGCAGAAGCCATCTCAAGGAAAACTTGATTTGCATAAATATCTGCTGCATGTACTTTTTTTATTTCGTTTGCAGGGCTGGATATCAAGTTGCATAAATATCTGCTGTAGTTTGTGAGGAAAAAAGTGGGTCGGTGGAAAGGCCTGTTAAAGTGAACATAGAAGGAACGTTATAAAAATAATGACCGATTAACATCCAAATCTGTTTTTTCGGTGAACCGATGGTTAATTGGATACATTGGCGATTTCGAGATCTTTTGATGTGATTTCATGGATTAATTTCATGAATATAGGTATTTTTGTGTACGTTAAGGAATATTGTATTATATATATATATATATATATATATATATATATATAGAGAGAGAGAGAGAGGGAGTTGTCCACATTGTTGCCGGTAGCGTGCAGAACATCTATGGCTACGACGGGCAACGACAGTAAAACTGGGGGCCTTGCATGTTTAGTTTGGATGATAAAGGCTATGATGATTATTTATCGATCTAAACCTATTTGTCATTCTATTTCTTAACTAGTTTTGATTATTGGTAGAGATTTAGGGTTTTGAAAAGGGTTTAGGTGGTCTATTTTTAATAACGATATTTGATGATAAATTACCAATTCTAAGTAAACAGATGGGCATTTCAACATTTTAGTTTTCATTTTCCTTTTCAATCAGTGTTTCATGTGGACCAACCAATTTTGTGATATATTGTGGTTACATCCTTATATCCGACCCACATGCAGTATTGATATGTAGTCCTATTAAATTGAAATTTAATGGCTTTAATTTTTCAATAATAGTATTTAAAATTTGATTATGTTGTTTTTGCCTCTTCATTGGTTATGTTCAGCTTTTATTTTTATTTTTTTGTAGTAATTGCTAAAGTTATTTTCTCTAGAATGTATCAGATACTTATTAGTTGTTTTGAGGTTCTTCTATTGTTGAAGGTGAATTGTATTTTGTTGTTGTACATAGTTTTGTTGTTGTTTAGTGGGTCATATGGTTTTCATTGGATTATTTGGCCGTTCTTAACATATTTCGTCTTGGTTGGATGCCTGTAAGGCCTCATTACCGGCGCCTCACTTTGGGCGTTGGATTTACTCATCAACACAGTTCTAAATATCAGAGTTAGTTAAAACTTTACGCGTAATATAAAACTTTCACAAACATTACAATAATAATTCATAACATGTCTTTAACATTCTTGTCTTTCAAAATTAAAACATTAAATATAAAACATCATGAATCTTCAGATGCCATACTCTTATCCTTCTGCCACGTATCCCCGCTCAAGCCAGCTGTCTCATCCTACTCACCTGCGTGCATACTAAAAGTCAGCTATGCTAAGTGAGTTTTAGTTAATCACACATCATACAATACATACACTTACCTTCAATAATGCATCCGAAGATACATAATAATTACTTTACTAATTTACTTTCATTACATAATTTCATATATACGTTCGTACTTTATTACTTTCATACTATATAATTACTGTCCATTTTATCTCATATATTATTAGGGTCTGATCCCTTCCTTTTCTATCTCAGAAATTATTAGGGTGTGATCCCTCTTTCCTTGTCTATCTCAGATATTATTAGGATCTGATCCCTTTCTTGTCTATCTCATATATTATTAGGGTCTGATCCCTTTTTACTTCTCTATCTCAGATATTACTAGGGTCTGAACTGGGAAAAGACTACAGGTCTAAATAATTTATTCAAATAAATGATCAATCAAGGTTTAAAGCTATCAAAACCAGACTAAAGGTCTGTAGCCGGATCAAAGGAAGATTCGGGTATTTATATAAACCTTTTATATTTTAGGTTCATCATCAATCAATCAATCATTCACAGTCAAGGTTTCAAACGCACACCAACGGTATAGGTGAATACGTTAACCATTATAACCAATTAAAAAATATTTATAATCGATAAAATGAACGGGTGTTTGTCTTAAAGAGTCGGTCAACGTTTACATGAGATTACGTGATCTCTAAAACGTTACAATACAAAGTAGAAAATAAAAGCAACTCAGACTGATTATACATGTGTCTGGATCCAAACATAAATGTTCAGCCTAAAAGGCTACGTGGCTCGGGGAACACTTTTGTGTATATAGGGCAGTGGTACAAATACCAGAAGTAGAAATTTTTCCGTTGAGCTTGTCAAGAAAACTATATTTGTATTTTAACGGTAATTATGTATAATTAATATTTTGATCTTTTATAATATAAATGATTATGGTAACCATATATAAATATAAATATATTAATATTTTAATCTTACATTCTTTCACTTGGCCAAGGAATCATTTGTTATGAGTATTAGATAAGCCTGATCTGGAGTTAACACTCATTTTAGTTTTAAACTTAAACTAGATCAGGGAAATAAAGTCATTGAATTGAACATCAGCTCAAGACCCCTATTAATCGCACTGCAACCCTTCTTTAAAACCTAAGTAATTATGAACAAAATTTTCAAGTAAGCCCTTAAGAACGTTTGATTTGTATATCAATATGTCTATATGTCATTATGCATGTTGTTCATATTAGGAGACGTACAAAATCAAAAACTGAGGAAAATTTAATTGTTAGTCATTCATAGTATTATATGCAATTATGCATGGTCGTTAGTACTCCCGTCTTAATTATTAAGCTCTTTCATAAGACTTACGGGTGGCAAACCATTACTTATTGGATCCTTAAGCATATTATGAAGGTATTCGATACGAAAATATAGATTCCTCAACTCGTTTATGTTTATAAATGAATAATAATTAATTTCATATCAAATTTATTGTGGCACCTCTCGAACTGTTATTGTTTGAGAAAACATGGTAGCTGACTTTATCGCAATAAGCCTTCAATATATAATTTATATGGAGTTAACATACTTATGAGCCCACTGATAAATTTTCAACAACACTTATTTACAATTGTGTTGTGATTAATCAACATGTATGTCATCATGACATAGGTTGTGGTTATCAGCTTAGACTCCTCCATGAGATAGATTTATCTACTAACATAAGAATATATCCCGAAAATTACATTATGTTATCTCTAAATATAACAAAGTTTAGAGCAATCAACTAATTTAAATTTTCATTTCTTCTTTTAAATTGTAGTGTTTCGTTTATTTTAAAGATATTTTAATACTCTTTTAGATGATTCACATTAATCTAGACTCGCCCTCTCTCTTACTCTCTCTGCAGATCCTTTATATAATAATCATAACACATTACATACCGAACACGAAAAACAAATGACGGCCGACCCGAGGTGAGCTCTACCTCGGGTCTGCCCACTAGACTCGCCCTCTCTCTTACTCTCTCTAAACAATTTAACTGAACACAAAATACTCTCTCTTTTTCTAGATCAACTGAACCAGTAACCTCAAACCCTAAACATAACACACATATATATTGTTTCGGTCAAAAATTAACAAAGCAACTTTTGATCAAATTAGTGCGTGAAGTGAAGTGCTTATCGATAATATGGTTGAACACAAAGATATGATTACGAGGGAAAAAACCCTTGATTATGATAATCTTCATTTCGGTCAAGAGTTTACAACTTAATCTTTAGTCGAATACCTTTGGTTAAAGATTATGAGCTTAACTTTTGGTCGAATTACGCTTGATTATTATGATCTCCGGCACAAAAAACCCCTGGACGGTGAAAACTATCACCGTCGATATTATTAATAATGAAAATAGGTGATTACAAGTGGTGGAGCTGATAGAATATCGAAAGCTAAGTATTACAGTGATTGCTAGTAAGCTAGGTCGTGAGAGTGTGTGTTCTAATGATATTATCAGCTCATATTTATAATAAAAGGTTACAACTGTTATCCCGGTAAATCCGCCTTTGTCTTTAATAAAAACATTTCTTGCTTTAATCTCGTGGTTTAATGGCTTTAAATGCGAAGTTAAGTCTCTTAGCCATTAATCCTCACGTCTTTAACTGATTCTTTAAGGAATCACTTGTCAAACATAGTCCCATCTGCGAAATAACTTCAAATATTCAAGGATAATACAACAGTTAGCAATTATCGGGGATACCGAATATTGAAAACCTGTCAGTAAATCCAGAATCCTTAATCATAGAAATGATTCCTGACAATAATAGAGTTCTTCCAATATAGCCGTTGAGGAACTCTTCTTTTGAGTCTATCCACGTTCTTCAATGTTCATTCCACGTCTTTGGCCGATTCTTTTGGGAGTTACTCATCAAATATGGTCCCACACATGTTAATATTAACTATAAGTGTGAGATTTCAGCATAATAATTTGACCATTAACCATTACTTAGACTTTAATCCCAACGGTTATAACTCATTTCACACGTTTTATGTAACCACCAACCGTGTATTTCGCATGGATTAAATCAACAATTAATATATGCAATTATAAATCAACACCAAGAGAGAAATATCTATTTATTAGCATTAATACTCAAGATACTAAACTTATTCGAGAATCCTGAACATATTTGGGATCCTGAGCATATTCGGGATCCTGAGCATAGATCCGACTATAAAATTTGGGCCCTAACATATATAGATAAGTATCTTCGCGGGCTTGGGCTTGGGCCTAAAGGTGAAGTTGTTCCTAACTTCACCAACACGTGAAGTTGATCCTAACTTCACCAACACGTGAAGTTGGCTCCCTCCGCAACTTCAACCCAACTAGTCGGAATTGTATAGCGACGGTCACAAAATGCACCAACAGACTCCCTCTTGATCGTTGCTCTTAATTCTAACAAACACAAAGATCATCTGTTACAAAACATGCACCAACAACTTGAACTTATATAAGGCTTCTACTTCATGAAGCATAAGGAAATAATCTATGTGATCCTATTATCCTCTAAAGTAGAGAAGTATTGTTTGTTACATACGTAAGGAATATCTCTGAGATCTATAATATCAAAGTATGTGTGAACAATGTTTTGACTTATGTAACATATACTTGTCAGAAGAATGTCATCTATATAAGGACAAGTTTGTTTTTATTTGCTTTCACTCATTTTAAGGTAAGTACATTAATCCACCTGGTTTTTGATGAAAATAATTGAATAAAGATTTCATCACATTTTGATGTTTACATTAACCCATATATGGATTTTATTGACTTATATACTAAATGTTCTTTGACCTTTAGTTTATAATATTTAGGTTATTTTATGAACATATAAATATGTAAGCCGATTGTTAGGGAAACTTGTTAATGCTCATCTAATGTAGCTCATAACTATTATAAGCTACTTGAACAATGGCGATCCTCAAAGAAATATTTTGTAATATAGGTAAGAAGATTCTTTGATGATTTATTCCCTTTTGAATATAACCTTTAATAATCAATCATGCTTCTTAGTGTCTTAACGTTTGTGTTAAGATTTAGTTTAGTTATGAACACCTAGCGTTATTTCAACAAAATCTGAAACGTTATTCTGACTTAGATTGAAATTAATGAATTAATTAGAAAAGGTAGGATTATTAAACTTTACAGCATCCATTTCAACTTTAGTTAGGGAGGTTACATAATCATCAAAGTTAGTAGGGTTTAAAACCTAGATGACCTCCTGAGTTAATTATCGGGTTTATTAGAAGTTTTCGTTTTTATGGATTAGCTCTTGGTTAGGTTGCTATTATTTTCAGGATTCTAAGTGTGTAATAGTTGGTGCAGTATGGTGTACAATAGGTGTAATTGGAGTTATGTTTTGAGTAAAATTTAATGACTCTCTTCCCCCGCCTCTTGTACTTCTAACTAGTCATTATAAGGACTTTTACTGCTCCTTCTGACCTTAGAAACCTTTAGGAAATTAGCATGCTTAGGGTTAATATTTAAAGACCATTAGATTCTAACAGAGAAACAAGTTAATAATATAAGTTGTTGTTGTTTCTCTTATAAATGATTAGTTTAGTAAGAAATCTGAATTTGCCCGCGTTTAAGCAACAATGAAACTTTTGTGTAAGGCCTCGTTACCGGTTCCTCACTTTGAACGTTAGATTTACTCATAAACACAGTACTAAACATCAGAGTTAATTAAAACTTTCACGGAATAATAATAATAATAATAATAATAATAGTCAACCATTCATTACAAACATTCTTAACTTGCCTTTTAAAACATATCATAAGTGATAATATCAAAACATCATGACAAACTTCAGATGCCAGCTCTTCAATCTCGCTATGTGTCCTGCTCAAACCAGCTGTCTCAATCTGTTAACCTGCGTGCATACTAAAAGTCAGCTACGCTGAGTGAGTTCTAGTTAATCAAATCACTTACTTTACGTACACATATACGTGCTCGAAGGTACGCATTACATACTTAACATGTTCCTCATTCTTCCATATATGTTCATAACTAACCTTACATTATAAAGAGTGTTTCGCCCTACATACCTCGGATATTATTAGGGTCCGGTCTCCCTTCTTCCTCGGATATTATTAAGGTCCGGTACCCTCCATCCTCATATATTATTAGGGTCCGGTCTCCCTTTCTTTCCTACTATCATGCCATACCTTTCCATATATATAATTGTGAGTTTCATACGTACTTACATCATTCATCCATCATATACAACAATCATATCATCAAACCATCACCTTGAAGTGAATGCAATATTCGAAGATCTGTAACATCCCAAAATTTCTAAGAATAAATAATTAATATATTATTTATTTAAGATGGAAAAGTTTACTTGAGTTTATAAAAAAAATAGTAAAATAATAAAGATGGAAGGATAAGTAGGCTAATTAGATGTAATTAATTATGGACCAAAAAGGAAAGATGGGTCTAAGGTCCATGGGATTACGAGAGGTTAAATACCCCTTAAAACCCCAATCCTTTCCATTTTCATACATGTCTAGACCATAGCCTACACTATCAAAAACACACACTTCTTTAATTCCCGTTTTTGAGAAAACCACCCATAAAGACACAAATATTCCTGGAGATCTAATCGTCGGATCGATCTCAAATTTTAACTGAGTGTTCAAGTTGTATAAATGAAGATTCACACCGATTATATCTTCAACAGATGTCGGTAAGTCCGGTTTTTATCAGCAAAAACATAGCAGCTCAAAAGTGAAAATTCCGGCGACGGTTCAGCTGTTCCGGAGACTGTTGTGGCGGTTTCCGGCAAAGGAGGACTGATGGGTTTGTAGATAGGGACAAGACGGTTCCATGGCCGCTTGAATCACTCAAATCAGAGTTCGTTTGATATGGTTTTGGTCCTCTCGAGTGATTTTAGACAAAAACCTCAAAGGTACGTTTTTGATTAAAAGGTTTACTTTTCATGAACGGATTTACATGAAAATTGGTAGGATGATAGACCGGGTCATGATTATTGATAAATCAATGAACTTGATAGTAAACGGGTTAGTTGGTTCGTTTCGGGTAAAACGAGAAGTGTTCGGTTTGTAAAAAGGAAGGGTAAACGAAGTCGGTTTTGCATGAAACTTAAACGTAGAGTAGATCGGGTATAAACGATCCATAAAGTAGCAAACATGATGTTAAATTGAACTTAAGAACCTATGGCTATGTACGGATCGTTTAAAGAAAGGCCTAGATCTAGTTTAAGCGTTTTGGACCATAAGTTTTGGCCGAAACGGTTAAGGAAACATCTATGATTTTTCGGCCAACTCGAATTCTCGGTCAACGAGAGTTCTCGGTCAACGAGAGTTCTCGGTCAACAAGAGATCTTGGTCAACGAGGGTTCTCGACGACTTGAGTTCTCGGTAACCAAGGGTTCTCGGTCACCTCATGAGTTCTCGGTCAAACAGGGGATCTCGATTCCAAGAGTTTTCGGTCATGGGTTTTCTGCTGAGTTCTCTACCAAGAGTTCTCAGCTGGTCAATTATGTTCTGGGCATTGGGCCTGGTCTCAACTGGGCCCATATACCATTTAAAATAGATGGGCTGATCTAACTAAGCCCATTTGTAATGAGCTAGCCCATTAGTATAAGTTAAACAAACGAGCCCAACTTAGAAAATGTGTTGGTTAATTAAAATACCGAACAATTTAATTATACGGCTAATTAACAAATTTTTATTTAACAGTTAGCCGAGCTCAGTTAAAGAAGGGATTAACCGTTAACGGCAAGCGTAACAGGATCCATGTGAGTTTCTAGCCCCATTTCCTTGTTATGTTTTTGGGGCTGTATGCATACTCAATGTGAATATTAATACACTTACCATAAATGGTAAGTCTATGTCTTAATGATGAATGTGATAGTTATGTTTAAATTATGAATGTATTGCACGTATTGTTAGGGAAAGTATAGTGTAGTATGTATGATATGAGTATGTGAATAAGGAAGTATGTATGACTATGATATGTATGATATTATGTAAGATATGTATGAATGTGATAACAGAGAGGATAATGAAAGGTAAGGTAAGGTTAAAGGGTTGCATACCCTAATAATATACGCGAAGGTTAAAGGGTTACAAACCCTAATAATATATGCGAAGGTTAAAGGGTTGCATACCTTAATAATATATGCGAAGGTTAAAGGGTCGCATACCCTAATAATATATGCAAAGGTTATAGGGCGTAATGCTCTTTAAAACGCAAGGTATGAAAATGAAAGAAAGAAAGTACGAAGGTAAGTAAGTATATTATAAAAAGAAAGTATGAAGGTAAGTAAGTATATTATACACGAAAGTATGAAAGTATGTAGTTATGAATGTGTTGTAGGTTGTATGATTAACTAAAACTCACTCATCGTAGCTGAATTTTAGTATGCACGCATGTGAGTAGGATGAAGCAGTTAGCTTGAGCGGGGACAGATGGCAGAAGACTAAGAGTCTGGAATCTGAAGACTTAAGACAAAGTTATGAATTTATATGTAATGTTTTATAAATGTTTTAATATTCCACTTATGTTTTTATTTAACTATGATATTTAGAAATGTGTTTATGAGTAAATCCAACACCAAATGTAGGGCACCGGTAACGGGGCCTTACAATATCGTTCACGCACCGACAAGCTTTCTTTCACATTTAAGATATACATAAATAACATACAAATCATACATGGCATACACTTACTATTAAGGTAAGTGTATTAACTATCACGTCGAGTATGCACACAGCCCCGAAAACATAACAAGGACATGGGGTTAGAAACTCACCTGAACTCGGTTACGTTCACCGTTAATGCTTATTCCTTTCTTGAGCAGTGCGCGACTAACTATATAACAATTACACGTATCAATTAACTATCACTACCCATATCGCGTTTCTAGTCTAATTATAACCCTTAACGAATGGGGTCCGGGGGGTAGCGACCCTTGCAGCGGGGTTCTAGGGGTGGCAGCCCCTAGCAGGGTCCAAGGGGCAGAGCCCTGGCTGGGGTAAAGCTGTCTTAACACATTTTCACTAACTGTCTTAACACATTTTCCTTAAGGATTTTTAAATTATTATTTACTTCGCCCACTTATTCGTTATAATGAATTAAGCCTAATTTGTGGCCTAATTCGTTATCAGGACATGGCCTGATTTGTTATCATAACTTAGCGAAATGGTGAGTAACGAATCACCTGATTCGTTATCCTAATCATAACGAATGGATGAGTAACGATTCACCTGATTCGTTATCTTAACTTAACGAACTGCGTGAGTAACGAATCGCTAATTCGTTATCTCAACATAACAAACTGGGTGAGTAACGAATCACTAATTCGTCCAACCATAACGAATGATTAACAGTTCTTATCTAGAACTTTGACTCAAGGGGTCAAAGTCAAAATCGCCAAGAACAATAACAGTCAACACAAACAGATTCTGCAATTGAACCTCAAATCTCAACGAAATATCATGAATTTGGTATCATTGAGCTCGTAATGCAAGCGCCTACAAACCCTAAAAACCCAATCAGCAAAACATTCGCGTTTAAATGGGGGTATTTGGTTCATTTATATACGATTCTTAAGGCTGTCGATTTAGACCATAAAATATTAACGAATTTCAGTAAGGTTTGTTGCATTAAGTTCGTTTTTACCATCTATACCTAGATCTAAGATTTCTAAACGAAATCCAAACCTAAACGAACAAGTTTCCACTGTAAACGTACCTTAAACGACTCGGTTTACGAACACGAGCTAGTCTTGATGTAGGTTTTGGCTCGTCTAACACTATCAAGCTCGGGTTCTCAACTTCGGATCTTGGCTAGGGATATAGGATGGCGTGTGTGTTTTGGAAGGTGTAGGCTATGGTGTAGAGATGGATAAAAAAGGAAAGGATTAGGGTGTAAGGGGTATTTATACTCCCTTAAGCCCATGGACCTAAGGCCCATTCCATCTCTTGTTCCATCTTCTAAAGTCCAAGCCCTAGTTTATTATCTAAACCGATACACGACACATTATTTAATAAACGAGATTCAATCAATCAATCATACCCGGTGAAATCCCACAAATAGCATAACTATAAGTAGGGTCTGGGGAGGGTGGGATGTAGGCGCACCGTACCTCAATCCACATGGATAAAGAGGTGGCTTCCAGAGAGACCCTTAGCTCTAAAGTACATATGTATGAAGCAATACAAAGGAAATCAGAGTTCAATAGTAGTGGTAGTGGTAGTGGTAGTGGTAGTTGTAGTGGTAGTGGTAGTTGTAGTGGTGGTGGTGGTGGTGGTAGTAGTGGTAGTAGTGGCAGTGGCAGTGGCAGTGGTAGTCGTAGCAGTAGTAGCAGCAGTAGTAGTAGCAGCAGTAGCAGTAGCAGTAGCAGTAGCAGTAGCAGTGGCAGTAGCAGTAGCAGCAGCAGTAGTAGTAGCAGCAGTAGGAGTAGCAGCAGCAGCAGCAGTAGTAGTAGTAGTAGTAGTAGTAGTAGTAGTAGTAGTAGTAGTAGTAGTAATAATAATAGTAATAATACTATTTATGTAGAGAAAATATTATTATGGTGTGTGACTAAAATCAGGTAAATAGAAGCCCTAAGGTATTCCTTTCTCCCTAAAAATCCTTAACTTTAATTCTACTTCTCCAACAATTCATATCCTCAACCATGTCCTCAGAGAGGTTTAGGTCTATCAAATCATGCTTAATCCTCTCATCCCAAGTCAATTTAGGTCGTCCTCTACCCCTTCTCCCCTCTATAATAATGTTTTCTATGGATCTAACAGGATTCGTCGTTTGTCTTCTCTTCACATGTCCAAACCATCTCAATCTCCACTCTCTTATCTTGTCTGCTATGTTCGCTATCCCTAATCTCTCCCGAAACACGACGTTTCTTATTTAATAAACGAGATTATTTTATTTATTCTTGTAATCGAAAATAGGATGTTACATTTTTTAAGAGTAGTAGTAAATTATAAAGAGATAAGTTTTTATGGAATAGTGTTGTGATGGAGCGTTGTCTTGTACAAGAGGTGTAATTGAGATACTATCAGGTTTTCACTCCCCCGCCTCTTGCAAATCTTGTAAGTTATAATTGAGACACTTAAGGCTCCCACTGATTTTTTAATGTCTCTAGGAAATATAAAAGAGAATTTTCATTGATGTACATGACGTGGGAATCTATCATATATATGTTAGAATTGATTTAATTCCATTAACGTCCTGATGTCATAACAAACTTAAATGACATATATAGAAGAAATCGTAATAAGTATATATAAAATGATCTCTTTAAGACTGTGGTGTAACATCCCAAAATTTCTGGAATAATATTTAATGTATTATTTTCGTCGGGTGAATTAATTGAGTTAGTGGAATAATAATAATATAATAATAAAAGTGGGTTATGGACTCGGATTATTAAGTAACGACCATGGGCTTAAGCCCATAACCCATAATATAAACAATAATTACTCCATAATCCATTCATTTCACATATTCCATACACCACCCAAAACACACACTTAAGCTCTCTCTCTAGTTTCCCTCTTTCCCTTAGCCGAACCCAAGAGGAAAACCGAGCGTCGATCTGAGGTAACGATAGTATGATATTGTATGGATCCAAACCCACTAGATCTAGTCGCGAAACGAAGAGCCGACACCGTCAACCATTAAAGTCATGAGATTCGGATGGAAAGATGAGCTTAGGGGTCACCCTAACTCAGATCTGGATCAAACGGGATGAAAAACGGTGTAAAATTGGGTAAAATACGTTTTTCCGGCCACAGCCCGTTTTTTCTAGCACTGCGGCGCCGGAAAGGCGGCATACGAGGTAAGGATGTCAGAGAATGTTACCTGACATTTTGACCTAACCCTAGGCGTGCGTGTAACGAATTCATTAAGAAATTCGTTACGGAGAGTTAAAGAATGAGCTATGATTCATTAGGCTGATTCGTTATGTCAATTCGTTAAGAAAGAATAACGAATGAGTTTCATTCGTTAAGCAAATTCTTTAACGGAGAACTGACAAATGAACCCTAGTTCGTTATAAGGGCAAGCTCGTTATAAAGGTTCAATTCGTTATAAATACCAGTTCGTTATAAGGTTCAGTTCGCTATAAAGGTTCAATTCGTTATAAAGTCCATTCGTCAAGAAGTAACGAATGAGCCCCATTCGTTAAGGAACTGGATAACGAATTAAACTTTGAAAGAATGATAGAAATGTCCCTAGACTTATAATAAAATGGATTAATTACAAAGAAGCCCTCGACCCAGCCCGGGGCTCTGCCCCTTGGACCCTGCTTGGGGCTGCCGCCCCTAGAACCCCGCTACCAGGGGCGCTGCCCCCGGACCCCCATTCGTTAAGGGTTATATATAGACTAGAAATGCGATATGGGTAGTGATAGTTAATTGATACATGTAATTGTTATACAGTTAGTCGCGCACAGTTAAGGAAATGGATAACCATTAACGGTGAACGTAAACGAGCTCGGGTGAGTTTCTAGCCCCATTTTCTTGTTATGTTTTCGAGGTTGTGTGCATACTCGATGTGAAGTGTGAATACACTTACCTTAAGTGGTAAGTGTATGATATAATGTTTGGTGTGATAGTATGTATGAATGTTATGAATGAATGTTTTCCGGTGCGTGAACGATCCTCGGATATTGCGCGTACCGCCAAAGGGAATGATCTCCAAGTGGTTACTAGTGTGTGTGAATGTTAGGATGTGACCTGCTTATTATGTAAATGATGAACTGATAGGAAGTGTGTTGTAGACAAGTAGAGTAAAGTGTGATAGAAGTGGAAAAGGGTCTAGTAAGGGTGCTAGTTGTATGACGATAGTATGTGGTAGGGTAAGTATATACGCGTCGTCGTTATTAAAGTGGCTTAATGAGAGTACGTGGGAGGACAAGCCTCTACGTGCCTTCTTTATTAAGTGGCATAACGTGAGTGCATGGGAAGGTAAGCCTCTATGTGCTCCCGTAAAACAAGTGGCTAAAACGTAGGGGACAGTTAAGTAGTTAAGCGGTAAGGTGAGCAAGTCAGACAGTGGACTATGTGTCTTTGGACATGTATATAATTTCATGTAATGGTTGTATGGTAAGTTGCTTGATTAACTAGAATTCACTCAGCATAGCTGACTTTTAGTATGCACGCAGGTGAGCGGAATAAGGAGCTAGCGTGAGGATGGCACATGACATGGATTGAACGGCTGGCATCTGAAGATGGAAGAAATGATGTTTTAAATTTGAAGTAAAGATTGAATGTTTTGTAACGAATAATTGAAGTAAAGTTTCTGCAAAAAGTTTTAATTAACTCTGATTTGTAAGAACTATGTTTATGAGTAAATCTAAGTAGGGCACCGGTAACGGGGCCTTACATGTGGACCGTAGAAGACATGTAAGATACAAGTAAATAGCATTTTCAATGATAAAAGAATTATGTCTGAAAATTCCGTTAATGTAGCTAAGTATTGATACCAAATTTTGATTAATCTCCAGAATATTTAAGGTATCATAATGCGTAATTTGAAGACAGTTTATCATGGTTCTAATAACCTTAACATTTAATTTGTCACTAACACTCATGTTAGTTATTTACTGATTTCGGGTAAAGATATCGAACTAGAATCAACATATCATGTGTTAATGAGAATATTATAATTAGCAGACTTAAATAACATTAATATACAACTACCAATTTTAGCCATTTGTTCTTTTGAATTATGGATAGTCTTGTTGCTTATGCCTAATCTAATGACATATTTTTGCAATAAGACTTCTCATTGGAGAACTTAAAGCCGGAAGTAACACTTGTATTTTGCATATGAACCTTAGAATTATCCTTGTTCTTAGGTTTTAGTGGTAGTGAGTTGAATAACATCTTATTTCCAATGTCAGACATTTATTTTCTTGTACATATGTTGCTTATCAACACACTCATTTTCCTTTCGTACTTCTAGGTGTTATAGTTAATTCTTAAAGCATCAAATTGTACTAGTCAAAATTTAGTATGTAATGCACTGGATAAGTGTAATTATTTCCATGTGTAATCCCTTAATTTTATGAGTCATGCTATTGTACATTATGATGTATAATTAACCTTATAGTTAGAATTTAGAAGGACTGCATGCATCTTAGGAGTTATTTTTATTAGTCTTAGGAAAAACTAAATCTATAATAACTTTAGTGATAAGATTTATTTAAATAAGTTCTTAATTATCATCATTATAAGAGACATTATGATTGATTCATCCCATATGTTATGCTCTAATTTTTTATAGAATGATTATTATTAGAAAGAGCAGTAGGATAGTCATATCATTTCTTAAGGGATAATGAAACTGAGAAGAGCTAAATGTTACTGAAACTCTTTATGATGTAAAACTTATATTATGTTTTAATATTAGAGTAAGGGATTTGGATGAGAGTTATTTATATAAGAAAACTATAATGAGTTATGCTATGGGATATTAAAGTAAGACAGATTAAGGTTTATGATCATTAGATTAATGAAGGATCATTATATTTTATTGAAAATGTGATATGTCCATTATTAACATCAAACTAATAGACTATGATTAAAAGTTCTACTTAAACAAAAATAAATAACCTTTGGACAGAATTAAAATTTATTTAAATATGTGTGCAAAACAATTGTAACACATCATCTTTGAACGGAAGTAAGAAAATTATTTTAATATTTCTGCCCAAATATGATGTGTTACATGTTTATCTAGCAAAACTAGCCCGTGCATAGTTAAAATAAGTATCATACTCATTATACATTGGTCAAACAAAAAAGATGGAAAGTGTGTGGAAATTAGAAACTACTCAAAACTATAATCTTAATAATGGAGATTGACAATAATATTGACAGTTGAGAAATATTTTTTGGAAGTGCAAAACTAAACAATATATAGTTAATAGTTTAAATTTTGATGAAATTATATTCAAGACTTTCGATATAAATTCACAAATGTTAACAAAACTAAAGATTAATCATATAAAAATTAATTAATTTACATGAATTATATAAGCTACATATAATAATAAATATTGGTAAATTAACAACTAAAATACATTCGTAATACCCAAAACAAACACAATCAGCCTATTTTTCATAAAAACATCATTTCATGGATTTGCAATCTACAAAGTTGGGCTACCAGAAACTATTGACAAATTATTAAAGATCAATTAATGTTAAATATGTAGAAATATTAAAAATTAATTCGGTAACAATTATCAATGTATGTAACAGGAATAATAAACAAAATAATTCGAATAACGAATTAAATTAACCATATTTTCGTGTCAAAAACTTCAACATGTCCATTGGTTCTTCGAGTTTGATGTAGAACCTATATATATGATATGAAAATCATATTACAATTATAAGAATACAAAGACATAATTATAAAAATTGTCCTTTATCTATGTATCAAATTTCACTCGTTGTCCTTTATCTTTCAAAATAACGCGTTTTATCCTTTACGTTTACAAATCTAACACCCTTTGTACTTTGGTCCTAACCCAGTTAATTTTTTTCGTTAAGTCAGGCCATGTGCCTTGCACATGAGGACAAATTGGTCATTTTACTTATTTAATTAAAAATATTAATAATAAAACTTATATTTATAAATTACAAGAATATTTCTCTCTCTCTCTCTCAAACCCATTCTCTCTCTTGACCACAACACCACCGGCCATCAATCTACCGGCCATCCAACCCTCACCCTAAACACCATCCAACCTACCGGTCACCGTCAATCTAGGGCTTTGATCTAATCCACGAGCTCGTCGCCGCCTTAAACCACTGCTATCCACCATCCACACCATCCCAGATCTAGTGCGAGCTTCTCCTTTTGATGGCCTACCACCGATTTGGTGAGAATCACAACATAAAGGCCCGTCGGAATACCATCTCTGTCGTATGCGTCGCATAATTAAGCTACTTGGCAGAATCCAAAAGAAATAAGGGGTGTCGGAGGAAGCCGTGGCCATGGTCTTTGTTCCTTTACTTGCCCACAATTGAAGATCACGTCTGATGTTTTGTTTAATTGGGTGTTTCATCAGCTTGCAAAATAATGTATTGATTGAATCTATTGCCCTAGCAATTATAACTAACCATCTCTTAATTTGTAATCGGGATTGATTGTATCAGTGGGTTGGGTTTGCAGATCGATTTCAAACAAAGAATGGGTGACTTTGTAAGAACTGTTTGCATATGGATTTCTCAATAAAGAATGGGTAATTTTTGTAAGAATTGGTCTAATTCTTCTCTTGTTGTTTCTCTGGGACGGTGGATTTAGGGATGTAGGGTTTATATTTGCGGATGGGGAGGTCGGTGGGTGTGGTGGTGAACGATGGTGAAGGTGTGGTGGTGGCGGTTGTGGGCTTGTGGCAGGTGGTGGCGGTACTGGCGGGTGGTACGGACAAATTACGATGGCCAATTGTGGGAAGTGGGAGAGGGGTGAGAGGAAGAGGATGTATCAATTTACTTTTTTAAGTTTTTTTTTATATTTATTAAAATATTTTTAATTTAATAGGTAAAATGACCAATTTGTCCTTATGTGCAAGGCACATGGCCTGACTTAACGAAAAAAATTAGCTGGGTTAGGACCAGAGGACAAAGGGTGTTAGATTTGTAAACGTAAAGGATTAAACGCGTTACTTTTGAAGATAAAGGACAACGGGTGAAATTTGATACATAGATAAAGGACAATTTCTGTAATTATGTCGAATACAAACAACAAAGTGCAAAGAAAATGAAATGACAATTAGATTAAAGAATAACATATGAGAATCGATCATTAGAGTAGAATAAATACCTTACCAGGATGTTGTGTACGGCTAACAAGTCGAACAAACGAATGGCATAAATTAAAATGAAAAGAACATCTTGAGGGCCATATACATCGAAGAGAGAGAGAGAGAAAGAGAGAGAGAGAAATAAAAATGAATTAGAAGAGTTGGAATGTTAAGGTTTATATAGTATTTAGTGGGTGATTGAGCATTAAAAAGAAATGTAATATGTGACATGGCATCTAGGTGGCATCCTATGTGTACAGCCTAGAATGATGTCATGTGAAGCATATGTAATGCTTTAATAGTATTGTTAGATTCCTCTACCTTAATCAATTTTTTTTTTTTTGTAAATTTAAAGAATAGTTACAAATTTAGCCTCTATCTTTTACATATCTACTCTTTTTAATTTCACTTTTAACAAAACTTCCTTCATAATTTTTAAGCGGTTATAATTTTTTCGCACGCTATTACGTTTAAAAACAAATTCTATCATAAGACGAGTGGTTTATTCTTTTTAATTTAAGTATGATATTGCTATAGTTTTTTTTCAGTTAAGAAAATAATATTTTACGTATAGGTGTTTGCGGTCCGGTTTTAATGGTTTTAAATTAAACCGTGAGCCAAGCCGTTAGTAATGGTTTTTTGTCACCGAGAACTGAAGCCGGACCGAGAACTGAAGCCGGACCGTTGAAAATTGAAACCAAACCAAACCATTACCAACGTTTAGGTTCCGATTTCGTTTAAACTTTGATAATTAATTGAGTTTAAAATCAGAATTATTAATCTACCTATACCAATAAACGGTTTCAAGGTTTCAAACGGAAGAATAAACACCCATAAATCTATTACGTGATTACCAAAGTATGTGTTTCCCACTGTATCATGCGAGCACCCGTCAAGTAATATATTATTAACAAGAGGAATTCACGGCTAAACAAATGTCTTGAAAGTTGGAAATTACTAGTGTCTAGTGCTCTTGTAACACCCTTGGCAAACACAACATCGTCCCACTCTTAGGCAAATCCCATATTGTCCGTGGACAAGAGAGATCCTTGGTTCATAAGTAAATGTCCTGTCTCTTCAATCACCAACGCGATTTGGGCTTAGTTAGCTGTGGAGCACATGAAAACTCCACGGTTAAGCGTGCTTAGGTGGAAGTAGTACTAGGATGGGTGACCTCCTGGGAAGTCTCCATCCGGGCAACTAAAAACAAATCCGTGAGCCCTTCGTGGGCAGAGTGGACAATATTGATGGTGCGAGAGGCCGGATGTTACAACTCTCACAGTTGGTTATTTATTTTTTATTATAAATGTGTTGTGTTTTATGATGCAATAATTTATAGAATAAAAAGGTAGTTGATAGCGTTCCAAACCCTTGTTATAAAGGTCCATGCATAAATCCCAAAACCGTGAAATCAAACTATTAATAAAATTCCCGTTTTGTATTTCAATAACAAAAAAACCATTACTAACGGTTTAGCTCATGGTTTGACATGAAAACTGTCAAAAAATCAGAGCGTGTATACCCCTAAAAGCAACTCATTAGTTGCACAGTAACAGTTTCCTAAAAAATCTCCGGCATGAAAACAGTCAAAACTGGAACACAACTTATAGCCGCTCGTCGATTGGTTGCACAGTAACAGTTTTCTAAAATAGCTCATTAAAAGTTCCATGATTAGTTTCTGCATATACCCAACGAAACAATGAACATATTCAACAAAATAATCTAGAACATTTTGCCTCCTCCATCAATCATCTCTATCTTAATTCTTAATTTTCGATCATGAGAGGGCTTCTCAACTGTTGTGTCACACCCCAACCTACGGCGGAAATTCTGGGGCGTGAACTGATTGCTCACAGATTTTTGAAGGTTACTATCAAGCAATATTATAAGTTTCAATATCTATTAATTAAATTACATATAAAACAAAATCCATACAATATTTAAAGAAAACAATAATGTATCAAACAAATATAAATCATAAATAATATTGTCTCGTTAATATTTTCTTCTAGCACACATCCTTAATTGATCTTCGAATTACTTCACATCACACGAATACCTACATATGAGTTGAAAATAAAGTAGTTTTGTCAACACGAGGTTGAGTGAGCAACACACCAGTTTAAGTGTAAATATAGTATATATAAAAATAAGTAATTGCAACAAGTCATATGAGAATTAAAAATTAACCAAATGAGCAAGTAAAACTGAGATGTCAAGAAGCACAAAGGCTAACGACTGGCATATGATCATACTATTATGAGATTATGTTGGACCTCTCCGAATGCGGAAGCATATAAATCAAGTAAGCACATAAATAAGTAAGGTATAAGTTGTTATCACATAAGACAATAGTTGCAGTTTTGAGTATAAGTATATATAAGAAATATAATTTACGCATATGTCCCCAAAACATGAGAAAATGAGTAAAAAGCAGGGAATTTGGTACTCACCTTAGTAAATTAGCAAGAGATAATGAATAGGTAAGAAAGCGGTAAGTCAAGCTCTTCGGATTTACCAACGAGGAAACCTAATAAAGAATAGTTGCAGGAATAAATATAATTTCAACGATGAATCTAAAACTAGATAGAGACACGGGAATTTGATGATGATCGGGTATCTTCTTACGAAGGTTAGTTATTTATTATTAGTTTTTATTACAAAAGTGTTACCGTAAATAACATGATTTAATTATAAAATACATAAATACTTAAATAAATAACTATAACGATTTTATAGTTTATCTAAAGAGATTTGTTTTAACTAGTTCTTTTAAATTAAAAAAAATACATTTAATATATATAGGGATTAATGGAGTTACACCTTCACTTCTCGCACTTCTCGTTGTAATATCACTTCTCGCAAGATCCATACCCTATATAGGTATATATATATATATATCATAGCACAGAACTTTGAATAGTTAAAATAACGCTCCAAATGCAAATCTGAAAGGGCACTTATATATAGGATAGACCATGAACTATCCGTACAAAAAAAATTATTTTATATAGGATGTACCAGCGGCGTATCCACCATGTCCTTATCATCTTTACAATTGTATCGTTATTCCAACCACTTTCAATTATATATTATGACACACAATCTTACGTATCATGATTTGCATGCGAGGACTTTGATAATTATGTTCTGGACCATAATTATTTTCATCGTCGAATGGTCCGCATGATTCGTCCCATCGTGTGGATTTACAAAACGTTTGATTAAAACAAAAGTTTTAAGGAGTATTAATATAGAACACTAGAAATTCACCAACGTATAAAATAATTTCAAAAGTTGCAGTGAGTTTTAATAAAGCAAATAAATTTCAAGACGACTTTTAAACATAAAGATATAAGTATTTAAAGTTGAAGAAGGGGTAGCTTATAAATAGTTAAGGTTAATGAATGTAAAGAAATAAGAGAGAAGCAGGCTTAAATAAACAATTCATTTAAACAAAAGAAACTTTATTCATAAGGTAGGTTACGGGAAGGATAAATAGTTCAAACTAAATAATCCAATGCCATAAAGACGCGTTACATTTCATAATTAGGAAAAAGACAAAATAGATTAATATAAGATAAGGAAATCAGCAAAAGTCTTCGGGGTCCTTGATTAGTTTAATTGACTTGACATCAGGCACCATGAGGAGTTGCAGGAGTAGGAGCAGTTGAGGTAGATTGATTCGGTATTGCTTGGAAAACTGGAGCTTGGACGGTTTGCAAGAGAGTTGTTTGGTGGAAATATGTCTGGTAAACTTGAGCTTTTGGTTGCGAGGTTAGGTAGTGTTGGGTTAAGTAAGGTTGACCTTGATTGATGGGAGGAGCTTGAGGGACACGAGGTTGGTGGGTTTGAGCATGGGTCAAGTAGTAGGGTGTAGTTGTATATTGAGCTTGATGAGATTGGGTAAGTTATGGGCACACATTACGGAGATGATTCGGGTCCTTGCAATGGTAGAAAGCATGGGTATTAGGAACATCAGGTTGAGCATGAGGGGTAGGTTTTTGCGGGACAGCTTGTGCATTAGGCGTGACGCGGCAGGTGTTAGCAAGATGGCCATAACGGTTACATTGGATGCAGTGACGGTATAGGGATTTAACCGAGTGATGATGGTTACAAATGGAGCATAACGGAAAAGGACCGAGGTAAGGTTTCTTGTTTGAGAAGACTTGCTGGTGGTTAGGATTTGTTGCAGCAAGGTTCTTACGTTTCTTGTTGTGAGGATGAGTGGTGGTAGATGATTTGTCGTTACGAGGAGAGTGGTTAGTGGGAAAAGTTGAATCGGTTGCATTAATGTCCTGAATTCGGGTCACTATCCTAGGGATTGCAGCAGCTATCTCTTTGGCGATACAGGCAACCATACGGTGATTGTGAGAATCAAATTATTGATGTCAAGGATAACGTTGGTTTCTTGAATGAGACATTCTATAGGGATAAAAAATGGGGACTTATATGATGAAGGATAAATTAAGGAAATCATAAGAATAGTAAAATGTTTAACGATGAAGATAACTTATAATAATGTTGCATTAAGAAGTAAGGGAATTTGCACCACAAGGATTAAATATAAAAGATTATAAGATGAGGGGGTACATAGCGTAAATAGTTATTAAATGATGTAGTCAATAAGATTAATGTGTGATGACTACATGAGGAGTCAAGTCAGTTTAAAATTTATATTATTAAATTTACGATAAACTACGAAATATAAATTGTGAATGTTGGCCTCCCATTAGCTTTCCATGGCAATTTGAGGGGCCCAACGAACTAACGAAAATCAACTGAGTTGGACTGGCCATGAGCGTTACATGGCAATTTGATTGTCCCAACTAATTAACGAATTAACAATGCAATGAAGTTTATCGGCCCAATGAGCGTTACATGGCGTTTTAACCGACCAAACTAAATAACGAACTATCGAAATAAATATGGGTAGTCGGAGTATCTTGTGAATCACCACGTTGATCACTCCAACAAAAATACGAAAACAAGTTAAGAAATGGATAGTATGAGTGCCCATGGGTTCCATGGATTTTTCACCCATTTAAATAACGGAACACAATAATTGGGAAAACCGAGTTTAGCCACGAACCACCGTGAATTCGGTTTAAAAATATCATAGGGATGCAACCACTAATGTGGTCAAGGTAGACAGCCTAGGGTGTCGGTCATATGGAATTTGTGGTCTCGCTCGGGTCCATAGGGTTGAGTACTGTGGTTAGGTTATCATCCAGGTAAGGAATAGCATCTTACCTTTGGTTCTTGGAACCGTTTTGCCAGTGCCCAACTCACAGTTTCTCTCCCCTTTTCATTTATTATAGGGACATGCCACATAACCTAGCCCTAAGGTGAACGAGTGAAAACAACATATGGGAATTCTTAAGAAATTTCTTTGAATGTTGAGGCATAGCCTCGGAGTTTGTGTGTGTGCATAACAATACAATAATTAATAAATAATTATCTAGGAAAACTGTAAACAATTTAAAATTGAACACATAAAGGTAAACAGATAGGCACGTATAGGGCTCCTAAACAGTTGTCTAAGGCAATTTCTAACGACCTATCTTAAATCTTCGGCTCTGATACCAATATGTCACACCCCAACCTATGGTGGAAATGCCGGGGCGTGAACTACTTGCTCACGGATTTTCAAAGGTTACTATCAAGCAATATTATAAGTTTCAATATATATTAATTAAATTACATATAAAACAAAATCCATACAATATTCAAAGAAAACAATAATATATCAAACAAATATAAATCATAAATAATATTGTCTCATTAATATTTTCTTCTAGCACACATCCTTAATTGATCTTCTAATTACTTCATATCACACGAATACCTACATATGCGTTGAAAATAAAGTAGTTTTGTCAACACGAGGTTGAGTGAGCAACACACCAGTTTAAGTGTACATATAGTATATATAAAAATAAGTAATTGCAACAAGTCATATGAGAATAACAAATTAACCGAATGAGCAAGTAAAAATGAGATGCCGAGAAGCACAAAGCCTCACGACTGGCGTATGATCATACTATTATGAGATTATGTTGGACCTCTCCGAATGCGGAAGCATATAAAGCAAGTAAGCACATAAACAAGTAAGGTATAAGTTGTTAACACATAAGACAATAGTTGCAGTTTTGAGTATAAGTATATATAAGAAATATAATTTACGCATATGTCCCCAAAACGTGAGAAAACGAGTAAAAAGAGGGGAATGTGGTACTCACCTTAGTAAATTAGCAAGAGATAATGAATAGGTAAGAAAGAGGTAAGTCAAGCTCTTCGGGATATACCGACGAGGAAACCTAATAAAGAATAGTTGCGGGAATAAATATAATTTCAACGATGAATCTAAAACTAGATAGAGACACGGGATTTTGATGATGATCGGTTATCTTCTTACGAAGGTTAGTTATTTATTGTTAATTTTCATTATCAAAGTTTTACCGCAAATAACATGATTTAATTATAAAATACATAAATACTTAAATAAATAACTATAACGAGTTTATAGTTTATATAAAGAGATTTGTTTTAACTAGTTCTTTTAAATTAAAAAAAATACATTTAATATATTTATATACATTTATGTTTGTTAAAAATCTTTACTTAGTCTTATATATATATATATATATAGTTTTATGAAAAGACCGAATGCGACAACTAAACGACGTCGGTTTAGTAAAATGAAGTTTATTTATCACCATATCAATAATGTTATTTAACTAATTAAACGAACCCAAAACCTTTAAAATCCTTTTTAATTAAACCACTAACAATTTTTAAATCACTATAATATATATATATATATGGTTTTAACTTAGGATAGGAAAAGTGATCGGTTATTATGCCGGTTTTATAAAAATATAAATCAGTTATTAAATAGATTGATATATAGCGTATACTAAATTAATACTAGAAACAAAAAAAAACAAAAATGTTGCTGTAGGGACTCGAACCTGAGCCCTCCTGCAAACTCAAAGCTATGCACACCAGCCAACTGATCATACTATAAACCCTAATAAATCAAATCAATCAAATCTGTTAATGTTAATCATTTTCCAGTTAGGGTTTATGTTAACAGGTTAAACGCGATATCTAAACGTAGTTTAATTACCTCAAATAATGATCTGAGATGGATTAATAGCGATAAACACGAGCCGGCTATAACAGGTGACGAATGAACAGATGAACGACCAGAGTAATCCAATTAAGTAAGAGGTTTAGGTCGGCTAGGGTTTAAAGAAGAGATCAGTTAATTTAATTGAGTTTATACACTCATTTACTTGAAGAACAAGATCGGCTTTGAGTCGACAGCGTGAAATAAGAAAAAATCGGATCTGTTTGATTCGGTTTACATAATTATTGACATTGGTTAGGCCGAAAATAAAATGATTAATATATCAAAAGATTCAATTACCAAGATTGTTGTGTAAGTTGTGGTCTAAGGCTTAACAAATTGGAAATCGGGTATATAAACGAATAAGGATTCGGGTTTGGGTCCTAGGTACTGGATTAACCAGATTTGCGAATGGGTTATAACATGGATTTTTCCTTTTAGTACCTGATGTTTAAGGATGGGTACAAAAGGCGTTAATAGTTTAGTTAAGGTTGCTTTTGCAAAGATAAGAAAGCTATATTTTATAATATATAATTAATTAAATAATAATGTAATAATAGTTAATTTTCTCGATAAATGCGTAAAATCTCCCGAACATTGAAATACGTAGGGTTTT
The DNA here is from genome assembly GCF_021521415.1 of Bidens hawaiensis. Lineage (NCBI taxonomy): Eukaryota > Viridiplantae > Streptophyta > Magnoliopsida > Asterales > Asteraceae > Bidens > Bidens hawaiensis. Next base: position 140,086 of record NW_027491371.1, on the reverse strand, counting down.
ATCAAAGATATAGTTTTCGAAAAAAAATCCGAGTTGTTACATGTTGGGTAGTGCGTGGTGTATGTATGAATCACTAGCAGAATGAGATGCCCATTGTGAGAAAATGATGAAAAGGGAGTAGGTTTGTCAATGGAATATAATCCCTAATTACACCAGGGATCTCTTTTCCTCTTAACACCTCAAAATAATTTTCGTGCTCCCCATGTGTTTTGTTCATTCCATTCCATCACTCACTACCGACACGGCCACCATCACCAACACCACCAACCATCAAGACCCCCACAGACCATCACCACCACCGGCTACCACCCCTAACGTGTAACATCTCGGATTTTTCATATTCGTATTTGGTTACCAGATTCGAAGATGTATTTCGGATCTTTCGTGTTAATAAAATTATGCATTTATTAGTATTTAACTTTGTTGAACTTAGTTTATACTCTCATAACTTTCAAACTCGTCAAACAATGCTTAAGACCTTTAAAATCACTTAAAAAGGGTAAAATTTGTATTTTATAAACTTCAGGGACCAAACTTGTCAATTTGGAACTTGTTAAAGAATCTTCCACGCCGCGCTGCGCGGGAAGACTTCCCCTCTGCTGGTTTCATGACACCTAAAGCCCCTTTTATGCCGATAGTTAGTTTTAGTTCATTTTTAATGCAAAATTGGGTTATTTTCGACCTAAATCGCGTGTATGTTAATGCACGGTTTTGAGTCTCGAGTCTTTGTATTTATCGTTAATGTACTTGTCGTTTTATTTATGTAATAAACAATTAAGTTATTAATGTAGTTCACTAATGTAATAGTCTTGTTCGTTAAGGATGTTTAACGAACTAGATCTAAGTTAATATCATTCCTGATTCGTTAAGGATGTTTAACGAATCAGGGGATGATTCGTTAAGGATTATTTCTTTTAAATGTATGTAACGAAGTGGATACTATTTGTTACGGAATGTGTAACGAACTAGATCCATCTTCTATTTATAGTGGTTTGTGCCCACTGTTAATTTAAGCTTTGAGATTACATTTAACGAATTGCTGTCCAATTCTCTCTCAATCTTCATCTTCATATTAATCTTATAATACACATACATACAATTAATATTATATACATATATATAACGTATAACTAACAATCAATGGCAATTACGAACTAGATCCGTATTATGTTAATTACACATAGATCTGAGATCTGTGTGTTGGATTAACGAGATCAAACAGTGTATTGAACTACAAGAAAACCCACTTGACCCCGCATCATATTCAAATTCATTTCATTCCCTCTTCCGTAAAAACAAATTTTATGTTTTAAATGAGTTGATTTCATCATTAAACAAATATTTTGTTGCTTAAACGATTAATTGCCTAATAAACTATTATAGGTGCTTTATTTAATCAAAACATATCATTAAACCCTAAAATTACTACCTTTCAACCGACTCGTCTGTTATACACGAATTTTCCTCTCCAGCATTGTTGAATTCTTCAAGTTTTATCCAAGCTTTCACATTCCGCTTTGACTTTCAAGTTACAAGACCCACTGACCTCGAGTTTCTGCTTGTTCCATTCATTCTCTAGGTAAGTTGTCTTCTATAAAATCATAGATTTTCATCTCATAAACAAAATCCCTTAACAAATTTTAGTGATTGAGGGCATTTCAGTGGTCAATTTGATCCCGACCCGTTTAAGGGCGTAATAGTCAAATCCTTTGACTATTCGGTTACTTTATCTTTAGCTCAAACCTAGATTTCGGGCCAGGAGACTTTTTTGTTCACCATGAAAGTTTGAGTGTACTATTCAGAACCTGAATTCAGATTTGACGTTCAGATTCTGAACAGTACCAGCTCGCTTAAATATTAAAAACCTCATATCTTGAGTTCCAGATATCCTTTTGATGCGATTATAGCGGCTAAATGTTCAGTTTTATTAATATTATCTACTATAGTTTGTAGGAATTTTTGGTTGTGTAAGGCCCCGTTACCAGTGCCTCACTTTGGACGTTGGATTTACTCATAAACACAGTTCAAATATCATAGTTAATTAAAACTTTCGTGGAATAAATTAAACTTCAAACAATAATTACAATCATTCGGTACTTGTCTTGAAAACATAACATAAATAGTTTAATTAAAACATCATGACAAAACTTCTTTGGATGCCAGTCCCTTCAATCCTGCCATGTGTCCTTCTCTCAAGCCAACTGCTTCAATCTATTCACCTGCGTGCATACTAAAAGTCAGCTACGCTGGGTGAGTTCTAGTTAATACAAGTAACATACAATACATTCACATACTTACATACATACGCATCCGAAGACACATATACATACTTAGCTTTTTACCTTTCTTCATACTTTCATATTTTCATACTTTCATATATACATACATTTCATCCTATAACCTTCGCATATATTATTAGGGTATGTTCCCTTCATTCGTAGATATTATTAGGGTCTGTTCCCTACATTCGCAGATATTATTAGGGTATGTTCCCTTCATTCGCATATATTATTAGAGTCGGTTCCCTACATTCACAGCAGATATTAATAGGGTATGTCCCTACCTTCGCTCTACCATACTTGCATACTAACATTCATACTATTTCGTACATACCCTGCTTTATCATTCATTCATACACAATTACATGTTCTGACACTTACCTCCTTGGCGATACGTGCAATATCCGAAGATCAACAAGATGTCATCCATATTCACGTTACAATATATATCACATATATCATTCATGCATAGACTTACCACTCAAGGTAAGTGTATTAACTAATCACATTGAGTATGCACACTGCCCCGAAAACATAACAAGGAAATGGGGCTAGAAACTTACCTGAACTCGGTTACATTCACCGTTAATGGTTATTCCTTTCTTTAGCTGTGCGTGACTAACAGTATAACAATTACGCGTATCAATTAACTATCACTACCCATATTGCGTTCCAAGTCTATTTATAACCCTCAACGAACGGGAGTCTGGGGCAGCGCTCTTGGCAGCGGGGTTCTAGAGGCGGCAACCCCTAGCAGGGTCCAAGAGGCAGAGCCCCTGGCTGGGGTCTTCTCTGTATTTCCTTCCATTAACTGTCTTAACATACTTTTCATTAGAATTCTAATTTATTAGTTTATTTGCTAACTCAAAAAGTTCGATGGCTTCTCTGCAATTAATCCATTTTACTATAAGCCCAGGGACCTTTCTGTCATTCTTTCAAACTTAAGTTCGTTATCCAGTTCGTCATCTAGTTCTTTAACGAATTAACTCATTCGTTATCTCTTAAGGAATGGACCTTTATAACGAACTGACCTTTTTATAACGATCTGGCTTTTTATAACAAACTGGTACATTCGCCAGTTCTCCGTTAACGAATTACCTAATGAATGGCTTAACGAACTGCTTATAATTCGTTATCTCTTCCTAACGAATGGGCATAACGAATTGCTTCTAATTCGTTATCTCTTCTTAACGAATGGGCATAACAAATTGCTTGCTAATTCATTATGTCTCCGCTAATGAACTAGGGTTAAGTCAGAGAATGTCATAAACATTCTCTGACATTCATTAACGTCGTACACATTTTCTAGCGCCGTCATCGTAGGAAAACCGGGATCTCGCCAGAAAAGCGAGATCTCAGTTATTTTCCACCATTTTTCGTCCCATTCGATCCAAATCTGAGCTAGGGTAACCCCTAAGCTCATCTTTTGATCAGTTGATACCCGATTCCACCCGAATCTCGTGACTTTAACGGTTTAAGGGGGTCGGCTCGTCGTTTCGCCACTAAATCTAGCGGGTTTGGGTCCATACAACATCATACTATCATTACCTCGGGTCGGGATCGATTCTTCTTCTTGGTTTCGGTTTAGAGATAGAGAGAAAGAGATAAAGAGCTTAAGTGTGTGTTTTGGGTGGTGTATGGAATGAATGAGAATGATTTAATTAATAGTAATTATGGTATTTATATCATAGATCATGGGCTTAAGCCTATGGTCTTTTCCTCCTTTCCTTATTAACCCAAGTCCATTACCCATATTACTTAACCCAACACAAGCCCGACTCTTAATAACTCATTTTTTTTATTTTGTTAACCGAAACGAAAAAAACGGGATGTTACAGGTTGAGTTTGGATCAACAGCTATTTTATTAATATTTTTTATCTCTCGATCGCTTTAATTGCTAAGGTGAGTTAATCACTACCCCTTTTTTCCATTTTCCACTTTGGCGGCAGTATGCGTACCGAACTCACTTAGTTACATCAAATCTCACTTTAAATCACAAATCATGCATTGCTTATTATGATGTATGTAGGGGTGGATTTAGGGCTTTGCTACGGTGGGCCGGTGCCTACCGTCCGACTGCCAGATTGTCGTGTTTGCGGGTATGCATTAGCATATGATTTAGTTAAAAATCAATCGGTTCCACCGTCCATTGACCTTCCGGCCGTTGAACATTTTCTCCCGCTAGCGCCGTGGCGTTTGCAACATTTTCTGGTGGGGGTGTTAGAACGGTGAAGATGATGAAATAAAAAAGGCGTACCCTATTTCCTTTTTATTATTTGGGCTTTTAAAAATTCTTTTATGGCCCGTAAAAGCTTCTTTCGTTGAAAAATGTTTCGGCTTTAAAATTTGCAAGCTAAAGAAAATATATATAAGAAATCTATAATGATAATTTATTTATTATTTTGTTTGCTTTGGTATGAAAACATACAAAATGTTTTGTTTTATTATTGTTTATAATTTACTTAAATAATTTTTCACGTTTTCTTTATATTGTATTATTTATATCTGATGTAATTCTATAATGAAACAACTATAAAACGGTGAAAACGTTTATCCTATCGTTAACAACTTAAATAGGTCTATTGGTTGTAATATATTAGTATATTAATTGGGAAAAAAATAATATATACTTGTGTATGTAAGAATTACATTGTGACCCCTCGCCTATAATCGTCGTGTTCCGCCCTAGAGAGAAAGAAAACAAAGATGGTGTTTGGTGGAGGTAAATGGTCGCTACGACGTCGGTTGTATTTGACCTAACCATTTTAACCGACCCATTTTGTACCCACCGTCACGAAAAATTCTGGATCCGCCTTTGGTTGTATACAAATTTATTGTTATGTGCAATGTATATTGTTTTTTATTTTATCGCTTTGAAGAGGTCCATCATAGTTTATCTCATTAAGTATGATCATGCGTCGTTTTAGTAGCCAAAGCCCGATTTGCTAGGCAATGGTCAACCGGCACTATTATTTGTATTTATTTCGTCTTAGTAGCCAAAACCTGATTCGCTAGGCAATGGCCAATGGAACCTAATTGTTACATCAATTGTATTACTCACATTAACGTATATGGTTTGTTTGTTTTATTATTAGTATATACTCAATATATTGTTGACAAACTATATTATTTTTACACATATTGCAGATGCTTATATTGGACGACTGAAAGTTGATAAAAATATTTAGTTATCAAACTTTAGGTTATTAAATAAAAAGAGAGTATTTTAAATTAGTTGTTTTGAAAGGTTTGTTTTGGGATGATTTTGTCCTTGATATGAAAAATTGAGTATTTGGTTGAAAATAAAATAAATAAATTAGATATTGTCATATAAATTTTGCATGATAGTGTCTTGTGAGCTGTGAATTAACGATTCGCAATCCCGACATTTCCGTCATAGGTAGTGGTGTGAGATAACGTTTGCACAATCTCCTTTACAATTTAAAAGGTTAGTAAAATATTGTGTTATAATTTCTAAGGATATACATAAATAAATAAATCAAATAGACCAAACAAATTATGAAAATCAACTTCAGATTGGAAATAAAAGGATAGTACTTAAGAAACCTAACCCAAAAATGACCTTGAAATCTCATTAATAATCAAACATTCGTCCAATGGGTTGGTTTTTTTGATTCACATGTTATTGAAAGCAATGATTTAATTCTATGAATCACCGTTTGTAGACTAGAAACAACTAAAAGGCAAATCAAGAGTATTTAAGACCCCCATCCTCTTAAGACAGTACATTTTGCAACCCTGCCCACTCCCAAAGTAAAGGCTCCCATCCGAAGGTTGCACTCGTGCGTTCGACACATGCTTTTAATGCTATTGAAAGCTCCACTCATGTATTTCCTTAGTTGGGCATTCACGTACTCCTCATCCCACATAATATGCTGACTGTTCTGTAAATTAATGTCCAAATAAGAGAATTTGTTTAAGCAGATTTAGGTTGCAGATTGAAACTTAGATGCTGATCAGTTCATTACATTGCATGAAAAGATACAGAAATATTATACCTGAACCAACTCGAAGTGGCTAACAGTCACACCTCCAGCATTTGCATATATATCCGGAAGTATCACAACTCCTTTCTTTAACAGAATCTGTCATAACAAAACACGTACCTTTTTAGTAATACTTAATAATTATAAAGAATAAGAAGTGGTGTAAAAATTTAAACGTAGTTCAAACATTAATATAAAGAAATGGAAATAGTACATCGTCTGCTTCTGGATCAGTAGGATTATTTGCACCTTCTACGATAAACTTGGCTTTCACATCCCCTGCATTTTCTCTTTTTGAAGAAAGAAACTAAATTAGTTTCGAATTTGAATGATGCATGAAAATCACAACTTTTATTCCATGTCATGTGAAATATGCAACCTTAACTAGCAGTATCTGTTTGTCCATTAGTGTAACTACTTATGGTGCTATTGATTTTGCTCGTTGAAGTTCTTTTGTTTATCTTTGTTTGCCCATTCACTTTGTTCATATTTTTATTCGAAAAAGGTGAACAAATATTTCATTTGAACAATTTAATTTCTTATACTTTAATTAACTTTCATAATTCGAAAATCTAGATGCCATATCATGTGCTTTGGGTTCAAAAAAAATGTCCCGAATGTACCTTGTAAGAACACCACTTGAGGCACACGGTACAAGTACATCACATTCATGTATAAGTAATTCATCTGCATTAATCTTGTCTCCGCCATCAAAACTACTTAAGTTTCTGTTTGTTTCTTTATGCTCAAGCAATGCTGGTATGTCAATACCATTTGCGTTCTTTAGAGCTCCAGTAATGTCACTAACTGCAATGATCTTTCCACCCCTTTCATGTATCAACCTAGCTACTCAAGATCCCACATTGCCAAAACCCTAAAAGAGAGAACATTTGTGAACAAAATCAAAATGTAGAAAAATAAACGCATCACTAGATGATGAACCGTACATACCTGAACAACAAATGTCGAATCCTTGATCGACTTGCCATGCTCATTAAGCAACGCTTCGGTGGCAAACACAACACCACGACCAGTTGCAGCCTCTCTTCCCAGTGATCCACCAATTTCCTAGTAATTATTTAGAAATGCGTAAGTTATCTATCTATCGTTATGTACTATATAGGGAGAGAGAGAGTGAGAACTAGACACATGTTAGTTTTCGAATAATAAATATGATAAGAAACACGGGATACGCATAATACACTTTTACGTGATGCTTTGAATGTGATGCATAAGATGACTAATTTCACACTTTTTTTGTCGCAACACTTTGATTATCTTTTATACACAATGCAAAAGTGCATTATATATGTAGTTCTTGCATTTTCTAACATACTTTTGTTCTGAAAAAATGTGACACACACAACATAAACACTAAATACTCACTATTGGTTTTCCGGTGACAATATTTGGCGAGTAACCATGGAATTTAGAGTACTCATCCGAAATCCAAGCCATAGTCTGTCAATATAATACAACCAAGCAGAGTTTGTCAGTTTTATGGCAAATTTCTTATTGAATTTCTTTCATAGAATAAACAGGGCTTCTTGCCATTCATGGTACAGAAGTTGTTGCAAATACTTTTATTCTAAATTTGGGGTCTGCAGTTGTTACTGTACGTATGTAATCACCAATGATGGAGAAGTACAAACCTGGGCATTGGTGCCCATATCTGGTGCTGGAACATCAACGTTTACTCCAATAGCGTCATGAATCTTGTAAGTGAAGACACGAGTAAGGCGTTCAAGCTCACTCATAGACAAGTTCTTTGGTGAGCAACCGATCCCACCCTTGGCTCCACCGTAAGGTACGTTGACCACAGCAGTCTTCCATGTCATTAGTTGAGCCAAGGCGTTTACTTCGTCATGATCAACCTTTAGAAAACAAGTATATGAATCAACTTTAAAGCTATTAATTGTCAGTGCAAAAATAGAATGTAGAGACTCTCTGTATCAGTTCAAGTAGCTTTGAGTATTGTGTTAAAGGTATGAATACTACACATAAAGTATATTGAATTAACAACCATAGGATGATATCGAATTCCTCCTTTCATCGGACCACGAGAGTTATCATGTTGAACTCTAAATCCGACATAAGACACCAACGTTTCATCATCCTTCCGAATCGTACACTCAAACTGCAAGAAAATACAAACATTAAACATTAAAACTAAACAACATTATTAATAATATAAACATGAGTCAGCAAGTAGCAAATACCTTGATTTCCTTATGAGGCATCAGCAAACTCTTCTGGATCTTAGAGTCCAAGTTGAGAAGACGAGCTGCATCACGGAAGTTCCTGCTTGTCGAAGCGAGAGCACTCATGATGGATGATTTCTGAAACAAAGATACAGAACGGCCAAGTTTAGACAAAGACATGCGATACTTTTTGAATGCCAGCATATAATGGTAATCGGTTTTAGACGCGGCCTGATCACTATAGTGATTCAAGCTGAATAACTAGGCTGGATGTTAAAAAAAACACATGTATGTATATATGTAGAGAAGAAGTTGGTGGCTAAAACTACTAGGCAACCTTTCTAATTAATACTTTCAAAGATATTCTAATTCACATTCAGATCATCATATATAATATTCATACTATAATTAATAAACCTCAAAGTTGCAAAATGATATAATTGCATGATTAAGCATTTTAAGGAAGATACATAATCAAATTTTGTATTTGATACCGTTTACCTTTTGCTGCCGTTGCTGATCACGCTAAGAATGTTTAATTTAGGGTTTTTGCTTAATTAATCGATTATGGAATCACTTGCTTTATCTAGTCAAAGCCTACAAATCTGGCGAATCCCACCACACTTCGTTACCAGCCTACTCCTAGTCATCAGGGATTAATGATAATTTCAATTCAGGGGGGATTAATTAATAATCCTTTAGTTTTTTAAATTTAACCTCACTAGACCTTCACCTATTTATATATTTTATTTAATTATTTATGTTTGTGCTAAAATCATATAAATACGTAGCAATATGCATGCATGAATATTGGTTGAATCAATCTAACACACTGAACGGTGATCAGACTAATTGTTGTGGATACTACAAGGGCGTCCTGGTGGCGGGCTCATATTTTTCTCATGTGAATGAAATTTTTGAAGTCGTTACTAATTGGCGAATCTAGACAAAAATATTATAGGTAACGTCGAAAAAAAATTTCTTTAATATTGTATTTCAAACAATGTAAACGAATTTTTATTATTTCTTTTTTTGTCGTATTTTATACAATAACCGAATTTTTTTTACCATATTTCATATAATAAATTCTTTTTTTGTTTGAACTTGGTTTTAGACCAATATTATCATTTATTGCAATTTTCATTTAAAAAAATTGCTAATATGACTTTATCGTTTCATCTTCCAATTTCTCTAATTTTAGAAGAAGCAAAATTTTTTAAACCTTAACCCCATTTCCAATTTACACATAAACCTTAAATCCCCAATCAATTACCATTTCCAATTACATTATCCAAAAAACCATAATCAATCAATCAAGACTGGTGGTAGGAGGCTTGGGTTCTTCAACAGAGACCCGAGTTGGATCCCCACTTGTGACACTTTGGGTGGATATTAGCAATGAAGTATTTGAGCTAGGTCTTACAAAGTTGTTAGTTCGAATCCCGAGCCCACCCATGTTTTAGTTACAATGTGTGTCACGCTAGATAGTTCTGCTCTTTTGGTGGCACAATGACTGTCAAGTAGCGGGTATGGTTTCCAGGAGGGACGCCCAAGCCTAAATCTAAAGACAGCCTGGCCTGGTTAAAACAACATAGTCTAGCTAGAGTGGGGTAACATGAATCTCCAAATTAAATAGAGTGGTGGTCTAACATACAAGAAAGTCGTCGTTTCAAAAAAAATATTCAATTGTTCATAAACAATTCCAAATTAATATTTTACATAAACAACTTAACAATTACAACTTTCGATAAAAAATAAAAGAATATCTAAATTGAACAAATAGAAGCCGAACCGTGGAAGAGGAACCGAGAGAACACCAACCATCAGCTACTTGGTTATAGCGTAGAGGTGTGGCGACCCGAGGAATAATGAACAATGTTTTTATTTGGTTTGGACTTTAATTTGGTTGGGCTTTGAACTTTGGTTGAACTTTAATTGGTTTTAGCTTTTAATTTGATTGTGCTTTTGTAAGGCCCCGTTACCGGTGCCCTACATTGAACGTTGGATTTACTCATAAACACAGTTCTAAATATCAGAGTTAATTAAAACTTTCACGGAATATAAAACTTCAACCATAATATATATTACACAATATTCAAATCTCGTCTTAACAACATTCATCGTTATTCAAACATAAAACATAGTCTTTAAAAACATCATAACATTTTCTTGAGATGCCAGTATCTTCAATTCCATGCCATGTGTTATCATCAAGCGAGGTGCCTCATTCTACTAACATGCGTGCATACTAAAAGTCAGCTACGCTAAGTGAGTTTTAGTTAATCAGATAACATACAATACATCCATACACATTCATATATACACACCCGAAGGTACATATACATAGATAGTTCTTTACCTTCCTTCGTACGTTCATACTGTTATACCTTCCGTCTTTCATTTTATACATACACATATACATATACCTCGTCCTAAAACATTCGCAGATATTATCAGGGTATGTTCCCTACATTCGCGGATATTAGGGAACATACCCTAAGATTGTGGCCTATGTTCCCTATGTTTTAAAGACTGTAAAAAATTTCGCGGATATTATGGAACATACCCTGAGATCGCGGGTATGTTCCCTATGTTTTAAAGACTGTAAAAAATTTCAGTTATTGCATAAAATGCGGTAAAAAAAATCATTTACATTATTAAAACACGGTAGAAAAAATAATTTTGAACGTTACCCCTGAGATTGTGGCCTAGATCCGCCACTGTTCCATATCTTTCTCTACATTCATAATTATAACTTCCATACGTACATACATCATTTGTATATCATATATATATATATATATATATATATATATATATATATATATATATATATATATATCAATCATATCTTTAAACTATCCCTTGACGATACATGCAATATCCGAAGATCGTTCATGCATCATCAAGCATTCATTCATACATAAATCATATAAGACATACATTTACCACTTAAGGTAAGTGTATTAACCAATCACATCGAGTATGCACACAGCCCCGAAAACATAACAAGGAAGTGGGGCTAGAAACTCACCTGAACTCGGTTACGTTAGCCGTTAATCGTTATTCCTTTCCTTAGCTGTGCACGGCTAACTGTATAATAATTACATATATCAATTAATTATCACTACTCGAATCGTGTTTCTAGTCTAGTTATTACCCTCAACGAACGGGGTCCGGGGGCAGCGCCCCTGGCAACGGGGTTCTAGGGGCGGCAACCCCTAGCGGGGTCCAAGGAGCAGAGCCCCTGGCTGGGGTTAAGCTGTCTTAACACATTTTCCATTAGTATTTTAAATTTCTATTAACTGTCTTAACATATTTTCCATTAGTATTTTAAATTATTTTCTAATTTGTTAACTCATTCGTTATGGCGAATTGTCTCCGATTCGTTATATTATCTTCTTTAATTCGTTATTCTAATTCGTCACCTTATCATCATCTGATTCGTCATTCCAATTCTTCATCTGAATATAACTTGATCCGTTATCTTAATCGTAATGAATTGGCGAGTAACGAATCACCTGATTCGTTATCTGGTTCGCTATCCTAGTTCGTTAGCCTAATTTGTTATCTTGACGTGACATGATTCGTTATCTTAATATAACGAATGGGTAGATAACGAATTAAGGGTTCATTCGTTATTAAATCACACGAATTAGTAATCATCTCAGTTCTTATCCAGATCTTTGACTCAAGGGTCAAAGTCAAAATTGTCAAGAACATCACACAGTCAACATCAACAGATTCAGCCATAAATCCTCAAATCTCAACCAAATAACACGATTTTGGTATCAATAGATTCGTAATACCAGCGCTTATAAACCCCGATCAACGAAACATTCAAAAATCATGGTTTACACAGTCCGATTTGTTCGTTTATAAACCCGGGTCTTTACACTATCGATTAACCCATCAATTGATACTGGATTTCACTGAAAATTTGTTCGTTTGATTCGTTTTCATCACATTCATACAAATCTAAGATTTCCCAAATGAATCCGAGCCTAAATGAACGATTTCTAAATATAAACTTACCTTAAACGATTCGGGTTATGAACACGTTCTAGTCTTGATTTAGGTTTGGTTCGTCACAACGTTCAAGCACCAACGGGTTCGGGTTTTCACCTTCGGATCTTGGCTCGGGATATATGATGATGTTAGTGTGTGTTTTTGATGGTGTAGGCTATGGTGTAGAGATGGATAAAAATGGAAAGAATTGGGGTTTAAGGGGTATTTATACTCCCTTAAGCCCATGGACCTAAAGCCCATTTCATCTTTTATTCCATCTTTTAAAGTCCAAGCCCATCATCTTATAGTTTATTTATCTAAACCGACACATGACACTTTATTGAATAAACGAAATTTCATTTATTTATTATAATCAAAAGTAGGATGTTACAGCTTTAAACAAATATGGGTAACGTTATATTTTTTCAGGGGTAACGAAATACGAAAACCAACCAAATAAAAGTACATTTACACTGTCGACGAAAAGTTGAGGGTTAACGGAGGCTACCCCTAGTTACTAAGTATGTCCGCCACTGGTCGTTACTAAGTTGACAATCACTATATTAAAAAAATCGGCCCGGTTCGACTGTTTGGGTCGGGTAATCGGTGTATTATGTTTCGTAGTCCGATTCTATTGTTCCGGTTTGATTTTATTGGGTCGGGTCATATAAAAACAAAATTAATCAAACAAAGTATCATATAACCATAAAAAATACAGGAAACTTTATTACTAATACATAATTAATATACAATATATCTAAAGTTGTTCTCTACGTGTTTCATTTTTTAAAATCTAACTAAAACATCATCTAGTTTGGCATTCATGGGCGAGTTTTTCTCAATGTAACAAATACAACAATCGTTCAGATACTCATCACCCATCTTATCACGCATATTGGACTTCATGTACGTCATTATTGTAAAGCATCTTTCAACGCTTGCGGTTGCGACGGGTAATACAATAGCTAACTTCAATAAACGATACACCAATGCAAATGAAGTTAGTGAGCATACAATGTTATAGAAACCAAAATATTTTCTTTTAACATTAAAGTTGTTACCCCGTTCAATTCACCTGATATATTATTTGCACCATCATAATTTTATTTAATTAGGTTAAATATAGATTGTGTTTAGAATTTGGGTTAAATATAAAAACCCTTAAAGTTTCGGACTTGAGCTTAAAAGTTGGGTATAAGTTGATTGGACATTTTGGCTTAAATTTGTATTAAAAGTCTTTATATTAAACTCAAGATTTGATTATTTTCAAAATAATTCCTTTATTTAAGTTCCCAAAATTCGAAATATCTTGGTCTAAATATTAAACAAAAAATTTAGTAAAACATTATAACAATCCAGATCTTGAACTAGATTATATTAGATTTTCGAAAACTGTGATGAACACGAAGAACATCATTAATTTATCAGATTTTGAAAACTTAAGGTTTATATCATATACGAATTTTAAAACCGAAAAATTGTTAGGTTTTATTAATATTCGGTTTTCAATATATATAAAAATATGAATTCATAAAAATGTGAAAATTATCTTAGGGTTTATCACGTTTTAGTCCATGTCTTCCGGTTTAGATCCTGAATTGATGGAAGACATGAAGAACAGATTAGTCAGCATCGCTTTTGATACCACATGTTGACCAGTTCTTCATGTATGTAAGGGAAAATACGAATATTATGATAAACATATAACTAAAACATACCTGTCACAGCAGAGAGAAGCCACGGCTGATGAGAAAGATCCGGATGACATGATACTCAGCTTTGTCTAGTTCCCCTTTAGGATGTATATTAGTGATGGGGATTAGGGTTCTTGAGAAACCGAATAATATAGATAGAGAGAGGGTGACGAATTTCTAAGTCAGGTTTAGGGTTATGTTGTAAGATGTTAATTACCATCTTCATATATTTATATACACCAAAGGGAAAACCCTTAATTAGCAAAAAGGGTAATTTGGTCCATCAACAATTACCTAGCTAATATAATAATAAGATATAATTAATTAATTTTAGTCTATTAATGATCATGATGGCCATACATATATATATATATATATATATATATATATATATATTCTAGCATATTAAAGTAAGGTTCTACTAACTAGTGGATTAAACATCGGGCTAAGATACAAGCTCTAAAATGGTCGACTTGGTGTATGTTTGATTGCTCTGGACTTTATTGGATATTCAGGTGCCTTCATTTTTGCTAATTCATGTTGGTGTATTTGTATTTGTACTATGTTTCTCTCCCTCTCTCCCTCTCCCTCTCTCTCTCTCTCTCTCCCTCCCTCCCTCCCTCTCTCCTTCTCTCTCTCTAGGTCCCTTTCTCTCTCCCCCACTCTCTCTCCCTCTCCCTCCCTCCCTCTCTCTCTCTCTCTCTCTCTCTCTCTCTCTCTCTCTAGCCGGATAACTTTAAATGTTCAACTTAGATTCTCAACTACCCCTAAACAATTAATTTGAAACCACTTGTTAGCTCACACTCAATTAATTATATCTTCATCATGATCACCGACCATTAGATGATACATGGTGTAATTATCAAAACTCACCTATAGATATACATGCAATATCATACCCATTGAAAGAATAAAAGATTCAATTGATTTACATTGAATTGGTACATCACATATATACAGGAGTATATCCTAGAATGTTGGAGATAAAATCTCTTGACTAACAAATCCGATCAATTTTTTTTTTTTTTTTAAATGTTTTTTATTTATATAATTTACTATAAAACGATTACAATAAAGTGGCAGGCAAACGGGCAACAAGCTGCGCCGCAACCCCCTTTTGAACAGCAAAGCCAATATTTAAATTTAAACTCAATTATTTAGCGCCTATTACCCCCCTTCAAGCGAATAGGTAGGGATCCGACACGTAGTTTGTCACGAAAACTTTCAAACAATGGACGGGGCAAGATTTTTGTGAAGATGTCAGCTACCTGGAGCGTGGTAGGAACAAATTTTGTTGCTAATTGACCTGCGGAGACCAATTCTCGTACAAAATGATAATCAATATCAATGTGCTTAGCTCGTTTATGTGAAACCGGATTTTGGCTTAAGAATAAAGCACTCTTGTTGTCACATAATAGTGTAGGTCGATCCGGTGGGAGAGCGTATAGTTCACGCAACAAGTGTGTTAACCAAATTATTTCTGCATCGGTGTTGGCCATAGCCCTATACTCGGATTCACAACTTGAACGAGATACAGTTGGTTGTTTCTTTGCACTCCATGAGACTAAGTTGCCACCGAGATAATTGGAGTAACCATAAGTTGAACGGCTTGTTTCGACACAACGTGCCGAGTCAGCATCTGAATACCCTACCAAAGTGGTTTTGATAGGCCGATCAAAGATGAGACCGTAGGATAACGCTCCCTTGACTTACCTAAGTATTCGTTTTACAAGCTGAAAATGAGCGGTAGTTGGACTTTGAAGAAATTGGCTAGTTTGGTTTACGGCATAAGAAAGGTCTGGTCTGGTTATGGTAAGATATTGCAGGGCACCTACCAAGGATCGATAAAGTGTCGGATCATGGAACAGAGTACCAGTAGAAGTGAATGTGTCATCAGTGGTTAGCGGAGTAGCTACCGGTTTGGCATCGAGAAGTCCAGTTCGTGATAGAATATCATGAGCATATTTACTTTGACTTAGGAATAGACCGTCTGAGTTGTGAGTGACTTCAAGACCAAGAAAATAGTTTAGTGTGCCAAGATCTTTAATTTTGATGATTTAATCGGTCAGTGAAGTCATTGATAACATGCACATTGTTACCGGTAAGTATCACATCGTCAACATAAACGAGTAAATAGAGTAGCACGGTGTCCGTTTTGTAAACAAA
This sequence comes from Bidens hawaiensis, assembly GCF_021521415.1. Taxonomy (NCBI): domain Eukaryota; kingdom Viridiplantae; phylum Streptophyta; class Magnoliopsida; order Asterales; family Asteraceae; genus Bidens; species Bidens hawaiensis. The sequence goes on along the minus strand of NW_027491371.1, from coordinate 123,730 downwards.
AAGAGATGGATCAGCTCGACTGCATCGAAAACCAAGAGAAATAAGGAAGTTGCTTAAGCGTTGAAACCAAGCACGTGGTGCTTGTTTGAGACCATATAAAGCATGGTTTAGACGACATACATGATTTGGAAAGGTCGGATCAATGAATCCCGGTGGTTGTTCCATGTATACTGTTTCAGTTAAGTGACCGTTTAAGAATGCATTGTTGACATCAAGTTGGCGGAGTGGCCAACTGTAAATGGTGGCAAGACTAAGAACAACTCGAATAGTAGAGGCCTTTACAACGGGACTGAAAGTGTGGGAAAAATCAAGACCGGGAACTTGAGTGAAACCTTGAGCAACTAAGCGTGCTTTATAACGATCAAGTGAACCATCCGCTTTGTATTTGATACGATATATCCACTTTGAACCAACAACATTCGAATGGGTGGGACGATGAACAAGTTCCCACGTGTTGTTAGTTTTAAGAGCATCGAGTTAATCACGCATGGCGGCTACCCATTTTGGATTTTTTGAAGCTGTCTTGACTCCCTTGGGTATGGAGGTGGCAAAAAGAGCTTGATGTAAACAATTTGCGGATAGATCAGTGAGGTTTGCAAAATGTTTAGTTTTGAATATTCCAGATTTAGATCTTGTGTGCATGGAATGTGTAGAAGTAGGTGGGGGATTAATTAAGTTTGTGGGGTCAGTAGACTTTTGAGAAAGTGATGAAGTTGAGGTGGGTGGAATTGTTGTTACGTTAGAAGGGATTTGAGTGGTATTAGATGGAATTGGAGAGGATGGTATGATTTGATCTTGGATGTTTGTTGGGCCTGATGAGGGAGGTTGAGTTGGAGATGAGATAAACTCTTGGGTCGAGGAGTTAATGGGTGGGTTGTAGATTGAGGAGTTGAGATATGGAGACATAAAGTGCACACTGAAGGAGTTTGAGAGGAATTTTTGCATGGAGGTTTGAATGATGTGAATGGACTGTTGGTAGATGTGGGAAGTGGTTGTGGAATATTATCATCAAAGTTTGATAGAAGAAGTTTTTCGTGATCAATAGGAGGCACTGTACAGGTGAATGGAAATGCATCCTCATCAAACTTTGCGTGTCTTGTGATATAAACACGTGAAGTGATCGGATCGAGACAACGGTAACCTTTCTGGTGAGGATTATAACCAATGAAGATGCAAGGTGTGCTTCTTAGAAGAAGTATGTGTTTGGTATAGTCTCTAAGGTAAGGAAAAACTCTACAACCAAAGACCCGAAAAATAGCATACGATGGTGGTTGTTTGAAAAGGACCTCAAAAGGTGATTTGTTATCAAGAAGTGGTGTTGGAAGACGGTTTATGATATATGTTTCCGAGGTGAACGCATCAAGCCATAAGTTTGCCAGTGCATTTGAATCGAACATCATGGATAAACCGGTTTCGGTTATGTGACGATGCTTGCGTTCGGCTCGTCCATTTTGCTAGGGTGTGTGTGGGCATGACAAATGATGAAAAATGCCATGTTGATGAAAAAGATTTCGAACCCAATTGTTTGTGAACTCGGTACCGCCATCACTTTGAAAAACTTTGACATTTACATGTAAATTGATTTTGTACAAAGTTTAAAAAAGTGACGAGAATATTGTAAAAATCAGATTTAAGTTTTAATGGATATAACCATGTAAAGCGTGAAAAATCATCTACGAATATAACATAATAAGTATCCGTCGGTAGATGAAATGGGTGCGGGACCCCCACAATGAATCAAATCCAACACACGAGAAGCACGTTTATTATTTTCAACAAAAGGTAAACGATGTGCTTTTGATAACTGACATGATGAACATAATCCCGGTTCGGGTAACAAGGAAATAACAAATACATGTCCATGCTTATTTAAAACAGAAATAGTATCAAACGAAACATGTCCTAAGCGGTTATGCCATTTATTAAACGAAGCACGACGGTGAGGAGCAGAAAGGGCAGCAACAAGAGACTTGTGACTTTGAGAGAGAACATAAAATCCATTTTCACAAGAACCTCTAGCGAGAACTGCTGCTGTGTTTGTGATCCTGAATTTGAAAGAAATTGTTAGAAAACAACACATCAACGGGTGAATCATTTGTTAATCTATTAATGGATAGTAGATTTTTTGTGAGATTTGGAACAACAAGAACATTATGCAATGGTATACTGTTAATATTTGTGTTACCAATTTGTGTTACGGGTAAGGACTGTCCGTTACCAAAGGTAACATAATTACCATAATCTGCATGGGATTCATTCAGTCCATCGCTAGATCGAAGTATATGAGCGGTGGCTCCCGATTCAGCCGTCCAATCCGGAGTGTTTTGCGCCAAGTTGCATTGAGCATGGAAAGCTTGTGCAAGGTTTGCATCGAGTGGTGTAGCTTTTTGAGCATAGCTTGACAGGTTTGGACATGAACTAGCATAATGACCATTGGTTCGACAAAGTTGGCAATGAGGAGGGCGTTTGGTGGTTGTTGAACGACCACGGTATGAACCCCGAAACCTGTCACGGTGTGATGAGTCACGAGAGGATGTGGAGTGAGATGAGTGTCGGTAGGTTTGGGCAGCAAAGGCGGCTTGAGGAGTGGGTGTAACATTTAGAGTTTGAAGGAAGAGGTCATGATTTTCTGCTTGAGCAAGAATATCACGGAATGGTGGGGACGGTTTTACGGTTCGTTGGGCAGTGGAGAAGGATTCAAAAGAGGAACCGAGGCCACATAGAAACCAGTGGCGTTTATCTTCATCGCTCACCGGATAGCCAATGGCAGCCAATTGATCGCAAAGAGTTTTAAATTTGCGACCATAGTCGGAGACCGTAGAGGTTCCTTTTTGAAGCTGACGAAGAGAATCACGGAGCGTATGCATCCGTTCAATGGACTGATGGTTGTAGGCATGCTCAAGTGCTTGCCAGACATGATATGCGGAGTTATGGCCAATGGCTTCTGCCATGGCTTATTCGGTTAAGGTGGAATTAATCAAAAGAAGGACACGTTGATCAGCTTCTTTCCAGGTAACAAAGGCTGGATTGGAGATGGTTTTGTTATCAGCAGACAAAGTTTCTGGTGGAGCGACAATAGAACCATCGATATGACCAAGAAGATGAAGGTATGAACGAACCGGTTTGACTTGATTTTTCCAGAAAAGGTAGTTTGATGGTGATTAGGTGAAGAAAAGTGTGGAGTGGAGTGGTGGGTGGATCGGAAGAAGAGGAGATAGAGCCAGCCATGGATGTAGGGTAAAGAAAAAATGGATGCCAGGTATAAAAAACCTAGGCTGATACCATGAAAGACTAAAAGATTCAATTGATTTACATTGAATTGGTACATCACATATATACAGGAGTATATCCTAGAATGTTGGAGATAAAATCTCTTGACTAACAAATTACTGTAACAACTATTTGACTAACACAATTTCAACAATATTTAAACTTACACTCAATTATTTAGCGCCTATTACCCATGTCCATTGTGCTACCTACCAAATCGATCATAAAGATGCTGACCAAATGTTACTTATGTTCTTTTAACTTATAATTCCATGATGATGTATGAACATACAAAAAAAAGGAAAAAGAGGATTTTTCTCGTATGTATGTATGTGTTGTTGCGTTATGTAAGGAGAATTTCTTTAATAATTAAAAATAAAAAAATTATAAACATATTAAAGAAAAACTGGGATTTCACTAGTCTCATACACAAATAATTAACCATATGCAATGCTAGGATGATGCTTTACGAATTTTAAGAAAATCATATAAACAGTTTTATCATCAAAATATAACCATGAATTTGTGTGATATTTCAAAATTTATTTCACAGAATTACGATATCTAGCAACAGGGATAGATTAGTCATTTAACCAACCCACCACTTCCTTCCTCCCGTAACAACTAATTAATAACAAACCATCCCTCACAATTTTTTGTCTTATTACTTGTTTTATATAATTATTTTCTATTGTAAGTATTATTACATGTCAGAGCATTCTCATCTCATTTCAGATCTTTATTTCTATAATTACACTAAAAACACTATATTTTTCATATTTCTCTCTCCTGTTTAATTAAATAATATTTTTTATACCTTCATCATTACTGTTTTCTCTCTCCTCTACTCATAACCAATCCAACAAATATTAAAAAATAAATAGGGGCAAACAATGTTCCCCAAATTTACAAAAAATCACTACATTTTTCTCTACACCCTATAATTTACACTCACAACCACTCAAAACCTCACCCTATAATTTACATACTCTCCTCACATAAATTTAGGGGATGGGATGTGAATGTTCTTAGTGGTATAACCAAGTTCTGCTAGTTATCGTGTAATGTCACTGTCACTGAGGCAGAGAGACAATCCCATATTTTCTGCGTTGTGGGATAACCCAGTTTTGATGGTTATCAAGTCACGTGTCAAATGCCACATAATAATGGTTATTTATTTAATGTGTTTTAGAAATAAAAATTGCTTAAAATAAAATAGCATAAAGAGAAAACGCAAATGTTCAAATTAAAAAAAAAACAACAAAAAAAACATTACAAATTAAAATTAAACAAAAGGTAAATTTAAAATGTTCAAACGTTACAACCCATATTTTCACAACATAAATAATTACTTGAGAGACTAAATATAAGGACTTCAAAATTTATTAGTTAATGGACTAACTTGATAACTTAAAAAAACCAACCTGTAAAGTCATGTCATGGAACCCACTTTATTCTTGTCCAAAAACCATATGTAGAATAACTCAACTCTTAACATATAGTATTCGGGTGGGGGTTCTCTATCAGCTTGATATCAAGTTCTCAGCTATCCAAAGACCACACACCCTTCTCACCATTCACATATTTATGACTATTTGTAGGAAACATATAATATTCGGTTATTTTATATATAATTATTATGCATATAATAGTCTTAGCTGTTTAGACTAGTCAAAATCAACAAGTGAAGCAGGGGCTGGTACTCATCAAACAAACTTTTTTTAGGCTCAAACTCGTTTACACTCGACTCAATTTGAGTTTTAGCAAGCCGAAGCCGATTGCAAAAACTTGGCGCGCTTACACATTAATGACGCAACTAAAAATTAATAAATCATGCAAACTTTATAAGCACCCACTAGTAATGGAAAACAGTTTTCAGCATTATAAAGCCATCATCAATAAATCATGCTACAAATGGATCATTTCACTAACAATGCAAAATAACAACCCAACATTGTTCTTGTTGACAGACATATAAAACTTGTAAAAAGAAACTCTAAGTACTACCTGGCAATTAGATTTGTAATATTCTACATCAGTTTAACATGGAAATAATAGAAAATTGCATATATTGCCACTTCAGTCACACTTCAAGTTATCCGTCTTTCCTGTAAATGAGTAAGGGGTTTGGTCATGTAATACATTTACAGAAGTAAAAACTAGATAATAAAAGGTAGAGGTGCCAATGTCAACTAGGGGTGTAAATGAGCTGAAGTCGTTTGGCTTACGAGAGCTCAAGCTAGTTTGGAGGTCTTTTTCTAAAGCCCGAGCTTGGGCTCGACAGGTTTAATATTTATTAACTAATTAAATATATGTTTAATTATTTTCATATACTTTTTAATCATAAACTGTATATAAATATTAGTAACTTTATCATGATTTTATATATACTCAATGTTATACAAAAACATATTTAACATGCTAAATAAAAATTATATTAAATATTATTGATTCATTTATTAAACAAAATTATTTTTATACTCGAGCTCGTTAATTCAAGCCTTTAACGAACCCATCTTGAGTCTTTCACAAGCTGGCTTAACTTGTTTACACCCCTAATTTTGACCAATTTGTGGTTATCACTTTATCCATAACGGGTTAAATTTTAAAATATTAACGTAAAAAAGAAATGGGCCCAAAAGTTAAAACCACTATTAAAATAACGTAAACATTTGGACACTGAACACTTGTTATAACATCTTTCACACCAAAAATAGCTTCAGGTCAACCCAACTTGACCCGTTTTGAATGGTACAAAAAGACTACCCGTTATGACTCATGTCCACTTTTTTGCAACTATGAATAAGAATATAATTACTAAAAGATTGTTTATGCTGACAGACCGAACATACAGAGAAAAGTTTTACTTTCTCTTTCTTCTATCAATTGCGTTTCTTGGGTCACTTTTGTTGAGAGGCGGCCCAGAAGGTACACCATACGACATAGGCGAGGGAACTGGCGGTGCCGCCACAGGAGCAGATGAAGCCGCCATGGTGGTGGAGGCAGGCAGTATAGGTGGCGGAAGTGCATTAGATGGTGGTGCAGCTGTAGGCTCGGGAAGAGGCCTAGGCAATATATGCTTCAATCGATTATTCCTGTAGTTTTTCCAAAAGTAAAACTGCTGCCTGTGTGTCAACTCCTAAAGGATTCAACAAATATAATTAGATATACCATATAAGCATATTAGTTATTTATCAATTTTTTTTAAATGTAACCTTATTGGCCGGATATGCCATAGCATTGCGAAAGCTTGCGTTTTGAAGAAGTTCTAAAAAGTAGAGACAATGCGGGTACCTATGATTCTCCAAAAATAAGCAGAAGTTAACAAACTGTTGATAGAAAAATGTAACAAAATATGGTTGTTAGAATACATAAAACTCACATGATATATTTTATATATTCAGGTCGTTGCCAGTATTGAAGGTACTTCAAGTAACCAATGAACGCTTCATCTTCAAAATAACGGTTCTGAGCTAAATCTACCTCAAAGTTCTAAGTGTAAATTATGCAAAGATTTACCATCACTTTAAAGTAATAAGGATGTAACATTGTAAGTTATACTTACAGTGAATATAAGTCGGATTGGCAAGGCATTGGACAAATTCAAGCTCAAGTAAAAATCTTTGTCGCCCATCATCAGGATCCTTGTATACTTTTTTGGGCCTAAAACATAGTTGAGGCCAGGCACATGGTAACTTAGATTATATCAACACTATATTAAGAACACATAAGAAATAGAAACTTACGAGCTGTTATTGTTTGAAGAATCATCAACTTCTTGACCTGAAGCCATGTTGTCGTGTTCCTATGATTTCAAAAGTATTTGCAGTAAATTAAAAAAGAACCATTACTGGCTAACAGCAACAAGGTAATAACTTCGTTACAATTTTTGGAGAAAAATATTTATGAGATGATGATCATACATTTACATACAAACATAAACAGGAGGTTTATGAAGTACGAGAATGGAGCCCTAAGTAATCAGAGTGCCATAGTTGACACAACTAGGGGTGTTCGGATATCCGGACCTTTCGGATAGTGGATTTCACTATCCGAATCCGAATCCGAAATTGATCGGATAGTGAATCAGATATCCAAAAATCTGAATTTAAAAAAAAACTGCATAACATAACTTACACTTTAAGAATCTGTGATCCAAGCTTTTAAACAAATCTGTAAATATAATTAACCAATCCTTGAAACAAACCATTAATTACATATGAGATACTTTATCAAGAATGGAGAGACGAGGGCTATGGTGAATTGGTGATGACTGACGAGGGTTGAGGTGACAATGAGGGCTGGGTTGGTGACAGACTGACGTTTTACAGTGAGACGATGACCGCCATGGAGGTTTGAACTTTGAACTGGTCGTCGTTGAGAGATCTGGAGAAGTTTGGAGATTGAGATGGAGAAAGAAACTTATGTTTTGAGAAAAGAATTAGGTTTTTATCATATAAACATTAAATTTTATATACCGGATAATTCGGATTCGGATTGTTTTGAACACCCCTAGCCACAACAACCAGCCACTTTAAAATACCATTTGCATACAAAGTACAAGCATACACACATTGCATTGATAGAGAAAATCATGGTTAAAAGCCCAAAATTTCTTACCAAACACAAAATATGAATAATAAAAAGCAACAAGATCAAATTTGCTAATGTTTCCACATAGAAACTCTGAGAAAAACAATGATTCCTTCAATTTAAAATAAGATAAACATAACCACAGGATCAATTCCTTCAAAAAGTGATATTGAAAACTTTTGCTTTTTGTATGATAAAAAATTAGGATTTTTTTTTAAACTTAATAATCTAAATTTATGAATAAAAAAATCAAGCAATAACCAACTCACCAAACATTTGATCAATAATAAGCAAGGAATGGCAACCCTTTTTACATAACTTTAAAACAGCACCAAAACATTGTACATACCATGAGGCATTATCAAAAACTAACTCCCAATAATAAGTTATACACTCACTACAACTATTTAATTCAATTCAAATTAAACAAGGCAAGTAATGGTTGAGAAGTAAGTGTTATTGGTTTCTCAAGTACAAAAGACAATTTCATGTTACAATCAATCTATCTGTAAACACGACAATATTAAAAACCTACACTACGCTTACAAAGTGCAAAGTCATCACAGATAACAAACAGTTGGAAACAAAATCAAATAGCCGATTCGGTCTACGCTTGAAGCCTTGAGCAAACGAATAATTAACTTACTGACCTCAGGGATTGAATTGCACGAAGGATATACTACTCAATTGGAGATGATAAATGGCGATTGAGGTATTTCATTTACTCATCTCGCTTATCACCTGCTCTCCTCTTCTCCCTTATTATCTATGGAGTAATACTCTGATGAACGGCTGGTTTGGTTGGGGAAGGTTAGAAGTATTTGACCTAAATAAGATGACCAGGGTAATATTAATCTAGCCGATCTGAGCTCGGGCTCGAACTTAAACGTGCTAGTTTAGACCTCGGCACGTTAACTTTATCAGGCTTACAAGGCAAGTTTGAGTTCGGTTCGTTTAAACCTTGAGCCAAACTCAAACTCGTTATTATTATTTTTTTAATTTTTATTTATTTATTTTTCTATACATATAATACAAAAATATAATTTCTAACAATGATAATGTTTTATTTAATTATTTTTTTATAATGTTTTAAAGCTAGAGTGATATAATATATGATTTCTTTTTAAAAAAAATCTTATTTTGGTAGGATGTTATTATGATATATTAATATTTAGAGTTTAATCTAAATGAGTCAAAGAGTCAAACTGGCTCATTTATATTCGAGATTTTCTCTAGTGAGCTAGCCATTTTAGCTAAATTACCTAATCCAATACAAGTTATCCTAACTTAAAAATGGCCCAACTATCTCATAGGCCTGTAAATGAACTAAACAAACACAAATAATGACATATACGTGTTCATTCAATTAAAATTAAACAAAAATAAACAAACACATTTCAATACAAACAAACGAATAAATATCAAACATATTAGGGTGTGTAAGGCCCCGAACCCGGTAGCCCTACTTTAACGTCGGATTTACTCATAAACACAGTCCTTCAAATCAGAGTTTATTAAAACTTTTCGCGGAATATAAAACATCAATCATTTGTTACAAAACATTAAATCTTTTCTTTGATACCATAACACAAAACTTTATATTTAAAACATCTTTACTTCTTTCTTCAGATGTCAGCCGTTCAATCCATGCCGTGTGTCATCCTCATGCTAACTCTATAATCAGCTCACCTGCGTGCATACTAAAAGTCAGCTACGCTGAGTGAGTTCTAGTTAATCGAACGCCATACAATACATACACATACATACATATCTGTAGATACATATCCATACTTCACTAGTTACCCTTCTGTTCTACATACATACTTGCTACCATACATACATACATATCTACAATCACTAACCTCAGTCTACCGAGAGTACGTTCATAGTTCACCGTCTATACCTGTACTCAAGGTCGTGAACACGTACAAGGTTCGCAGTCCTTACCTATGTTCACCATTTATGGTACGTACAAGGATCGCGGTCCTTCCCTATACCATAGTACATCCACAACACGTACAAGGTTCACAGTCCTTCCCTATGTTGCAACCTAATTCATAGCACGTACGAGGTTCGCAGTCCTCCCCTATGCTACAAAATCAGCACGTATAAGGTTCACAGTCCTTTCCTATGCTGAAATACATCCACAACACGTACAAGGTTCGCAGTCCTTCCCTATGTTGCAACCTAATTCATAGCACGTACGAGGTTCGCAGTCCTCCCCTATGCTACAAAATCAGCACGTATAAGGTTCACAGTTCTTTCCTATGCTGACGCCTATTTACATTACGTATAAGGTTCGCAGTCCTTATCTACGTTTACATATATCATCTACTTCACGTATAAGGCTCGCAGTCCTTAACTACGCCATCACCAGCCGAGTCTATGTCCGACAGAAGCTATAGGGATTTGCCATCCAAACTTACTATGTCGAACGTAGAACTCACATGCCATTCGTGTACCTATATACACATACTTACATTATAACATAAGAACACTCTAGGCATTCCTTACCTCATTCATTTAACAACCATACCCCTTGACGTTACGTGCAATATCCGAAGATCGTTCACGCCCGACAAGTATTCATTTGAAATATTCATACATCTTCGATATATAATATTCGTACCTTTATTTTTAACCTGACAGTACGCGCAATATCCGAAGATCGTTCGCGTACCGACAAACAATCATTCATATCTATCACACATATCACATATGACATACACTTATCACTTAGGATAAATGTATTAACAACACATCGAGTATGCACACAGCCCCGAAAACATAACAAGGAATGGGGCTAGAAACTCACCTGAACACGGTTACGTTCTCCGTTGATCGTAATCCCTTTCTTCAGTTGTGCATGGCTGACTGTATAACAAGTATACATATCAATTTAACTATCACTACTTATAATGTATTTCTATCTTTATATGACCCATAACGAACGGGGGTCCGGGGGCAGCGCCCCTGGCAGCGGGGTCTAGGGGCGGCAGCCCCTAGCAGGGTCCAAGGGGCAGAGCCCCTGGCTGGGGTCGAGCTGCCAGGTCAGCTTGGAAAAATTTTATTTCCATTAACTGTCTTAACACATTTTTCATTAGATTTTTAATTTATTTTCTAATCGAACTTGACTTTAGGCGAAGTTAACCTTAGGCGAACTTAGATTTAGGCGAAGTTACCAGCTAGGCGAACTTAGCTTTACAGCGAAGTTGCCATCATGCGAACTTGGCTTCAGGCGAAGTTGTCATCAGGCGAACTTGGCCTCAGGCGAAGTTATCATCAGGCGAACTTGGCCTCAGGCGAAGTTACCAGTTAGGCGAACTTAACTTTACAGCGAAGTTGCCATCAGGCGAAGTTCATCAGGCGAACTTAGCCTGCAGGCGAAGTTCGTTGCTTTGAAGGCGAAGTTGCCCAGATGAAGGCGAAGTTGTCGTCTGCAGGTTCTGTTCGCTCTTAAATCCTTCGTTCCTTAACCAAATAACTCGATTTAGGTACCCATGGAATCGTCTGACCAGCGCCTACAAACCCCAACTATCAAATCGACCTAACATCGATGTTTAGAGGGTGCGATTTAGGCATATAGGTTACGGGTCCTTTTTATCAATCGATTAACCCATCAAATCATAACCATTTTCAGTAAGTTTAGCTTTGTTGGATTCGTTTTTACCATACAAACTCAGATCTACCATTTCTCAAATCAAACCGAACCTATACGAACGATTTCTAACCATAAACGTACCTTGAACGAGTTGAACTTACGAACACGAGCTGGTCTTGTTGCTTTGGTTCGTCACGACGATCTAGCACCAACTAACGTTTACTCTCTCTCGGATCCTGCTCGTTTATGGTGTGTGTGTTTTGAATGTGTAGAGATTAGAATGGAAAGAGATGAGGTTTAGGGGATATTTATATCCCTTAAAGCCCATGGACCTAAGGTCCATTCTCATTTAACCCATCTCAATTAATCTAACACTAGCCCGACTCATACCAACTCCTACTCTATTATTTATTTCCCGAACCCGAGTCAACTTTCCCTCTATTATTAAGTAATATAACTAATATCATTTTGGAAATTTCGGGATGTTACAGGGTGATATATCACGTAAAACACAAATAATATCTAGTTATTTTATATTAATATGTAAACGAACATACATGAAAGACACGCAAACAAACGTTCATAAACATAAATGAATGAACAAAGCATATTTGTTGATGTTTGTTCATTCAAGTAAATGAACACAAACTTTCTATTCATAATTGTTCTTTTATTAAATCAACAAATATAAACTAACTTCCCTTCAAACAGACTGTTTACGAAACAGTTTTGTTCGTTTACTCATATTGATATATGTGGACATTCAGACTTCTTCCTGATTCCTGATGACCCCAAGGAAACAACTAAGGGGATGTTTGGGATTACTTATTTTAAGCAACTTATGACTTATTAAATTTTGAAAAAGTTAAAAGATGTTTGATATTGTGTGTTATTATAAGAGGACAAGTTAATAAATTACAAAATTATAACTTATTAACTAATGGGACATTGGAAAATGTTAGAGCATTCTTTACTCGTTCCCTAAAAATATGTGAGGGAGATTTACAAATTATATGGTATGTTTAAAAATGGTTGTGAGTAGAGCAGAGATAAAATGTTATACGAGAAAGTTAAATTTCATGTTTCACTTCTCATAACGTATAACTTTTTAAGAGACGAATTATGATTTGCCCCCTGTGTAATATGGGAGGGAGACCCATGAACTACTGATTCTTAAATTGCACGTATTGAACCACTGGAGTTTCCCAGTGGGCTTGGTATGACCCCTACCATTAGTTGACCATCTTTTGACCATTTAATGTCAAGGGTAATTTAGTAATTGAATAAATAAACATGATGATGATGATAATAATAATAATAATAATAATAATAATAATAATAATAATGTCACACCCTCAAATTCCACTAACGGAGTTTTACCGTCAGAGGGTGTGAACTAACAGGATCGGAATCATCAGTTATAATCAAACCATAAAAACGTTTAAATGAAATTAAGTGCGGAAGCGTAAAAACCAAAAGACAAAAGTTGCGTCACGCAGGACGACTTAAAAACCCAAGTAATAATAGTTAAAACATGTTTGCATATCAGAATGTTCAAAAACCATGCATGATCCTATACCGCGCGCCCGCCTCGGCTACCTGAGAATAACATACTAAAAGTGTCAACACAAGGTTGGTGAGTTCACAAGTTTATATAAAGTAAAGCGTTTAGCGTTTGCGTTCAGCGTTTTGCGTTTAGCGTTTTGCGTTCAGCGTTTTGCGTTACCAGATAGTGTTAAATCAATTATATATCGATAGGTAGTTAGCCTATACAACAAGTATTACTAAGTGTTCGACACCGAAGATGACTGTTTATCAAGTGCCTTGTCACCAGGTCATCCAGACCATGGTACGTGTTAGCCAAAATTACACCCACTCGACCTCCAGTCGAGTTTAGCGTTGGGTGGGGTTTGTCAAACCCAGTAGTACTACTCAACAGTGACTCGCTATTCCAAATATTAACCGGTTCGATGTGTAGGACTTCAAATGTTTCGTTTGCCACTTAGCCTTTACAAGTGATATATAATTTACTAACAAAATCTTAAATGCGTTTATCGGAGTATGTTATCTCCCCCAAGTGAAAAGCGTTTAAAACAGTTTAAAGGGGTAAGTGAAACTCACTGTTTGCGAAGAATTCCCAAAAATAAATCACCAAGTGATGCGCATCACAGAAAACTCTCTTTAGCGTTCTAAAACAACAAAGAGATTTTCTAAGTGTCGGAACTATTAACGAGTCTCTAGACCCGGCACGTAGTACCTGTGCAAATATCACGTTTCGTGTTTGTTTGTGAATCGTGTGTGACTTAACAAGCACATTTGTGATACGCTACGTGTGTGGACAATCGTTTACGTGTCATGTATTAATAATGTACATCACCAGCAACTATTCCCCGCAGGGGCAATTTGGTCAAAACACCACAATTATTTAGCAAGTATTCCCCGCAGGGGCAATTTGGTCAAAACATAACGATTAACTAGTAATTATCATGTTTCATGCATTTTCACAAAATTCAGCAGCTAGTTTCACCGAGACAGAAATTATACTTGAAAGATTGTACTATTCCACCGATCATAGCATCTCAATTGATTTACCAAAAATCATCACAAAAGCATGTATGTCTTAGGTTTCCAGAACATATTTTATTATATTTTTATTCCACCTAGGTTTCTCACAATAATCAAATCATTACAGCAAACTCATAACAGTCAAATTCATGCGCAATAGAATGTTATTTAAAATTCCCGTTAAATGAAAAATCCAATAAATGCAAGACCACTTGGGTTAGGTTCCTAACTCAACAAGTCAACTTCCAGAAGTGGAACCAACCCAATTGGTCTCGTAGTTCATGAGATATAACATTTACAACACAACCTAACAGCAGGTCTAACAACTCAGCTTTGCACAACGTTTTTGTAAAATCATAAAGGTTAACTTTTACACGTCCAAAAATTGCAAATTTATATTCTTTAGAAACTAGACTCAACCTAGTTTACTGTAGTATCAATAATCTCAACCAATTTTCACATTTACACCCCGATACAGTCAATTGAACATCAACAACACAATATGTCCAGAAACTGTTTGCAACAAAACTCAACATATTAGCCATTTATAAACCACAATTCCTTCATATAACATCCTAGACACCATAATCACCATCCATGCACATCAATTACACATTACATCCATGGTTAGGGTTTTATTTGAATTCAAAATCAAGAACACAACGATTAACATGTAATAATACCAATTCTAGTTATCATATCACAATCAATCCATCATCAAATCAAGATAAAACATATGAACACATTACATATAAAAATCGGACCTAGGGTTTGTAATTATACCTTCAAAAACACCAATACAAGCAAGAGGAAGGTAGAAGATGGCTAGAAACGGATGTAGGATGCTTCAATTATGAAATACAAGATCAAAATCAAGAGATATGTGTGTGTGTGTGAGCCGATTGCAAGGTCTCCTCTACATTCCTTTGCCTGGTGACCCATCTTTCCGCATCTCAGACACTTGACATGGTCACACGGGCCAGCATGATGATAGTTACACCTGTTGCACTTCGGGTACTTCCCAGCATAGCCGCTCAAACCCTGCCCGCTACCGTTGTTATTGTTATTGTGACCCTGATTGTTGAAGCTCCGGGTGAATTCGGGCTTTCAGTAGTGTTGCTGCTGTGGGGGGTTCGAGGATGAGGATCTGGTGTTGTCAAACTTTCTCTTTCCGCTGCTCGGGTTGTTGCTGTTGTTGTCAGCACTCAGGTTGTCACGGGCTTTAGTGGTTGAACCCCTAGGTGGTAGCGCACCCTGGGTCACTGCTTGATCCGTTAGTTTGTGAGCTAACCGAATCGCTTGTTGAATCGTGGCTGGTCTGGAAGACGTTACCATGCCCTGAATTTGCGGTGCCAACCCGTCAATATACATTTCAATCCTCTTACTCGGTGGGTCTACCATCCGTGGACACATCACGGCCAACTCGTGAGAACGGGTAGTGTAGGCCTCGATTTCTGAACCCACCATCTTCAATGACCAAAACTCTGACTCCAACTTTGCAATCTCCTCTCTCGGACAGTACTCTTCTCGCATCATGTTCTTGAACTCCTCCCAGTTCATCGCGTTAGCCAGTTCTAATCCAAGAATCTGTACGTTTGAATTCCACCAAGTGAGAGCAGAATCTTCAAGTGTTCCAGCAGCAAATTTGACTCTACTGGCAGGGGGACAACTACACATTTCAAACGCCGATCCGGCCTTCTCAGCCCAACGAAGGAAGCCTATAGCTCCCTCAGTGCCCTTAAACGTACTGGGCTTGCAGTTAAGGTAATTCTTGAAGGTACACGTTCCAATTGGACCTCCAGCTTGGTTCTGTACATGTGCGGCTAGAGCGGCCGCCGCGTGGTCATTCAGCAGAGTTTGGAGTTCTGCTGCAGTCAGGTTGATGTTACGACGTCCGTGTCCAGCGTTTCTTCCTGCCATTTCCTAGAATCACAGCATGAAATGTTAAACATGAATTTTTCTTTCATATGAAACACACCATACATGTAATAAAAGATAGGTAAGAAAGAAATAAAAGGAACAAACATCACATCACAACCATATATTAATCCAAATAATAATTCATGATTAAAACCATTGTATTCGCTACAAAGTATTTAAAACCAATCCTTAAAATCATAGAAAAATAATAGTTTGGATGGAGACAACCCCTCCATCTAGGTGTTATCATCCTTAGATGTCATCGTCTGAGGACACCTCTGAGTGTGCCTCCTCCTCTGCCGGTTCTTCCTCTGGTTCTTCTTCAGGTTCCTCCTCGGGATTTTCCTCGGGATCCTCCTCAGGCTCCTCTTCGGGATCTTCTTCGGGTTCCTCTTCAGGCTCTGCCTCAGGCTCTGCTTCAGGTTCTGCCTCAGGCTCTGCCTCAGGTTCGGCTGCGTTCTGAGCAATTTGCATTTGTAAGACATCGCAGCGCTCTAAAGCTATCTCGGTTCGGGTCCTTGCTACTTGGAGTTGCTCTTGCAAGTCTATCATCTCGGCTTTCATCTTTCTCATAATCTTCATCTGTTGATCACTAGCCTCTTGCATTTCCTTCATTGCTACTGTCATGCAGGAAATTTCCTCTATAGTTTTGGTTCCATCTTTTAACAGTCCGGAAACGTTCGCTCTCGTATAGCGCATGTAACCAACATCACGCTCCAAACAAGAAACAACAGCTGCGAGCACACGCTCTACAGGTTCGGTTATGGGTGGTAAGGTGTTGGGATAAGCAGGACGGTTCGGGTGGGGTAGCGGGGGAACTTTTTCGCGATAGACCATATGTCTGATCATATTAGGGTACCAATCCCAGCTAACTTCGTTTTCGTACATGCCTCCGGATAAGCGATACCTCTTCGGTGCGGGAGCTTCGAGTTCTGGAACTACTCGGGGTGGCGATGCGGTAGGTATCTGCGGTTCTTTCCCATGAGCATGAGTCATCGGATCGGATGATGATGATGATGATGATGATGATGGCGGCGTCGACATTCCTACAGGTAAGCCGTGTATGCGCGCGTATGAGTGAAAGGGGTAAAGAGATAAGATAAAAAAGACTACACAAATCTATGCAGTGCGTATCATTATAACTAATGGGTCGTCGCGGTTATAGTCTAGTATGCATGCAATTTCTAGTTCGCTATAACCTGGCTCTGATACCAATCTGTCACACCCTCAAATTCCACTAACGGAGTTTTACCGTCAGAGGGTGTGAACTAACAGGATCGGAATCATCAGTTATAATCAAACCATAAAAACGTTTAAATAAAATTAAGTGCGGAAGCGTAAAAACCAAAAGACAAAAGTTGCGTCACGCAGGACGACTTAAAAACCCAAGTAATAATAGTTAAAACATGTTTGCATATCAGAATGTTCAAAAACCATGCATGATCCTATACCGCGCGCCCGCCTCGGCTACCTGAGAATAACATACTAAAAGTGTCAACACAAGGTTGGTGAGTTCACAAGTTTAAATAAAATAAAGCGTTTAGCGTTTGCGTTCAGCGTTTTGCGTTTAGCGTTTTGCGTTCAGCGTTTTGCGTTACCAGATAGTGTTAAATCAATTATATATCGATAGGTAGCTAGCCTATACAACAAGTATTACTAACAAAATCTTAAATGCGTTTAGCGGAGTATGTTATCTCCCCCAAGTGAAAAGCGTTTAAAACAGTTTAAAGGGGTAAGTGAAACTCACTGTTTGCGAAGAATTCCCAAAATAAATCACCAAGTGATGCGCGTCACAGAAAACTCTCTCTAGCGTTCTAAAACAACAAGGAGATTTTCTAAGTATCGGAACTAATATCGAGTCTCTAGACCCGGCACATAATTCCTAATCACAAGATACGTTTCGTGTTTGTTTGTGAATCGTGTGTGACTTAACGAGTACATTTGTGATACAATACGTGTGTGAGCAATTATTTACGTGTCATGTATTAATAATGTACATCACTAGCAATTACTCCCCGTAAGGGCAATTTGGTCACACATAACAATTAACTAGCAATTATTCCCCGCAGGGGCAAATCGGTCAAAACATAACAATTATTTAGCAATTATCATGTTTCATGCATTTTCACAAAATTCAGCAGCTAGTTTCACCGAGACAGAAATTCTACTTGAAAGATTGTACTATTCCACTGATCATAGCATCTCAATTAATTTACCAAAAATCATCACTAAAGAATGCATGTGTTAGGTTTCCAGAACATATTTTATTTTATTTTTATTCCACATAGATTTCTCATAATGATCAAAACACTACAGCAAGCTCATAACAGTCAAATTCATGCACAACAGAATGTTATTTGAAATTCCCGTTAAATGAAAAATCCAACAAATGCAAGACCACTTGGGTTAGGTTCCTAACTCAATAAGTCAACTTCCAGAAGTGGAACCAACCCAATTGGTCTCGTAGTTCATGAGATATAACATTTACAAAACAACCTAACAGCAGGTCTAACAACTCAGCTTTGCACAACGTTTTTGTAAAATCATAAAGGTTAACTTTTACACGTCCAAAAATTGCAAATTTATATTCTTTAGAAACTAGAATCAATCTAGTTTACTGTAGTATCAATAATCTCAACCAATTTTCACATTTACACCCCAATACAGTCAATTGAACATCAACAACACAATCTGTCCAGAAACTGTTTGCAACAAAACTCAACATATTAACCATCTATAGACTATAATCCGTTCATATAACACTCTAGACACCATAATCACTATCCATGCACATCAATTACACCATACATACATGGTTAGGGTTTTATTTGATCTCAAAATCAAGACGCAACAATTAACATGTAACAATATCAATTCTAGTTATCAAATCATCATCAATACATCATCAAATCAAACAAAGATCATATGAACACAATATATGAAATTTCCAGATTTTAGGGTTTATAATTAACCCATTCAAACTCAAAATTA
This sequence comes from Bidens hawaiensis, assembly GCF_021521415.1. NCBI lineage: Eukaryota > Viridiplantae > Streptophyta > Magnoliopsida > Asterales > Asteraceae > Bidens > Bidens hawaiensis. The sequence continues at coordinate 104,790 of NW_027491371.1, read as the reverse complement.
AGCATGTAAAATACATAGAATAGTTGTTTATACCTTCCTAGCACCTTAATCTTCGATTAAACTTGAAAGATCTTGTGTATATGTGTGTGTGTGATTGACGGAAGCCAAGAACAAGGGGGGAGGGGGGGCCGATCGGTCTAGAGGGAGGGAGAGGGAGTGTTAGGGTTTAGGTTTATATTATTATTTATAATAACATGTTACATCTAGGTCCCTCAACTTCTAATTTGCACTTTTCTAGCTTATTTTAACTAGCTCTTGTTTCTTGTTTAGTATCATACTTAATATAATCAAGTAACACATATGTCTAACACATAATTATCACATAATTATTGTTTTGACGTTTTTCGTTTATTCACCAATTGTTTGCGTCAACTCGTTTGCGTTTCGGTGCAATTCCCGAAAGACTACACATGTAGTAAGTGTCAAGCGTCATTTAAACCCTGGTTTAAATGTAATGAGGTGTGCGTTACAGATTCAATGATCTTAAGTTTGAATTGACGGAGTTGAGTTAACGGAGTTAACGGAGTTAGCCTAAAATTGACGATTGTCACAAATAATCATTCATATCATTTTCATGTCCTCATATCCATATCATCCTCATCTGAATCTCATTCATACCAACACAATTACTTTTTCATCTGAATCTCATTATCATCCTCATATCCATAACATAAACCACTTTGAAACTATTCAAAATTTCAACCTTTTCCCAACTAGTGAGTTTAGGGTTTCAAGATTCTGAAATCAAGATTGTAAATTAAAGTAATTAGGAAGATGGTGGTGGTATAGAGAGAGATAGAGGGAGTTGTGTGGCGACGGTGGCTCCATGGTGGTGCCAGAGACCGGTTCGTTTTTCCGGTAACAGGAAGACGGTGGTGGCGACGACTAGGGTTCTGCCACCATTAATTATTACCGGATGACGACGGTGTTGGTGGCAACGATTAGGGTTCCGAAAATAGGAAGACAGTGATGGTGGCGGCGGCTTGGCTACCTCCGATGGTGGTAGTGCGGCGGAGGAGCATGTGGCTCATTCTCAACTCCAAATTCAAATCCTGACATCTTTCTTGAACTTCCGGCAACGTGTTCTTGATTTTTCAACGGTCACCTCCGTCAGATTATGTTTTAGGGTTTGGAGTTTCTGGGTTTGGTGAAGGGGGTACGATGGTGGTGGTGTTTGTATCATGATGATGAATTTCTATCATATGGTGTTGTATGATGATAATGAAGATTCGGGTTTGAATGGGTATGATGATGATGATGATGATGATCTGGGTTTTAGTGGGTATGATGATGATGATGATGATAATGATGATGATAAAGATATGTTATTATTATTATTATTATTATTATTATTTTTATTATAAAAGGGCATAATGGTAATTTCATTTTATTCTTTAAGGGCATGATGGTAACTTTACTAAGCCAATGGACGGTCAACTGATGGCAAAGGTCAAATTGAGCCCACCGAGAAACTGTGTGGGTTTGAAACCCGTAATTTAAGAATCAGGGGATAGTGTCTCCTGCCCATATTACACGTAGGCAAATCATAATTATCTCATTTTATAATATTTTCTAAATGACTGCGTATAGAGGAGAGGGAGGTAAAACAAGGAATCCAAACACCCCCTAAACCCCAACTCCCGATGCCATACTATGGACGACCATTCGCCGGAATGTTCTAACCATCGCGAAATCATTTCAATCGGATCATCAAAACAGAAGAAAGTAAAACACACTGGCGACGACGTAGAAGAACAAACTTCTGCACATAAAGTTCGTTCAATCGACGACCTTCTGATCAATATCTTAACCGGATTACCTCTCCGATCACTACCCATTTCCAGATTCGTTTGCAGGCACTGACCCATCCTAACTTCACTCTACTCCGAACCCAAAACCCTAACGTTGATCACCCTCAAGCTTTGTTTCTTCGGTTACAATCAACTTCCCCTATTTTTACATTCATTGTAATATTCCACGTCCGTCGATTAAAAGCTTCCCGTTTAACCCGAACCCGATATCCGGGTTTACCGAGGTTTTTGCATTCGTGTAACGGTCTTGTGTTGTGTCATGTGTGGCCTGATAAGTTATATGTGTATAATCCAACCATGAATAAGTATAAACTGCTTCCGTTACCGAATACTTGGATCAATACATGGGTTGTTAACGGTATGGTGATAGCTTTTGATCCCAAAGTATGAATTTTTTTTGAAATGGTGATTATTAATGAAAAATTAGGTTAATGGGAAAGTAAAAAAAAGGAATTTGGTTAATCCGCTATTGACAATAGCGGATTAGGAGATAATGTAATTATGATCCATCATTCACAATGACGGATTACATGCGACAATGATTGGACCCCTAATCTGTTGAAGTGAATAGTGAATTAGGAGATATGTTATTTAACCCAGTTATGTTACTAGTTAACAAACCAAATGAGCAAACTAAATCCACTAACCAAACTGACCTAACTAACCCCAACTAACCTAACTTTGTTTGCTACCACCTTAATACATACCATACCTCTGCCAAAGTGATAATGCATGCAAAGATCCAGAGCAATGTTGTTGTCCTTCACATGGCAAAGTGATAATGCATGCCAAAGTGATAATATGTGTTACGGCTGATAGATTCCTTCACAGGTATGATAAAAGTTGATAGATTCCTTCACATGCAATGTTGTCCACACATGTCAAAATATTAATGCTTTCTTCATTGTTCAAAGTTGTCATCCTTAGCTGTTCCTACAAGACCCGTGACCTGTGAGCTGTGTAAACCCTATTACGGACGAAGAAGATGAACAAAAAAAATATTTTTCCTAATCCGCTGTTGAGAATGGCGGAATAGGTTTTTCAAAAAAAAATATATATTTCTCCTAATCCGCTATTGAGAATGGCATATTAGGTTTTAAAAAAAAATTATTTCTCCTAATCCGCCATTCTCAATAACGGATTAGATTATTTCTTTTAAACCTTAATTTTTCACACAGTAATATACTAATAATATGATTTTGGGAGGAAAACACCTGGATTATAACGTGAATTAATATTAATCAAACCTTACATGAACTCGAAAATCATGTCAAATATGATTTTTTTACATATAAATGGATACAAACATGTAACATGTATTTAACTCGCCTAATCTATTTTTTTTAACCATGTTAAAATTAACATACCTCAAGTTTAAGACCCGTTATCAAGTATACATAAATTTAAAATTAAAATTAGTAAATATGTCATCATCAAATATCAAGCATCAAAGATCTCTCTATCCATAGAGTATGTTATTTGTGAGGTTAAAAATAAACAAATATATAGTTAGAAACTAATTAAAGAAATCGCATTTTTTGAATTCAATAATTAGATAGACTTAAAAATGGTAGTGATTAATGAAGAATTCATAAAACATAAAGAGTCCATAGATATTAAATGAAATATGATCCAATTCATGACAGGTACTTCTCTTGAAAACTAAGTTATACTTAAGACATAAAATAAAACAAACAGAAAGTTATATACATGATAAAAAATACAATAATTAATATTGTCAGTTCGGACAATTGTTGATCCTATGACCCGTTGATTTACATCCAGAACACCTACGACCCGTCGTTTTCTAGCATAGTTGGCGTCCATCTCGTTGTGCATCCTCTTCGCACGCCGTCTTCCCCTTAAGATAGCTATCTTTGATGGGTCCCCATGAATTCGCCAACCGGCATACATCCAATCTTGTTTATGAGGCACCGGAAAATATTGGTGGTTGTATTGTGCACGATATGTTTCTGTGTAAAACCTTGGATCATCAGTTTTTCTTTGACTTTCATCTAAGTGGTGGCATACTGCAATTGCATGGCTACACGGGAAACGATAAATTTGCCACTTACCACACGTGCAGGTTCGTTCTTGGAATTCAATCGTATACAAACTGTAGCCAGATTCTTCTGATGTTTATAGGGATGACTCCACCATGTACCTTTGATGGCGTGCTGAATAAGGGAACACTCGGTGTGTTGAGCCCTAATTTCACGATTATGGACGATTGTCCACATGCGGTGAGGAAATTTCATTAAGCAATTATACACTGTTGTGTAGTGTATGGCATATTGTTCAACTTCTCTTTTAAAGGTATATTCAATTAATGCCTTTATTGTGAGCATCCTGGCACACGTAACACATTGTTCATGCTTTCCGATATGTTCGTGGTGAGGTTACCCCATCGTGGTCATATAGGACTGTCCATTTTGTTTTATCTATTCCACGGAGGTACCGCCATGCTTCTTTATTTGTTGCCTTAAGCCCATCCATCAGGCGATCATACTTTCTTTGTTGTGTTGTGCTTTCGATCTCCCAACACATCCTTTTCAAGCTCACACTCTTGAACTTCGTCATGAAATTGCTTCTTACATGCCTTAGACAAAATCGATGGTAGGCGTGGGGTTCCTTCCAGGATTCTAAATTATCCATGGCGTGTTTTATACCCGCATGCCTGTCATAAATGACACAAAACTTTCGCCTTGCGGGGTCTTTAACGTTGTCAGCAAATAGTTGAAGAAACTACTTCCAGCTCTCGTTTGTTTCCTCATCCACCAATGCGTGCGCAATTGGCAAGATCATGTTGTTTGCGTTTTTGGAAACCACCATCAATATTTTTCCCTTGTAAGTGCCCCTTATATGGGTGGCATCTATAGAGATCACAGGAATGCAAAAAACTAAAGGCTTCAATACTTGGACAGAATGACCAAAATACATACTTGAATACGGAGTAGTCACTTGGACTATAGGGATGATGTAACCACTTGACATCAGTAGTTTAGTACCGGGGTTTACTTTTTGTAGTGTCATTATGTAGCTTGGTAATTCATGGAAGTTTTCATCCTAGCTACCGTATATGTTTTCGACGGCTTTTTTCCGGACAACCCAAGCCTTGCCGTAAGTGATATCAACATTTAGTTTCTCTTTGATCAGAGACTGAATTTGTTTCATAGAATTTGATAAATCTACAAGAACTTGTTGTTGGATGTGGGATGCTACAACTTTTGATCTTTGGGCTCGATTGTTGTTGCGAGAAATAGTGGTGAAACACGAGTGGGCCGGTGTCCAAGTTGTCATTTTGAAAAAAAAATGGAATCTTTTAATTTTCTTGACGTGCATGTCCAAAGACACGGTCAAGAGGTATCGTGCTGGTTGTTTGTTTGCTTGATACTTTTACATTTCGTTGTGAAGACTTTGGGTCGTGTTTCTGCCATAAATATCTCTCTGTTGTGGTTAATATTCCACATTCTAACTGCGTAATCAACTTGGCCTTTTTAAGTGAGATACATATTTAAACATATTTCTGGATCTTTTTCGTTCCAAAAATCCATTTCATCTTCCGCAAAATTATCCATGGGAATATAGTCTTCATTCATTCCTCTACCAACAACATTAAGTTCGGGAAAAATGGGTAAGTCCTTGACTTTGTTGTTGAGGCAAAGGAGGGAGTGGTTCATCGTCCTCCGATTCATATTCAGAAACAGATGGTTTACTCTCTGATGTGTCTTCAATTTCTTCAGCAAGAGAGTCTTACAAAAAAAAATTTATGTATTATCATTTACAACATATTATAGACTATAAAAATAATTAAAAAGGAAGTAAAATAACCTTCATCGTAGTCTTCAATGATTGAGGAACTACCATGCTCATGTTGTTGCAAGTATGGAACTATTGTCGTCCACGCCACATGAAGTTTACAGGTGTAACCAGGAAAAATGGAGCTAGTTGGTATATTAAATACATATCACTTTCTTGGTGAATATGTGCATGGAGTGTCGTAGGCGCACCTTGCACCACATTTGCGTGTCTACGGTTCCAATTATCGACATACTCGGCATGAAACGCAGACCAGTATGTGCCCAACCTCCCTTTCCGTACTGTCTTACGGAGTACCCGAAGCACTTCACGTGATAAAGGGATAGGGTCAGGGACCTCCTGAAGACATCCAAACTGTCTCATCACCCTTTTCACCGGATGGTATTCAACGACGTTCCAATAAATTATATTACATGATGACCTCCAACTGTTTATGCCTGTTAGACACATTTGCTGGAGTCTATGCATCATGTCCCGATAAGGAATCCAATCAAACTGTTAAAATAAAAAAATGTTAATATTTAGTATTTACAATCTATTTAAAAAACCTTTATTGTTAATGAAAAGAAAAAATACTTCGGCCTTTGGTAGATTTTGTAGTGTTGTCCGGTGGGCCTTCAGCACGTGTGAAGCAGTCTCCCTGTTACTAATGGTATGCTCCGCCCACCTTCAAAAAGACACTAATAAGTGTTAGAATATCTAGCTATATAATAAACCAATGGATTTTCAACAACCATCTCTATTACTTTTAACCATCTCGATATTTATTCACAATCGTTTTCAGTTTTAAAGCACGTCTTTCGGATTTAATAACTAGAAATTTTACTCTCTTAAAAAATAGAAAATTTATAAAAGATAATTGTTGTTTCCGTAATTTATTAACTTTGACCAATGATATATCATTTAAAAGTTCTCTCTAATCTCCAAATCCATTCCAAATTTAAATCTCATTATTTTAGAAAAAATAATCTCTAAAGTCTAAATTAACCATATAATTTGAATATGTCACATTTTTTTAATATGATATTAATTTTAAATATTAGTGTAATTACGGTAACAATGATAACATGAGTAACTTTACCTAATAATAATACTATTATTGACAGTTGGACAATGGTACATAATCACCTTGCTTCATATGGATGTCTCCAATCGATTTGTTGATCGACAATTGTGGGTCTCAATGTTCGAATCCGAGTCCATGCCTATACTTGTAGCAGTGACATTGGGCCGCCAACTGCCTTTGTTTGTGGTTTGGTTCCCTTATAGAGTTCTCTATACAAACACGCCAGGGCATCAACACCCTAACTCAGTTGCCCACTAACTTCAAAGTCAGTAAAATTAGATAATAAATGTAATGACGTGTACCCATTATTTGTATATGCTAATATGTTATTAGTAGTCACTATTAGGCAGACACAACGGGCACGCTGCATACATTGTGCATCACTAGATTCAACGGTTATTGGGTTATCTAACATAAAGTCTACTATATATTTGAGTTTTAAAAATTGATTTTTAAAATCAGATTGTTGTGTATAAAAACCCAAATAAGTTAGGCACATTTTCCTCCGTTGGTTGTAGTCAAACGAACCCTTGTACCCAGCCTCACCCTCAATGGGTAACCCCGTAGAACGTTAACATCCTCCAAGGTGACAGTCGCCTCGCCAAATGGCAGGTGACATGTGTTCGTTTCGGGCCGCCACCTTTCAACCAGTGCTTCTATCAACGCACGGTCAACTCTCCTAAATCCACAACGTACGATACCGCAAAATCCAAATAAATCTATATACCTCATAACTCTACCCTTAAGAGTAATGAGTTCGTCCGTAACTCACTCCCCAAATGTACCATCCCCATGTTTAAAATCCATTGTAGAGATCTCCCCCTCTAGTGGATTGGGGAACAAATTTTTGGCTCGGTGTTCGGCTCCTAGGTACAAGAGACTTTCATCCCTTGGACCCGGGTTGAGATAAAAGTTCGTATTCATTTTCTTGGTTGAATTTGAGTGTGGGTTGGGTAAGAGTCTTCAAAGTGTTGGATGAGGATTGTGAGTTTGAGTGTTGAAGTGTGGGTTTAAAGTGTGGGTGTGGGTGGTATTTATATAGAATATAGTAGATTAATGTTTTTGTTTTTTATTTTGTTGAAGCAAATTATAAGAGTTATTAGTCTAGATTTTAAAGTGTCAGAATGAAACAAACTATAATTAAGCAAACTAGAATTAAACAAACAAGTTAAATAAAAACAAATAACAAAACACATAATAACTTTATTAAAAACACATAAAAAAACATAACTTTATTAAAACACAGATTACTTCCAACGACAATCGTCATTTGACCACTCGAAATCCGATGAGTACTCTCCAGGATACGGGTCATGGTGATACTCTGGTTCAACTTCTTTCCCTTCGTTTTCATAAATACTCTTATAACAAATCAGGATTCAACTGATCATAAGTTAACTCCGGTGAGGGGGGTGTACTTTTGCTTCAGGCTGAGGAAGCTCACACTTACACTAACAAAACAAATATGTAGTTACTCAATCAAAAGAAATATTTGATCAAGAAAATAAATATATAAACACTTACACGATGTAGGATCCACGTATGGCAAATCATACGGTAGAAAGTAGGAGCACGACATAGGTAACATAACTCCTTGGGTATGACTCTTGTTGGACTGCTAGCATATACAACGTTAGGATCCATTATAGTCGATGATGAATTACCAAGTAATATACCAACTAGTGTCACTGATTTATATAATACTTTGAAAATACTTTATACTAATAATAAATTATTAGTATGTTACTGTGTGAAAATTAGGGTTTCAGATATATAACCTAATCCGCTATTGAGAATGGAGGATTAGGAGAAATATTTTTAAAAAAAAACCTAATCCGCCATTGTTAATAGCGGATAAGGAGAAATATTTTTTTTTGAAAAACCTAATCTGCCATTCTCAATAGCGGATTAGGAAAAATACTTTTTTTTCTGTTCATCTTCTTCGTACGTAACCTAGTTTACAGCTCACAGCTCACGGGTCTTGAAGGAACAGCTAAGAATGACAGCTTTGAACAATGAAGGAAGCTTTAATAATTTGAATTGTGTGGACAGCAACATTGCATGTGAAGGAATCTATCAGCTTTGCATGCATGAGAGATAATGTGTGGACACCATTCATCAGCCTTTCATATTAGCATGTGAACAAACAATCATATTAGTTGTGAACAAACATTCTGTGTGGACAATCAATCAGCTTTGCATTGCGTGTGAACAATGAAGGAAGCTTTATCATATTAGTTGCATGTGAAGGCAGAGACGGAACCACAGGAGGGTCCGGGGGGTCATCTAACCCTCCGGCGGCCGGAGCTCTTTATTAGTAAAGGTATGCAAGTTTGTCATCTTTTGGTATTTTGACCCTCAAGTTATATTTGATAGAGTACGTAGCTGAAGTGAAAAGAAGGAAGAAAAACAACTTGATCCTAAAGTTTTAGTTTTTCGGCGATGGTGGTTTAAGTGCTGCAAAGCTTTGCTATTAAATGAAGAAGAAAGAAGACCGTACATATTTTAACTTTAGCAAAATTGAAACAAAAAGTCAATACAAGTAAACCAAAATATTATTTTTTGTTTAGTAAATAGTAAAATTGGTAATAGTGACACTGACGTGGGGCGTAGAAAATAATAGCATTGTAATTTGATGGAAAGTAGCTTTAAGTTTTTGTATATATTATTAAATTTGATTTTATCTAAACTGAATTATTTATTATTGTGTGTTGGCTTATTATCTTCTATTTATCATCTTATTATTTATTGATTAAGAGGAAAACTTATACAATATATATGTAAAAGAAAATTGGTTTGACCCTCCGATAAAAAACTCCTGGTCCCGTCACTGTGTGAAGGAATCTATCACTTTGGCATATTATCACTTTATGTGTTGACACATATTATCACTTTGGCATGCATTATCACTTTGCCATGTGAAGGACAACAACATTGTAACATCCCAAAATTTCTAGAAATAATATTTAATACATTATTTAATTTTGGTGGAGAAGTTACTTGAGTTAGTAGAGAAATAATAAAGTAATAAAGATAGAAGGATAAGTAGGCTAATTAGATGTAATTAATTATGGACCAAAACGGAAATATGGGCCTAAGGTCCATGGGCTTAAGGGAGTATAAATACCACTTAAAACCCTAATCCCTTCAATTTTCATACATCTCTACACCATAGCCTACACCATCAAAACACACACTTAAGATCCCAGTTTTCCGGCGATGACAGCGCCGGAAAGACGGCGCCGGAAAAGTGTATACAAGGATGAAAAGAATACTAAAACCCTAACCCTAATTCGTTATGTGGAACTAACGAATTAAAGGTAATTCGTTAACGGACTAGCCTTAATTCGTGAACTGATTCGTTAATGAAGGAATGACGAACTAGCTCCGATTCGTTAAATAATTCGTTATGATGATTCGTTAAGGAAGAACAACGAACTAGCTTCAATTCGTTAAAGCCAGTTCGTTATAAAAGATCAGTTCGTTATAAAGAGTCTAGTTAACTATAAGGGTTAATTCATCATAAAGGCCAATTCGTTATGTGGCCATTCGTTAAAGACTAGGATAACGAATCAGATAATGTAAGATAGCGAATCAGATAACGAATCAGGTGACTCACCCAGTTCGCTATATTCTGAATAACGAATTAGAAGTTTGAAAGAATGACAGAAAGGTCCTTGGTCTTAGAATAAATGGTTTAATTACATATTAGCCCCTGGACTTTATAATTTATGAAAGATACATTTAAAGGTTAACGTGTAACGATTAACTAACCAGGTAATGACTCAATGGAGTAACATCGGCTTAGACGCTTAAGATTAGTTAAGTAAGCAGTAAGAAGGGCTAGAACAATATTTAATATTGTATCTATCAAACAGTTAGTCGCGCACAACAAAGGAAGGGAATAACCTTAAACGGCGGACGCAACCGAGATCAGGTGAGTTTCTAGCCTCATTTATGTGTTATGTTTTCGGGGCTGTGTGCATACTCGATGTGATTGTTAATACATTTATCCTAAGTGATAAGTGTATGTCTTATGTGATTATGTAGAAGGTAAGATGATTGCTTGTCGGTACGTGAACGATCTTCGGATATTGCACGTACTGTCAAGTTATAATGTTATGTATGAACTATGAATGATATGTATGTATGTTATGAATGAATGTTAGAGATAGAAAGGAAGAAAAGAGACTGGACTCTAATAATATCCAAAGAAGAAAAGGGACCGAGCCCTTTAATAATCTCGAGGCAGAAAAGGGACTGGACCCTAATAATATCCAAGGCAGAAAAGGGACCGAGCCCTTTAATAATCTCGAGGCAGAAAAGGGACTGGACCCTAATAATATCCAATGCAGAAAAAGGGACCGGACCCTATAATATTCGAGGCAAAATAGAATAAAGTAAAGTAGAATTTGAATTATGAAAGTATGAATGAAAGTATGTATGTGTGTATGTAAAGTATGTTATGTTATTAACTAGAACTCACTCAGCGTAGCTGACTTTTAGTATGCACGCAGGTGAGTAGGATGAGACAGCTCGTTTGAGGGGAACACGTGGCATTGAATAAGAGGCTGGCATCGGGAGACTCGAGACGTTTATCAGTTATGTTTAATGTTTGTTTATTTTAAAAGACAAGGATGTTTGTTTAAGACAAATTATGTAATGTTTTATTTTAGTTTTAATGTTCTGCGTATGTTTTTATTAACTCTGATAATTAGAACTATGTGAATGAGTAAATCCAACGTCCAGATGTGAGGCACCGGTAACGGGGCCTTACAAGCATTGCTCTAGATCTTTGCATGCATTATCACTTTGGTAGAGGCATGGTATGTATTAAGGTGGTAGCAAACATAGTTAGGTTAAGTTGGGGTTAGTTAGGTTAGTTTGTTCGTTTGGTTTGTAAAATGGTAATATAACAAGGGAAATAACATATCTCCTAATCCGCTACTCACATCAATGGATTAGGGGTCCAATCATTGCCGCAGGTAATCCGCTATTGTGAATGACGGATCATAATTACATTATCTCCTAATCCGCTATTGTCAATAGCGGATTAACCAAATTCTTTTTTATTACTTTCCCATTAACCTAATTTTTTCATTAATAAACACCATTTTTTAAAAAAATTCCCCAAAGTATCTCCCAACTACAAAGTTTTGCATCCTCGAGAGGATTTTAGTGATCCCGATATGCGTGTTCGTTTAGAGATTTATTCTTCGAAAACGGGAACTTGGAGTGTTTGTGGTCGGACGTTTAGTTTAGTATTGTTTTTTATGTTTACTAGAGGGGTGGCGTGATGCGATTCATTGGATGGATAATCTCGAGATATATCATTTTACGTGTGATGTAGAGAGTCCTTGCTTTATGCAAGTGGAGAACCCGAGGATCTTGAATGGTACGGAATATGGTTTCAACGATAAGTTATTGGTGTCGAATGATTGCTTGCCTCTTGTTAAGATGGTTGAGGTTCGGTCTATGTTGAAGATTATGTTTATGAGATGAAGAATAACTACTATTCCAGGTGGTCTATCCGCACATGTATTAATCTGACTGAACCAAATATCAATTTACCATCCAGGCCTAAGTACAATGCGCTAGCAGTTGTGATTGGGAAAAGAGACGAGGATTCGTTTCTTGTGTTGGAAGTAACCCGGGGGAAACTTGTGCGATACAAGCTTCTCAAAGACTTTGCATGAGCTCTCTGACTCGACGCCGTTTCAACTTCTTGATACTAAAGTTGGTTACTTTTTGTTCACGTTGTCTCTTGCTGGTGTGAGTTAAGTGTATTATAATAGTTGATCAATAATACACAATATTGCAATAGGTTTTTTGTTGTTTCATTGCCATGTTGTATGCTTCTTAACTTGTACTTGCTTTCCAATAGTGTGATATTGTTTTATGTAAGTTAGTTATTACATGGAACTAAAACTGATTGCTATCATTTGTGTGAGACAGCTTGTTATAATGTATGAGCTGCAAAAGCTGCATATTTTTACATATGGTTTAAAATACTCACAGTTTAGAAGTCCAAATGGCAATGGACAGATTCATGTCATATTTTGCATCTAATGGGCCAACCCGGTGATCTTTGAAGTTGGTTCGAGTGGAACAGATTAAAACATGAAAGCGTGTTTAAATGATATATTCTAGTAATAAACTACTTAATTCTTTTATCAAGCAAAATAATTTAGTTTTCGTGTTCATTATATTAACTATTTCTAAAATAATTTAAATAGCATTGAAATGTTTGCAGCCCCGAACCGACCCGCTGTTACCTGTATTAAAAAGTAGTGAACTAATAAGATTTATTAATTCAAAGCATCTGCTCAACTCCTATGGGGCGATTAGTTGATTACTCATATGTTGACTTAACTAAATTACTTTTATCAACTTTTTTTTTGAGATTTTGATAACTAATTATCGTCTCAAATATGGTTACAATAACTATATTAATTTAATTTTTAATATAAAGTTCCGGTTGGATTTGGTGGTCGCTATCTTTGACGATTGATGAATAGGAATTTAGGGCCCGACAGACGATGAAGATTGAAGACTCCGACGGTGAGGTTCCCATTTTCTCTCTCGGTATAACAAGCTAAAAATGAGTGTGGGGTAACTAAACTATATGATTGTTCATCCAAATTTAATGAAAGATATGTTTACAGCAAACTGACCTTTGGCTACAGAAATATCTGGAAATTCTTCAAGCTGCAATTATCAAGTAAACATGTTATTTAATATTGAACAAGTCAAGACATTACCTCTGAAGTTCTAACATCAGGTTCAATATCAGCCTCTTCGATCTCCTCACCTTCTACAGCAATTTCAGCTTCAAGTTCTTCCTTTTCAAGTTCATCAATCCCGGATAAAATACGAGCAAATTCATCTTCACCTGAAATTCATATTCAGTTGCTTCTAAATCACCCTTATAACATATCTTTTTTAACTACATATGCTTCACAATTCAATAAAGTAGCTATTTGATCAAACAAAATTTTTGAAGTTGGGACATTGATATTTGGTTTAAAGTATATTATGCGGTTGATAGCCGTAATCACACACTTGTGATAAATTACTATCCAAATTCAAAAATAACCCCTTTGTCTTTCTTTAATCATGGCCTTTTAGGAAAAAAAATGGTTTTCAGATAGGCTCGCTTAATTTCGCTTAAAAATGAATTCAAATTTTGGCTAAAATTTGTACTTAGGATTACATAAAAGTAGCGCATAAGAACATGAAATGAATGTTTAAAAATGTTTATTTTTATGAAATTGAGATATTAATACATGAAACGGTGATATAAATCTATAAAATACATGAAACACGGATATAAAAACTAGAAATATATGAAAATAAGAATATTTTGGTTAAACGTGGGTACAAAAATAACCAATAACTGCTTTTTGATTAATTCAGTATCGCTTAAATTTGGGTTCGGTTCAATAAAAGGTTCGGTTTTTGCTCATCCTTCTTTTCTTTACAAGATTTGGGCTTAAGCCCAAGTCAACTGAAACCCGGTCCAAGCCCAGATTAAAGTTTCAAAATCACCCTTACTAATAATCAGAACTACATTTCTACCCTTCATCATCATCATCATCATCATCATCATCTCGTTTGTGAATCAGCAAAATCACAACCCTTCAATTCAATCTCCTGCAAGTTCTTGATAGATCAGACATTAAAGGTATGGATCAAGATCAGGAGCACGAAGTCTACGGCGGAGATATACCCGACGACGCAGACATGGACGCCGATATGGAAACCCCAGATGAAACCACTAACACCAAGGTTTAATTGATCTTTATTATTTGGGTATTAATTGCATTAGTGTGAATTGAGTTAAACCCATATCTTAAGTTTGTATCATTCTGTTTGTGGGTTTAGGATTTGGAGGACATGAAGAAGAGACTGAAGGAGATTGAAGAAGAAGCAAGCGCCCTTCGAGAAATGCAGGCCAAAGTCGAGAAGGAGATGGGATCCGCTCAAGGTTTGTTCGAATTCGGTTAATTTTGAGTTGTGGATAGTATTGTTGTAATTGTGCTAGAGTTAGAGTTTCATAAGGATGTTACTTTGTTACGGTTAATTGGATCGTAGAACCGGGTCGGGTTGTAGTTTGCGTTGGTACTTTGTTATCGTTAACAATCACGAGAAGTGCGAAATATATTTTGCAGCTTCTCTGATTGATATCAGGTTTAAAGAATAAACATGTAGGAAGACTAATCCAAAGTCAATATTATTCGGGAGCGTTTGAAGTAATCATTGTAATACAGAAAAGCCTGCTTTAAGCCTTTGAGAAGACATTTGTGTCTGTTATGTGATGTCGAACAGGTAGGTAGACCTTCGACTTCAGTTATATGAATAGGGTGAATGCATATCAGTGCAACATTCCAGATATTTTTTATAAACTTTTGGAATTAGTGGTTTACCCAATTAATGTAGCAATATGCTTATTTTAACAGTTACGACAACATACAAGTTTTTGCTGTCTTTCAAGACTTATACATACATGCTAGAGGGGTTTATATTTGCTTAGTTTATTATTTCAGTAACCTTTATTATAAAGTTAGTCAAATACTCCGTTCTGTGCTGCTTCCTTTTTCTCTATGTTTGCAAGAATGTCCTATCCTAACCTGTAAAATTTAATTAAGGCGATAATCATTATCTTAGTTAGATAATCTCTTTTGTACCTAACGTTATTGTTGTTCTTTTGATCATGTGCATCATTAGACGATCCTGCTGGTGCTTCTGCAACTCTGGCTGAAAAAGAGGAGGCAGATGCCCGTTCAGTATATGTTGGTAATGTGAGGTTTTACGACCCTTCAGCTTCTTTTATTTAAATGTTTCACAGTTGATGTAGTGTACTAAATCCGTTTATATTGTTGTATTCAACATCATCATTTTCAGGTTGACTACGCATGTACACCTGAAGAGGTTCAGCAGCATTTTCAGTCATGTGGAACTGTAAACAGGGTGACAATATTAACAGACAAATTTGGTCAACCCAAAGGTTTTGCTTATGTGGAATTCGTGGAACTTGAAGCCGTTCAAAATGCTTTACTTTTGAATGAGTCAGAGTTACATGGTCGTCAACTCAAGGTCTCAACTTTATTACTTTTGCTCTATTATTATTATTATTATTATTATTATTATTATTATTATTATTATTATTATTATTATTATTAAATCTCAGCTTCAAATTCTTATTATTGAATTCCCGGACTATGCAGGTTGCAGCCAAACGGACCAATGTTCCCGGGATGAAACAGTTTAGAGGCAGGCGGCCCAACCCATATTTTGGATTCGGATCACGAAGGCCTTACATGCCGGGCCCACCAATGTACGGGTACGGGTATGTATTATCGTTTCTATTCTCTTTAATAATTTTTTTAAGTGAATTAGTTGCAACTGTGATGTTTTTTTTAATTAATTTGGTGCATATTACATCCAAAGCTCACACATTTCTTGTCACTTTACAGAAGGATTCCAAGAGCCCGGAGGCCAATGCGATACAGGCCATATTAATAAGCCATTTTGAGTGTTTTCTAGTGGCCAATTTCTCTAGTTTTAGATCATGTATCACTATGTAGTATGTACCATTGCTTTCATTTGCCAAATGCACACTTTTCTTTTTAGCTTGATTTCAAAGATTGTATGCACTTTACCATGCTTTTAAACTTAGAACCATAGTCCAAAAAATGAGCTTTGAGATTATCTTTTACTTTCTTAAATTTATAGGTCCATGGATTTTTTATAAAATCTTTGAATCACAATTAGAATAAAAACCAATTGTGAATATTTCTTAAAAGTATGTTTTTGTTATAAATTTATTATTGTGGTTCTCAATACCTAATATAGATTAAGATTTTAATCCAAGTTATCTTCTTCTATATATACATCTCATTGTATTGTAATATACGCACTCGATTAATAAAATCTCCTGCTTTCTCTCTATATCTCCTTCTCTTATGTTTTAGCTATTGAGCTTGTTTCACAACACGTTATCAGAATGAAGCTGTTGATGAAGTTATGACGATCAAACTTGCTTTAAGAGATTCGTCCACCGTTATTATCCAAAGCCTTGCGACAAATCACTTGTATCCTATAACCAGGTACGTATTTGATTTACGCTAAAATCATTAATGGTTAATTTAAAGATTCTTTGTCAATATTAATTGTGGTTTTATTTAGAGTTCAGCAAGATGTCAATTACTTAATCACCAAGTATGTGGTTGCTAACTCATTATAAGAGGTGAAGGTGCACTCATGGGGATTACTCATGCATCGGCCAATCTTGCACTGCCATCTCATTTCTACCCTTAAATACCCACAATTAAGTACTCACAAGCTACCAAATCACTGACAACACCTACCCACATGTATAATAAATTAATTATTAATTTCTTTTAATTATTCAACATTTACCATGGAATCAATTTCGTGGCAAACCTTTGCCATGAAATGAAGTTATACCCCCTACCCACATGAGACGGCGACGATGTTATCATGTGGTTTGGAATCATGCACCCTACCCGTATGGGTGCCCCCATCCTCTCTAATATTGGTATTTATTGTTTGACATAATTGAGAATTAATGTTATTAATTAACGGTGTGCAAACTAAAAGTATAAATACGGTTCGATAAACTTTTTTTTTCCTCCTAGTTAACCATCAACTATGATATTTTAATGATTTTGATATATCCGCTCTTGGTTGTTTAATTATCGAGTAGTATTAAACCGTTAAAAATAAAGATATGATTCTTTAATTATAAATTTGACTAATAATTTCCATTCACTTAAAATTTAAGGTCATGAGGTATACTCTAACACATCTTAATTACACATAAGCTTTATGTTACTCATTTTTTTTTCTTTAACTTCATGTCATCCAAAGGAAATGGTTTAACCCATTTAACTTCACCTATCTCCTATTAATACATAATTAAAATAACAAATCAATTAGTAATTAATACATATTGTTCATTTTAACCTGTTAAAAGCATAACCCATGGAGCTTTTTAACACACTTTAACATAAGTGAAGAGTGGTTTAATCCATCTTTAAAGTGACATGTTATTTTAACCTATGTAGAGGTTAGAGTATACCCTATAGCCTAACGAGTATGTTATAAAGCTATACGTGTTATATTTTCTTTCTATATTCGTAAAATGAATTGACCCTATTAAAATGCATATAATTATAGAAAACAATATATTATTTAACTGCGACAAATATTTAAATACTATTAAATCAATACAATGTGGACACATGGCCTTCAACTAGGCTGTCCACATTGACAATCCAGTCAGTAAGTTTCCTATCTCAGATTGTCTAATATTGCGCAACGTGTCCTGGTCTTCATAGTCACCATTAAACAAAACCCGGTTTTTTTTAAAAAAAAATTCATCTCCACCACCGACTCTCTCTCTAATCTCCCGATGATTTTACCAACCCTAATTCCGGCGGCGAGGTCTACAATCAATTCTACCTTTGATTTTCGGTGTAACTTTCCGATCAATATACGAATCCTACATCCGTCGTTCGGATCCACCATGGAACCTCTACATTATTTATCAACAATACGAGCCCTATTTGTGACCTTTGGATTCGAACCGATTGGAGACATCAAAATAGTGGGATTTGATTATCAGATGATTATATTGAAGGTAACTATCAATCCAATTTTTCAAATACAGTTGTTTTATTTAAAAAATTATCAATCGTTCAGGCAAATCTGTCATACGCCTATTTTATGTTTAATGATGTTTACTGATTCTTCCGGTTAGTAAATAATTTTTTTGTTTAATGATTTCCACTGATTCTTCCTGCAAAAGTTTCCTTGAATCCATAATAAACTTCCGATTTGTTGATATATTTCTGTATAATTTATATTTTTTTTCTTTGTCTCAGTAATTAAATTTTCCGGCTAACCTGTTCTTATAGTTTTGTTATTCAAATATTTATATTTGAAATTCCGGCTAATTTCCGTTCAATTTATTTTCCCGGTGGTTTTTGTATTGTTATTGAAATATTATTTTAATTAATTAATTTTTATCCGACAAATTTTATGATCTATTTGTGTTAAATTTATAATTGTTTTCTTTGTTCGATGTTAATTATGATTTCCGGCTAATTTCCGTCTAATTTAATTTTCCGGCAAATTTATTTTTAGTTTTATCAAAAAACAGAAACTTTTTATTTTGTTAAGATTATAAGTTTAGTAAGTTTTCTAAATCATAATTATGATTTTGTAAAACAAACAAATCATTTTAAATTTGGCGATAATAACAATGATTAAGTAATTAAGTAAAGAATTAATTATTTCAGTAACTGATTTTATTAATCAATATCTAACAATAAAATAAAATAATTATAACCTTAAATATTGAAATTAGTAATTGTTTCAATACTTTGTATCCGACCGATTTCTTTTTTTTTTATTTAAAATTAGTAATTTTTTTGTTTGTTCAAGTATTATAATTTTCCGGTTAACATGTTCTTATAGTTTTGTTATTCAAAACTTGATATTTAAATTTTCGGCTAATAATTGTGATATTTAAATTTCCGGCTAATACAATATTTAAATTTGGTTAACATTATAGTTTTAGTAACCTTTCAAAATAATAATGTGAAATTTTAATTTTGTTAAGACTATAAGTTTAGTAAGTTTTGAAATAATAATTGTGATTTTTTGAAACAAAGAATATTTTTTTCAAAGAACCAATAATAACATAATTAAGTAACTAATTTATGATTCCCTCACTTTTTCCGTTTACCATAAAATAATCCAAAATTAAGGAATATATTTTGAAATATTTTCAAAAAACCCGTTTCATTATGAAATCTCAATTTAATTTTGTTAAGATTATAAATTTAGAAAGTTTTGAAATAATAATTGTGATTTTTTTTTAAAACAAACAATTTATTTTCAAATTGACAATAATAACAATAATTAATAATTAAGTAAAGAATATATGATTTCATTGACTTTTTCCGTTAACCATAAAATAATCTTAAATTAAGGAATATATTTCACAATATTTTAAATAAACCCGTTTCATTATGTTAATAATGAAAAAGTTACCTTAAATTTATAAATATAATAAATCTGTTATTTTTGGAATAAGTATACCTACAATAAACCGCTAAAATTCGTTTCATTTTTTATTTATAAACTTTCTAAAGATAATACGTTTACCATAATTTATAGTTTATACATTCTGCTATATAAATATCTAGGTAATCACATAAGCCATTATCATAGTGTTCATAACTAAAAATTCTCCAACAATGTAAGCTCATCCCTTTTTATTCATTTTGTTTATGTTTCAAATAATTTCTTCTAATCTTTTATATATTTTTATTTTATTCATAGGTCAGAGGAAGATCAAAAATTTACCATGCTAAATGAGATTGATGTTCTAAAAACATCACCATCAACTCTGAAGGTTAGAGTTTTAAGAATGTGGAGCATAAAAGACAACAAAAATGTGAATGAGGATTTTCTGATCAAGATGGTGCTCATGGATGAAAATGTACTTATTTAATATATTGTTTTACTTAAAGATTTTAATTCTCATATATATATTTTGCTTTAATAACTGGAGAATCGAATCCAAGCAACAGTTTACAAACAGGATATCTTTAGATTCAAAAGATTCCTCAAGGAAAGCTCAACTCTGACTATAGTTAATCCGAGCGTTGGTTTAAATGGATCGAACTACCGTGTGATTGACTGTCCCAACAAATTGGTGTTGGGACCAAACACACATGTGAATTCATGTAAGGAGTTTGATGGTCGTATGTTTGGTTTTAAGGTGATTTCGTTTTGAATCACTAATCAATAAAAATATTTCTTTGAAATCGACAGTTGGTATAAAATAATTTTTTGACATGAAAATAAATAGATTTATAATTTTAGTCTTAGATTTCCATTAAATCTGTTAATAAATTATTTATTTATTTTTCTTTATGTTAGATATTATTGATCACGTGGTTCATTTGTTCAAGAGCAATGCTTCAAATGTGAAGGACAAAAACAAGCGTACAATGGAGATATGTGATTTACGGTATTACTATTACACCTAACATTTGATTACATATTTAGGTTAATAAACTTTATACTTATGACTGTTTGTAACGCTTCTGTAATTTCAGTGGAAACTGTGTGTATCTCACACTATGGGATCATTATGTGTCTGAGCTCTCCAAATATGTAATTGAACATTTTGATGAAGGCCATGCGATAGTTATACTTCAGTTTGGTAGGGTTAAGTATTACACCGGTTCTGATGGTAAAGGTAACTATGTCTACTGTTTTTAGCTTTCTTGTGTTTTAACATGTCACTAACTTAAACTAATGTGTCGTTTTATAATTTTCCTTTTTTAAGGAAATTTTATGTGTCGAATTCTTTTGGATCTAATGTTAGCCGTTTCTTTATAAACGACTATTTATTTGAGATTGAAGAATACAAAAACATGTATATTATTAAATCAACATTGTTTTCATTTATGTATTAAGTTTGTAAATTTCATATTATATTACTTATTCCTAAATTCATTAAATATTTAATTTTATAGTTTGGTGGATCTGCTAAATGCCAATGATGTTTCTGTTCGTAAACCGATTCCGGTGAAGATGCTGTCGTCTGTTGATGATGAGTTTTTGAGAGCAACAGATTTTTTTAACATCGGTGATATTTGTACCATTATATCTGTAAGTTAATTATTACAATCTTTATTTTATCCTAATTATCTTTCAAAACTAATTGAATATTTATTAAGTCGTGTTGTACTATCGGTAAGCCTCATGTTCTTTGTTTGAACTTTACATTTTGCCTGTTGTAACCAACGGTACAAGAAGTGAATGTGTCAATGCTTGCATCAATTCTTCTTATATCTGGTCAAAATGTAAAGTTCTTAAACTAACTAAGAACATGAGGCTTACAGTTGGATGTCGATCTCCAGACATTCAAAATATTACAGAGTTTGCTGATTGGCTATTAGACATAGGCCAAGGAAACGTTGGCAGTCCAAATACTGGAGAGGCGGTTATTGATATTCCCGATGATCTTTTGATATTGAACTTAGTAGATCCGATGGGTGATTTAATAAGGTTTGTCTATCCTAATATATTAGATAGATTCAATGAACTTACTTACTTTCAGGATCGTGCACTGTTGGCACCTTTGAATGAGGTCGTTCAAGAAATTAATGAATGTATGTTAGACCTCTTTCCTGTTGAAGAAGTAGAGTATCTAAGTTCCGACAGTTTAGCTGAAAGTGAAGACCTTTCTGAGGATTTTGATCCACAGTTGTACTCTCCTGATTTGTTAAATGGTTTAAAGATGTCAGGAATGCCTAATCATAGATTGGCCCTCAAAGTTGGTGTTCCGATCATGCTATTAAGGAATATTAATCACAAAAAGGGTTTGTGCAATGGTACGCACCTTCAAGTTGTTAGTCTCGGTAGGCGTGTAATTGAAGCAAAAGTTGTCTCTGGTACGAATATCGGATATCGCACTCTAATTAGTCGAGTAAGTCTTACACCAACTGATAAGAAACTTCCGTTCAGATTAAAAAGAAGACAGTTTCCTATATCCGTATGTTTTGCCATGACAATCAACAAGAGTCAAGGTCAATCATTGTCAAGAGTTGGATTGTATCTTAAAGATCCAGTATTTTCTCACGGTCAGCTTTATGTTGCTTTGTCACGAGTGAAGACTAGAGATGGTATTAAGTTAGTGATACTTGACAAAGAATCAAAGCTTATAAATAAAACAACAAATGTTGTTTACAAGGAGATTTTTGGAAACATAGAATGTTAATTGTTCAAATTTCCTATGTAATTCAATTTGGAATCTCATAATAAATGTAATGGTTATAATGTAATTTATTTTGTTCTATACTTTACAACATTTGTACTTAACTTTTTTTATTTAATATTTTTTTGGTATCCTATATTTAATTTTTTTATTTAATTATAAATAATTTGTTATTTTTAATATTATACACAAATTTTCTGGATATAAACCTGTTTGTTTAAAATTTGTTTTATAACATACCTTTTTAATTTAAATTATTTAAGATATTTATCATACTATCTAATTAAATATTATTAACTATAGGCTAACTATACATTATAATAACTAGATAGATTTCATCATTAATTTTCTTGGAACAATAAAACCGTCACTTCTTATATCTATTTTATATTTTTCCGTTTTAGTCCTCTTCATCTTCTTCTTCTTTAACAATACTAAGTTTTTCAAGATAACTTGTAACACCCCGTAACCGCAGCGGAAACGTACACGGGATGCAACAGACACATCTGATATCAACAGCATTGCTTATAAAGAAAATACCACTACATTAATTTATAACATATTACATTGTTGCGAGTTTCATTACTGTCTAGGTGTTACACACATATTTTACCGATAAGACATTAATAAATTCATTACAAAACAAAGAGCAGCAAGCTTCCAACAGGTAGCACAGATAGTTAAGCAAACATCAATCAATCCAACTTGGGCATTCCTAGAAAACATGTAAAGAAAACGGGTCAACTACGAATAGTTGGTGAGTTTCACTAATTTAAATAAACACTGACAAATCATTTTAATAATCATTTATTAACAATATAATCATGCTGGGAACTTTGTTACCCCAGAACATTTCCAATAACTTTCTGGGAACTATGTTACCCCAGAACAATAAATACCCCTGGGAACTATGTTACCCCAGAACAATAACAACCCCTGGGAACCATGTTACCCCAGAACAACAATAACCCCTGGGAACTATGTTACCCCAGAATAATAATAACCCCTGGGAACTATGTTACCCCAGAACAACAATAACCCCTGGGAACTATGTTACCCCAGAATAATAATAACCCCTGGGAACTATGTTACCCCAGAACAATAAATACCCCTGGGAACTATGTTACCCCAGAACAATAATAACCCCTGGGAACTATGTTACCCCAGAATAATAATAACCCCTGGGAACTATGTTACCCCAGAACAACAATAACCCCTGGGAACTATGTTACCCCAGAACAATAATAACCCCTGGGAACTATGTTACCCCAGAACAATAAATACCCCTGGGAACTATGTTACCCCAGAACAATAACAACCCCTGGGAACTATGTTACCCCAGAACAATAACACATTATAAACATTTTATATATTCTATGCATCAGCCCATATATATATAAATGTACAAGTATTTCCATACGATCGGTATGTACTTAAATACTTTAAATAAGACATGTTTTCCGCCCCGGGAAAATATAATTAAAACAATTCATTAAAAGGGGCTCGTGAAAACTCACCTTTCTGTGAGTCGGTGAGTAATATAAGGAACAGCTACGTGCCTGGATCTGTAATATAATATCTAGTCGTTACTATATAATTCCCATAATTTAAATACATATCAATCGGTACATCTGGGAACATTGTTAACCCAGTACTGTACTCGATTCGGGGACAACGTTAACCCCGTGACACTTCTAAGGACTCAGATTGACATTGCTTAGAGTTTGACAGTCAATTTAGTTAAGGTGATGAAATTATAGCTCGGTCTGACACCCCGTTTGGCCGTGGGGCCCATTTCCGGTATTTCGGTGCCGGAAGCGGTACAACCGGGTAAAATTACCCAAATCATCCGGATTATTTTCGGATAATTTATTTTTACTTAATTTACTTAGATTTATGAAATAGTCTATTTTTAGAGTTTTCATGTACCAGTCAGCTCGCTTATGCGAACTTTGCCGGTTTACACGTTTTAAGCTTTAAAAACTTGTTTTTATGTTCTTTTTAGCACAAATAATTACCCGATTAGTCTCGGGTCTTGAAGTTTTGCACAAAACTTAATTTGACAGAAAGGAATTTTGTAAAAATTTTCCAGATTTATTTTCTTATATTTATATTTATTTATCTATTTTTAAATCTTATTAAAATACTAAATATAACAAAAATACCAAAACACTTTAGAAAAATCCCAAATTTTTCTGGGATGATCTTTATCATCCTCATAACTTTCTGGAATTTTCCCAGATTTATTTTCCTACATTTACATTTATTTATCTATTTTTAAATCTTGTTAAAACACTAAATATATCAAAAATACCAAAACACTTTAGAAAAATCCCAAATTTTTCTGGGATGATCTTTATCATCCTCATAACTTTCTGGAATTTTCCCAGATTTATTTTCCTACATTTACATTTATTTATCTATTTTTAAATCTTGTTAAAACACTAAATATATCAAAAATACCAAAACACTTTAGAAAAATCCCAAATTTTTCTGGGATGATCTTTATCATCCTCATAACTTTCTGGAATTTTACCAGATTTATTTTCCTACATTTACATTTATTTATCTATTTTTAAATCTTGTTAAAACACTAAATATATAAAAAATACCAAAACACTTTAGAAAAATCCCAAATTTTTCTGGGATGATCTTTATCATCCTCATAACTTTCTGGAATTTTTCCAGAATTTAAAACTTATTTTTCAAGCCATTTTCACCCAAAACCGAGCTAGAAAGCCCTAGAACTCGTTTCACCGAAAAGCCTACATAGACTTTTCCAACTGAGCTCAAATTTTGTGGGTGACCTTTATATGTTATAAAAAGCTTATCTTAAATTTTCCGGAATTTTTCATCATGTTTTGCTATTTTTTCACTATTTTTGGCCAAAACCGAGCATTAAATTCACCAAATATTCATCTTTTATCCAAAAATTACCAAAAATTCACAGATCTCATATTTTCATGTGTAGATCATCTCTGTGAAATTTCGTGACCCGACTCTAAGCACACGTAAATCTGTCCATTTTTCATAAACACACGAAAACCGAACTATCTTGTGTTTTCTAGCTTTAGATCGCAAGGATCTCGGTTTCTAGCCTTTGCTAGCCGCTAGATACAACACTTACAAGCACATCAACACCACACCAAGCAAGTTATACCCACATTCAAGCCATTTCTTTCCTAGTGTCGGTTAAAACTTCAAAACAACGATTTTGACCGTAAAAATCCGTTCTCGACTCTTTTTACTCATTTCTTGGACCAAGATCCTTTGTATAACATGTATACATCTCTTGTTCATGCAAGAGTCGGTTTCATCTCGGGTTTTCACCCGTCTTTCACATGGAAAACTCATTTGACAAGATTTCAACCGTAAAAATTCATTCTAAACACTTTTAACTACTTACTTGGATCAAGATCCTTTGTATAACATGTATACATCCCTTGATCACACGAGAATCGGTTTCCTCTCGGGTTTTCACCCATTTTTCACATGAAAACCTCCTTTTCTCAAGAATTATGAAATTAAAAACAAGATTTAAGCCTCAAATTATGTATATACCTTGAAGATCTTGGTTAAAAACTCAAGAATTTGGATGAACACTTGAAGGATTTGAGAGAATTCTTGTTTGTTTGATGGATAAAAAAAAAAAAAATGAGGTAAATGATACCCCCTAGGGCCGATCGGTCCAAAGTAATGGGTGGGGTGGGTCCCACACATTCATTCTAAGCCACATATTCGGATTACGCAATCCGGATAATGTTGTGGATAATCTGGCTCGGTTCGTTTCTCGTTTAAACTCGTAATTCGGCTTAAAACGAGCATAGAATGGTCGTTTTTCGGGTCAAAATAAAATTTACATAAAACCGACTTAAAAACTTTAAAAACTTAAATCATGACATTAAAACATCATATTATTAATAATCACGCATCTTTTTCGGCTTGATTGATCGTCTCTTGCTTGATTTGGTGTTAAAGGTTTCGTTTAGCGTACCGACGTACCATTAAATCGAAATCCTTTTTCTGTGCTATAATTCACCTATCCCGAAGCATTCATACCTCGTAAACATCACTAAACATTATATACTTCGTCTATAATGTAATTCCCGATTCATTCGGGTTTCAATAATCGTTCATTGGTTAATTGTAATTCCAATACGATTCACTATATAATCGAGTATGATTCGTACTATGAATCATATATACTCGTATATATGTACTATAACTCATATAATCAATATTAAATGACACGTAAATAGTATATTCCGGCTAGGGTATACCTGGATTTGCCGGAATCGTTACATTCTCCCCCCGTTATAAAAATTTCGTCCTCGAAATTTTACACGCCCACTATCTCCTTTCGAGAGAAAGGTGGGGGGGGGGGGGGGGGGGGGGTTTTCCTTCAGAATTCACCCTCGCGTTACCAAGTATAATCTGGTCCTCGCGGTGAATTCCACTTAATCTTAATTAATAAAGCTTGGTATGTCCAAACTGTTTAGTTATTCCCGTCTACTATCTCTACGGAATTAGTTATGATATCAAGTATGTCTTCTATGAGTACTTCTATTACTAGTACTTTCGTTGCCTCATCGCTTAGGCACTTTTCAATCCGTATACATGGCAAAACATCGTGTATAGTACTTAGCCCCTAGAGTACTTTAATCGATAAACTAAATGACCAACCATGGAGATAGTTCTCATGGGGTCCAATTTATTAAGAAGCTATTTTCGGTTTTGCCAAAACTCATATCACCTCTCTAAGGTGACGCCTTAAAATACCTTGTCACCTCTCTCCGGCGACAATGGTTTCCTTTGAATGTTGGCATAACTCCTTTGCCAATCATGCGCTGCTTTCAACTTGTCTTAAATATTATAAATCCGATTGGTTGTTTCTCTAATCAATTCAAATCTTATGGCCTGAGTGACGCCCAATTTCAATTTAACAACTTGGTGATAATCACTTCACCCATAGAAAGCTTCAAGCTCTCAATGTTTCCTTCCCCGTCTTCCAATATTGGGAGTAGGATGACTATTTTGATCTGAGATAATTGAAAATGGCACTCCACGACGAGATACCATTTCACCAACAGGAATTTAGGCAAGAATTCATTTTGGTAATCGTCATAGATTGGAATGAAATGCGAGGATTGGTTAATCGATCCGTGATTACCCAATTTTCCTCATGCCTTTGATATAACTTGGGAATTTGCATCCCGAAATCCAATGTAATTTATTCCCACTATCATTGGCGACTTTTCTGTTATTGTGGCGTTCCCAATGGTTTTCGGTATGCAGCCTTATCTCTTGCATAACTTAAATTTTCACCAACATACGTAACCATATCTTTCTCCACTCTCGGTCATTAACAACATCCTTTCAGAGATCTGTATCATCAATAGTCAAATCCGATCCCGGATGTATGGATCATTTCGATCTATGCGCTTCGTCAATGATTAATTCACGAAGGTCATGGAGGGTCGGGATCCGAATCCGATTTTTGAAGTAGAGAATTTCGTGCACGCGTTGCTCGAAATTCTTCTCATTGCCGTAAAGTTCCTCCTTTTCCAATTGTTCCTCTTTCAACGCCCCACGTTGAGCGACTCGAATCAGTTTCGAAGGTTCAACTGGACTATCATCCCCAACGCCCTCATTCGCAATGGCTTAACCCGATCTTTCCTACTCAAGGCATTGGTTACGACGTTAGCCTTGCCGGGTGGTAACGGATGTCACAGTCTTAATTGTTTAACAACTCAACCCATCTTCGTTGCCTCATATTTAGTTCTTTCTGATCGAATATGTGATGCACACTTTTATGATCAGTGAAGATGGTGCACTTCGTATCGTAGAGACAATGTCTCCACTCTTTAAGTGCCTAGATAACCGCTCCCCATTCTAAGTCGTGAGTAGTGTAATCTTACTCGTGTACTTTTAACTGTCGGGAAGTATAGGCTACGACCTTATTATACTGCGTCAACACGCATCCTAATCCTTTACGCGACAGAACCATCGTCTCCATCGGGGAGACTCAAAATCGGCGCTTGGTACAATTTTAACGGTTTCTATCTTATTTGGATCTTTGCGTATTCCTTGTTGCTTTACAACATGACCAAGGGATTATGCCCTCTTTATTCAAATTCACATTTCGAAAACTTCGCGTATAGCTCCTCTTGCTTTAACACTTCCATAATTTTCCTTAACCATCGTTCGTGCTCTTCTTTACGTTACGAATATATCAAAATATCATCAATGAATGTTATGACAAATTTGTCTAAATAAAGTTTACAGACTTGGTTCATGAGTTCCATGAATGCTGCCGGCGCATTTGTTAGCCCGAAAGGCATAACTAAGAATTCTTAATGGCCGTAGCGATTCCGAAACAATGTTGTTGCAACGTCTTTCTCCTGGATTTCTCATTTGGCGATAACTATACCTAAGATCGATTTTCTATTCTTGATCGTCACTTTATTCAATTCTCCCTAATCAACACATATCCTAACACTTCCGTCCTTCATTTCCCAATTAAAACTGGTACACCCCATGGTGACTAATTAGGCCGTATAAAACCTTATCCAGCAATTCTTGTAACTGATTGGATAATTCTTGCATCTCAGACGGTGCAAATCGGTAGGGTGCTTTAGCAATAGGGCCAGCTTGAGACATTAAATCGATTCTGAATTCGACCTATCGGGTTGGCGGTAGTCCAGGAAGTTCTTTTGGGAAAACTTGTGGAAATTTGCCTACCACCGGGATATCTTCTATATGCCTTCTTTTAAATACTTTGGTAATTACGTTTGTTAAATATACCACGACTTCTTGTAGTAAATATTATAACATCTCAAGATAAGATTTGAGTGGCAACATAGTACCGTACACTTTTCTCTGTATTTAATCACTTCATCGTCCGAAAGAGAGCTTCTAATCATCTTTTTTTCATATTTGATTTTTGCTTCATGCTGAGTTAGCCAATCCATGCTAACTATTACGTCAAAACTTCTTTGCTTTACTGGTCGTAGGTCAATAAGGAAAGGTTAATTGTTCAGAATAATAGGACAATCCCGTACAATTTAATTAACCATTAGGGATTTGCCGTTAGCGATTCTACAGTATAGGGTTCTATAGTTTCACTAACCGGTATCTTTCCAAAGGGTAGGAGGTTAGCAGGAACTAACTTATATCGACGACCGTAAAAATATCACTGAAGCCTATTGATTTAAAACTACAACGTACTTAATACTACTTTTGGATCATGACGTGCTTTATTTGAATTACTCACAAAAGCACGGCTCCTTGCTTGATCATAGGTTGATGCTTGTCATGAGGTTCATCTTCCACGACACCTTGGTTCAACTTTGGGCAACCTCTCTTGAAACGTTCTGTACTGCCACATTCATAGCAAGTACAACTGTTTGGTATAATTTGGTTTCTTTGGACGGATTGTTATTGAAGTTGTTGGCTTCGGAGTGGTTGTACACAAATGGGTTGGGGTTGCCGGTCCACATGGCTTCAGTTGGTTCTACAATTGGGGCGTTACGTCCATCTTTACCATACCGTGGCCTACTATCACCCGACATTCTTCTTTCTGCCGATAACTATATTTTCCACATTTAAGGAAGGACCCTTTATGCGGTTCATGTTTTCGCACCAGAACTAGTCTTAGTATAATTCTGGGTTGTAGGACGTACCTACTTATTCGCAAGTCTATCTTGCACTATACCTTTACCATTTCCCTTCTTTAACACTCGACGTCTCACCTAACGTCCTTTCATTCCCCTTCCCATAGAATCAAATATATCAATGCTGGCTTGCGACACAACCCTTCCCAAAGGTTGTATATTTTACAGGTTTGACTATACTCCTTATCGATGGAGTTAGTCCCCAATATTGCACTTACTTCGCTTAGTTTCAGGAGTGATTAGTCATGTTACCAGACATGACCATTCCTTTAAACGATTAACGCGTTCTAAGTGATCAGCACACAACATTTCTATCTTTCATAGCTCAGTTTCAAATCTCTGAACTCAATTACTCGAATAAGAGTGCCCCGGGTACTAGAATTTTAAATCCTGACCATATCATCTGAGTAATAATTTTCCAACTATAATTTTTTGTACCATCGTGTTCCATCACGATACAACATAATCTACCAACATATCTGTAGCATACTACACAATATTCTAGACTCTTACCAATATCCTTAACCATTTCGATCTTTTCCATCCACTCGCTAATCTATTCCTCCCTTTACCATCAGTAAACTATTAATAATTTCTTTACCACAAACAACAAACATATCCTTCATACCGGATCTAATTCATTACGACTACTATTCATGTTTAGTTTATAACTAATACTTGTAGTTATAATAGCATTCGGTGTAACATTTTCACTCTTAGTAATTACATTAAGAGTTGAAATATTCATAATCATGTGATTGCTCGATCTATAATTCCGCGATCACATTTGCATCAACACTAGCAGTGAACAGTGATACGACATTCGGTATCATCATCTGCTATCTTTGAGCAATCAACTGAATCATATCAATCTCCATCATTGGAGTTACTCTTTTTATGTCATTCTGCCGTACTCATCCCGTACGCAGTAATCAATACTAATCTCACCATATAACTCGTTACCAGCTCAATCATAACAACAGGTACACATACACACCAAATATTATCACATATATTACACATACCGGCATCTAGTATATATGTCCCACAAATATAATAACATATGGACTTAACCTGACCTCGGTTAACGTTTAAATATGTTTCATAACCCTTGTCACCAACTGACATATAGACCTTTCTCAACAAAGATCAATGTTTAATATGCTTGATTTCAATATCCTTTTGCATGTCAGCATAACCGATACATGCTCACCGTGAGCACCGAACGATTACGTACCACGGAGTTATAATATCCGTGTCTATTCGTATATCCGGCATACACAGTATACCTCCTACGAACGAACAACCAACTATGCCATAATGATTCCAACACTTCTTTGTGTATAGGTAATCATTCTATTCGAGCATACATGGGTGTAAACATCTAACGGATGTAAGGATAACATAGGAAGCTTTTAGAATAGGCGGTACCGGTGTTGGTAGGGTATGGGGTTCATCAATTTTGGTTGGGATTGACGGTTACTAGATATTTCTGGTTAATGTCTAACGGGAGATCTAACTTGGTACTATCATAACTATGGCCCGATAAGTCAGACTTATCATCAACCGATGCTTTAGAAATTTCGGCATCCTCGGTACTTTATATTATTTCATCCCCCGGTTCCTTATCCGGGTCCCATTTCTCAATACATGTACCCACACGATATGCACATATATATATATATATACACATTAGCACGTATAAATAATATTATATACTTTACACATATGTTGCCATTTTTACCTATTAATGTTCCCCGTGACTTCCCTTGAATTCCCTCGTGCGAGCAAGTCTGTTATTATGTTCCGGACCATAACAACTCACTTGTCCATCCAAGTTCATCCAGACCTCGTCACTATAAATTATTAGTTGATATTCAGATCCTATAATACTTGAGTTACTGGTTATATTTTAGGTATCTTTTAAAGACATCCTAATTCTTTTATAACCAATGGCTCTGATACCAAGTTCTGTAACACCCCGTAACCGCAGCGGAAACGTACACGGGATGCAACAGACACATCTGATATCAACAGCATTGCTTATAAAGAAAATACCACTACATTAATTTATAACATATTACATTGTTGCGAGTTTCATTACTGTCTAGGTGTTACACACATATTTTACCGATAAGACATTAATAAATTCATTACAAAACAAAGAGCAGCAAGCTTCCAACAGGTAGCACAGATAGTTAAGCAAACATCAATCAATCCAACTTGGGCATTCCTAGAAAACATGTAAAGAAAACGGGTCAACTACGAATAGTTGGTGAGTTTCACTAATTTAAATAAACACTGACAAATCATTTTAATAATCATTTATTAACAATATAATCATGCTGGGAACTTTGTTACCCCAGAACATTTCCAATAACTTTCTGGGAACTATGTTACCCCAGAACAATAAATACCCCTGGGAACTATGTTACCCCAGAACAATAACAACCCCTGGGAACCATGTTACCCCAGAACAACAATAACCCCTGGGAACTATGTTACCCCAGAATAATAATAACCCCTGGGAACTATGTTACCCCAGAACAACAATAACCCCTGGGAACTATGTTACCCCAGAATAATAATAACCCCTGGGAACTATGTTACCCCAGAACAATAAATACCCCTGGGAACTATGTTACCCCAGAACAATAATAACCCCTGGGAACTATGTTACCCCAGAATAATAATAACCCCTGGGAACTATGTTACCCCAGAACAACAATAACCCCTGGGAACTATGTTACCCCAGAACAATAATAACCCCTGGGAACTATGTTACCCCAGAACAATAAATACCCCTGGGAACTATGTTACCCCAGAACAATAACAACCCCTGGGAACTATGTTACCCCAGAACAATAACACATTATAAACATTTTATATATTCTATGCATCAG
Organism: Bidens hawaiensis; assembly: GCF_021521415.1. Taxonomy (NCBI): domain Eukaryota; kingdom Viridiplantae; phylum Streptophyta; class Magnoliopsida; order Asterales; family Asteraceae; genus Bidens; species Bidens hawaiensis. The sequence continues at coordinate 71,695 of NW_027491371.1, read as the reverse complement.
CCCATTTATATATAAATGTACAAGTATTTCCATACGATCGGTATGTACTTAAATACTTTAAATAAGACATGTTTTCCGCCCCGGGAAAATATAATTAAAACAATTCATTAAAAGGGGCTCGTGAAAACTCACCTTTCTGTGAGTCGGTGAGTAATATAAGGAACAGCTACGTGCCTGGATCTGTAATATAATATCTAGTCGTTACTATATAATTCCCATAATTTAAATACATATCAATCGGTACATCTGGGAACATTGTTAACCCAGTACTGTACTCGATTCGGGGACAACGTTAACCCCGTGACACTTCTAAGGACTCAGATTGACATTGCTTAGAGTTTGACAGTCAATTTAGTTAAGGTGATGAAATTATAGCTCGGTCTGACACCCCGTTTGGCCGTGGGGCCCGTTTCCGGTATTTCGGTGCCGGAAGCGGTACAACCGGGTAAAATTACCCAAATCATCCGGATTATTTTCGGATAATTTATTTTTACTTAATTTACTTAAATTTATGAAATAGTCTATTTTTAGAGTTTTCATGTACCAGTCAGCTCGCTTATGCGAACTTTGCCGGTTTACACGTTTTAAGCTTTAAAAACTTGTTTTTATGTTCTTTTTAGCACAAATAATTACCCGATTAGTCTCGGGTCTGGAAGTTTTGCACAAAACTTAATTTGACAGAAAGGAATTTTGTAAAAATTTTCCAGATTTATTTTCTTATATTTATATTTATTTATCTATTTTTAAATCTTATTAAAATACTAAATATAACAAAAATACCAAAACACTTTAGAAAAATCCCAAATTTTTCTGGGATGATCTTTATCATCCTCATAACTTTCTGGAATTTTCCCAGATTTATTTTCCTACATTTACATTTATTTATCTATTTTTAAATCTTGTTAAAACACTAAATATATCAAAAATACCAAAACACTTTAGAAAAATCCCAAATTTTTCTGGGATGATCTTTATCATCCTCATAACTTTCTGGAATTTTCCCAGATTTATTTTCCTATATTTTACATTTATTTATCTATTTTTAAATCTTGTTAAAACACTAAATATATCAAAAATACCAAAACACTTTATAAAAATCCCAAATTTTTCTGGGATGATCTCTATCATCCTCATAACTTTCTGGAATTTTCCCAGATTTATTTTCCTACATTTACATTTATTTATCTATTTTTAAATCTTGTTAAAACACTAAATATATCAAAATTACCAAAACACTTTAGAAAAATCCCAAATTTTTCTGGGATGATCTTTATCATCCTCATAACTTTCTGGAATTTTTACAGAATTTAAAACTTATTTTTCAAGCCATTTTCACCCAAAACCGAGCTAGAAAGCCCTAGAACTCGTTTCACCGAAAAGCCTACATAGACTTTTCCAACTGAGCTCAAATTTTGTGGGTGACCTTTATATGTTATAAAAAGCTTATCTTAAATTTTCCGGAATTTTTCATCATGTTTTGCTATTTTTCACTATTTTTGGCCAAAACCGAGCATTAAATTCACCAAATATTCATCTTTTATCCAAAAATTACCAAAAATTCACAGATCTCATATTTTCATGTGTAGATCATCTCTGTGAAATTTCGTGACCCGACTCTAAGCACACGTAAATCTGTCCATTTTTCATAAACACACGAAAACCGAACTATCTTGTGTTTTCTAGCTTTAGATCGCAAGGATCTCGGTTTCTAGCCTTTGCTAGCCGCTAGATACAACACTTACAAGCACATCAACACCACACCAAGCAAGTTATACCCACATTCAAGCCATTTCTTTCCTAGTGTCGGTTAAAACTTCAAAACAACGATTTTGACCGTAAAAATCCGTTCTCGACTCTTTTTACTCATTTCTTGGACCAAGATCCTTTGTATAACATGTATACATCTCTTGTTCATGCAAGAGTCGGTTTCATCTCGGGTTTTCACCCGTCTTTCACATGGAAAACTCATTTGACAAGATTTCAACCGTAAAAATTCATTCTAAACACTTTTAACTACTTACTTGGATCAAGATCCTTTGTATAACATGTATACATCCCTTGATCACACGAGAATCGGTTTCCTCTCGGGTTTTCACCCATTTTTCACATGAAAACCTCCTTTTCTCAAGAATTATGAAATTAAAAACAAGATTTAAGCCTCAAATTATGTATATACCTTGAAGATCTTGGTTAAAAACTCAAGAATTTGGATGAACACTTGAAGGATTTGAGAGAATTCTTGTTTGTTTGATGGATAAAAAAAAAAAATGAGGTAAATGATACCCCCTAGGGCCGATCGGTCCAAAGTAATGGGTGGGGTGGGTCCCACACATTCATTCTAAGCCACATATTCGGATTACGCAATCCGGATAATGTTGTGGATAATCTGGCTCGGTTCGTTTCTCGTTTAAACTCGTAATTCGGCTTAAAACGAGCATAGAATGGTCGTTTTTCGGGTCAAAATAAAATTTACATAAAACCGACTTAAAAACTTTAAAAACTTAAATCATGACATTAAAACATCATATTATTAATAATCACGCATCTTTTTCGGCTTGATTGATCGTCTCTTGCTTGATTTGGTGTTAAAGGTTTCGTTTAGCGTACCGACGTACCATTAAATCGAAATCCTTTTTCTGTGCTATAATTCACCTATCCCGAAGCATTCATACCTCGTAAACATCACTAAACATTATATACTTCGTCTATAATGTAATTCCCGATTCATTCGGGTTTCAATAATCGTTCATTGGTTAATTGTAATTCCAATACGATTCACTATATAATCGAGTATGATTCGTACTATGAATCATATATACTCGTATATATGTACTATAACTCATATAATCAATATTAAATGACACGTAAATAGTATATTCCGGCTAGGGTATACCTGGATTTGCCGGAATCGTTACATAACTAAACTTCGATAATGGCTACGATTATGAACTGGAGGTTTTGTAAACTATTCCGTAAGTATCAATTTGTATTTAGTGATTTAGAAACGTTAGAAAATGATAATATTGAATCAGTCATGTTGTTCGATAATCAGTTTAAACATCAGATCGGTCTTAGGAAGATTTTGCCATGTTAAGAAGAAACAATTTTGATAAATGTTTTACATCATTTCTTTCATGATCTTTATCAAGAGGGTTTACCTCATGAACATGTAAGGGAGTGGTTCTTTTACCCTTATCAAAACAAGGTTGTTATCTGGTTTTGTGAATGGAGAGTATAAGAATTTTAAGCCGAAACAACTATTGTCGTGTGATGATTTGGTGATGTTGAGAGAGCTTGACGTGTTAAAAGTTAGCAAATGCAATAAAATAACTTGCGCATCTTGAGTTGGAAGCTGAGGTTAGTTCGAAGGTCAAATGGTTAGAAGAATGTTCTAACTATGAGAGTGATTATGAAGATTTTCCCGACAATTTTGAGTCTGATGACGAACATTAAGGTAAAATATAACTCTTTACGTATTGTTGTTATATTTAATACAAGTAGTAGATGTTAAAGACCTTTTTACACTATCAAAGTTATTATGATGTTATTTCGAAAGTTTGTTGTCCGATTAGGAAGTAGAAGGTAATATATTAATACTTTACATTACATATTGTTCATAGATTTAATAAAAGAATTATATTGACAACATTTTTTTAGACTTAGTAACAATCCTTAGATGTTATTAATTATTAAACATGTTGTTATGTTAAATTAATTTTAACAAATTTTTGTTTTGTTTTTGAAAATTTTCAGGTGTTTAGGAATTTGAAGTTTGTGTTGGTATAAGTTTTGAAGATTTTGCTGATGTTTTAATATCAAGAACCTGTTTAGTGGTTTTGTTAATGTCTTTTGTTGGTACGGTTTAATTTAAGTTATTGTAAATTTTAAGTTTTAATCTATAGACAATGTAATTTGATAATAGTTTTGTAACAAACTATCAACAACTATTATCTTAATTTGACCATATGTTTAAATTTATTATAAATATAATATACCCTAGTGCATATTATATTTATGAATATGATTTTTCCTCTTATATTGAATTTCCTTATTTTGTCATGCATATTCTTGGAAACTTTAAATTTATTATAAAGCATAAGTAGTATGTTATACTTTTTAATTAAAGTGAATCTCTTATCTATCAATAGTTTTGATAGAATGAATTCCTTTATGTATATTGACTTTTGAATTTTGCTTAGTAAACATCAATATTAAAACGCTATTTATTATGAAACAAAAAAAAAGAAGATAATAATAATAAAAAATTTCATGGTTAAAAAGTTGGATACTCTCTTGTTAACTGAATTTATAAACTAAGTTTGTGGGTTTATAAATTGAAGATATTTTTGCGTTTTTGTAAAAGTATGTATATTATTTGGTTAGATACAAAGATGTGAAGTGAAATATATACCTCAATTTGGCTGAATAAAGCTTTTGTTGTAACCTTGTTTTATTGGTGACAAATTTGGAAGTTATGTGAAAATCCAAAAATTGTCTAATATTATTATTTCTCTAAATGAGATTGAATTGTTCTTTATGGCGTGGTTATTTCAAGAAAAAATAAATATATATTTGAAGTATAAGCAATATTGTTAATTTAAAATATAATGTGCTACATTATACGCCTCATTCATGATTTGTCAGTGATTTCATTATATCTACGTTGACAAACAACCGGTTGCAAACATGGAATAAATTTACTAATGTGATACTGATAGATATAATATTTGATATACATGAACTTAGATTTTTCAAGGTCCTCTAATAATGTAATCTCCATGATAATATTTCATTTCCATGTCAATATGCATGTGTTTTTATATTCAATTTCAACCTTTTGCGTAATAGTTGAATTTCTTGTGCTACACTTGTAAGCTTATTGATTATAGAGTCATACTAATGAAAAGTCATCTGTTCATTAGCTAAATTAATACAAAAATATTTATATATATATGCTAATAAGTGATAAGAAAAGTTGTTTTATAAAGTTTTATTATGACTTTATGTTATTTATTTTATATGACTATATCTTATAATATCATGTATGGTCGGATACATTTGACTTTATGTATACCATCTATTCTATATGTTATTTATTTATATATTGATATTGAACAACTGAATTATAGTTATGGTTCATTATCTCTCATGTAAGGGTGTAAATAAGCAAGATATATATCTGAATCGTCATACTTCCTAATTCTCACTATTAATTTTACAGCGTAATGTTATAGACCAATAAATATTATAAGACTCGGTCATATAATTACTTCTTAATCAACATTATGGGAAGAAAATACTACCTATGAGGAAAATTTGAATAAGACAATTTAATTTGTCACACCTCAAGTAGCAATGAAATGTCTAAGATGATTTCATATTATTATGTACAAGAAAGTAATACAATCAAGAAATTGTTTGGTTTTACTTCCTTCTTTGGAGTGATTGTGACTATGTATTGATCGTTTTGATCATGAACATAATTGAGAAAATTATATCGATGGCCATGTTAATATTGAGATCGACTATCAGAATTAATAGTATTCATGTAAATAATGAGATTGACCAGAAGAAGTGGTAAAATGATTGATCATATATGAGAACGAGAACAAAATATGAAAATACAAAAGTAAAAAACATGATCGTTTTAAACGATAGTACAATGTTCTCTCATATTTATAGTCTTGCATTAAAGAAGCATATTACATATACGATCATAAACCTTAAGTTTACGGATCATGATTATCTAATGGCATAACCGATTAGACCACGCCGAGTTAATGATGTGAATTTATTGATGAATTGGAAGATTCATCATTATAATAAACATGCAAAACTTGCTCTCAAGGGAAATTATTGTTTACCCGTAGGGTGTAAATTCCTAAATATGATGAAAGTGATAAAGGATATATATATATATATATATATATATGGGAAGGTTGACGTACAAATGGAATTACGTGCTAAACGCGATAATCAAGTAGAGTACAAACTGAAAATTTTTGCCTTTTTCAGACACCCATCGCGAATTGACACAAATTTTCGGGACGAAAATTCTTTCAACATGGGAATGATGTGACACTCGTCAATTTTAGGTTAACTCCGTTAATTCAAACTTAAGACCACACGAACTGTAACGCATATCTCATTACATTTAAATTAGGGTTTAAATGACGCATGACAATTACTACACAAGTAGTCTTTCAAAATTTCACCGAAACACACACGAGTCAACTCAAACCGTTGGTAAACAAACAATAATTAATATAAACAAGTACTTAGTATAATACGTATTATGTGTGATAATATATGTTATGTGACTATGTGCTGGCATGTATAACATCATGCTATAGATGAAAAAGATTAGTTTGTACTAGAATTAAACTAAATAAAACTTAAGGGTGCTAGTTGTAATATATGATATATTTTATTATTATATAAACAAATTAAATAAAAAACCCTAATCCCTCTCCCTCCCTCCCTCTTGATCGACGGCTGCTCCCCTCCACTCTTCACCATTCACGGCCGAAACACACACACACATACACACACAAAATATTTTTCAAGCTTGTTTGAAAATTCCAAGGTGTTAACTAAGTAATTAACACCCTCTCTAGCCTATTCTATTGATTTAATTGCATTCTTGAACAAATTAATCAAAACCCTAGATCTTAAAATTGATGATTATTGATATGCTAGGGTTGCATGATTTCTAGTTCATAGGTTATTTGTTTGTTGAGTTTTTGATGAAAACTGATGCTGGACAGATTCTGAATTGCATGTTGAAACGACTGTAACTCGATTTTAATTTTGTGTTTGGAAGTGATTATTGATTCTATGAGGTAGTAGGTCGAGTCTAGTTTCTAAAGAGTCCGAGTTTGTAATTTTTGGACGTGTAAAAGTTAGTTTTTATTAATTTACAAATCTGTTGTGCAAATCTGATTCGGGAAGCCAGCTGGTAGGCTGTTTTGAGATTAGGTATCTCATAAACGACAAGACCAATTGAGTTGATTCCACCTCTGGAAGTTAATATTTTGAGTTAGGAATCTAAACCAATTGGTCTTGCATTAATTGGATTTTCCATGTAACGGGAATAACAAATAACATTCTGTTGCGCATGATAATGGCTGCTATGTGTTTACTGTGTTGTTTTGATCATTGTGAGAAAACCATATGTGATAAAAATATAATAAAAATATTTTTAGAAACCTAACTCATGTATGCTTCTGTGATGATTTTTTTTGATTTATTTGATATGTTATGATTAATAAAATAGATTAATCTTGTCGAGTAAAAATCTGTCTTGGTAAATTAGCCGCTGAACTATTTGAATTAACATGAAAAGTGTATTGTTGATCGATGTTTGCTATGTTTTGACTTAATTGCCCTTGTGGGGGATAGTTTCTAGTAATGTATAATGGTAACGCTTAACACTTAATACTTGTTCACACATGTAACTAATCACCAACGTGTTTGTCGAGTCTTACTTATTTCACAAACGAAACACGAAGCGCATCTCATGCATAAGTTTTATGTGTCGAGTCTAGGGACTCATCGTAGTTCAAATAATTAAAAAATCCCGTTTCGTTTTTAGAGCACTAGTGAGGATTTTTTGTGACGCACACCTTTCTCGGATCTTTTTGTTATCTTCGCAAACAGTGAGTTTCACGGCCCCTGTTACTCTTTTTAACGCTTTTATTAGGGGGAGATAACATACTCCAACAATGTAGATTTTGTTACTTTATTATATATCACTTTTAAGGCTAAGTGGCAAACAAACCAACTAAAGTCCTTCTAAACATCGGACCGGTTGATATTTGGATAATAGCGAGTCACCTTTGAGTAGTACTACTGGGTTTGACAAACCCCACCCAACTTTAAACTCGACTGTAGGTCGAGTGGGTGTAATCTTGGCTAACACATTACCATGGTCGTGGTTGACATGGTGGTAAGGCAATCGTTAAACAGTCAGCTTCGGTATTGAACACTTAGTAATACATGCCTGATAGGTTAGCTATCTATTGATATATAATTGACTTAAAATTATCTGGTAACACTAAAACGCAACACTTAATTTATGTAAACCTGTGAACTCACCAACCTTTGTGTTGACACTTTTAGTATGTTTATCTCAGGTAGCCGGCGGGCGAGCGGTATAGGATATGCATTCGCTGAACACCATTGTTTTAAAACTTCTTTTAAAATTTTATCTTGATAACTTGTGTTCTAAGTCGTCCTGTGTGGCGCAACTATTTGCTTTACATTTTTCGCTTCCGCATTTTACTTAAGACTTGATGTCTTGGTGGTTTTGAAAACTTTATTTATAGTGTTTGATTATAACTAATGATTCCGATCCTGTTAGTTCACACCCTCTGACGGTAAAACTCCTTTAGTGGATTTTGAGGGTGTGACAGATTTGTATCAGAGCCATTGGTTATAGCGAACTAAAAATGCATTCATACTAGTCTATAACCGCAATGACCCATTAGTTATAATTTCACACACTGCATATATAAATATGTATTATATATTTAGTTATTCGTTTTCTTTATCTCTTTACCTCATTCACTCATACGCACGTAACCCATACACGGCTTATCCAGTAGGGATGTTGACGCCATCGTCATCATCATCCGACCCGGTGTCTCATTCCCCTAGAAAGGAACCACAGCTACCCGACTCATCACCACCTCGAGTAGTCCCGACACTAGCAGCCCCTGCACCGAAGAGACATCGCCCATCTGGAGACGTGTATGAAGACAACGGTAACTGGAGTTGGTACCCGAGTCTGATCGAGCGTATGGTTTACCGTGAGCAAGTTCCACCACTACCTCTCCCGGGCTGTCAAATATCCTTCAACACACTACCACCCATAACCGAACCAATGGAGCATGCTTTCGCAGCTCTTGCTTCCTGTTTAGAGCGTGAAGTGGGCTTTATGCGCTCCACGAGAGCGAAGATTACTTAGGTGAAAGAGGATGGAGCTGATGCTTGGAGGAGACTTACTTACCTGACCGAAGCCGTGAAGGAAGTTCAGGATGCTCATGTGCAGCAAATGAAAGTAATGACCAAGATACAATCAGAGATGATAGACTCGCAGGACTAAGTTTGGAAAGCAATAAGCTTGCAGCAGTAGCTCTAGCTTGTTGTGAGACACTAGAGGCGCGAATTACCCTAAACGCAGCGGGACATGAAGAGGATCCCGAAGAAGACCCAGTGGAAGAGCCTGCTGAGGAGGATGCACACTCGGACGTGTCCTCAGACGACGACATCTCAGGATGATAACACCTAGATGGAGGTGTGTTGCATATGAAACCGAGCATTCATGTCTAACATTGTATGCTGTGATTTTAGGAGATGTCTGGAAGAATAGGGCTTGCAGCCCAATTCAACCACGTCCAACGTTTCTTCCAGACATCTCCTAAAATCACAGCATACAATGTTAGACATGAATGCTCGGTTTCATATGCAACACACCTCCATCTAGGTGTTATCATCCTGAGATGTCGTCGTCTAAGGACACGTCGGAGTGTGCATCCTCCTCAGTAGGCTCTTCCACTGGGTCTTCTTCGGGATCCTCTTCCTGTCCCGCTGTGTTTGGGGCAATCTGCGCCTCTAGTGTCTCACAACGAGCTAGAGCTACTGCTGCAAGGCTTCTTGCTTTCCAAACTTCGTCCTGCAAGTCTATCATCTCTGATTGCATCTTGGTCATTACTTTCATTTGCTGCACATGAGCATCCTGAACTTCCTTCATGGCTTCGGTCAGGTAAGTAAGTCTCCTCCAAGCATCAGATCCACCCTCCTTCACCTCAGTAACCTTCGCTCTCGTGGAGTGCATAAAGCCCACTTCACGCTCTAAACAGGAAGCGAGAGCTGCGAAAGCACGCTCCATTGGTTCGGTTATGGGTGGTAGCGTGTTGAAGGATATAGGACAGCCCGGGAGATGTAGTGGCGGAACTTGCTCACGGTAAACCATACGCTCGATCAGACTCGGGTACCAACTCCAGTTACCGTTGTCTTCATACACGTCTCCAGATGGGTGATGTCTCTTCGGTGCAGGGGCTGCTAATGTCGGGACTACTCGAGGTGGTGATGAGTCGGGTAGTTGTGGTTCCTTTCTAGGGGCATGGGACACCGGGTCGGATGATGATGACGATGGCTTCGACATCCCTACTGGATAAGCCGTGTATGGGTTACGCGCGTATGAGTGAATGAGGTAAAGAGATAAAGAAAACGAATAACTAAATATATAATACATATTTATATATGCAATGCGTTAAATTATAACTAATGGGTCGTTGAGGTTATAGATTAGTATGAATGCATTTTTAATTCGCTATAACCAATGGCTCTGATACCAATCTGTCACACCCTCAAAATCTACTCACGGAGTTTTACCGTTAGAGGGTGTGAACTAACAGGATCGGAATCATTAGTTATAATCAAACACCATAAATAAAGTTTTCAAAACCACCAAGACATCAAGTCTTAAGTAAAATTCGGAAGCGAAAAGTGTAAAGCAAGTAGTTGCGCCACACAGGACGACTTAGAACACAAGTTGTCAAGATAAAATTTTAAAAGAAGTTTTAAAACAATTGTGTTCAGCGAATGCATGTCCTATACCGCTCGCCCGCCGGCTACCTGAGATAAACATACTAAAAGTGTCAACACAAAGGTTGGTGAGGTCACAGGTTTACATAAATTAAGCGTTGCGTTTTAGCGTTACCAGATAATGTTAAGTCAATTATATATCAATAGATAGCTAACCTATCAGGCATGTATTACTAAGTGTTCGACACCGAAGCTGACTATTTAACGATTGCCTTGCCACCATGTCAACCACGACCATGGTAATGTGTTAGCCAAGATTACACTCACTCGACCTACAGTCGAGTTTAGAGTTGGGTGGGGTTTGTCAAACCCAGTAGTACTACTCAAAGGTGACTCGCTATTATCCAAATATCAACCGGTCCGATGTTTAGAAGGACTTTAGTTGGTTTGTTTGCCACTTAGCCTTACAAGTGATATATAATAAAGTAACAAAGTCTACATTGTCGGAGTATGTTATCTCCCCCTAATAAAAGCGTTAAAAATAGTAAAAGGGGCCTTGAAACTCACTGTTTGCGAAGATAACAAAAAGATCCGAGAAAGGTGTGCGTCACAAAAAATCCTCACTAGTGCTCTAAAAACAAAACGGTATTTTCTAATTATTTGAACTACGACGAGTCCCTAGACTCGACACATAAAACTTATGCATGAGATGCGTTTCGTGTTTCGTTTGTGAAATAAGTAAGACTCGACAAACACGTCGGTGATTAGTTACATGTGTGAACAATTATTAAGTGTTAAGCGTTACCATTATACATTACTAGAAACTATCCCCCACAAGGGAAATTAAGTCAAAACATAGCAAACATCGATCAACAATACACTTTTCATGTTAATTCAAATAGTTCAGCAGCTAATTTACCAAGGCAGATTTTTACTCGACAAGATTACTCTATTTAGTAAATCATAACATATCAAGTAAATCACCAAAAATCATCACAGAAGCACACATGAGTTAGGTTTCTAAAAATATTTTTATTATATTTTTATCACATATGGTTTTCTCACAATGATCAAAACAACACAGTAAACACATAGCAGTCATTATCATGCGCAACAGAATTCTATTTGTTATTCCCGTTACATGGCTAATCCAATTAATTCAAGACCAATTGGGTTAGATTCCTAACTAAAAATATTAACTTCCAGATGTGTAATCAACTCAATTGGTCTTGTCGTTTATGAGATACCTTAATCGTAAAACAGCCTACCAGCAGGCTTTCCGAATCAGATTTGCACAACAGATTTGTAAATTAATAAAAACTAACTTTTACCCGTCCAAAAATTACAAAACCAGATTCTTTAGAAAGTAGACTCGACCTAATACATTATAGAATCAATAATCACTTCCAAATACAACATTAACATCGATTTACAGTCGTTTCAACAGGAAATTAAGAATCTGTCCAGCATCAGTTTTCACCAAAATTCAACAAACTAATAACCTATGAACTAACAATCATACATACAACCCTAGCATATCAATAATCAACATATTTAACGTTTAGGTTTTATGATTATCATGTTTAATCATGAAACCAAGTTAATAGAATGGATTAAAGAAGTGTTTAATTACCTAGTAAGCACATTAATCCTTCAATCAAGCTTGTAATTAACTTGTATGTGTGTGTGTGTGCCTTGTGGTTTCGGTCGATCGAGAGAAAGGGGGAGGGGGCAGCCGTCGATCAAGAGGAGGGAGGGAGAAATGATTAGGGTTTATTGTTAAGGTTGTTTATATAGTGATTAAATAAATTACAAGTTACAACTAGCACCCTCAACTTCTATTTTGTATAGTTTTAGCATAACTAGCTTATTTTCTCCATGAATTAATGTTATACATGTAAGCACCAAGTAACACATAAACGTAACACATAATTATCAAATACTTGTTTATGATATTTATTGTTTGTTCACTAACGGTTTGAGTCGACTCGTGTGTGTTTCGGTGAAATTCCGAAAGACTACTTGTGTAGTGATTGTCATGCGTCATTTAAACCTTAATTTAAATGTAATGAGATATGCGTTACAGTTCGTGTGTTCTTAAGTTTGAATTAACGGAGTTCGGATTAACGGACTTAACATGAAATTGACGAGTTTCACAATATACAAGTAGAATAATTATGTAATTACATCATAGAGTAATTATCATAGAGTAGTTACATAATTACTCTACTTGTATATATAACTACTCTACTTGATTCTCACGTTTAGCACGTTAATTTCATTTGTATTTGACCCAAACCCTATATATATATACACACACCCTAAAATGATATTGTTTAGTGTTATAAAATCGATGAATCATCTAAATGTTTATCAAATTTGTAACTTGAAGTATGTGAAATTTGTGGTTTAGATAATGGGATAACAATCACATTATTTCATATCATAATATTTAGTTTGGTAATAGTGGTGAATTCAATTCATACATTATCGATGATCATTTAAATAAGTTTTGAACTTATTATATGTTATGCTTACACAATAATTGATTTTGTTGAGATAATTACTATCTGTCTAAAATTTATTGAAAAGTCAATGATCATGAGAGCAACAACTTATGTTTATAATTGGTATATGTATTTTACATGATAGTACATTAACTCACATCAAGCCAACAAATTATAATAGTTAATCCCTGTTACAATTGTTTTTTTTTGGTCAGGAACCAAATTTTTTTCATTTAAGAATTTTTAGTTGTGCGATATATTCTAAGTGATATACCACAACACACAGATATGAGAGCTCAAAGGAAATTAGGAAAATATATTCGGCATGAACATATGAGTAAATACTAGAGTCATTTATAAGTGATATGTTTGCGGCTCATTGGTTTTCACTTTAAGTGAACTAAAATTCACAACATCAGGGTGTGACAAAAAATAGTTGAAAAGGGAATGAGTATGAATGAATTATCATTGATCCTCAAAGTAAACTACATGAAAAAAAATAGTTTAAAGGATAATTCATTGAAAAATTAGTGAATCAATTACCAGAAGCGTTCACTGACCTATGTAGAGTGACTAAGTCACATAAATCAACTGCTTATGCTCCATTAATATAAGCGTCCCAGAAGGATAACCATACATTGGTAATGACTAGTGAGTCTAAGGCACGCCTGAAGCGTGGTAGACTAGTCGATTCCAAGAATAATGATTCCTCAAAAATTAGAGCAAGTAATGAAGATGGTCAAGTCGAGGTACACTAAAAAGGTCTCTTGAAAGACATTATACATGATGGTTCTCGAAGAACCTTAGGTATATGAAAATAAAGAGCTACCAGTAAGTTATATCATGTCTAGAACTGTATGGAATTGAAATAAAAGTCGACGTTGTTGTACTTTTGTATACAATATTATGCTTAAATTTATGAAATGATGAGGACCAAGAATTAAGATCTACCTAAGAATGAGAACAGATTAATGATCAGCCAAAGTGGAAAGACGCAAATAGGGAAGAGTTGAATTCTCTAAATAATGGAAAGTTTTCGGACCAATATTCCATACAAATGAAGTTGTAAAATGTGTTAGATACAAACAGGTTTTTTTTTGGAATTATGAATTAAGTTATATAAGGCAAAATTGGTTGCACAAAAATATTTGCAAAGACCCATGATTGATTATGAGGAGGCACATTCTCCAATGGTGGAAGCAATGACTTTCCCATACCTAAATAGTCTTGTAATACAAAAGAGAGAATTGATATGCGTCTAATAAATGTTGTAATTTAGTTTATACTGAAAGTTTACATGAAAGTATATGACGGATTCAAATTATCCGATTATTGTTGTATATAGATTCAGATTTCAATACTTAATGATTATTCTATATGCTAAAGATAATTAAAACTCCGAAAGAGTTCCTAAGGCACGTGAATGCTTAATATGTGATGTGGGGGGTAAAATTATGTGCATTAGGCGTCTAATTTCATGTGTTTTAATTAGTTAAATATTGTGAACACGAGTACTTTGAGTGCGTTCGTGGTTACAGGTGTGCGAAGCTTAACGGAGCTTAAAGGAGCGAATTTGGAGTATTCATGATGGAGTGGAAATGAAAGTAATGATATATGACATGATAGAGAATTGAAATACGAAGACGTGGCCGCAAACGGGGAGAAAAACGGAGTTGAAAAAGATTTTATGAAGAAAACGGTGTTTTGGTGGCCTGGTAGTGGCGTAAAGCAGAGTCTGAGAGCCTTAGCTTACGGCTTAGCCGTAAGCTACGCCCCAGTGGCTGTAGCTTACGGCCGGGTCTGACGGAAAAGGGGGGTTTGATATTTTTTTCTTCTATATTTAAGGATAAAAACCCTAGGATCGAAAATATTCATTCACCATCAGTTTTGGGACTTTTTGGAGGCTGTCTTACACCACCATAACACATCCTAATCACACGATTGATCCATGAAATCCTTCTTCCATATCATAATCAAGAGCATGAAGATCAAGATGCAAGGCTAAAGGCTTCATAACCATCTCCGGGTGCAGGGTTGAGTTACATGTTATTTTTTGATATTTTATACATTAACTTTGGATTTGGAATTGATTAATCATTCGGTTGACCAATTTTTTGTGTTTGCTTTTGTTCTTAAACGGTTTTTATTAATTGATTACTTAATCTTTTATCAGTTAATTGATTTGTGGTCATCAACAATTAGGATTAAGTTCTTTCGTCATTGACACGTGATCATTAACCATATAATTGATTTTGTGTTTCAAAAAGTAAAACCGATTATCAAATAGATTTTCATTAAGCCGTGTTAATTGTTCGGATTCAGTTCTGACTATCAACATAGCCAATCGTTAAGTCTTTTGATTTACATATTTTAATAAGAAACCGTCCAAAGAAGTTTATCATTTTCCTAACCTGTTTCAAAACCCGAACCCTGGAGTTTGGTTATTTTTATATCATTGTTTACTAACTAATCAAACCGCTTGACATCGTCTGTCCAATTTAATTATTTTTATTATAAAATTTGAGTTTCACTTGCACTTTCCACTTATTCCCTGTGGATTCGACACCTTACTTGCCCTAGCTAGTAAAGGTATTTTATAATTTGATTGACCTTTCGACATCGATCAATATGTTAATTGAAATATCTTAAGGATGAAATTCTTATGCACCAATAAGCATATGCGAAAGAAGATGTACCTTTTGAATATCATATCATAGTATACAAAGAATAGTACAATATGGATTTTCGATATATGATATAGTTATCGATGTGTTAAATGAGCAAGTTCATGTAGTTAAACTCATAAAGATTAAATGCACATCAACAATTGATTAATATGGAAAGAAATTTGTGATAGATTGTAAATCTGTAAGCATTGATATGAAAACCTCAATAAATTTTCTACGAAGTTATCAAAATACGTATGAACTATAAAATATCCGATCAAGTAAAAATCAGAAGATATTATTATAAAGAGGCTTATGAGTTTGATAAAAGTTTGCCATATTATTATCAAAATTTTACTCTTAAAGTTCATATAATCACAATTTACAGTGATGATGTCCAACATCACATCATTGAGAGAAATTGCAAGCTTTTAGAGGGAGAATTTTTGAAAGATCTTGACATGGTGTGATTATTGCATGACCTGTAGTTAGATTAAATGCATAATTATATGTTTATAAATCCATCAAAGTGCATCTAGAAGATGCTAAGACATTTTACCATGGATAAATTTTATCCTTTTAGTACATTAAAGATGACCAACAATTAATACACTCTATATCATTTTCCTAACACGGAATGTAACATTATGGGTTTAAAAGTACCATAATTAAATGCCTATGGGTATTAATATGTCTTGGTAACTACACATGATTTTTATAAAAACACCTACATTACACTCATATTACACTCATATTGAAGATCTTGTGGAGAGTTTGAAGGCTCGGAGGCTATCATCATCACCATCCATCATCATCATCATCATCATCCATCACCATTGAAGAAGGAAGATTCATCCACATTTAGTTAGATTGTTCTAGTTTGATCATGTGTTTGTTATCTTCATCTCTTTTAATGTTAATAACCATGCTCATTATGAGCTAAACTCCATTTACCATCTAATTTCTATGAAGAAGCTTTGATTTACTTGATGATTATTTTAAATATGTGATTTTGTTTGGTAAAGTACATGGTTATCTTGAAATTATCCTTTGATAAAAAATGTTTTATCACTTTAACTCAATACATCAAGGTTGATGATTAACAATCATTCATGATTCATTCATGTTCTTAGAGACTAGAAGTGGTAAAAAGAATACCTTGATAACTTATTTAAGATAAACCATGGATTCTTATATTGCATTAAGAAATGATGAGATATAAGCTATGATCTATTTCTCTATTTTTGATAATTCTAAAATAACATTGTTAACACGATTGCTTAGGTTATCATGCTAGTTAAAGAAATCATATGTTAATGGAATGTGTAATTATAACCTAATTAAATCAACCAAGGGGAGGTTGTGTGACTAAACTATAACCACCCGAAGTTGTTAGAATTGGTATTTGAGAAATCGAAGTCAATCCTAATCTTTCTACTTTACCAAACTACTTGCCTACTTAAATTGACATTCTCGTGGTAGCATGAGATAAGCAAGGTGGACTTGAAAATAAGCATGCTACTTTCTTTTATGTCATAGAATATGTTCACTTAGAAATGAGGGACTATTCTATCATATATTATTAGGGCAAGTTTATCACATGTTTACTTAATAATCATCAAGAAAGAATGGAGTAGATTCTTGATCTTAGATGGTAACCTTCATATAATTGATTTACTTATTTAAAATTTTTCTCTTCTTGTCACCTACATATTATATATATAAGTACTTCTATCTTATAAAAAGTTTAAAAATCAACTCCAAAATGATTAAAACTCTCCGATTAAGCTAAAACGAAGATTTATTATTTGAAACATTGGTGTTCACAGATCGACACTTGGTTCTTACCAATACTATTCTACATATACGATAGGTCCACTTGCCTATTTTGTGTGTGTTTAGTCTTAGTAGTAATCACTTTTATAAATTTAAAACACGATCTTGTGCGAAAGCTAAATCTCTCATATCATATATTTTATAAGCACTCAACGCATCACATCATGTTTTTGGCGCCGTTGTTGGGGAACACGGTACGTTTCTAAGAACGATCCAAGTTTTAATTTAATCATTGTTTATAATTGTATAAAATTTTTAACTTTTATTTTATTTTCTTTTTACTAACTATTAGATTAGAATATTTCTTTTTAAAGGCTAGCCTAACTTTTACTTTAGCTTAAATTTTAATTAACTTATACTTTAGTTTAGTTTTAAAATAGCCTAACCTTAACCTTTAGCTTAACTTTAACTAACATGTAGTTTAACAGTTTATTTTTGATTTAATCCCATGTATGTCCTCTACATTCGAACCTCAGCTTGTTTCTCCAATTTCTGAACTGGAACGACTTTTTCGTCGACAAGCACGTAAACGGACTGTAGAAACCACTGAAACAATCAAAGACGAGTCAGTAGACGCCACGGCATCAGGAGAAAATCAAACCGAAGAAATGATGGAAGCACAAAACAATAATCCAAACATGAACCAGTATGCCAAGACAACTCTCGAAGGCTATGGCAATGGAGTGGCTTACCCGATATCACCGAACATTTCGAAATAAAATCAAGCACCATTCATATGGTGGAAAATTCAATTCAATTTCATGGTCTCCTCGACGAAGACCTCTTTCTCATATATCTCGATTCTTACGAATATGCGGAACCTTTAAAATCCAAAACTGTTCAGAATATCAGATCAAACTTAAACTCTTTCCTTTCTATCTAAGGGGACAAGCCGTAGAATGGATAGAATCCCTTTCTTCTGGTTCCATCACCAACTGGACCAGATGGTTGAACAGTTTCTCCTCAAATAATTTCTGCCTGATAAAACTGCCAAATACCGAGCCAGCATTACCGGTTTCCGGACCAATGATAATGAGTCGTTATACACAGCATGGGAGAGATATAAAAGTCTTCTGAAAAGATGCCCACATCATGGACTGAGTGTATGGTTACAAGTACGAACTTTCTTTGACGCACAATCCAGTCAAAACAAACAGGCCATCGACCAAGTCGCGGTGGAGAACTTGGATCCAAATCACCTAACGAAGCATTTGAAATCATGGAGAAGGAAACAAAGAAGAGTTTCTCTTAAAACCCACCAAGATCTACACCAACCCATAAAGGAATGCACCACGTAGATTCCAACACTCTTGTCACCGCACAGCTTGAAGCACTCTCTAAAAAATTCGAACAACTTCAAGCCGAACTATCAAAACCAAGATCACCTGTGACATCTATGGAGGAACTCATAAGACAAGTGACTGCAAAAAAGTCATTATGACAATGGAAGAAGTTGATTTCATTGCACGCCAAAACAACGCTTTCAGCAACAACTACAATCCAGGTTGGAGAAACCACCCGAATTTCAGTTGGAAGGACGGAGGTAACACTTAAACTCTATCTGGATTCGAAAAGAGGCCGATGAATCAGTCTTTCAACCTAAACCTCAATTTCAAGAACAAAGTTCTAGTAGCCATCAGAATCCGAGCTACTCAAAAATTGAAGAAATGCTGATCCAAATCATGACCAAGACAAATGAAGCAGAAAAGAAGGCCGACTCAAGAGCCGTTGATATCAATGGAGTATTGTTAAAGCATGAAGCTGACCTAAAAAGTCAACAAGCATCATGTCACACCCTCAATTTTCGACTAACGGGGTTTTACCGTGAGGCGCGTGACATACCAGGATCTAGCCATGTGTCATAACGAACAATTATTTTTTAATGGAAAATCTTTACACAATATTTCTCATCATAAAAGAGGTAAGCACATTAACAATAAAATTTTACGTTTGTGGAAGCGTATAATTAATTAAAACACTTAAAAACCCAGAGTGCGTGCCAAGACGCCCAAACATAACATTTCATTAAAGACTCCCATCATACTTAGATGCTTAATGGGATCCATGCATCCTTGACTCATTTCAACTTCACACGTGCACTTTAAATACCTGAGAAAGACATGCTAAACGGGTCAACACAACGATTGGTGAGTTCACATATTTGAGTTTAAAACAAGTTGTCAAACAAACCAATAAGTAAGTAAACATTGTGATGGATAAAGAATGGATAATGTGTGCGTCAGTAATACCACTAGTTAATTTGGCTAGTAATCATGTTACATTAGTGTAAGTTCCATTGTGACCGAGGCTGACTTGTTAGTTTGTTTCCACCCACAGAGTCTAATACGACTAGTGCATATTGCGTTTCTAGTAAATGAAGACACCCGACGAATTCCTTTCCCGAGACCCCCGAGGGGTTCGTCAAACCCAGTAGTACTACCTTTCATTACTCAGCCAATGTATAATGGTTAATGGTCTAATGTGTATGGGGGACTTCAGTTTAAGTTCACTATGTACACATGAGGTATTAAAAAAGTCTACAATATCCAAAAAATTTTGTTTGCATGCTTTCTCCCCCAAAAGGAGTAAGTAAAAGAGGGGCAGTGAAACTCACCTCGAATGCGGTTTAAATGGAAGTCAACTTCTTAAGTCAAAGTTGCATACTAGTACCCTAAACAATACAATAACTATAAGTATTTGCTAAGCGATGTGGTTATGGTTAAGGGTAGGCTAATGGGTTGGGTTGAGGTTGGTATGGTTTGTGTGGTGGTTTGGGTGTGGATTGATGAGGTAAATGTAGAGGTCCAAAAAGATGTACCTTTGATTAGGGAGGTGAATTGGTATGTGGGTGAGCTCAAAGGTGAGGAAATCCTAGGTGTGGAAAATGTATGATGTGTAGGCTTGGGTATGGTTTGGGTGATGGATATGGGTAGGTTTTCTAAGATGGATGGCATAGGTTCATCTAACACAGAAGGAGAGGTTTCGGGAGATGTTACTATTTCAACTATGAGTGTCCTAGAGGAGGTGGGTTTGGTCTTGGTTTTTGTTTTGGTCTTGGTCTTGGGTTTGTGCACTTTAACTTGTTTTTCCTTAATTTTTTCTCTTGTGCAAGCTAGGGTGGTCAGGGAAGCTAGGTGAGGGTCATTCTGTGTGGTTGGTGGTAGTTTGGTTGGTTGAGGTTGTGTCAATAATGTGGAACTTGAAGGAAAGATTACCATAACCAACATAGGAATCTTAGAAGGTTTAGACTTCTTGGACTCTTCATCCTTTTCAAATGTTTGGAAGGACGCTCGGGCTCCTCTTCTTCTTCCTCAACAATTTCTTTCGATGACTCACTAGCAGAAGGCTTGCTGATAGCCTTCCTCTTTTCTTTATCATGAAATTTCTTGGTCTGATGTTCACCCTCAAACGTCTGTTCCTGGATCACTGGCCTCACTATCAGCCACATCATCACCGCTCTGATTGTCATCATCATCCCCACTATAAACATCTCCTGTTTCTTCCTCCATCTCTTCACTATCTTGTTCAGTTTCAGCAAATGCACCAAAATTTATAACAGGTTCTTTTCCTCGGCACTTACTTCTCCCAACTGGTTCAAACATGGCTTTGAAAATAGTTTGTCTCACCATCTTCACATGATGAGGCGTAGAAGGTTCAACAACTCTTCCTCCTGCATCAACTTCCTCAATGTGGACAGGTCTAGGAATGTTATTCAAGAGATCATCCAAAATTGTTGAACGAAACGAGGATACATTCTCCAAGTTTTCTTCGAGAGCACAATTGATTGCATGCGCTGGAAGAAAAGTTTGGAGAGGTTGTACTTCACTTTGTTTGTTAAACAGACCATTACTCTGACCCATTCAATTTTTAACTTGTTAAACCCACCCTTGTGCTTAGACTGCTTAGACAGGCAATGTGCAACAACACGGAACAAGAATTTCGAGTAGGCAGGTAGATGACTCTTCTCACAAGTTCCCCAATCTGCATAACTGATATCCTTAACGAATTGTTCCAAGTCTTTATTCTCCAACTTCTCAGACTTCTCAAGGGCATCTTTAATATTTAAGGCTCATCTAATAACTTCCTTAGTGATTGTCAACTTTTGTTTGGCCACTTCAGTGGTGATTAATTTTCCCTTCTTCACTGTTTTGGCATTTACCTAGAACTTTTCAATCCAACTACTATGTATCTCTTGGTTGGCGGAGATAGCATGCATCAACGGACATTCCCGTAGCCCTTTAATCATGGATGTAAATACCTTGTGCTTCCTCTTTCTTGAAAGATCAAGAGGGTATAACTGTTGTGTTGCTACATTAGGACATAAGATAAACATTAGATTTGATCATTGAGTTAAGACACACACACACACACACACACACACACACACACACACACACACATATATATATATAGAGAGAGAGAGGAAGGTTAAAATAAAAAGTGATTAATATCTAGAAAGCATAGGAAAAGATCTTGGCCCTTGGATTAAGAATAACATATAAGGGTATTTTTGACCTTAATTTTTTTCTTAATTATAGTATGTAATATAGATGGTTAAGGAGATTCCTACTTTTATGCATTACTTAAAACAAAATTATATCTTTTTTATATAATTTCATAATTATTATGGAGATCAATCCCATAAATTTATTCTTTTTCCAGGTATCATGTATTGACTATTTCATCTAAAAAGTTTCAATCCCCAATTCTCTATCTATACAAAGCGAAACTAAGAATAATTCTACACTTTTCTACACAGCTAACAACATGTTACATATTGTACAAGGTAATTTTTGATTGAACATATGTGTATTATGTTTCTATTTTACAACACGGAAGCAACGACATGAGTGTTATAGTTCATAAAAGGGCAACGATGTGTTATAATTCATAAGCTATACAGGCGTTTTTGTACGACACGCCACCGCTGCCGATGATATACGCAATCATTCCCAATCCTCTTTTAATCTATTTGACTGCATTCCTTGGTATTAAAATTGCGAGATCCAACAAACCCCATCGTCCAAACTCTCCAACTGCTAATTATCGGCCCCGTCATAACCCCTAAAAATGCCTGAATCCATGAGTACTGCTCAACAGCGAAGTAAAACCACCACACGACGGAGCGCCGCCATAACCTCTAATGAAAGACGTCAAAAAAGAAGTCAATGTGTGCACGGAAGCTATTCAGGCCCCATGGTGATTCTTGACGGTGGCTAGTGGATGTTCGATGGTGTCCGCGGGAATCTGATGATAATGTTATATATGTTAGATAGTAGATTTATTAAAAGTTTTGATGATATGTGAAAAATTTGTTGGTGGAGATTTGTGCAATAGTTGCTTGAGAGATGGTCTGTGTATTGTATTTTATATTATCTTCCTCATATTTTTAATATAGTTATTATTTTCCATTACAAATACACATACAGTTAGAGATTATACTTTTTATTTACTTTTATAAATTATATAAAGTGTTTTTATTTCATCACCATAATTTTAGTGTTATACAGTTCATAGGATTATTACTTATTGTGTTTAAATTCAATTTTACAAGATCATCGATAAGGTTTAATAAATTGAATAATGTTATTACTCATTTCAAACATAGAGCGTTATTTTTCATCTTCAAAAGAGTGTGTTATTTTTCTTTGACACTGAACGTTTTATTCATTGTTTATCTTCATACACTATTTGTTATTGTTCATATTCCTTATGAGTGTGTTAATGTTCATTGTAATTTTGTTATTCATTGTAATTAAATTATTCAAAGTGATATATTTGTAATGTTTTTGGCTATATATAAGGGATGAATTAATTTGATAGTGTGCTTTACTTCGGTGTGTTTTTATTAATAAATGTTAGTGTGTTTTTGTTATTGGATAGTGTGCTTTAGTTTTTGAATAGCTATGATGGTGGAAAAGATATTAAATTGAATAAAAGTCTTTTTTAGTTTGACTAATTGATAGATTTTTTTGGTTTGAATAATAAAGAGAGATTTAATTATTAACCATATTTTGAAAGATACATAGAATTATTGCATAAAAGTAGGAGATTTCAAATATATACAGTTGACATCCTGTATGTTATTATATTTATTATGACTAAACTACCCTTTAACATATCAATCTAACTCTTTAAAATACAACACTCCTTAATTTGTTCCATCTTTCAATATTGACCATTGACTACCAAAATTTAACCATTCAGATTACTTACTACACTTTTTAAACACATCCATCTTTTTACGATAACCCCTCCCTATACACACACACACGCACACACACAAACAAATACCAACTGTTTGAGAAAATAAAGTGATCAAACAAATATCCATAAGCTGAAAAATAAAATATAAGCTAAACAATAAAAGATAATCTAAACAAATATTATAAACTTAAGCAATAAGTTTATAATTTGAAATAAATGTACAAGTTAAAAAATAAAAGATAAAGTAAACAAATTTTAAAGATGTTTTGAAAACTACCAAGGACAAACCATTCGAATCGAGTTGAATACAAACTTATGAAAATTCTCAAGTGTGAACCATTTGAATTAAATCATAAAGCCAATCAAATCGAATCATAAAGTAATCGAATCTGATTTGGATTGAATATAATCGAATCCACAGATTAGATTTGATTTAAAACAAGTTAGATTGGATTAAACAATATATACATTCCATTGGAATTAAATTATAAGCCATTCGAGTCCTTTTTAAGTATGCTAAAGTTTATTTTGTCCAATTATGAACAAATAGAATCAAGTTTGAAACGAATCAAATCGAGTTTCTTACCAAAAGAATCGAGTCTATAACTCGATTCGAATGGTTTTTAATTCGATTCGATAGGAATCAAATTCGATTTGAATAATTTATATTATATTCGATTCGTTTCCTTTTGCCTTAGGGAATTTCTGAGGAGGTCCCATTTGATTCGAATCGAGTTCAAATTCGATTAGAATGGTTTCATATTTCAATTCGAATCAAAATGAACTTGTATGAAATGCCATTTATGGTCCAAATCCCGAATCGAAATGAACTCGTATGATAAAGTTTTATGGGCAGCACAAACACATCTTCAAACACTTAAAAAGGGTTAATTGAACCCCAAACTGTCCGAAAATGATCTAAAAACTATAAAACTATACAAGCAAACTAAAAAACTCAATTAAACCAAACCAGATGTTCATTATACATTGATGTTAAGTTTGTAACATCAATAGAGGCAAACAACAACACACAAGAAACCCTTAGATCTTATGAACAGTTGATGGGATTGTTCGAAGAACAAGGTCAGAATCAAGAAGGATTTTAACAACAAAGATGGATTACCGCAGGTGAGGGGTCCATTTTGATGAAATATCAAGTGTAATAGAAAAGAAATCAACGAATTTTGATGTTGTTTCTCGGGTTTGTAAAGAAGAAATCTGTGGTTGGATTAGGTAGAGAGAGAAAATGTTGAGAATGTTTGAGAAAATTGAAAGTGAATGAAATAAAAGATATTTTGGCTGGCCCTATTTATAGAGTCAGCCTATCTCGCGATAAAGTCAATACATCTTGAGTTTTAAACAATTTTACACTCTCGACCCCCGAACTTTGAAAATATTTACAAATTTAAACTCGAAAAATATTTACCCACCTTATCCAAGCACTTTAAATATATATAAGATAGATTTTGTCTGTCCGTCACTTAACAACTTTTGCACTATGGACATCTTCATAAACTTATAAACTTTACATGATATTAAAACACATTTAATTTTAAGGAAAGAAGAAAAAAAATAAAAAATAAAAATAAAATAAAACAAACTTAAAATGTACTGAAGAATTTAAGTTAACAAAATAAAACCAAGGTGAAATAAAGATGAAATATTATATTTAATATGCTAATTATATATATTAAAGGCTTATATATATTGATGAGAAAGATCACGACATGAAATCACATTATCCGTTAATGTCCTAGATAGTTGTAACATCCCGATTTTTATAAAATATATAATCAAAATTTTTTAGGCTGTGATCTTATGAAAGAATTATGACTAAGTGTACTTTTTGTTCGAAAGGATTAAGGATTTAAACTATAGGGACTATTTTATAATTTGTGGAAAATGGATTTATTCAATAAAAGTTCAGGGGCCAAGAAACTTTCATTTTAGTCAAATTTAAAGTGTGTTTGTGAGGAAAATGAACGGGAAAGAAGAAGGCCAAGAAAGAGATTGATTTATCTTATCAAATTGAAGGTGAATAATAAGGATTCGAGTTGTGTTCATCATTCTCTAGTTATACTGAATAACATGGTATGCAATTCTTCAACTTTACAAACCCTAGATTTTGAGGGTTCTTGATTTGATATGAATTCATGGAAATATACATGGAGAATTGGGTTTAAGTAATAAATTGAAATGAGTAGTTAAATGTTGATGTTTATAAGTTTAATTCATCTTGTTATATATATATATATATATATATATATATATATATATATATATATATATATGACATTGGAAATGATTGGGTATATAGGTGTAGCCAATTATAAGATTTATTAAATTGGAGTTTTAGCCTAACTTGGTATAAATGGGTTTTGAGTTATGTTAGCTTTAAACATATAAGATTAATTATAAATGTTGATGATTGTAAGTAGTAAATTACTTCTTGAACGATTTATGTTCATGAGTAGTCAAATGAGTTATTGGAATATTAAATGAAGTTATCATGTAAAGTAATTATGTGAATGCTTACCAAGTGTTTGATGAAATGCCACAATGAAGAAATTGGTGAAATTTGATGGGTAACTTGAGTTGGGATTTGTATATCTATATTGACATGATAATTGAGATTCTTGTATGATCTATTAAGATTTATATGGTAAATTTAAATAACACGATCATGAGCTTTGTCGAACTAAATGGTGCGTGTCGGTTTCAGTAACATGCCTTGTAGTTGAAGCTTGGATGCCAACGGGGTGGAGGGAAACTTTATAATATAGTTCATCCTACGAGCTGTATGGACCCGTTACACATGCCCTACATTGGATGTTGGATTTACTCATAAACACAGTTCTAAATATCATATTTAATTAAAACTTAACGCGGAATATAAAACTTCAACCATAACATTTTACATAACCTTCAAATCTTGTCTTATAACACATTCATAGTCATTTAAAATAAAACATAGTCTTTATAACATCACAACGTTTCTTCGAGATGCAAGTATCTTCGATTCCATGCCATGTGTCTTCAATCACGCGAGCTACCTCAACCTATTTGCCTGCGTGCATACTAAAAGTCAGCTATGCTGAGTGAGTTCTAGTTAATCAGATAACTTGTTTTACATACACATATGCGTGCCCGAAGGTACGCATTACATACTTAACCTGTCCGCCGGTCCTTCATAGACATTCATAACTAACCTTATATTATAAAGAGCATTCTC
The DNA here is from genome assembly GCF_021521415.1 of Bidens hawaiensis. Classification (NCBI taxonomy): domain Eukaryota; kingdom Viridiplantae; phylum Streptophyta; class Magnoliopsida; order Asterales; family Asteraceae; genus Bidens; species Bidens hawaiensis. The sequence continues at coordinate 44,696 of NW_027491371.1, read as the reverse complement.
CCTACATACCTCGGATATTATTAGGGTCCGGTACCCTCCATCCTCGGAAATTATTAGGGTCCGGTCACCCTTCATCCTCGGATATTAATAGGGTCCGGTACCCTCCATCCTCAGATATTATTAGGGTCTGGTCACCCTCCATCATCGGATATTATTAGGGTCCGGTACCCTTTCTTCCATACCTCCATAGCATACTTTCTATATACATAATTGTAAGTTCGCACGTACATACATCATTAATTCTTCATTTTACAACATACATATAACATCAAACCATTACCTGGTAGTACATGCAATATCCGAAGATCGTTCATGTACCGACAAGAAATCATACATACATTTCACATAATACATATATGGCATACACTTATCACTTAGGATAAGTGTATTAACTAATCACATCGAGTATGCACACAGCCACGAAAACATAACAAGGAATGGGGCTATAAACTCACCTGAATGCGGTTACGTTCACCGTTAATTGTTATTCCTTTCCTTAGCTGTGCACGACTAACTGTATAACAATTACACGTATCAATTATCTATCGCTACCCATAACGTGTCTCTAGTATATCTATAACCCTCGACGAACGGGGGTCTGGGGGCAGCACCCCTGGCAGCGGGGTCTAGGGGCGGCAACCCCTAGTAGGGTCCAAGGGACAGAGCCCCTGGCAAGGATCGAGCTGCCAGGTCAGCTTGGAAAAATTTTATTTCCATTAACTGTCGTAACACATTTTCCATTAGAATTTTAAATCATTATTAAATTATCTAACTTAAAAGTCCAAGGGCTTTTTGTAATTAAATCATTCTTTTATAAGCCAGGGACTGTTCTGTCATTCTATCAAACTTCTAGTTCGTTACTTGGTTCTTAACGAATTGGTTTATCATAACGAACTGGTCCTTATAACAATTTGGACCCTCTAACGAACTGGTCCTTTGACGAATCAGTCCATATAACGAACCAGTCCATGTAGCGAATTGGACCTTCTAATTCATTATCTCTTTTAACGAATGGTCAAAGAGAACTGGGAGTTAGTTCGTTATCTTATCCTTAACGAACTTGAACACGAACCAGGTCTAGTTCGTTAGGCTTCCTTTAACGAGTCATCAGACGAATTACCCCTAGTTCGTTAGCTCTCCGTTAACGAATTAGGGTTAGGTCAGAGAATGTCAGAAACATTCTCTGACATTCCCTTATCCTCGTACCACGGCGACGTCTCAGGAAAAACGCGGGTTCGCTGGAAAAACGAGATCCGGCTCGTTTTTCCACCGTTTTTCACCGTTTTTCGTCTCGTTCGATCCAGATCTGAGCTAGGATGAACCCTAAGCTCATCTTAGGTTCGGTTTATACCCGATTCCACTTGGATCTCGTGACTTTAACGGTTTAACGACGTTGGCTCGTCATTTCGTGACTAAATCTTACGGGTTTGGGTTTATACAATATCATACTATCATTACCTCGGGTCGGTGCTCGTTTCCTTGGTGATTTCGGCTTGAGAGAGAAGGAGAAACTAGAGAGAGATCTTAAGTGTGTGTTTTAGATGGTGTATGGAATATGTGTAAATGAGGAATTAAATGGTGATTATGGTTTATATATTTATGGATCATGGGCTTAAGCCCATGGTCTTTCATTCTTTCCTTCATAACCCAAGTCCATAACCTATATCCATTTAACCCAACACTAGCCCGAATCATAATAAATTGTATTTTCATTTATTTAATAAAACGAGAAAACGGTGTGTTACACGAGCAAAGGTGAGTACGTTATGTACTCTAGTTTCGCAAGTGATTCTTACACTCTACATATGTAAAATATATTGAATAACAAATAATGTATGATGCAGTCCAAGTGCGCAGTTATGGGTCGAGGGGTATTTCGGGTAGTAAACGATTATGTTTTTATGCGAAATTTAGAGTTATAATTCCTGACACATTTTTTAGGTCCACAAAAGATTCCAAGTCAAAATGGGTTGCTTAAGGTGCGTATCTGGCTTGCAAAATTGATTTACACATGCTACCATAAACAGGTCAGCCCAATTGTGGAGGCTATTTCAGGGTCTTAACCATTTTATTTTTACATGGTTTTTGGTCAGAAGTCAGTTAACATCATAATGGATTGCTGGTAATTTTAATAGATTTTTCTTAAATGATTTTATGCATTTTTCCGATTAATTAGTCCATAAAATAATTAGTAACAACAATCAGGTCAGCCACTCGCAGAGGCTGTTTGAAAGTCTTAAGCATTTTATTATTACATGATTTTTGGTGAGAACCTTTCTAACATCATAATATATTTTTGGTAATATTTATAGATTTTTCTGAAATATTTTTGTGTGTTGTTGCGATTAATTTGTCTATGAAATAGTTGCTGACAGAAACCACGCCAACCATTTGCGAAGGCTGTTTAGTGGTCTTAACCATTTTAGTTTTACATGTTTTTTGGTCAGAAGTTATATAATATCATAATGGATTGTTAGTAAAATTTATTGATTTTTGTTGATTTGTTTGATGTGTTTACAATCGTGTTTTATTGATAAAAATAGTTGTTAACAACAATGTTGTAACGACATGCGTCTGTTCAGATTTTCCTGTTGGTTTGTCTTGTCATATTTTGATTTAATATTTATTCATACATTCATACTAGGATTCTTATATGATATAATACTAACTTGTGGGGTTGTTTTCCCAAAGGTAATGTTAATGGACAAGAATGTTGATGATGATCAAGCGCTCAGGGAGATGATATAACACACATCACGACGATTATTTAAACGATTTGTAAATGGCGAAAAATAAATTTTGATAATCTACAATTTGCTTTTACAGTAAATACTTATGTTTTTATAAAAAGTGTGTTATAGTATTTTGTGGATTTAACCAAGTTATGGTTGTTCAAACGAAAGAAAAATTATGGGACCAAACTTCCGCATGATTTAAAAATTATATCGAGTTGTTTTGAATCTTCTTATCGTTTTCTATTTAGGGCATTACAATTGCATTGTGAAACCACATTATCCGTTAAATATTATTATGCAAGGAACCAAATTCTATTGTATATATAATTTATCCACTTTAAGCTTAAAAAGTATTTTGATGTCAATGTGATACATTAAGGTATATATATTAAGCACGATTCCTATGTGGTCCCTATTTAATCCAACATGTTACTGACTTCGTCATACATCAGGCAGAGTTTGTGTATATTGGTATCACCCCGAATTGACTCAGAATCACCAGCAACAGGTTGTTCAGTAGCAACAACTTGTACAATGTCATTGGAAGAGGGAAGTGTGGGGACATATTCAACCACACTTGGTGCTTCTTGAACGTTTGTTGCTGGTTAAGTATGATCTTGTTCCACATAGTCGGCTGACAGGTAAGAGTCATCTGAATTGGAAAAAGCATCTTTAATGACTACCATATCAGTTGTATCAGTGGGTTGAGGAGCAGGATTATTGACAGCCGGAGGAGTACTACTGGCAACAGACAAATTAACCACGGACAAGGTGTTGACAAGAGTTTGCATCAACAGTGGTTCAGGTACAGAAGTTGGAACTTGAGTGCTTGTAGATGGTGGGGTAGACGTGCCACGAAACTGATTGAACATGAAGTCTTAGTCAAACAACTAGTTGGTCCCGTGTGAGCATCAGTAAGGTTAAGCTCTTGCCAGTCAACATTGAAGGATTCCGCAATCACCTTTGTTTGCTTGTTGTAGAAATGATAAGCGGTTTTGTTGGGTGCATATCCAATAAAGTAACACTCGTCTGCCTTTTCAGCAAATTTTGGATCTTGGTGAGCACCTGTATGTAGTAAGGTGCAAGGACATCCAAATGTCTTGAAGTAGTTTACTTGCGGCTTAATCTTATAGTAGACTTTAAAAGGGGTCTTCTTTAAGCGTTTGTTTATGATCACATGGTTTTTTATGAAGCATGCAACATTCATGGTTTCACCCGAAAAGAATAAAAGAAGTTTGGAATTTGACAACATAGTTCATGCAACTTCGATTAGTGTTCGATTCCGACGTTCAGCAACTCCATTCTATTATGGAGTGTATGGAGCACTGAACTGACGATCTATCCCATTTGAATGATAGAAGTCATCCACAGTTTTGTTTCACAATTCATTTTCGTTGTCGCTTCTAATACACTTCACTTTCTTGTCCGTTTGCCTCTCTACGGGAGAGATGAATCTGATAAAAACTGTGCGATTTCATTCTTGTGCCCTAGAAGGAAAGTCTAACTGAAATAAGAGAAATCATTAGTAATCACAAGATAATGGGCTTTTCGGTCGATTTCCAGTTGATGAATGGGACCAAATAAATCCATATGTAACAGTTGAAGAATGAAATCTATGGTATTGGCAGTCTTGGGCCTATGAGGGAGCTTGTGTTGCTTGCATTTAGAGCACGAAAGACATTTTTCAATGCAAGAGAAATATTTGATAGGAAATCCCCTCACATTCTCACCTTTGACCAGTTTGTTATATTTTCTAAAGTTCACATGCCCAAGATGTCTATGCCATAGTGATGAGTCATTCTCCGAGGCCTTAAATATTGAACATGAAGTGATCTTTCGTGAGTAAGAACTATTCATGTCTAATATATAAGCATCATTTTGCCTCTGATTATGCATCTAAATCCATTCCTCTAGGACTTTGAAACCTGGTTATAAGATTAAACACTCATTTTCAGTGAATAACGTGGAGTACTGTCGATCACAGATTTTGAGACACTAAGCAGATTGTGGTTGAGTTGCTCCCCAAATTAACATCATAAAATGCCAAGATTCCATTTGATACCCTTCCTCTCTTCGTGATATTTCCTCCCATGTCACCAGCAAATGAAACGCTTCCACCATCGAATGGTTGAATGTGAAACAGTAAGGACTCGTCTCTTGTCATCTATCGGGTGCAATCACTTTCTAGGTACCAAATATTGTTGACGTGTCTTCTTGACTGACCCTACACACATTAGTAGTTAATTAGACATGGGTTATCGAGACATAGTTGTCTGAAGCATGATGAGCAACCAATTCCATTCCCATCTGAATCTCTGAAGCAGTTCTTGTCATACTTTTCCTGAATATTGAAGCACGATGAGCAACCATGGCCATTGGTATTTGACGTCCATCTTCTTGAGATCTTTCTTGTTGATCTCGGGAATGCCTCCTTGTTTATAAGAAGGAGGTAGAAGCTTTCCCAATAATAACTCCTCATGACTTACCATGAAGGCATGAAATAATGCAACGTGAGATTTGTAAACTTGAGGAGAGTAGGATGAACTATTGGCATGCTTCTTACCCCATGAGTTTTCAGTGGTTACTTAACAACTTTATCAACCCCTTCTTGAAAGGAGCTTGAACTAGATGGTTCTTGAGGACTTGAAGCAGTCTTGAAAGCAGCTATGCAGTCAATATCGCCGATATATCACCGATATATCAGTGATATATCGGTTATCGGTTCCTTGCCGATATATAAATCAGAAAATCGGTTGGGAATATCGGTACCGATAATATCAACGATATTGACTGATATTTGACTAATATTGGACTAATAATTGACCGATATATCACCCATATTCCCGATATTAGTGTTTTAAGTCTTAATCATAATCTTTTAGTGTTCATTGTTAGTGTTTTAAGTCTTAATCAATTCTTACTTGCTACGATTGTTAGTGTTTTGCAATTTGCAAAAGGTTAATTTGTTAATGGTAGAAAACTATACTGAATTATTAGTGTTAAATTGCTATATATATGAATTTTACATGATATTAAAATTACCGATATCCCACCGATATTTCACTGCGATAACCGATATCTATCCGATATATTTCCGCATTAACTTCTTAGGAAAGCAGAGTTTTGTGTTGGTTGAGAAGAAAACATGTTAACCCCATCGACGGGATACATAGTACTGGGGTGTGCTTGGCTCTAGAAAAGTTAAGCCGACTCCAGACCCAGTAGAAATTCCAGCATGATTCAGAGAACTAATGTGGTTGCCCAATCTGAGTTTGTCATCCATTTCAATTGACTCGATAGTGGATATAAAATCCGAAAGAGAAGTGATTTGTAAGTTCGTTGTTCTCTTAATGGTGATCACACTAGTGTTCCCGGTGTAAGGTAAGGAGTTTAACAACTTGTCATTAATTTCAATCTGATTATAATCAATGCCGCCACTCTTCATCTTGGTGATCAATGTTTCAAACCTATGAATAACATTTCCCACAGTTCCTTCTTGTACATGGTTGAACGTATTGAATCCACCCTTCCATATGGATTTCTTGCTATTCCTCATATCTACATTCCTTTCAAATTTGTTAACTAGTGTATCCCATAGATAAACACTTAGAACCCCATACGCCTTTTGATCATCACTTAACATTTTTCTATCATCATCATCATCATCATCATCATTTGTCTTAACAGGTTGGGAATTGGTCCATCAGCAGTGTTAGTGGTAGGAACATGTGGACCAATCTCAATTGATCTCAGCATAGTCGGTCATTCTTATGTAATTTTTGAAACACCATTTGAATTCTTCAAAGTTATTATCTCACTTGAGTAGCTTAGTGGGTTATTTAGTGGTACTAGCCTCATTCTCAAGGATTATGAAGTTCTTTAAGGTTCACTTGCGATTATGTCAAACAGACTCAAGTTTAAACAATTCACAAAAAGATTTTGTGGAAAGCTCTAAGTCCAAATCAATCGAATTGGAAAGGATTCGAATCGAATTGTGATTTTAATCAAATCGAATTGGAATTTAAATCGAATCGTATTTGTAAAGCTCTATATTAATTGTAGGTTCCCAGCCGGATCTACACAGGAGTATCTCGTAACACGAGGGTGCGGAATCCCCACGTTATACGATACGAGCATAAGATAGATAATACGTTGAACCGATAAACAAAGACACGTTACAATACTAATAAACACGATTGTATTGCAACACTTCAACACGTGATATCGATAATCACCAACACGTTCGTAAAAAAACTACTTCAAAATAAGCCGAAGTGAGGTTTAAATAACCTCGACAACTTCGCCTAACATACTAGGCGAAGTTGTCATAACTTCGCTTATCTCCAAGTTCGCCTACATCCCAGGCGAACTTGTGTAGAACAATATTCAATACCAAAACAAACAATCTAACACGATTACAGACACATACAAAACACGAGATACTGAACTACTGAAATTATGTACCAACAGACTCCCCCTTGGCAGTAGCTTCATATCTCTATCTTCATTCTCGTGTCTAGTAATCCCAAAAATCTCGTGTCACCCGTCTTCAAGCATGAACGCCCTGTCTTACACAGACAGAGACCACCCTATGATACTTCTTGGCTTCATATTTCCACGCAGGAATGTAGAATATCTTCTTATCGTTTAGTACCTGCAAATCAGCTTGAGACAAATTTACCAAGTGCATGGGATCATACACTCTCAGAATCTCCTGTTCGTCCTCATCTTCCATAACAGCTTCAGCTGTTTGACTATCAATGTACCACCACTTGAGACTCTTTAAAACATTCTTGGGCATTATCTTCATCGACACTTCTTTCAAACACCGAATCGGCTTATATTTCATCACCATCCAAGGTTTGCCATCAGCTCGCATTCCCCTTTCCTTATCTTCAACTAACTTCCCTTTCTGAGGCTTTAACAACTCAAATTTCTTCTCTTTCACACTTTCTTTCCACACAATCTTCCCAATTATTCTAGCCATATTGTCATCACTCCTATTAATCAAACCCAATTTAGCCAAATCCTTCACCTCACACTTAGGCAAGGTATTGAGCGATCTCAACGTCCTCTTAAAATACTGAATCCCATCAAAGCTTTTAATCACAAATAACTTTAACTTCTCATCATACAGCCATCTAATAATACCTTTCTTCGACTCAGCATACCCTTTGATATTGTAACTCTTTTTGAACATTGTTGGAACCGCTGGCTTCTTTGTCTTAACAAACCACTGAGCATATCCTTCTTTCTATCTCGGCTGTTCTTCCCACTCAGAATCATCCGATACATCCATATCTTGACTCACACTCACCTTGTCAACGTCTGGAATATCATGTTCTACACTATCATCCACAATCTCACCTTCTTCTATCTCACTATCAATCACAATCTGTTCTCCTATCTTTTCAATCTCCTCAATAGTTAACACATCATCATCACCCACATCATCATCACCCAACATTTCCTCATCATCAACAACCACGACATTTTCACCACCTGATCCACCTGCCGTACCAGTTGACTCCCCTGAGATGTGGAAGTCCCAAGAGTTTGTTCGGTTCTTGGCAACTCACCACCTGCACCTTTCGATGCATTGGGATCATCGTCTATATCTTGACTCTTCTTGGTTCTCAACTCGTCGCCCTTGCAGCTCGTCTCCCCCTGAGATGCTAAGAACTGTTTTAGAGCATCAAATAGTTTACCGTGCTCAACAAGGAGGGACGATTGGATCTGATTTTCTGCTACAAGTCGCTGGATAGCTTGAGTCTGGATTAGATTGATTCTTGACTGTTCAGCAACTACCCGTTCAAGAGCAGCTATCCTTTCAGAATCAGACAAGGTAGCATCAAAATCAAAACGCATGTGAGAAACGTCTTGAGCATAAGGTGGAGGTATTCCCAAACTGGCTGGAGTATCAGAAGCAGGCTGAACAGTAACCGCGGGTGGTATTGTGACCGATAACCCCGCAGTAGCTGCCAACGTTGACTCAACAAATCTTGCAACAACCTCCGATGGAGTAACAGTAGGAGGTGGCAAGGAGACTATCTTTGGAGCAGAAAACTGAAACGTGGTTGGTGGAATACCAAATGATGATGACGTTGTCACTACGGGAACACTTGAGGTGATCGGTACTATCACAGTCATCGAAGCAGGAACCATAGACATACCAGATAACGAGGGTGGAGAGAAACGAACCACCCTTGAGCTTTCACCAACTCCTGAACTCTCACCAGTTCTGACCTTTTTCGATCTTCGTACCAACTTGTCTAACTCCTCCTCATAGTCAGATTCACTGTCATCCGAGTGTTTCTTTCTCTTGCCATGTATTCTTTCTTGTCTGACCAGAATCTGTTGTGCTTAGCAATATCATCAGTGGAGGAGTCAGAGTCGGTTCTCTCAGAATCTGCTACAGACGTAGCTACCATCGATACATTCACACCAGATGCCTCAGCTACTGGGGCTCGAACCTCAGCAGCTGGATCAATTTGTTCCATGTCAAAGAACCCTTGGCCACCAAAGGCGGCTTCAAGATCGACCTGTTCTTCCAGAGCTGCAACAGGATCAGCAGGCAGTGCTTGCTGTACAGGTGGTTGAGGAACATCAGTCTGTTGCGGTGCTGGGTCACGAAATTCAGCTCCTAGAGGAGCAATATAAGCAGGGTTCACCAAATAACCAAACAATGCAGTGTGCCGCGGACGAAGTTTTGGTTTGCTACGAGCACTTGACGACCTACATTGCGCAAAGATTCTCTTACTTACACTCTTAACATAACGGATAGGACGTCGTTGAGGCAGCGTATGGGCTACATGATTCAGAATCATCTGTAAAAATCTCGGGTACATTAAAAATCTTTCCCTGGAGACCGCGCGTCTCTGACGGTCAATTTCATAAAACACCATCTGACTAAAGCTGTATGGCTTGTTGTAAGCCAGGGCTGTCATTGCAGATTGCATCGTTGCCCCCATACCGTCAGTACCAGCTTTACGACCAGACATGCACACTATTATCACGTGCATCAGAAAACGCCACTGATCCAATAAAAATCCCTTTCTCATTTGAGTGTCACTCAACGGACCCGAATAGCCCATACGTAGAAACGCACCATTTCTGAATGGAGCCTGAAAATCTGTTGGATCATCTGTAGTTTCAGCCCCGAACTGCAAGGCGACTCTGATTTGATCTGCCGAGAACTGCACCACCTGATTGTTCACTGTAGCGCGCATAACCGGAGGATCAACTCTACAGTCATATTCTACCGTTCGCCAAAAGTCTTCCATATTTGGTATTGAAATGGGGAGAGTAGTAGTGATGGCGTGAAAAATACGTGAGCGAACGAGGAAGGAGATGATCTCGCGATAGTCGTCGATACCACTAGCATCCGGATCCAAAGTAATATACATGTTGTGACCCGGAAAGAACTGTCGATTGTTGTCACCTCCTTCGTCACCACCAGCACCACCAGCCCCTGACACAACAGCCATATCTGTACAACAAACGGTCTAAGTTAGAACATTGACATAGCAGATCATAACTTCGCCTGTTACCATGAGCGAAGTTATGATAACATCTAACGTGCAGGCGAAGTTAGCCGTATGGCGAAGTTGAGTACAACTTCGCCCTAAACCCTAACTTCGCCTGAGAACAAACCAGAACTTTTAAATAATATAAGCTTGAGCAGGCGAAGTTAAACCTAAGGCGAAGTTGAATATAACTTCGCCTAACCCTAACTTCGCCTGAGAACAAAACAGAATAATTAATTAATAAAAACTTGAGCAGGCGAAGTTATACCTAGGGCGAAGTTGAGAACTACTTCGCCTAAACCCTAACTTCGCATGTAACTGAAACGGCGCAAACCAGATGATCATTTCAAGTTTTTGTTAGGTAGTTTTTGAGAATGAAAACATGAAGAGTTAGTTCTATCGAAATCTAGAAGACTAAATGGGTTACAAACACAGTAGAAACAGATAGTTTATCGAGTGTTTAAAGGTTTGCACAAACTATGTCACAAATCGGACCACAAAGGCTTCTGATTAACACCATTAATATGAATTACGGTTAAACCGATCCTACACACTTTGATCATGGAAAAGAAACAGATAAAAATGAGGTTCGATTCAAGGATTAAGTTCGCCGAGGGGGTATAAGTTCGCCGAGTGTTTATAGTTTGGAAAATTTGACCAAGTTGACCACTGTAACTCCTTATATAGTTTTGAAAATACATGGGCGAAGTTATGGTTAACTTCGCCCTGTGACAACTTCGCTCCTTAACAGCTTACCATTAACTTCGCCCCTGAACAACTTCGCCCCTTTACCTTACCAGTAAGTTCGCCCATTGTTAATTTACAAACAAGACCTTATAAATTTGATCAAACAGCAACTGGCTTTTAAGAACCAAGTAACCAAGTATTAAACCATAAAACAAAATATGCAATGAAAATTTTAGTAATCAAATAAACGGGATCAAATTTCAGTCTTGACAAGGACCTGCATGTTTTAGAAAAGATCCGAACAGGAATCATACTAATTAAGCGGCTGTCACATAGATCCATGTTCAGCGGTATTATGACATAAAAAAACAGGTTGTAAGCAGGTATAAAACTTAGTATGGTTTTCATCGCTTCTGTGATACGGATTAGGTTCAATTAAGCTCAAACTTTAGATGGACATCACATGAGAGATTGTGATGCCTCCTATCTATTCTCAAAGCATATTTGGCTTTCCCCAAGTCACCCCGAGTTGACCTCGACCCGTAGTGTCTGATTGAACAGTAAGTACATATCGATCTTTAGAGTCTTCTTCCCGTTCTCTTTCTTACCTCTTGATTGATATTTGAAACAACATAAGCTTCAGAAGGCTCAACAACATATATATATTTTTTTAATAAAGATATTAATACAGCTTCAAATAATAGACAACTGCAAGTCCCGAATCTGGATCACTGCAGGTACTTGACACATCATCTTCTCGGGAATCAGAACACTCACGGGCTCGTGTATGACTGGGTAATCACTTTTCTGCCTATCATTCAGAAAGATGTATATGGAGACATGCACAACTCAGAATGATTCTCCACATTAAATCGAGGAGATTTAGTTTGTATCACTTCTACTTTTACGCACCATAATAAGCTACCATAACATACAATGGCTGTTCTAGAGTCTTTTAGGCCTAATAACTTCACCAGTTAAGCACACAGAATTAGTTTTTCTATCACTTTCCAAAGTTGGATCAATTTTCTTTTAAACATTGTATTGAAACTTCTTACGAAGTTATAGACTTGAAAAATTATATCATCTCCCAAAAACAATTTTAAGTTCTATCGCCCCGATCAAGTCAAAGTCTTCAGGTAAACGGCTATCCTGAAGATCCAATGGATCAGCTGGACCGATCACATACGAGTATGTGTCCTTCTAACTAAGTATGAACGACTATTTTTCAGCGAAAGAATAAAAACCCATCATAAACCGCCCCGGTCACTTTCAGTCATCTGATTAATGGCTATCTTCGTAATCTACTAGTAGAAGTAAGGACCAAACATATCCGAAGATGTGTCCTTCAAACTGAAGCAACCGACATAATTCTAAACGATAGTGATGTTTTTTTTTTTTATATAAAAACAAAAAAAAACAAGGTTACTCAGGATTGATCATCCCATTAATCTCAACAAGATTTTGAAAACGGGATCGGTCAAACGCTTTTGTAAAAAGATCGGCGAAATTATCCAAAGAATCAACCTTTTCAAGCACAATTAATTTCTTCTCAGCACAATCCCGTATAAAATGATGACGAATGTCAATATGTTTAGTTTTGCTGTGTTTGACGGGATTGTTAGTTACTGAGATTGCAGCAGTGTTATCAATGCAAATAGGAGTTTGAGTGAAATTCAGACCGTAATCGCGCAATTGCTGTTGTATCCATAGAACCTGGGAGCAGCAGTTTGATGCTGCCATGTACTCTGCTTCGCAGGTGGAAATGGCTACTGAGGTATGCTTTATGCACTGCCACGACACCAATCTTCCTCCCAGAAACTGACATCCACCGGTTGTTGACTTCCTGTTCTGATTGCAACCTCCAAAGTCAGAATCTGTGTAAGCTACCAAATCCAGTTCTCCCCCTTTCGTGTACCACAATCCCAACTTAGGCTTGCCTTTGAGATACCGCAATATCCTCTTCACTCCCTTCATGTGATATTCCTTCGGGCTTGCCTGAAAACGAGCACAAAGACAAACTGCAAACATAATATCAGGTCTAGATGCAGTTAGATACATTAAAGAACCTATGATTGCTCGATATTGGGTGGGATCAACGTCTTCATCACTGTTAGAATCAACACCCAGTTTGTGGTTGACGCAAACTGGAGTATCAAATGGGGTGCTATCGTCCATCTTGAAGCGTTTGAGCACATCATGGACATATTTTGTTTGATGAATAAACATCCCATCTTTCTTCTGATCTACCTGCAATCCCAAAAAGAAAGTTAATTCGCCCATGGTGCTCATTTCAAACCTCTTTTTCATGACTGCTTCAAATTCCTGACACATGGCGACTTTTGATGCAGCAAAAATGATGTCGTCCACATAGACTTGAACTAGTAGAAGATCTCCCCCTTTTCTCTTGACAAACAGCGTGCTATCGATCTTTCCTCTTTCGAACCCATTCTCAAGAAAGTAATCGGACAAGGTTGCGTACCAGGCACAAGGTGCCTGATGTAGCCCATATAAAGCTTTACTCAGTTTGTACACATGATCAGGAAAATCAGGGTCAGGGAATCCCGGAGGTTGTTCAACATACACCACCTCATCGACTTTACCATTAAGAAAGACACTTTTCACATCTTACTGGAACACTTTCATCTCTTTGTGTGCAGCAAATGCCAAAAATAGTCGAATTGCCTCCAATCTTGCCACAGGAGCAAACACTTCGTTGTAGTCGATTCCTTCTTGCTGATTAAACCCTTTTACTACCAGCCGTGCCTTGTTCCGTACGATTATCCCTTTTTCATCTCTCTTACATTTAAAAACCCACTTTGTACCGATCGCAATTACATTCTGTGGTTTTTCAACTAATTTCCATACTTCCATCTTCTCAAACTATGCTAATTCTTCTTGCATGGCCTCGACCCACGAGCTATCCTTTAGAGCCATTTGATAATTCTTCGGTTCAATCTGGCTGATGAAGCAGGTGTACAAGCATTCATTTATGATACCCGTGTCTTTGATGCTTGTCATAAACACATGTGTGTTCATCCAAACTTCTTCTTGTTTGAACACCGTCAGACAGATTACCTAACCCGTTCTCCAAAGGGTGATTTTTGTGAATTGCAGTAGTCTGAACCGAACCGACTTCCAGATTGTTTTCTAAATTCGAAGAGAGTTCATCAGTGGGTGATTGATGTTGAGAATGGAATGGATTGTAGAATTCTTCTTCAGTAGAGGCAGCAGGAGTATCAACGGTATTTGACGAGGAAGGTTGACTTTCCCTTCTTGCACGACAAGCACTGATCTTCAAAGTTAAAATTCTTCAAGGGAAGTCCAAGCACCAGCCCATTCTTGACAATGTAATTCATTTTGCGAAGATGTATATGTCCCATTCTTCGATGCCATAACTCTGACTCAGACTCAGTTGCCTTTGACAGAAGACATGACTCTTCTGTTGTCATCTCAGTTGTCCTCATATCCATTACATACGTATTCTTTTCTCTTGGAGCTTTCATCACCACCCAGGCCTCTGGTATCTTGAAACCAGGATAAAGAACGATTGCCTCATTTTTAGTAAAATGCACCGTGTATTCTTTGTCACAAATTTGAGACACACTCAACAAGTTATGCTTCAACTCTTCCACAAAATTCACCTTCTCTAACTTCATTCTTCCATTAGTCACAGTTCCAATACCACTGATTCTACCTCCACTCTCTCCAGCGAAACTAACTCTTCCTCCTTGAACAAATTTCCAGTCACGTAACAATTTCTTGTTACCAGTCATGTGCCGGGAACAGCCACTGTCAACAACCCACATATTGTTTACAGCCCTGTTTGACTGTTCCTGCACAATTAAAGAAATAGATTAAAATCTGGGGACCCAAGACCTACTGGTCTTGGGTCGATTAAATCTGTTTACCGGCATCCAGTACTATGGTTGCCCAAAGTCAGTTTGAGGATGGTTTCTGTAAGTTCTGAAAGGAAACCTTCTAGAGGATTGGCCATGAGGCCATCCAAACCTTAGTGAATTAACTGATTTATAATTGTTGGTTTGGTAGTTAACTGGGAAAAAATGAGACCGATTTCTTTGAAATCTTGGATTAGTCCAATGTCTGAAATTTGGTGTGTTCGCATTCTTACCAGTATCATAATTAATATTCGTTTTATTCTCAGTTTTCGGATGCCTCATACCTCTAAATTTTCTCTGGTTTAGAGGACAATCAGCAATAAGGTGTCCTACTTGATTGCAACTGAAACAACGTCTGTTTTCAACTTTCGTCTCAACAGTTGTTGCAGATGTCGAGGTTGCATTTCTACCAGTTTGTCTAACATATGGTGGGACAAACGGATTTAGGGAAGAATTCTTTTCATCGGGCTTATATTCCTCCCCACGTTTTAGTAACACTACCTCTTCTTTTACCTCACCCAATTCGGATGACTTGTCCGAATTTGATGAGACAGAGCTAGGGACAGAGATCACAACGTTAGAACTTGACTTGCTCATCTCGCTCATATTAACTTCAGGTTCTTTAGTAGAAATTTTGATTGGATCTGTCTGACTAATCTAAACATTCGCAGATTGCTGATTACTAGGATTATAAGTATAGTTATTGTTATACAGTGGTGGAACTTCAGAAAATCCAATTCCCCCTTTGTTAACCGGGGAATGTTGAACACTTATGATGTGATCTAGCATTGCTGATGAATTTCTAAATTGTTCAATTTTTCTGTTTAGTTCCACCACTTTTACCTGGTAATCAGCTATCTGTTTATCTTTTTCAGCAATTAGTTTGGTTTTTTCTTCTAACACTTCATAACTAAGATCAATTACTTGTATTTTTTCAGCTAAACTGGCTTTAAGACTTCTGATATCCTTTTCACTAGCTTTTATTTTTACCGAGTAACTGTTTTCTCTAGTTTTAGTATAGTGATGATCTTCTTTTAAGGTTTTAAATTGTGTGTCCAAACTAACAAACTGATCAGTTATGGTTTTCAATTGTTCAGACAGATTTTCACATTGTATACAATGAAGTTCAGAACTTACCTCAGAGAGCTAATCGTTCACTTCTGCCATATATGCTTCATTTTCTCCCGTCTCCTTTTCACTTCCTCCAGTTTCGATGTTTACCAAATTAGCCTGTTCGAATACTTCCTCAACTTGTATATTCCAGTTGTATCCACCATTCTGTCTAGATACCATAGCCCCATTCTCACTACCTCCCCCATTCTGTTGTGCAGGCCTGTTCTGACTTTGTTCGACTCTCTCATTTGTACATTCCTTAGCAAAGTGACCATTTTGTTGACAGTTGTAACATCTAACCTTTGATTTATCAAACCCTGGTCTTTCTCCAACGAACTTTCTACCCGTTTTCTTCATGAATCTCTTTACCCTTCTTACTATCATAGCCATCTGCCACTGCAGGTCCATCTCTTCCAAATCATCAGCATCGATCTGATCATAGTCTTTATTCAAAGTTGCAGGGTCGACTATTTTACCTTTGTTGTAGTTCTCATAAGATGCAATGAAGGATGCATATAGAGCAAACTTCTGTTCAGCTGATTTAACACTCATGGGCATCTGTGAGTAGTTGTAGCTTGGAACATTTGACGAGAAATTTCCAGTTGTGGCTTGAGGTTTTGAAGGATTACTACCTCCAGCTACGAAACATACGTCGCCATCCATATTGAGAATCACATGACCATCACGAGTTGAGTTTGAGTTTGATTCTCCCTTTGAGTAGTAGGCAGAGGATTCTGATTTTGAACTTGAGCTTGGAGAGACTTTCGCACCATACATTCCCGGATCCTGAACCAGATCAGTTGGTGTCTCCTTCCGAACTATGTTAAGTTCAAAATTTCGTAACTTATTGACCGCTGTTTCCAAATCAATCTTGGCAAAGTCTTTATCTTCTCTCATCAGAACAGTATACATTTCCCATTTCGGTGGAAGAGCATCAAGAAGTTTCTCTACTATCTCTTCTTCCTTGTATTCAATGGAGTAATTACTAAGTTCGGTCATCAAGTGATAATATCTTGTGATGATATCGTCAAGTTATTCATTTTTCAAATACTTGAATACAGAGAATTGGGTTTTTAGCAGCTTTGTCTTGGAAGCACGTATCCCCACATTACTTTCATATCTATTTTCTAGTGCTTCCCATAGCTCTCTAGCAGTTTTGTACTTCTTGAAGGTATGAAGAATCTCTTGTGGAAGAGCCATTGTTATTGCTGCATGAGCTTTACTCTCTGCCACATACATTTTCTTTTCCTCCTCTTCCATCTTACTGTACTTCTTAATTTGTTCACGACCTTCAAACAAGGATGTCGGTGGAATGTATCCGTCTTGAATGCAAACCCACATCTTAGCATCTTGATACTTCACATACTGTTCAAACCGATCTTTCCAAGCAACGAAATTGGTACCCTTAAGCATTTTTGGAGCTTTAGTTGCTGAAACGGCTTCAACCTCCATTTTTACCAGTTCTGTAATGTTTATTGAAGTCATAGTTGGAAGAAACACGACTCGAAATACAAAGAAAGTATTTTTTTTTATTTTGTAAACAGTGATCAGAAAGCGAAGTTACTATAACTTAGCTTTGTGGCTAACTTCACTTGTGCTTAACTTCGCTTGAACCTTATCTTCGCTGCTTCCTAACTTCGCTTGTACTTAACTTCGCCTGTACTTAACTTCGCCTTCACTATAACTTCGCTTAAACCTAATAAGTTCGCTTAAACCCTACGTAAAATGATGGCAACTTCGCCTGATGAACACGAGGTTTTGCAGGTTTTAATTGGATGTATTGCGAGGTATGCGAAGGTGTTTAGGGGTATATTTGATGGTGGGAGATGGGCAAGACACAAAAACTAAGTATTTCAACGTAAACTCATTCCGCGAATAGTCGAACGGAATAATCTTAACACCCGTGTGATAATCCCGAACCACACAATCACGAGCAAATGCTTTGATACCAATTGTAGGTTCCCAGCCGGATCTACACCGGAGTATCTCGTAACACGAGGGTGCGGAATCCCCACGTTATACGATACGAGCGTAAAATAGATAATACGTTGAACCAATAAACAAAGACACGTTACAATACTAATAAACACGATTGTATTGCAACACTTCAACACGTGATATCGATAATCACCAACACGTTCGTAAAAAAACTATTTCAAAATAAGCCGAAGTGAGGTTTAAATAACCTCGACAACTTCGCCTAACATACTAGGCGAAGTTGTCATAACTTCGCTTATCTCCAAGTTCGCCTACATCCCAGGCGAACTTGTGTAGAACAATATTCAATACCAAAACAAACAATCTAACACGATTACAGACACATACAAAACACGAGATACTGAACTACTGACATTATGTACCAACATTAATATAGTTTCGTCTTATTTTATTTAAAATAAGTAAAGTGTATAGATTTTATCACACAATAATAAATATAGAACTAAAGGATCTTCGCGTAGCGGTATTACCGAGTTAGAAAAGGATTTGGCTCTATATAAGGTGGAGTTAAAATCTCGTTGATGACAATAAAATAAAATAAAAATATCCTTCCAAAAGATCACACAACAATAAGTTATGCTACAAAATAATTTGTTGAATATCGTTTAAATTGAGTCAGTAAGATTAAATTACATAAGATCAAATTATTTAATGGATGATTTTATTATTTAATTGCAAGAAACTACACTTAGAATGTCCTATTCCCCTTTGATGTGATACGATTTTAATAAAACTTACATATTTGATGGTTGGACTTTTCCTAAATCAAAATTTTAATTTATTAAAGCTTTGAAATTCATTAACACCTACTTATGCAAATGGATTCCCCTTTGTTTGTTTCCACTTAGTTTGTGGATTTATATATTGCTAAATCATATATGTGAATTTCATTTCCATACAAATTATTCTATGTCAAAAGAAATTATTAATCGGATTACATAAAAAGTAAATTTATTTAAAGAAAAGTAATGTTCTATTTATGAAATTCGAATTCGATGTTTTGAAATTAGACCAAATTATTTTTTTATTGGTGTTGAACCATCATACCGATTGGTGTGAAACACCACAATGTTTCTAATTGGTTATGGTTGGTTGGGGTGTAACCGACTGCGATTGCGTCCTCATAAGGAACACTACTCAGTAGCAACACAATAACTACCAAAGTTCTAAGATTTAGTTGAATAACAAGACACAACCGCATCTCACTTGCTACTAAGATCACATGCTACCACTAAACTAAGTTGCTACTGCAGGTCAAAGATGTTAGCACAATATAGCTACAACCTTCAGTAACCAAGTTGCAATCGACATGTAGGAATTTTCTATATAAGTTCAATAACTCTCGAATATAAATTTTCACGCAGCTTATCCCTGTTACACCGATGCGATATGTTCTTGAACCAAGGTAAGAAGTTACACTCATGCTCCACATTCATATATTAACATTATAATACATCTACAAACTAAGTAAAATTGTATTTTAGTAATTTTATATAGTTAATAACCCGTGGCCAATATTAAAATTCTAAGATTCATGGTTTTACACCCTTCAACATTAAAAAAACATACCTTTTTAATCATTTAACTTGTATGTAAATTTATTATTCTCTAATAAATTGCGTTTTTCGAGTGTTTTAAAAGAAAAATACACGATTATGGTTAATTTTTTTAAGACGTTCATATATATGTTTTTATTAAAAACATATTTGTATTCAAAATAAAGTATTTTTTTATCATAAATTAAACCACCCATGTCGTTATTTAATTATCAAGTAATAAAATTTAACATTGGGTAAAGGTAATCCAGATTTCACTGATTAGGTTCAAGCTAGGATAACCATGAAACTAGATTGTTTGATGTTGTTGCAAATCGGACAATTTGACATCATGGTATCACACACTAAACAAACACACAAGTGTTTGCATGGATAGTACACCATGTTTGCTGGCGAAGTCATGCATCTCTGACATGTGATTAGCCATGGTGGCAACCTTGTGGTAGGAACTTGGGTTCTTGTATCACCGGAAGCCATTTGATAGAATCTCCTACGCATCTCTAGATCCATGTATTGTAAATGGATTGTCATCGTCTCCACATAGTTCTGCACATCTTGTCTCTGTATCAAAATCGGAAAACCTTAAAATAAAAATTATTGAAAGATACAAATTCTAAGTGCACAAAACAAAAATCATATAAACTTTACATGGATTGCAAGTAGATTATACATGTCCCTAAACTCATGAGATAGACCAACATATGTGGCTCGAACTTGTTTCACATTATTGTTATCAAAGGTGGTGTTAGATGGAGTAGAATTCGGGTGATTTGATGGCCCATTTGCTCCGTTCATGTTACCGTTTGCAAGAGTAGAATCTTGGTCTACACCTATATTAACAAACACATTAAAGTTTAGTATACGCGAAAACGATATTAAAATGATACTATTGAAAGCTCAAACCTCCATTAATGCCGATGATTCCTTGTCTTCTTGTCATGGATGGCGTCGTTACGCAAGTTAACAAAAAGAGAAATAGATATGTAATTGGCATTTGTCAATACAACCAATGTGGTATTAAGGTATTATATAGAGGGTTGAGAAGGTATGGTAATTCACTGCAAAGTACAGGTGAAGAAAACATGATAAACCATGAGACATATCACATGGTTCACGGTGTGAATATTCATGATAATTTTAGTACCAATTTAATATTTTCTTCAAATTCTTTAATACTTTTATGCGGCTTTAACCATAGTAATAGAACCTTTTTGACTTTACTTATAGAAAAGAACAAATACGTTACAGTTCACTTTATTAGAAAGTTTTTTTCCTTGTCATTATACGAAAACAGAAAAATTACTTTTTAATTAGTCAATGTATATTGGTTTTAAATAATCTCAACTATTACTTTTTGGTTGCTCAGGTCTCAAATAACGAAATGGCTTGTGACATTCCAACGTATTAACATGTTTGCTTCCATCGATCCTTGACTAAATGTAGCGTAACTTAGTCTCCGGTAGCGGAAAAACATTTTTTTTGCCGAAATTTTTTTTTGTTGTAAAAATAAACTTGAACACCACCACCGAAACACCACCACTTGAACACTAACTCTAACCACCACCATAACACGACCATATCTGCCGACTAGCAACCACCAATATAGCACCACCTATTTACACATGGTTTTGCATTTCGGTCTATGTACAATGTATTTTTGTTAATAGATAATGTAAAGGGGTATTTTGGTCATTAATGTAAAGGCTCATTCGTTAGTCCTGTGTAACGAATGAGAACTTCTTAGTTTGTCCTCATTCGTTATATATGTTAACAAATGATAGTTAATGTATAAGGTTCATTCATTAAGGAATGTTAACGAATGAACATAACGTTTGATAACGAACTTCTATATATACTCGTAATGTATGTTAATCAATAACAGTTCTTACTACTATCGATTGAGCCTCATTACTGTAGGGCTAATATTCTATATTAGTATTAGGATTGTGTATGTCTTTATATTTGCTAATATTCGGTGTATTACGTACCTCAGTACATTTATATTGTATGGACGAAATGTAAAAGTTGGAGAAATGGGGACCTTATATAAAGGGTCACTTAACCCATTTCTCCACAACCAACTCTACACAACTCCGCTTTGAAATAAAGTCTTCCTAGGAAATAAAGAGAACTTCTCTCTACCACAAAAAATATTTTTGTTGATCCATATTACACTAATGTTTTTTATGATTGGGGTCACACATCAAATGTGTTTTATGATCATGTTCCTTTCCAAGGATCACCTTTCCCACCGCACCAACCATATTATAGTTCTTATGAGTTCTATAGTTCTCTTAGGAGAAAGTTTTGTTTTGTTTGTGATCATTATTCTCACCTTGCAAGACATGGAAAGCACTGGTTCAAGCAACAACTTGATATTCAAAGGCGGATTAGTCCGTTCCCAAAAGGTGCTTTTAGTAGCCCAGATTCAAGGACTGATCAAGCCGATAGTAAAGCTAGTGAAGTGGATGTGAGATCCAAAGTTAATAAAGTAAAACGCAAGAGAAAACCATTTTGGAAAACTAAAAAGGATCCTATGACTGAAAAGTCTGAGGATTCACCAAAAATAGTTTTAAAATCACGAAAAGAAATGTCCAAAATGGCCAAAATCAAGAAACAGTTTTTGCTTGGATTCCTAGGACTGTTCAGAGATGAGTCACCAAGAAATAAATGGTTTTCAGGAAACAAAATCAAGTTTGGTCGATTTATGGTCGACTTTACCGAGAAAAAATGTCTCGGGAACCCATGTTCATTTAAACGCTTAGTGAATGTAGTGTCAATAAAGGAGGACTATCAAGAGTATTCGATACCTAGATAGTGGTTGCACCCGACATATGATGGAAGACGAACCCTTGCTATTTGAAGCTAAACCATTCGACGGTGGATTCGAGTATTTCATAAGCGACATATGAGGAAAAACTTCAAGGATGGGAAATGTTTCATATGGATCAACCACAACTTGTCGAGCGTTCCTCAAACTCAACTCGTTCAACTACTTCTCTCAAGTGATAAATCCAGCATTAGCTACTGGTTTCGGTTTGAATCTCTTCAACTTTGTTATAAAATGTGATAATGCAGGATTATGATAGTCCATCTGACAACAGCTTTGTTGATCTTTTCACTAAATCCGTCGATAAATTTTGATTAAAATAACCTATATGTCATTTTGTATATAAAATTGTAAATATTTTTCAAAGATGTCATAATTTTAGGGAGAAAATGAGTTAAGTATAACTCACCAAAAAGATTTTCAGTTTATTTAAGAAAAAAAATGAGTCATTTGACTCATCAAAAATATTTTAATTCTTCTTCTTTATATTTTTTATTATTAAGAAAATCAGAAATGTTTCTAAAAGATATTCTCTCGTTCAGAGGGAGCTCCTGTTTAGAGGGAGCCGGATATTACAAAAATTATAAAATTTTGAAAAATTGATCCGACCGTTGGAAAATGATAAGAATTATTTCTAATGATCCTAGCACATGAAAAGAGTAGATCAAAAACCAACAATATCATTGCTTGATGTGTAGATAGACTTGACAAATGAGTCAGTGTTAAAGTGATATAAACTTAAATTCCCATCTTTGCTAGTGGTTACACTATTACGAAGTGGTTACCGACTCTAATATAAGTCATATCGATGAAGGCAAAAATGTTATTAGTCAGTCATACACGAGCCCGTTAGTGATTGATCATCAGAAAAATTATTCTTGCTTTAAATATAAATATTGAAAATTAAAATGATAAAGCAGAAAAACTGCAAAGTGCTTAAACGTATTTACAATCAACAACTAAAATGTTGATAAGTAACAAACAAAAAGGGGTATATTAGAACCACGTAACACGGGGCAAACAAGTAAGTCCTAAACACTTTAGATGAAGGTTTGTAAGTCCGTATGGCAAGTAAGTCCATGGGTTAACCATTATTGTTTGAAATAAAATTTTCAAAAAGTTCAAATACGCTCAAAAATGTTTTGATCAATCATTAGGGGTCAGAGTCAATTCGGGGTGATCCTGATGAACACAAACTATGCCCGAGGTATGATGGAGTTTGTAACGGTTGGATTAAATGGGGACCACACAAGCAAGGTGCCTAATACATACCTTAACATATCACATTGACATCAAAATACTTGTTAAGTCTAAAGTGGACAAATTATATCTACAATCGACTTTGGGTTCTTGACATAATAAAATCCAAATAGAAGTGTAGTATAGGACGTTATCGATCAATGTGATTCCATCTTGTGATCTTTCACGCAAATATATTAAAATAATTAGAAAATTCTACAAATATTATTGTTATATAATATTAATTTCATCTTTACTCCTATCTTTTTCAATTTTCTTGTTGTATTTTATGTTTCAGCTTCAATATATTATGTATATATATTCAAAATATTATAATATATGAAAATGCCAAAAAGATTTTATGTTTTTATTAAATTATAAAATATTATAATAATTTCTTGTTGTATCTTCGTACATATTTTATTAAATCTTTGTTATTCAAAATCATGTGTTTTGTTGTCAAGGTCGTTCATGCAAAGTTTGTTGGAAACCTAGGACTTAAACAGATCATTGACAAGTTGAGGGACTGAAATTGGTATTTTATGAAAAGTCAAGATAAAAAAAAATTCAGAGTTATTCTGTATATACTTAAAACAAAGGGCATGTTTTGAAAAAGAAAATTTATCTTTGACCTTCGATAGGGTCTGTGAATGAATCTTATTCGCTCTAAGTTTTGTGTAGGTATACATGGACAAGTAGATCTAGATCAAGTGTCCTGGATTGCAGAGACTGAAGTTGCAAATGTTGAAGCGCTTAAAAGAAAACGAGAATGTGACAGTTGGGGGTTCAACCTAAATTTAAATTGATCATGTCTGAAGATCAGTCGAAGGAAAAAGCAAAGAAACCAGTCGGCACAAGAAAGTCAACAAAAGAAAATTAGATGTCAAGCCTCCCGCGTCCAATGTTTCTAAAATTTTCCGTTTCCGATCCTTTACAGAAAATAAGATTGAAGTTCAAGTCTTCAAGAATGGAAAATAAAGATTTTTCCAATATCCAATCTCGTTCAAGCTCTTGGATCAAGACAAGTACTAAATTTCAAGAAATAAAGAAAAAGCAAGGAACTTAATGAAGTTTCCTGGATATACTCAATCCTAGAGGGAGATTGTAAGGATAATATTCTATATTAGTATTAGAATTATGTATGTCTTTATATTTGCTAATATTCGGTGTATTACGTATCTCAGTACATTTATTATGTATGTACGAAATGTAAAAGGAGACATAGGGACCCTATATAAAGGGTCACTTAACCCATATCTCCACAACCAACTCTACACAACTCCACTTTGAAACACGGATGATTCGTGTAAAGTTGTTAGATCCATCCCAAAGAGGACGTACAAGTGGTAACCATCCGAGCGTCATCATGTGAAGATGGTTCTTTAATCTGCTTTAAAGGCTATCCTTGAGCCTACTGGGGGACTTTATACAAGTATAAAGGTGATGAGCCTGGAGTCAAGATTGGCCAGTTCCCTGAGACTGAGACGGATAGTGATGAAACTGATGTTGAGGAGGAAGGGGATAGTGGTGATGATGATGATCATGATGATGATGAAGGCCATGATGATGAAGGTGGAGATAGCGAAGAGGAACATGATGAGCCTGTTGATGAATCTGTTGATGAGCCTGAAACAATAGAGGCTGAACAGGAAACATATGTGGTGGTTGAGCACCGGTCAGAGTGCGAGCATGATAAAAGATAAAGAAAAGCTATAGAGTTCTCAAAGAAGTCTGCTGCTGCAATTGCCACATACACTGAGGAGGAAGAGTGAGAGCGTTGATCTTTGTCGAAAGGTCAATCAAAAATACTTATAAAATACCTTTACTAGCTAGTGCAAGTAAGGTGTCGAATCCATAGGGAATCACTGGAAAGTGCAAGTGAAACTCAAATTTAATTATAAAAATATTTAAAGTGGACAAACGATGTCAAGCGATTTAGTTGATTAGTTTGTAAACAATGATATAAAAATAACCAAACTCCAGGGTTCCAGTTTTGCAGCACGTTAAGGAATTGATAAACTGCTTTGGACGGTTTCTTATAAAATATGTAAATCAAAAGACTTAACGATTGACTTTGTTGATCCTCAGAACTAAATCCGAACAATTGAAAAGGCTAAATGAAAATCTATTTGATAATCGGTTTTACTTGTTGAAACACAAAATCAATAATATGGTTAACGATAAACGGGTCAATGATGAAAGAACTTAATCCTAATTGTTGATGACCACAAATCAATTAACTAACAAACGATTAAGTAATCAATTAATAAGAACTGTTTAAGCACAAAAGCAAGCACAAAGAATTGATCAACCAATTGATCAACCAAATCCCAATCCAAAGTTAAAGTATAGAATAACAAAACCTAACATGCAACTCAACCCTACACCCGGAGATGGTTATGAAGTCTTTAGCCTTGCATCTCGATCTTCATGCTCTTGATTATGTTGTTAGAGAAGTAGTTCGTGGATCAATCTTGTGATTAGGATGTGTTATGGTGGTGTAAGATGGCCTCCAAGAAGTCCCAAAACTAATAATGAATGAATGAATTCGACCTTAGGGTTTTATGGCTTTATATATGGAAGATAATCACAAAAATCCCCTTTTTCGTCAGACTAGACCGTAAGCTGCGGGCTGACCACCGTAGCTTACGGTCATGTACCGTAGCTTACGGTATGGGAACCGTAACTCCCGGTTAGGCCGTAAGTTACGGTTGGTTGACTCTGCCTTACGATTGCTACCAGACCGTAAGCTACGGCCTGGAGAGCGTAGCTTACGGCTGGCACTTCTCCAAAACTTCGTTTTCTCGTTCTTCTTGATTCTCGAACATCCGGCTAAGCTCCCGATCGCCTCTCTTCATATAATCTCAATTCTTTCATTTTTAAACACTCCAAATGAGCTCCGATTAAGCTTCGTCAAGCTCCGCACACCTGTAACCATAAACGCACTCAAAGTAATCATGTTAACAATATATAACTAATTAAAACACACAAATTTAAATACTTAGCACACATATTTTTACCCACACATCACATCCCCACACTATCATTTGCTTGC
Organism: Bidens hawaiensis; assembly: GCF_021521415.1. Classification (NCBI taxonomy): domain Eukaryota; kingdom Viridiplantae; phylum Streptophyta; class Magnoliopsida; order Asterales; family Asteraceae; genus Bidens; species Bidens hawaiensis. Next base: position 18,058 of record NW_027491371.1, on the reverse strand, counting down.
CCTCAAGCAAACTCTCATGCAACACATACACCTCGATCGATGGTTCATCAATTGTTGGTCCCGATTGGTCACTCAATCAATCTTTGTCGCAAGCCACACAAATAGTGTTGACAAGAAGGTTAACGACGAGGCTAGATTGGAAATGACTAATAGTGTATCAAAAGATGAATCAATAACACACGAATTGTTGCTCAATAAATGCTAAGGTAACACACATAAACATTAACTCAAAATATTTCCATTTATAGAAAGATTCATACAAATGCAAATCAATCAGGGTTTTTGTAAGGAATGTTTTATCCGTACTATTAAGCCGTCACAATCGCTTTTCAGGAATATTTCAGGTTTTGTCTGAAAAGTCTGTGAAAGGTGTTAGGAGGCATGCCCTAGATTATTCTATTTATAGGCTTAGCTTCTGACAACTGTCATTCCTTCTGGAAACCCTAATGATTGATAAATATCCATAAAACATATTACAAAAGATTCTAAGTATAAAAACAGGTCTTCGAGTAGACTTTGTGTCTTCTTCGAGGAGACCTGGTAACCAAAGTGTGCTGGGGAATAGTTCTCCGGGTAGACTTTACTTAGAATATTTTCCTTAGAAAATACTCACCTAACAGACTTCAATCTTCTTGACCATAGCAAACTTTGCTCGATACCGTTCTACGAGCAAACTGTTCTTCATGAATCCTTCAACTCTTTGTTAAAAGATAACTTATTAAGCAAACCAAAGTGTGCTGGTAACACTGTTTGACTTGCTGGTAGCACTGTAGCTTGCTCAGAGTTGAACCTTGCTAGAGAAAGTCCTTAGAATATTTCCTGATCAACTTTGTTCAAGCATGCTCGGATTACTGTTTATTAATCAAACCTTGCTAGAACTTCCAAAGTACTTGGCTTCATCAGCTTGGTTTAGTCAAGGGTTTGCCTGTAAGCAAACTATGCTCGACTTGAAGAACACCTTTGCTAGACAAAGTGAACCCTACTCGTATTGACACTTAAGAAGACTTAAAGAAGATAACTTTGCTCGAAGAGCAAAATACCTTGCTAGGACAAGTAAAATCTTGCTAGGAGATCCAAGTGTGCTCGGTATCCATACTTAGCCATATTCGAGTCTTGACTTGGTGTTAGGGTTTATTTGCGGGGTGTACAACCGTAGGGATAAGTGGGTAATATAAATCATCTAAAATCAGTTAAAATACACCTTCTTTGAGACCGAGAGGTGATAAGAAGTAATATTGTCTCGTTGCTTTTACTTGTTAGAATTAAGACCGCGCGAGAGCGGGTTTTTGTCTTGTGAAGTTTGAGTGTTTATGTGCAATTAGTTGGTTTAATTTGGGTTAAGTTAAATTGTTCCTCTATCCTTGGTGGCATAGTATTTGTCTCCATTAGGATAGTGTGTCGATGAGATCGAGAGGAGAGTCGACATTTGAACACGTTAATAATTGTTTTTCCGGTTTATTCTTTAAAATCAACTAAGATAAGTTAGAGATTTTTAGAGAGACTGAGAGGTAATTTGACTTTCTTAAACAAGTTTTAGTTGTGTCATCTTTTATAACCGGCGTCGTGAATATTTTCAATCCGTTGTCTTGTTATTTCTGTCAACATGATTCATTCCTAGGTAGACGTCTTTATATATTGAATTTAAACCAAAGTTTTATCAAAAGTTTTCATTCAGTTAAGTTAAGTAGTTAAATAAATTCTAAAATAAATTAATTAAATATTTTGGTGAGTCTTGGTTAGAGTTTCGTAATTATAAACGTTTTCACGTGTCTTCGAGTTCGATATCCGGATTTTCTTCATCTGTGCTATACGCGACCAGTACACTTGCCGTTTGTGTGAACTAGGATAGATTGTTTAGTTTTTAAAGCTTAGTTGCGACTTGTGTTTTATTTATATATATATTTTCGCACATCAAGTTTTTGGCGCCGTTGCCGGGGACACGGTTTGAGGCGTATTAAGAACGACTCGAGTTAGGACTTGCCTTGTTTACTACCTGTCTTTCTTATTTGTTTTGTCTGTTAGTTTAAAATAATTTAGCTAATTTTAGTTTATTTCGTTTAGTTTAATAGTTGTATGAGACGTACTCGATCTCTAGGACCACCAGAAACCGAAGGATTTTCCGAACCAGAGAGAGAGCTTCGTGAGAGACGTCGTATAAACCCGTCTTCCAGTTCATCTACGTCTGTCGGCAATACATTCTCTTCTCCTACTTTTTCTGAACCCGTCATTAGGGATAGGATTATGGGCGACGCGAATCCACCACCGAGGAGGACAGTTGCAGACCGGGCCCGTCCGGTCGATGCTGGCGCGAGATCCAGCATTGCTCCACCAGCTATAGGAGTTCAAACGACTTGGCAAATTCCATCTAATGTTCTGAACACGATTGCTCATTCTGCTCAATTTCACGGGTTGCTCCACGAGAACCCGCATTCTCATCTCACTCGTATCAGACGTATCTGCGACACGTTTCATCTTGCCGGCGTATCCGAAGACGCCATCAAACTCCGAATCTTTCCGTTCTCACTCGTTGATCATGCGAGTCTGTGGCTTGAGTCCCTCCCACAGGGATCCATTGCTACTTGGGCTGCCATGCAGACCCAATTTCTTGAAAAATACGATCCTCCGGCTAAGGCCGCTCGTTTGCGTAACCAAATTCATTCTTTCCAGATGGAGGACACCGAGAGCTTCTACGAGGGGTGGGAAAGGTTCAAAAATCTACTTGCTTTATGTCCGAACCACGGCCTACAAGACTGGGCGGTTGTTGAGAAGTTCTACAACGGAGTGACGTACGCAACTCAGAGTATGCTCGACACAGCTGCAGGAGGTAACCTACTGACAACGAAGGATACAGATGAGTGCATTGCCTTGTTTAACGATTTAGCCATGAGTGGATACCAGCGACCACCAGTTAAGAGTACCAAAACCGTCGATTCCCTATCACGCGGCATGCATTCGGTCGACACGAGCACCGCACTTGCGGCACAAGTTGAAGCGTTAGCAAAGATCGTGAAGGAATTGCAGGTGAAAAGTAAGTTATGCGAGATCTGTAGAGGGGGACATGATACTGTTCAGTGCCCCATAGGTTTGCAGGAGGAGGCAGTCGACTTCGTTAATAATCCAAACCGAAATCAACATTCTTTCAATTCTTATAATTCGGGGTGGAGAGGTAACCAAAATTCCAACTGGAGGAACGGAAATCGGTCAGGCTTCCACCAACGTCAGAGCCTATTCCAGGATTCCGGTGAGGGATTGAGTAGTGGGGAGAAAAAGCCCACGTTAGAGGAGATGATGGCACAGCAGACACAGATGCTGTCACAACTCATGACTCGAGAGGACTCCCGTCACAAGGAAACTCAAGAGAAATTCCGGGAGCACGAGTCATTCATGAGAAATCAAGGAGCATCAATTCAAAATCTTGAGCGTTAGATGGGAGAGATAGCAAGTCGTCTAAATAAGAGGTCGCCAGGTACACTTCCAAGTAACACTGAACAAAATCCGAAGGCGTTCGCGAAGGCTGCGACGACAAGGAGCGGTGCAGTGGCACGTAGCGAGCCCGTGATTCAAAAGGCGACGAGAGGAGTCGTTAGCGAGCCTGCGGTAGATGTAGAGGAGCAGGTAGACGAGGAGATTCAGTTGGAATCTCCACCGGCCAAGGTGCATCAGAGGCACAGCCCCGGAAGTTCAGCACAGGCCGAGAACCAACCATTACCCAGCACACCACCGAGAGTCTACAAACCTAGACTCCCATTTCCCGGGAGAGTCCGTAGGGATAGAGACGAGGAGCAGAACTCCAAATTTCTTGATCTTCTGAAGCAACTTCATCTTAATATTCCTTTCCTTGAGGCACTTACGCAAATGCCCAAATACGCAAAGTTTCTTAAGGATATTCTTTCAAACAAAGAGAAGTTAGCCGAAGTCTCTTCCATTCCTCTGAGTGCTGGTTGCTCTGCACTCTTGCAGAGAAAGTTACCAGAAAAGATGTCCGATCCTGGGAGTTTCACAATTCCCTGCATCTTGAGTGATAATACGGTCGTCCATGCGCTGGCAGATCTTGGTGCCAGTATTAATCTCATGCCGTATTCCATGTATCGCAAGTTGGGACTAGGCGAACCGAGGCCTACCCGTATGAGTATCCAGCTTGCTGATCGTTCTGTGAAATACCCCCGAGGGGTGGTCGAGAACATGCTTGTTCGTGTCGACAAGTTCATCTTCCCGGTGGACTTTGTCATTCTGGACATGAACGATGACGATAGTGTCCTACTCATTTTGGGCCAACCATTCCTTGCCACTGCACAGGCATTGATCGATGTCTGCGAGGGTAAATTAATCTTAAGAGTTGGGGATGAGAACGTCACCTTTGACGTTCGACAGTCACTGAAGCACCCCAAGTCTGCTGATGACTCCTTATACTTCATTGATACCATCATGGAGCATGTCGGGGAGTTTCTCAGCGAAATTTGTGGAGGATCTGCCTCCGACACCCAGATTCTTGATAGGGAGATTCCGGAGATTGAAATGGTTGCCGTAACCAATCAGTCCTTAAATGACGACACCGAGTCGCATACCCCTGAATCTGGCGTGTCTGCTGAGATCGTACGAGACGATCCGATGGACTGACCTTCGGTCGAGAGTCCTCATCTTTCCTTAGAGCTTAAGGATTTACCTTCCCACCTTGAGTATGCTTTTTTAGATGAAGAGAGGAAGCTTCCGGTTATCATTGCATCTGCGTTGACCGAGGTCGAGAAGGAGAAGTTGTTGAGGGTGCTACGAGAGCACAAGGAGGCTATTGCTTGGAAGATTATCGACATCAAGGGTATCAACCCTTCGTTCTGCACTCATAAAATCCTCATGGAGGAAAATTTCAAAACTGTCGTCCAGCCGCAACGGCGGCTTAATCCGAAGATGCAAGAGGTCGTAAAGAAGGAGATCATTAAACTCCTTGATGCGGGGATCATTTTCCCCATTTCTGATAGTGCTTGGGTGAGTCCAGTCCAAGTGGTTCCTAAAAAGGGTGGCATGACTGTCGTCACCAACGAGAGAAACAAGCTTATTCCCACGAGGACTGTGACAGGATGGCGAGTCTGCATTGACTATCGCCGATTGAATGATGCCACCAGGAAAGACCACTTTCCTCTCCCATTCATTAATCAGATGTTAGAGCGTTTAGCAGGTCAGCAGTACTACTGCTTCCTAGATGGTTTCTCCGGGTACTTTCAGGTTCCGATAGCTCCCGACGACCAGGAGAAAACCACTTTCACTTGCCCTTACGGAACGTTTGCTTACAAACGTATGCCGTTCGGACTTTAAAACGCTCCGGCCACATTCCAGAGGTGTATGGTGGCCATTTTCCATGATCTGATCGAGGACTCCATGGAGGTGTTCATGGACGATTTTTCCATATTTGGGAGCTCCTTCGATCATTGTTTATCAAATCTCTAGAGGATGATGTCCCGCTGCGTTGACACCAACCTAGTCCTTAACTGGGAAAAATGTCATTTCATGGTTCGCGAGGGCATTGTTCTAGGTCATCGAATCTCAAGTGCGGGGATAGAGGTTGACCGGGCAAAGGTCGAGACCATTTCTAATCTTCCCCCGCCTACTTCTGTGAGATCAATTCGTAGCTTTCTAGGTCATGCTGGGTTCTACTGCCGGTTCATCAAAGATTTTTCTAAAATCGCGAGACCCATGACCAAACTTTTGGAGAAGGATGCTCCATTTGTTTTTTCTGAGCAGTGTATTGAGGCGTTTGATCTTCTAAAAGACAAACTAGTTAACGCCCCAATCATGGTTGCTCCCGACTGGTCATTACCATTCGAGTTGATGTGTGACGCAAGCGACTTCGCAGTCGGAGCGGTTCTTGGACAACGGAAGGATAAACATTTCCATCCGATCTACTATGCAAGCCGGACCTTAAATGGCGTACAGGAAAGCTATACCACCACCGAAAAAGAGCTTTTAGCTGTGGTGTTCGCTTTCGACAAATTTAGGTCCTATCTAGTTTTGTCCAAAACAATTGTTTATACGGATCATGCCGCTATTAGATATCTTTTCAGTAAGCAGGATGCCAAGCCTCGTCTTATCCGATGGATCATGTTGCTGCAAGAGTTCGATATAGAGATCCGTGATAAAAAGGGGGCCGAGAATGTGGCGGCTGATCATCTTTCACGACTAGAGGGAGTTGATTCAGGAGATTCGGGAGTTAGGATCGACGATCGTTTTCCGACGGAGAGTCTGATGTTCGTTACTGCACAGGAGGAAGGTTTTACATGGTTTGCTGATTTCGCGAACTATCTTGCTGACGGATACCTCCCAAAGATGCCTTACCAGCAAAAGAAGAAATTCTTTTCTGACATCAAATTTTACCTTTGGGACGATCCATATCTTTTCCGCATTGGTGCTGATCAGCTTATTAGAAGGTGTGTAGATGTCAAGGAAGGATGGCAAATTTTGAGCCATTGTCATGTGGGACCGACTGGAGGTCATCACGGTGTGAATTCTACGGCAAAGAAAGTCTTTGATTCTGGTTTTTACTGGCCGTCTATCTTTAAGGATGCTCATCTGTTCGTTAAGAGTTGTGATCGTTGCCAGCGTGTCAGCAACATTTCTTCGCGGAACGAAATGCCCCAGAATGCCATTCAAGTTTGTGAGGTTTTTGATATTTGGGGTATTGATTTCATGGGACCGTTTCCATCTTCGCGTGGAAGCAAATACATACTCGTGGCCGTCGATTACGTGTCTAAGTGGGTTGAGGCCAAAGCTCTACCCACCAATGATGCCCGAGTGGTAGTCCGTTTTCTAAAAAGTCTATTTGCTCGTTTTGGAGTCCCGAAAGCCTTGATCAGTGATCGAGGTACTCACTTTTGCAACTCGCAGATGGATAAGGCATTGAAGCGTTATGGGGTCACCCATCGGCTTGCGACCGCCTACCACCCACAGACTAGTGGGCAAGTAGAAGTGAGTAATCGGGGAATCAAACGTATTCTCCAGAAAACGGTTGGTTCAAATCGTCGGGATTGGTCCGACAAATTAGATGACGCTCTGTGGGCCTTCCGTACAGCCTACAAGACTCCGACTAGTTCCACACCATTTCGGATGATTTATGGGAAGGCCTGTCATCTTCCTGTTGAATTGGAACACCGCGTTTCATGGGCCCTTCAAAGGGTTAATCTTGATTTACCCGCTGCAGAGGGTAATCGTTTCCATCAATTACACGAATTAGAGGAGCTCCGGGATCACGCATATGCACAATCATTTCGGTATAAGGAGCATACGAAGGAACTGCATGACAGGAAATTGAAGGGTAATAAGCAGTTTAAGTGTGGGGATAAGGTTTTACTGTATAACTCACGATTGAGGTTATTCCCGGGAAAGTTGAAATCCCGATGGTCGGGACCGTTCACGGTCACTGAGGTTTTCCCGTATGGCACGATTGAGATACAAGATCGAAGCGGGAAGTTTAAGGTGAACGGCCATAGATTAAAGCACTACATAGGAGAGCCGATAACTGATCAGACAGTCTAGGTGTTCTACCTTGACTCATTCACCGAGAAATAGGCGTGATGGATGCATCACTCGGGAGACAGCCCGAGTTGTAGAGTTTGTATTATGATTCTCTTTATTATTTGTTTTTATTTGTTTTATTTTATATTTATAAAATAAAAACATAAAAATAAAAAAAAAAAATATTTAATAAAAATCAAAAAAATTAAAAAATTCAAAAACACAAAAATATGTTTACTTCTTATGTTTTTGTTTTCTGTTTTGTACGCCGCTACATGCGAGCGAGTTTGAGTTGTTAAAGGTATTATTATGTGCATGGTAGCTCTGATGGCGTTTTGGAACTGGTTCACCCGAGGTTGCGGCCGCGAATGAAATGCTATACGGTCGTTCGTTTGAGTCATACACAGCTGATGAAGAATTTGCATCTAAACCAGGGGAGTAAACCGTTCTCTATTTTAATTTCTGTTCTTTCAAGTTTTAATTTTATGCTTTACGTTTTATTTTTATTTTATTTCTTTTCCTTGTTCTCATCGAGGACGATTTCGCTCTAAGTGTGGGGATGGGAATTTATTTTACTTAGTTGTAGAAAAAAAAATTAAAAAATTAAAAAAATAAAAAAGTTTTCACTTGTTTTTCGTTTTCATACGTTGAATTTGATCAAAAAAAAAGTTATTATGTCCCTTGTTTTCAGTTTCTTTTGCATTAAAGTGGGAGATGATGATATTTATCGGAAGTCGGTTTTTCAAACTACTAATAATATGAGATAAATAAAAGAGAACGCACTTAACTTGGGATGTGTCGGTAGGCTCAGCCTTGAAAATGAAAGGGCAAATTTGATAAAACGGTTAAACGGAAATCTTTTGTGGGTAAAGCGTTTTGTCCGTGGAAAATAAGCAATGAAAGGTCGGGCCATACTCAAGCCTCAAATTTTGGTATGAAAAAGTGGAAATATCATGAGTTTTAAAAATTTGAATACGTTATCATATGATGCTTGGGTAGGTTTAACGTTAGAGTATGTCGTGTAGCCTGTGATGTAAATCTTAAAATGCTAGTTTAGTGTTTTACACCTCATTGGCGTATGGTTTTATAACCTTAAATCCTGTATTGATGGGATGCTTCGGGTCCGGAGACTATGGGTCTGTATGCAATCTATTTATCTGGGTATTCACAATTCCTAAGTGGGGTTGTGGATATTTAAAAATAAAGCCAAAGAGCAAACCCCTATAAGTCTATAAACATGATCACAAAAAGTACAAAAGTACAAATACACTACAGACTTGATCATCCACGTTGTTAGCCATGTGGGGTCCCCTTGCTCGCGTCTCATTACCAATAAGAAACGGACCACAAGGGACAAGCTACATGTAAGCCCTACAGATGAAATTTTGCATACTCACCTATAGTGATGGATTTGGGGTATTGCTTGATAACAGGGGTATGTCATGTTGTGGGGAACACTAGCTATAAATAATTGAACCTTAATCGTATCTAATGGCTGCTTGGTAGACATTGATGCTTAAGCTTAGGTGGATAAACAATACCCTTGATCGTCTTAATTATTCATAAATATTGAGCAACAAAGTTTTAATTCTACTAATTTTGAGGTTTAAGTCAAGTTGGGGTGGTCTGGTCCAGAAAAAGCTGAAAATAAGCGGGTCTTAATTGTGTAAACCACTAAGTAATATTATTGTCGGATCTTATTTGTCCCGGTAAAGATTAAGGCATGGGTTTAGGTGGACAACAATATCGATGATCGCGGTTTTTGCGTTTTTCTGAGCTTTAAAATCTAACCTATATGTTTGATTTAACTTTGATTTTCCGATTCTGATCCAACTGCAGTCAAATCTTTTTCAGGGACGAAAAAGTCTTAAGTGTGGGGATGTTTGATGTGTAGTAAAACACACTTACTTTCCTTATGATTTTATCATGGTTTTTATGCTTATTTGTTTATTTTATCAAAGTATTGGGGGCTAAGTGCAATAATTTACAAAGTTTAAATGTTAATTGTAGGTTTATGAAAGATGGTGAAAAAAGAGTCAATTTGGAAGATTCTTGAGGACTTGTTGGTCAAGTTTTAAAGCTACAACTCAAGGCCCAACCCAAGCCCACAAGTTAGAAGCCTTGTATAATATTATATGAAGATAATTAATTAAGAAATCAGTCATAATTCAGCCAAGAACCCGAAAATAAAAAAAAACCCTGGCCTATTCTACAAGTTCCGATCGGAACTACAGCAGCCAAAGAAGAAGAAAAAAAAAGAAAGAAAGGCGGCGGCTGTGGAGGCTGTGGCGGCTGGAGAGGAAGAAGAACATCAAGGGGCATCTTGGTACAGCAGCTAGGCATCTTATACATCATAAATCTCAGCCATAAACCCTAAGTAATTATCTTTCAACTTTGTTTATTGTTCAAGAACCCTAACTTTGTTGAATCGGTCTTTTGCTTTGGATTGTTTTGCAAGTGATTGATAGTTTGACTTGTGATTGATTGTGTTTGAATCTTGAATGAATTTGATTTTGTTTAAGTTGGTGTTTGTGATGTTTTTCTTAAGTATACATGGCTGTCCAAAATCTATGAGTAGCTAAACTTGCTTGTTCTGCCTAGGATAGATGATTGTTGAGTAGTTTAGACATGTATAATGGATTGTTAATGTTCAAGACTTGAATATTGATGTAAAGTTTAACTAAACCATAAATTAGATTGTGTGTGATGGCTGTGTTTTATGTGATATTACTTATAATCCTCTTGCATTTGTTAATTGAATAAGTTTTGATTAATTGATTGCTTGTTAGATTCTTGACTTGGTGTTAGGGTTTATTTGCGGGGTGTACAACCGTAGGGATAAGTGGGTAATATAAATCATCTAAAATCAGTTAAAATACACCTTCTTTGAGACCGAGAGGTGATAAGAAGTAATATTGTCTCGTTGCTTTTACTTGTTAGAATTAATACCGCGCGAGAGCGGGTTTTTGTCTTGTGAAGTTTGAGTGTTTATGTGCAATTAGTTGGTTTAATTTGGGTTAAGTTAAATTGTTCCTCTATCCTTGGTGGCATAGTATTTGTCTCCATTAGGATAGTGTGTCGATGAGACCGAGAGGAGAGTCGACATTTGAACACGTTAATTATTGTTTTTCCGGTTTATTCTTTAAAATCAACTAAGATAAGTTAGAGATTGTTAGAGAGACTGAGAGGTAATTTGACTTTCTTAAACAAGTTTTAGTTGTGTCATCTTTTATAACCGGCGTCGTGAATATTTTCAATCCGTTGTCTTGTTATTTCTGTTAACATGATTCATTCCTAGGTAGACGTCTTTATATATTGAATTTAAACCAAAGTTTTCAAAGTTTTGTCAAAAGTTTTCATTCAGTTAAGTTAAGTAGTTAAATAAATTCTAAAATAAATTAATTAAATATTTTGGTGAGTCTTGGTTAGAGTTTCGTAATTATAAACGTTTTCACGTGTCTTCGAGTTCGATATCCGGACTTTCTTCATCTGTGCTATACGCGACCGGTACATTTGCCGTTTGTGTGAACTAGGATAGATTGTTTGGTTTTTAAAGCTTAGTTGCGACTTGTGTTTTATTTATATATATATTTTCGCACATCATATATATATATATATATATAATTCATTTCAACATTGAAAATACGGTCCCGGAAATTTATATTAACATCTATGACATAACTCAACTAATGCTTAACTTAACGACACATTTTCACGAAAAAAAATACGTTAGTTTAGTTAATTGCAAACAATACTTGTCAAACAACATATTGACACTCGTACAAAACACTGAGATCATTAACAAAAAATGTGTGTTAGCGTTCCATCACAATGTTTGATCTTCCACATTGATTTACATACATAAAATTCACTTATCATTTAGTTCTTCAACCGCGACATTCATGTTCTTCTATTTTTTATGTATCCATTCTTACATATCAACCATCTAATTAAATACTAAAAACATAAGACATATCTTGGAAATTTTCCACCTACATGGTAGATGGGGTAAAGGCAAGCGTAAGGCAAATGAGAACTACATATAGGTCATCTTATGATAAGCGGCGTATTGTTTACTAACTTCATAATCGAATCGTGTTTTCCATGTTTCCAACTTCGTCACTTGCTCATTAGATCCCGTGCATCCAGTACCTGATGAATTTTATCAAAATACCAATCCACATCTCAGCTAAAGCTAATATTTAGAGACATTTTAAAATTATAAACAAATTATATGCAATCCATTTAACAACTTAACGGGTCATTTCTCTAATTTACTTATGCTACTAAAATAATTTTCACCAACGATTGTCATGACTCCGACTAAAATTACCATCAGCAACAAATGGATCAAAATCCCTATTAAACGTACTACGCAATGCTACTTTTATTTATAATCTAAACACAATTCATTCCCACAAAAAAATTGTGTAAGATAAACTTACAATTGTAATTGGTCAAAATGTCCCGTACTTACTTTATAAAGTCTATAGACTCATAGGAATCAAGTTACGTTCTAAATGACTCGTAACAACCCGCATCCACTTCAATAAATTATAATAAACAAAACATACTAATAATACTCAACTTTATCTTCAACCTTGATCCATTAACCAAAAGTGCTCACTTTATATCTATACGAGAGGCTATCTCGTCGGACGTCGGAAATGTTAGCAAATGTGTTCACAAAATACGTTGTGGCTAAACATGGAGTGTCGTTATCGGTCGTGCATGACATAGATACTCGCTTTACTTCAATATTTTGGAAGAAGTTCCATGAAGCTATGGCAACAAGACTGAACATCAGTAGGACGTATCATCCTCAAGCAGATGGGCAGTATGATAGAACTATCCAAACCCTTGAGGATATCCTACGTGCTTGTGTGTTAGACTTCGGAGGAAGTTGGGATGATCACCCACATCTAGCATAATTCACTTACAACAATAGCTACCACTCAAGTATTGGTACGCCGTTGTTCGAGATGTTATATGGTAAGCGTTGTATAACTCCTATACGTTGGGGAGAGATTGGTCCGAAAGAGACTGGAAGTATGGAAGCCATGCTAGAAACCTCTTCAAGGTTGATCAGATCAAGGCAAGAATGAAAGTTGCTCAAGACCGACATACATCCTATGCTAATAAGCGGCGACGACTGATTGATTTTAACGTTGGCGATAGTGTGATGCTCAAGGTCTCGCCTTGGAAAAGAATTATCACTTCAGGAAGAGAGGAACGTTAAGTCCAAGATACATCGGACCGTTTAAGATTGTAGATAGTGTGGGTGAAGTGGCTTACAAGCTTGATTTACCCGATGACTTAGAAGGAATTCACTCTACTTTTCATGTTTCCTTCTTGAGAAAGTGTCTAGCCTATGACACATCCCATGTACCATTAGTAGACATTGAGGTTGATGAACACTTGAACTATGTTGAACAGCTTGTAGAGATAGTCGACTGCAAGGAAAAACAGCTTTGCCAGAAAAATTATCCTCTTGGTAAAAGTGATATGGAAGCATCGTAAGGGATAGGATGCTACTTGGGAAGTTGAAGAAGAGATGCACAGGTTTTATCCAAAAAAATTTAAATAATAGTCCCAGAAACCTCTTTTAAGGAGGCTAGACTTGTAACATGCTACTTGTGATAATAATAAATAAAAGAATTTTGTGTACTTAACGGCGATAGGCCTTAGGTCCATGGACTTAGGGGTATTTAAACACCCTTAAACCTCCCTAAAACCCTACACCATCATTTCCACATTTGCCTCCACACACTCAAAAACACACACAAGCACTCTCCTACAAACTCGGATCCAATCCGAGCTAAAGGTTAGCATATTTTCGTGATTCAAGCATCACCAAACAGCAAGAAAACGTCCAGATCTACATCTAGAATTGAACCCGAACCAAAAAATGTACGTTCTTGATATAATGTTTAGGTTTAGATGCCGGATTGTTTAAACATTTGGTACTAAGGCAAATTGGGTTCATAACAAGTAAGAAAAATGTAAATTTTAACATAAACGAATCGTTTGGAATGAATCAGGACGAACAAGGGACATTCAGACCGTGTAAAAACAAGAAGATAGAATGGCTAAGCCTAGAACTCGTCATAATGGTAGAACGAGGCGAAGGGAAATCGATTATAGAAAAATGCATGAAAATCTTTCTGAATCGTATTCTTGAAGGATGTTCGAATCAAACTGAAATGAAACGATTCGAATCAAACTGAAACGAATTGAATCGAAATAAAACCCGATTTGATTAGAATGAAAACTCAATTCTGTTAGAATGAAAACTTTGTTTGATTAGAATGAATACTCTATTCAGTTAGAATGAAAACTCGATTCGATTGGAATGAAAACTCGATTTGATTGGAATGAAAACTCGATTCGATTAGAATGAAAACTCGATTCGATTAGAATGAAAACTCCATTTGATTGGAATGAAAACTCAATTCGAGTGGAATATAAACTCAATTCGATTGGAATGAAAACTCGATTTGATTAGAATGAAACTCGATTAAAATGCACTCGACTAAATTGAAACTAGGTTAGTTTTAACTTCAGCTCGACCTGACTAGGGGCTTTACCCCGTTGACCCTTCTAGGAACTTCCTCTTAGGGAACCCCGTTGCCAGGGGCGCCCCGGGACCTCCGTTCGTTAGAGAATTCACTACCGTAGAAATATGATCTGGTTAGAGTAGTTAAGTGATATTTGTAACTTGTTACAAAGATAGTTGTGCGCCGCTAAGGAGAGGTGTGATAGTTAAGTCCAAGAGAAACATGACCCAGATGAGTTCAATCCCCCTTTCTCTTTGAATGTTTTCGGGGTTATGTGCATACTTGTAAGAAAAGAAGTGGTGTAATATGTTGGAGTAAAACTATGTGTTGTGATATATTCTTATATGTTTGTAATTATGCTTATGCATATATGTTTGTAAGAAGTTATATACACGGTGCACAATGTAATAATGAGGATGGCAGACCCTTATAATATATGTGCAAGAATGAGGGTGACAGACCCTTATAATATATGTGCAAGAATTAGGGTGGCAGACTCTATAATATTTGTGCAAGAAGAGGGTGGCAGACCCTTACAATATATGTGTAGGAATGTAAGAATAAAAGTATAAATCTATAATGATAAAAATAAGAATATGTAGGAAGAAAGTAAGTAAGTAAGTGTATGTTGTATGTAAGAATGGTATCTTCGGATACAAAAGTGTATGATCAATGTGTAAGAATAGCCTCTGACGTGTTAAACTAGAAGTCACTAAGCATAGCTGATTTTTAGTATTCACGCAGGTTAGTAGAATGAGACAGCTAGCTTGAGGCACGACATATGGCAGTGGACTCGAAGTGGCTGGCATTTGAGTAAAGAAGGATTTTATATTTTCTGTTCATGTTGGGACAATTTGTAATGTTAAAGACAAGATTCGAATGATTTGTAAGAATTGGTTAATGTTTTATATTCCGCGAAAAGTTTTAATTCACTCTAATATTTAGAACTGTGTTTATGAGTAAATCCAACACCTAATTTAGGGCACCGGGTTCGGGACCTTACACCATCTTTGTGCACCATCTATCACGTACATCACATAATTTCTGTAAAGCAAAAAGGCCACTAAAAAATAAAATTATAAAACCAAAAAACATGCAATAAATTAAAAAAAAAACTAAAATGTTTATTTAGCATTCCTCTTTTAAAAAAATTATCGGTTTAGCCTTCAGGTTTAGTTTTTAAATTTAGCTTATCTTTTAGGAATATGTTTTTGTGGGATTTACGGTTGTTGTATTTTTGTTTTTTTTTTCTGGTTGGGAGAGGGGGTGTTGGGTTTTAATATCTAGTGGTGGCGGGTGGGTTTAGGTTTTTTTAGGGGGGTTTAGGTTTTTTATATACTTATTTTTTTCACGCAGGTCGGGGTGGGGGTTTGTTGTTTTAGGGGTTTAAAGTTTTTTATTCTTATTTTTCGGAGGGGTTAGGTTTTTTTTTTTGGGGGGGGGGTGTTTGTTAGGTTTTTAGGGTGATGGGTGGATTTAGGTTTATAGGGGTTTTCTTTTTTGATATATTCATCTAAGATGTAGACGATTGATGAAGATAAAAGGTACACCAGTAGATTAAATGTGTGGTTTATGATTTAATTCCTTACTTTTTTTTAGTTCCCTTTCAAACATACCCTGTAAGGACCCGGTCCCGGTGCCCTAATTTACCATTGGATTTACTCATAAACACAATTCTAAATATCATAGTGAATTAAACTTTTCGGGGAATAATAAAAGTAAACCATTTCTTACAAACCATACAATATTTGTCTAAAAACATCACAAATTCTCTCAACATAAAACATAAAAAACCAAAAAAAAGCATCATGTCTTCCTTATTTGGATGTCAGCCACTCAGTCCGTACCATGTGCCATCATCAAGCCAACTCCTTTAACCTATTTACTTGCGTGCATACGAAAAGTCAACTACACTAAAGTTAATCAGACAATATACATCACATTCACATACTTATATATACATACCCGAAGGTGTATATATTACATACTAACTTGTTTATCTTTCTTTAATACATACATGCATTCATACATTCCTTCTTACATACATACATTCTTTCATACGTTCATACTACATGCATATCTATTTGTACCATCTCAGATATTAGTAGGGTCTAGTCACCTCTATCTTATATATTAGTAGGGATTAGTCCCTTCTATCTCATATATCGGTATCTCTACCATCTCAGATATCGAATAGGGTCTTGTCCCTTCCTTATCTATCTCAGATATTAGTAGGGTCTGGTTCATTCTATCTCAGATATTATTAGGGTATGATCCCTTCTTTCCATACATCGATACATATATTTCGTTATATATATACTTTCATACATACTTTTAACCTTTTCTATTTCAATAATCAAACACTCACATATCATACACCTACCACTTAAGGTAAGTCTATTAACTAGTCACATCGAGTATACACACAGCCTTGAAAACGTAACAAGGAAATAGGGCTAGAAACTCACATGTGTCCTGTTCCTCTCTGAATTAACTATAATACCCCTACTTAGTTGTGCACGGCTAACTGTGTAATAATTATAAGTATTAATTAATTACTTCTTACTATATCATACTTCTGGGTTAGTGAAACCCTCAACAAACAGGGTTCGGGGCGCGTTAGGTTTAGGCTGGGGTCTAGCTGAAGTTTTCAAGCCAATCGAATCAAGTTTTCACACCAATCGTATTGATTTTCAATTTGATTCATTTTCCAAACGAATCGAGTTTCTCTAGAACTCGATTCAAACATGGTTTTTTATGTATTTCCATTTTAATCACTTCCTACATCCCGTCATGCCCATTTTACTGATAAAATGAGTTCCGGGCCATAAATACTTTGTTTACTCATTCTAACACGGTTCAAACGTCACTTGTTTGTCCTGTTTCATTCCAAACAACTTGTTTACGTTCAAAATTACATTTTTCTTACATAATGAGGCCCGATTTGCCTTATTATCAAATCCTAGGGCAAACCGGCTTCAAAAACTTAACCTTTAACCTAAAACATACCATTTTGGGTCACTTCTTCTTTGGGTCTGATTCAACACGTAATCTAGACGTGTTTCTTATTGTTTGACAAAGATCTAACACAAACTCTTCTTGGTTCGAATTCGGATCTGAGCCAAACTGAATGAGGTGTGTTTGTGTGTGTTTTTTTTTAAGTGCGTAAGGAGGCAAAGGTGTTGGAATGAGGGTTTTTGGATTTTTGGAAGGTTTAAGGGTGTTTAAATACCCCCAGGCCCAATGACCTAAGGCTCATTACCATCTCTTATTCCATCTTTTATTGTCCAAGCCCACACTCTATTATTTTTATTTAACTTAACTAAATATTAACACACCATTAAATAAACGAAAAATTTTAATTTATTATTATCAAAAGTACGATGTTACATACCCCTATATATGGAAAAGTTAACGTACAAACCAAATTAAGGTGCTAACTATGAGAATCAAGTAGCGTAATTAAATATGGTAGTAGTGTAATTATGTAATTACATCATAGTGTAATTACACTATGATATAATTACACTGTACTATAATCACTTTATGTTGTATATATAATTACACTACTTGATTCTCTCATTTAGCACGTTAATTTAATTTGTATTTGGAGCCAATGGTGATTAAACGAGCTTAAGGGTTCAACCGAAGCTACTTTGGTCAAGGATGAACAATTTCTAGCCAAATGTGGCGGCCGACGGCGTCGGAAACGCGGAAAAAACCCTAAAAGCGCGTTAAAAAGAACCAGATCTGAAGCATCTGGCGTATATGTATATGCGACGTATATGTTTGTAACATATACGGCGCATATGTTATTCAACATATACGGCACATATGTAGACTTATACGCCAGAAACATATACACTACAAACATACACGGGGCATAAGTGAAATTTTGGATAAAAGAAGGATATGCGGCGTATAAGTACATAAACGCTAAATATGAACTTACGCGGCGTATAAGTTAAGAATAAAGAATTAATTAGTAATAAAAGGTAATG